>NC_142471.1:85581666-86209333 GCF_049115385.1 Moschus berezovskii
CTCGCCTTCCCCCCCAGCCTCAGTCTCCCCTTCTGAGAAATGGGCGTACACCAGTACCCATCCAGCAGGGTTGTGAGGAGCCAGGGCCTGACTGAGGCGTGTGTGCAATCTGTGGGGAGAGCCCCAGCCTCCACCAAGAAGTCGGAGGGGAATCTTGGAGAGACGCTCGGCTTCCCCACACAGTGGAGAGTGCTGGGTGGATGTGGGTCTGCCGATTCCCAGATGGGCGTGAAGTCTTGTTTCCTGAGGCAAGGGCTCCTCTTACGGCCACTGAACCACCTCAGCTGACTGTCCTTACGCCAGTGTCTGGATGTCCTCAGCACCCTTCCCTGGGGGTTCCCATGCCCCTCGTGGGGGGTGCATAGGAGCTGGGCAGGAACTCAGCACGGGGGTCAACCTTCTGGAGCCTCAGCCAGACCTGCAGCCCTCAGCCCCAGCAGCTTGTGGCCTTGGTCCCAGATCCACTGCCCGAGACAGGCCAGGGCAGTTGTGTGTTCTGTTCTTCAGGGAGTGCTGTGTTTACCCTCAACCCTGTCTCCTCCAGGGGAGGGTCTCTGCCTGGGCCTGAGGACAGTGCCAGCAGGAACCAAGTGCCCAAGGGTGTTGGGGGGTGCATCAGCCATGTGCACAGGTGTTCCGGATCCTGCCCTAAGGGGTGGAAGGAGAGGGAGGGATTTTCTAATTGTCACCACCCTCTTGAGGGAGTGTGGTTGTTGGGGAAGGAATGCATTGAGAAGCTGCTTAGGATGGGGAAGGAGTCCCCCCCACAGAAATTCCCCCCAAGGCTGCCACCATCTGTCAGTCTCCCTTTGCTTGAGCTGTGGTTGATGAATTGGAGATTTTTTTTTTCCTATTGGGGAATTGTGTTTTATGCAAAATGCATGTCCAGTAAAGCCAGCATCCTGATACAACAGACGCTATGCATGGCTGGCCTCTGAGACAGAACCTTGAGAAACCAATGGAAATGTACCCATGGGGGTGAAGGGGTCTCTTTATCTAAATTCAGACAAGACTTTGCTTCCTGATAACGGAGATTTCAGGTGTTTTTCCGTCTGTGACTTGTGGCGTTAGATTGATTAAAGCAGATCCCTACCTTTTTTTTTTTTTCCTGAAGAGGAAGTAGGTAGTTTTTAAAATTCCCTGAAGCCACTGAGTTCAGGAGCTGAACTCCTATCACCCAGGGTTTTCTTCTTGGTTTTGCAGCCACTTCCCCTGTGACCTTGGAAACCCTTGAGGGGGGCTCCAGGGAGAGAAGGACTCTGAGCCCCGAGCAATCTCTCCAGCAGGGGACATACTCAGCTGTGACCTGGAAACAACTTACATGCCATGGAGGGACACCCTGGGGATGTTGAAGGGACACCAGCAGATCTTCTACTCCTAGGTGACTCCTTCTGCCCCAGCCTGGCTTGGCTCTTCCCCCTGGACCTCAGGGGCATGAGTGCAGGCACTACAATCATTGAAGATTGGGTGCTGATTGTCTGCAAGGCAGCCCGTCCAGAGTTGGGGACCCTCCTGAAGGCAGAGGAGAGTGTAGGGCTCAGGCCTCTGGAGTTGTCTTTGGCTGTGTTTGCTTCCAATATGAAACATTAGATAACATGTCTTAACAGAGAAAATGGCAACCCTGCTAATTAGTGCTCTTAGGACTCTCAGATAAAAGGGCTTCAAACTTTTAACAGGCTCCTTACCAACTTGGGTGAGACCACTGAGGAATTAAACCTGAATTTACAACTTTCTGAACAGTAGGCCCAACCAGCAGTTGCTTGGGAGGAGCTGGGTCCATCAGTGACTATTTGTGGAATGGAAGAGCGCGGTTATACAGGGCACAGGACAGTTCCGAGCTCACCGAGACTTTCTTGTGCCTTATTTCACTTAAATTTGGCAACAGGTCCTGGGAGGCATGGGGATTTTTATAAGCTAGGGGGCCTGAGTCTCAGTAGCAAGGAGCCCTGTCCGAGAGCACACAGCTGGCAAGCAGGAGGGCGGGATTGGAGTTCAGGATGGCATCTTGGAGACGGGGGCTCACGCTGGTTCATTCCTACCTGTTGGGACACAGCTACAAAAAGAAGCAATGTCATGTTTTTTAAAATAAGTTTTCTCTAGTAAGAGCCACTCCAGTACTCCTGCCTAGAAAATCGCATGGATGGAGGAGCCTGGTAGGCTGCAGTCTGTGGGGTCGCTAAGGGTCAGACATGACTGAGCGACTTCACTTTCACTTTTCACTTTCACACACTGGAGAAGGAAATGGCAATCCACTCCAGTGTTCTTGCCTGGAGAATCCCAGGGACAGGGGAGCCTGGTGAGCTTCCGTCTATGGGGTCACACAGAGTCGGACACGACTGAAGTGACTTAGCAGCAGCAGTAAGAGCGCATAGGGACATCCATCTCAGTAATCCCAGGAGCAGGTTCACATACTTCTTTAAAAAAATTGCTGTTGGAATATAGTTGATTGACAATATTTTGTTAATTTCAGGTGTGCAGCCAGGTGGATGAGTTATCCATTACCTATGGCCACTCTTTTTTAGATGATTTCCCCGTGTAGGCCGTTACAGATGTATTGAGTGGAGTTCCTTGTGCTATTCAGTAGGTCCTTGTTAGTTATCTGCTTTATGAACCATACTGTGTATATGTCAATCCCAGTCTTTCAGTTTATCCCCCCCTTCCCTGCTGGTAACCGTAAGTTTATTCTGTACATCTGTAACTCTGTTTTGTAGAGAAGCGTACATACTCTGATAATGGGTGTATTAGATAAAACCTTCACTCACCTGGGACTAGGTTGCTTAGAGTGCAGACTCTTGTCCCCGCAGCAGTGCTGTGAATAGACTCTGGTGGATGTGGACTTTGCTTATTATCCAGAGTTTGCCTGGTGTCTGTTACATGCCCCAAAACAGGGCTGGGGGCAGTGGAAGAGCCCCTTTTCCACACTCCAGTGGGAGCCTCGAGTTTGGCTGTGGGGATGTAGGTGTCTGTTTATATATCACATTGGCGATAATTCCTGTTTCTTTTCTGTGGGCTCTAATGCCAAATGGAAGGTTCTGTAGGACCTTGCAGCCCGGGTCTCTGTGTGTGCTTTAGAAGGAAGCTTTTCTTTTGTTTAGGTTCCGGCCTGAGAGAGGCAAGCCCAGGCCACTTTATTTTGATCTAGGTCCTTGCTAAATGGGGAGTCCCAGGATTCTTATTTCCCTTCATCTTTTTTTCCCCCTTGTTTTAGAAGTCTTGAAAGTATCATTAATAAAAGTCACCAGCTAACAGGCATGAGGCTCTTCTGGCCTAAAAACCCAGTTAATAGAGTGTGTCCTACTTAAGACTCCAGGGCTGTCACAGCGGTGGTGCTCTGAGTTGCCTTTGTGGCTGTTCCCCTTCATTCAGATTGTGGTTTGTAGCTGCCCAGCCCACGTTTTAAAGAACACTGCACTGTGGAGCTGAGGCTGGGGCTCACGGGGGCACGGTTTTCAGGGCTTATGGTCCCAGCCTGCTTTTAAGGTGCTAAATCTACTGCATAGCACAGGGAACAACTCCTCTTCCTGAAACTTGGGGCACCTTGAGTTCCAGCGATTTCTGATGTGATTTAACTGAGTACAGTTAAGAGGGATCATTTTTAGATTTCTGCAGCATATATTTTTCCTTGGTTTTGAGCCTTATGTAGATGTTTACAGCTAGGAGAGATCTTGGGATTGGAGGTCAGCGAGAAGGTCAGCTGGAAGGACCCTCGTTTAGAGCTGTGCTCCCAGGGCTGTTGGGGCTGGGTTTCCCCACAGACCTTCTGAGTCAGACTTTGTTAGGACTGAACAGCGAGTCTGCTTTTTTTTTTTTTTTTAAATTTCCTGGGTGTTCCAGACACCCCTAGAGTCTGAGAACCACTGCTTTGCATCATTTCACAGCTCAGGAAACTGGGGGTGTTGGGGGGTAGGAGTAAGCTGTTTCCATAGTGCCTTCTTAGGGGCAGAGCTGGCTCTGGGACCACGTGCAGTCTCTTTCCAAGTGTGCTAGCTGTCCCTTAGTGCCCACGCTGTTACTAAAAATCAGTGGTGAAGCGTGGTCGTGCTCTCAGAGTCCCTTGGACTGCAGGAGATCCAACCAGTCAATCCTAAAGAAAATCAACCCGGAATATCCACTTAAGGACTAATACTGAAGCCGACACTCCAGTACTTTGGCGACCTGGTGGGAAGAGCTGACTCACTGGAAAAGACCCTGACGCTGGGAAAGACTGAGGGCCAAAGGAGACGGGGGCGGCAGAGGATGAGGTGGTTGGATGGCATTGCCGACTCAATGGACGTGAGTCTAAGCAGACGCCAGAAATAGTGGAGGACAGAGGAGCTGATGTGCTACAGTCCATGGCGTTGGGAAAGTCGGACACGATTTAGTGACTGAACAGCAACAACAATGAATAAATAAGACCTGTTTGTAAGCCACACCTTGTCCAAGCTCAGAACCTGACCCTGGGCTTATCGAGTAATAATACCTGATATTTGCTCGGGCAGGTTTTGGGTCATCTGAGGCAATTTTTCCTGCTTTTCATCCTGGCCTTCTCATGGAGTTGTTTGGCACCTGCAGAGGATTTTAACATAATGTCCAAAGAAGAAGAATTGGCCAGTTCATTTTATAAATTAGTGCAGTGAGATAAGCAGTGGGAGTCAGGCTCTGATTTCCTAATTGGATTTTGTATGAATGTATTCCTGATGGCTCTGCCCGCAGATAAGGATAATGAGCTGAGCTGACTGGAGGGTAATTCCTGTGATGCTGTCACGGCTCCTCAGGAAGCGAGGCAGGCGGTGATGAGGAAGCCGGGCCAGCCGTTGTCCTTTTGGTCACTGTGCTGGCACCCTGTCCCTATCGCAGGGCCTCACAGGAGCGAAACCCCCAGGAGACCGAGGCCCCAGTCCCCAGTGAAGTCAGGGCAGGGCAGGTTGTGCGTCTTCTACGAAAGATGCCGGCCAGCATAACCAAGAGGCTTGGGCTTGCACTTGAGAACACTTCTTACGGGACTAAGGAGACATGTTGTAGATGTTTTCTAGGGGAATTATAAATATTTCTAATATATATTTATTATATATAAATATGTTTATGTATATTTGAACGTATAGAAAGAAAGTGAAGTCACTCAGTCATGTCCGACTCTTTGCGACCACATGGACTGTAGCCCACCAGGCTCCTCCATCCAAGGAATTTTCCAGGCAGGCGTACTGGACTGGGTTGCCATTTCCTTCTCCAGGGAATCTTCCTGACCCAGGGATCGAACCCGGGTGTCCCGCATTGCAGGCAGACGCTTTACTGTCTGAGCCACCAGAGAAGCTGTTTGAATGTATACTTATTTTAAACACATAGTTACATAAATATAAATACTTCATTATAAATTAAACATTTTAAAGTCTTTCTTTTTTCCCCCCACTCTGGAAAAAAAGTACATCTTTTCTTTCACTTGACTGTGATGAAACACCACAGAAGGTAAAAAGGGCAGTGTGACTCTTTGGCTTCTGTGTTTTGGCCCGCAGACCTGAAGCATTTGCCGCCGACAGGGCTCTAAGGAGAGCAGAGTGGGAGCGGAGGCAGCATCTGCCCCTTTGCGGACCTCGTCACGGGTGGGCGTTTCACTCGGGTTTAAATTTCCATTCACGTAGAAGCATTAGTTTTCTGGTCCGTAGATGTGAGATGGTTTTTTTAAACTTACCTCAAGCAGTGTTTTCTAAACAAAGCCTGCCACGCCCCCAGAGCATCAAGGCCGCCTGCCTTCTTTTAGACGTGACGGTCATGAAGAGACGCATGGGGTTTTTATTAAATGGCATCAATGAGCCGTTCGTTTACATGGAACCGGGAGTGCAGACCTCAGGTCTGTAGGAAAGCAGCCTCCGGGCCTCTCCCAGCCTCCCTTCTTTCCAGCTTGGGCCCCTGACGCCCCCGCCCCGGCCTCCAGCGGCCACACGCTTCCCTCCACTGACCCAAGCGTGGCACTGCTTCCAAGACCCAGGCCAGGTGTTGGCAGTGGGCCCGCTCTAGGACCTTCTGGATCCAGGGGCTTTCCCCCAGGAGTGGCCAGGCCTCTCTAAGGTTTCCAGGCCCCGGGAGGGTCTGAGGGGTGGTGGGGGGTGGCCGCCCTCACGGGTTCAACCTGGGTAGTGTGGGTGGACTGAGGCAGGAGATGGGCAGTGTGGGGGCTCCAAAGACAAGGAGACTGTGAGAGACTTCTCATACATGGGTGTACACTCGTTTATCTCCACCACTCCGAAAGAGAGAGAACCTTTCCATCTCCTCAGAAGGTCCCTTCCCAGACGACTGCTATTTCCTCCAGGTGTGTCCACCTTCCTGATTCCGGGCACCACCGGTTAACTGAGTCCTTCAGGTTTGATTCCTTTGACCCTTGGGCGTCTTGAGTCGAAGCATCCTGTGCCCATTTAAGAAGGGAAGACCTCTCAGCCCCCTGGGCAAACCCCTCTCCATGGGCTCTCGTAATAGCTCACTGCAGATCTGTGAAGTGGGTATTGCTCGCAAAGGGGATTAAGGCTCACAGAGGTGAAGAGACTTACCCCTGATGAAAGAATGGTTACTAACAGAGGTTATGAAAGAACGCGAGCCCTCTTTGGGAAACCCCACCCTACTAGAAAAGCCCAGGTGGGCGCCTGTGCTCTCCAGGTGGTCATCCTGTTTGTTTCATGCGGCCCACAGCTGGCAGGGATTGGGCCTTACTGGTTTGTAAACCATGGTACCCAGTAGCTCAGGAGCAGGGCGTTCACCAGGGGCCAGCCAGCGGACGAGGGCTACTAACTGGCCCATCTCTGCTCTAGTGCGTGGCCAGGAAGAGGCCAGCAGGGACACCGCCCCCCGCACTTGTCCAGGCTCTGCTCCAGGCTGGAGGGACGGTGCCCCAGGGCGAGGACAAGGTGCCCAGCTGGCCTGTGATGAGTCAGCACCCAGCAGCACGGGCATCCTTGAGTGCTGCTGCTGCCTCCCTTCTGGTGCCCGTCTCGTGGCAGGAATGCGCTTCTGAATGTGACGCCTGGACCCACTCCCTGCTCTTGGGTGACCCGAGAGTTAAGCAGGCTAAAATAATGCCGCCGCCCTGAGCACGTGGGTATTCTAATCTGAGAGTACCGCCTGTCTGCTGGTGTCCCCAAGGACACAGCGACACCCGGGCCTCTCCTGAGTGCTGGGAGGCCCCTGGGGTGGCGAGCTCAGCAGGAGGGTAGAGAGAGGTTCACAGGTCTGAAAGATCAGGGCTTGCCCTCCTTGTGACCAGCTTTGCCCCAGCAGGAATAGAGCCTCAAGCCTACTGGTATTTGCCGTTCAGGGGATGCCTCGTAAGGAGGCTTAAGTTTGTCCACTTGGATGCATGGAAGTGGCACGAATCCTCAGCCCCTTCCTCTGTGAAAGGACCCTTTAGTGCTCAGGAGATGGTCAGGACAGGAAGCCGCAGGGGTCCCTGGCTTCAGTCGCCCAGCCTCTGCTTGGTGAGGAGTGACATTGCCCGGTGAGTGACTGGCCAGCCTTGTTGTCTGAAACAGGATCTTTCTCTGTGGTACATCTGGAACTTGGCCTTCTCAAGGGTCCCAAAATAGCCAGGCCACTGAAGGGAGAACTTCATGAGAGGGCATAGGAGGGACCCCAGCCACTCCTCGCCAAACAGGCTTTGTTAACATCACAGACCAGCACAACTAATCCCTGGGTTTTGTTCTCATCCTGTGCCTCTTCTGCGTTCCTTGGGTATCTCCGTTTCTTGCTGCTTGTTCTGAAAATATTCCTGAGGAGGCTGCCTGCCCGCCGCTGCCCCTTCTCTGCAGATTGCTGAGCTGCGGCCTGTATCGGGGTCCCATGCGAGTCTGCGTTGTCAGGAAATGTGAGGACCATTTAGGAAGCCGAGATGCTGGCTGTAATCCCCTTAGCAAGTTGGCATTGAATCCTCCCAGCATCTTCTGATCTGGGTCTCTGAAGGTTTGGGAGGCTATCGGGGACTCTCCTGTATGCAAGGCTGCCTTGTCATCCAGAACAAAAACCTGTCTTACCAGTTCAGTAAACTGGGACTTCTGTGCTCCACAGATACCTTGCTTGTCTCTTGCTTTCTCTTGATGCTTTTGGTTCTTAAACTGCTGGGCCAAAAGCAACTTCAGCAGGGGAGGAGGGGTCTGGAAGGAGTAGGGATCAGGGGAGGGACCCACAGTTTCTGTGCTCAGCTGTCCTGGCTCCTGGCTGGCACTGTGGGGCCCAAAGTCACTCTGGAAGATCGGAGCATGTGGCATTATGCTTTCTCCTGCTCAGGGCTGTTTCCTTCCCAGTTTCTAACAGGTTTGTGTGTCTCCTCTTACTTTTAGGAAACCGCATCCTCTGCAAATGGGCCTTCACGGGAGGGCCCCAGGCCACTGCCCACTAGAGAAGGTCATGCCGTGTACCCCCAGCTCCGGCCAGGCTACATTCCCATCCCTGTCCTCCATGAAGGCGCCCCAAGCCGGCCGCACCCTGTCTTCGCCTACTCCCAGCCCGGGACGCAGCGCTTCCAAACCGAGGTGGCTGCAGCGGCTCCCCCGAGATCCCAGTCACCCCTGCGGGGTGTGGCGGAAACCAGCCAGCCAGATAAACCGAGTGCACCAGTGGCAGCTGCTGCAGCGGCCCAGCCTCCAGCCTCCCATGGACCCGAGGTAAGGAGAGGCCTGGCTCATAAGCCTGTATGACCGTGACCTGTGAGGGCAGGGGGAGGAGATGGCGGGGGGAGCTGGGTTTCATTCTTCCTGGCCTGCCCCAGACTGCAGATGACCCCAGATCCTCATGACGGCCCCTTGAGATGTGGGGCATCGGGGCCTGGCTGGTGTCACCTAGCAAAGATCGCTTGCTGACAGCCACACGTCCCCCCAGCATTTCACAGGCTGGTTTTTCAGATGAGCAGAGATTGTGGTTTGTTTCTGTAGCTCAGGAACTGGGGCTCAAGAAGGGCTAAACAGCTTGGTCCAAAAGCATAAAGTCGGAAGTGGCATCGCAGGGCCTGGAAGCCTGGCCTTTTGGCTCCTCCTATGGTACCCTCATTCCCACTGAGCTTTCTGTGTCAGAAACACAGAGAGACTCTGAGTCATTTCACTCAGTTCAGTGTTCACGGGTGAGTGTTAACTGCTCGGAGCTACACTGCCGTGAAAATGAGACCGCATGCCTGCCCTCACAGTGTCCGCTGTTTAAAACAAAGCATAAAATTATTTTTTCAGGTTTTAAGCCAGAGGTCAGCACTTCCTTGCACTAACATTTAAAGCGTAGTCCTTAACCTGGTTCTTAGCTGAGACTTGAAGGCCAGTGGACCCCAGCAGGAATCCTGAGCCATAGGCCCTCTGGGTTTTCCGGTTGGCGCACTATCCCGTTGTGTCCCCCGCGCTGCTCTTGAGCTCAAATGCTCACTCCAGGTGAAAAGCATAGTTAATGGAGGCATCAGGTGGTACAGTGGTGAAGAACCCGCCTGCCAGTGCAGGAGGGGTAAGAGATGTGAGTCAGATCCCTGGTTTGGGGAATTCCTCTGGAGAAGGAAATGGCAATCCACTCCAGTATTCTTGCCTGGAAAATTCCATCCACAGAGGAGCCTGGTAGGCTACAATCCATGGGGTCGCAAAGAGTTGGACATGACTGAGCACACACTCACACAGGAGGCACTTTCCCTTTCTTGGAGAGGCGGTACCTATATTTGTAATGTTTTTGTTGTAAAAATCAAAAGTGATGCGTCAGTCAGAGAAATCTTAACAAATTTAACCTATCAGGGGCCTTAGAAGCCAGCTAGGGAAACATTCTTCTGCTTTTCCAGAATAGAAGGTAGGCGGTCAGGAAGGGAGAGGGGCCTGGCCTGCCTCGGTCCACATGGGGACGTGGTTCCCGCTGTCCCCTGGGTTCTCTGGGGATAAGCAGGAAAAGAGTTCAGGAAAGAGGAAATGAAGTGACAACAATAACTAAAACTTAGTGAGCACTTCCTGTGGGTGGCGCTGGTGCCAGACACACCCACTGATTCTTTTACAGAATCTTCAAGTCAGTCGGGTGAGGAGGGGTTACTCTTTTCTGTACTTTAAATGCAGCTCATTAACAGTAAAGAATCTGCCTGCAACGCAGGAGACCAAGGTTCAGTCCCTGGATCCGGAAGAGCCCCTGGGTAAGGGCATGGCAACCCACTCCAATATTCTTGCCTGGAAAATCCCATGGACAGAGAAGTCTGGTGGCCTTAGCCCATGAGGTCACAAAGAGTCAGATGCGACTTAGCAACTAAAACAACAGCAAAGCTATCGGGCTGTTGAGAATTTGAGCCCAGGCCTCTTGACTCCTGAGTTCCCAGTCTTAACAGTACATTTGGACACTGGAAAGGCTTAACAGATGGGAGGTTTAATACAACCTCCCATCCTGAGCAGGCACGTACTGGGGGCAGAGTTGGAGAGCCAGGCAAGGGTGGTTCATAGGGCTGTGTGTCTATGTTCTGTGTCTTACAGCGGTCCCAGTCTCCAGCGGCCTCAGACTGCTCCTCGTCCTCCTCCTCAGCCAGTCTGCCTGGCTCCTCCGGCAGAAGCAGCCTGGGCGGTCACCAGCTCCCCCGGGGCTACATCTCCATCCCTGTGATACACGAGCAGAACGTCGCCCGGCCAACAGCCCAGCCATCCTTCCACCAAGCCCAGAAGACGCACTACCCAGCTCAGCAGGGCGAGTACCAGACGCACCAGCCCGTGTACCACAAGATCCAGGGGGATGACTGGGAACCCCGGACCACGTGGACCGCATCCCCCTTCCGGCCTCCTGTCCGGGGTGCGTCCAGCCGGGAGGGCTCTCCTGCCAGAAGCAGCACACCGGTGCCACCCCCGCCGTCTCTCCGTGTGCAGACCGCAGTCGACAGGCCTCAGGTATGGGAGTCGGTGTCGCAGACGGGCTGGGGCGGCATCTCTTCAGGGCCGGAGGAGCTCTGTGCAGGTGTCCTGGGTCCCCTGCCTTCACCAGCCCTTCCTGGGGAGACCGAGATGCTGGGGAAAATGCTGGTCACCAGCAGAAATGCGGGCGAGGGCTGTGAACCTCCGGTGCCTTCTACAGCTTTTGCTCATTCTTTATTGCAGCTGCCTCGGGGGCAGAGTTCCAACCACCGTGGTGGGGAAGGTGGGCAGAGCACAGCGCCACGCACCTGGGGCCCAGGCGTCCTCTGCCCACCATGCCCTTTCAGGACCCTGCCATGCCCCACTCCACACTCCAGCTGCAGCCTCCACCTGCTGCCTCACGGGTACCCCTTCTGTACCCTGCTGGCCCTTTCATCTCTTGTCTCCTCTCTTGTGTCTGCTCACACTGAACCCACTTCCCGAGATGCCTCCATGATCTAAACTTTTCCCATCCTCCAAGGACAAGCCAGTCTTGCCGCTTCCGTGCAGCCTCCTCATCTTTTCCCAGGGTGCCTAGTCTCTTGCAGTTCAGCATCTGATTATTCTATGCATTTCAGAAGTGTTCATCTGCTCTCTTCAGCTCTGCTCTGACCTTGACCACAGGCAGCATGTCTTACTCCTTTCTCCTCCTTTGCAGTAAAGGACCGTGTTGCCTGGCTGATGCCCGGCCGGCTGGGTGGCTGGGAAACCTTCCTGCCTATCTGGTGGAAGTCACAGGCAGGGCCCGTTTAACCTTCGGTAGAGGCATGCACTAGATTTCCAGGTGGCACTAGTGGTAAAGAACCCAGCTGCCAATGCAGGAGATACAAGAGACGTGGGTTTAATCCCTGGGTCAGGAAGATTCCCTGGAGGAGGGCATGGCAACACACTGCAATATTCTTCCCAGAGAATCTCATGGACGGAGGAGTCTGGCCGGCACAGTACACAGAGTTACAAAGAGTCGGTCATGACTGAAGCGACTTAGCACAACACAGCGCAGAAGTGTGCAAAGCAGTCTTCTAGTTTCAGAGCCGCAGCATACCCAGCAGCCAGGGCCCCTCAGCTGCTGAGTGGATTCTCAACCACTGTTCTTAAAAGGAAAGTCTCCTGTAAATAAATGGAGGGCATCTTCTTCCTACAAATGGGAACACTGTCCAGGGCCCTCTAACAGAGTGCTTTGCTGTTACTGGCTTTTGTTTTTGTTTTGTTTTTAGCTTTTCTATTTGGAAATGATTCCAAACTTACAGAATGGAAGTCCAGTATACGTGAAGGTCATGAAAGCAAAGATTCAGCCATATTCACTGTTAACATTTTACTCCATTTGCCTTGTCATTTTTCCTCTCTCCATATATCTATGTTTTTGTTTGAGATTTAGTTATAAATAACATGCCCCTGTACCCCTAAACATGACAGCAGATGTTTTCCTAAGAGAGCTACCTTCTCCTTCATAACTACATTAGAATTATCAGATGCAGGACAGTTACAACATCATTGTCTCATACACAGTTCATTTCCACATTTCCTTTAGAGCAGTTTCCCCCTTGTTCTAGGATGTAGTCTAGGATCATGAGCACTGCATGCAGGTGTCGTTTGCCTTTAGTCTCCTTTAATCTGGATCAGTTTCTCAGTCTTTTTCTGCTATCATGACCTTGAAAAGTTTTTGAAAAGTACAAGCCAGAGGGCACACCCCCTCTTAAGTGTTTCTAGAGTCACTTATTCAGCTATTGCTTTAAAGCCCAAGGAAAAGTGTGTGGCTAGTTCATGAATGCTAAGGGCCAAAGTTGAGGACTTCTGGTCAGCAGAAGAGATTTGATGGAAAAGGAGGCTCAGTTCAGTTCAGTCGCTCAGTCGTGTCCGACTCTTTGCGACCCAATGAATCACAGCACGCCAGGCCTCCCTGTCCATCACCAACTCCCGGAGTTCACTCAAACTCATGTCCATCGAGTTGGTGATGCCATCCAGCCATCTCATTCTCTGTCGTCTCCGTCTCCTCCCGCCCCCAACCTTTCCCACCATCAGACTCTTTTCCAGTGAGTCAGCTCGTCGCATGAGGTGGCCAAAGTATTGGAGTTTCAGCTTTAGCATCAGTCCTTCCAATGAACACCCAGGATTGATCTCTGCTGGAATGGACTGGTTGGATCTCCTTGCAGTCCAAGGGACTCTCAAGAGTCTTCTCCAGCACCACAGTTCAAAAGCATCAGTTCTTCGGTGATCAGCTTTCTTCACAGTCCAACTCTCATATCCATACATGACCACGGGAAAAACCATAGCCTTGACTAGACGGACCTTTAGTGGTGTTCAAACAGCTACGCGTCCGTCAGATCCTTACTTAAACTCAGTAATCCTTTCAAATGGGAAAGAAGTGCCCATTTGCAAAGCTGGCGGTGTTTCCTCTCATATCTTTCCTATATATTTTATGTAATTGGTGAAACTATTTAATCCTATTTCCACATAATCTTACTTGTTTGTAGTGGCCTCCCTTTCACAGCTTGTTCAGAGATCCCATGTTGGAGGCTTGCAGAGATTTGACCTAATTGAATATTATAGTGGGATTTAGTGTTTTTAATATGGAATATTTTACAAATATTATAGTCAAACTCCTATTTTCCAGTTGAGGAAATCAGAGTGTGTGAGATTTTTTAAGGGATTTTTAGATATTCATTTGAATGCTAGATGAACCAAGTTATTTCTGTTACAGGCATAGTTCATTTTTTAAAATATGCCTCTAGCTTGGAGAAGGACATGGCAGTCCACTCCAGTACTCTTGCCTAGAGAATCCCAGGGACATGGGAGCCTGGTGGGCTGCCGTCTATGGTGTTGCACAGAGTTGGACACAACTGAAGCGACTTAACAGCAGCAGCAGCACTTTATAGTCACATTAACGAGTATCTAACGTTAAAAGAGTATCTCAGCCTCTGTAGCCATGTAGTCTCTGGAGGTGCTGTACTGTGCCAGTATCAGCTCTGGCACAAATATATCCAAGCAGAATTCTTAGAGGGTTACCCATTTGGGGCATCTTGCTTATTCTCAAAAAATACATCAGTCTGGGCAGAAACCACAAGGCTGTCATAGGTTTAAAAAAAAAAAAGACGATTATAACTTTGCTGAAACAAGAGATGGGAAAGTCACACCCTGAGCAGAGACTGTCAGACAGAAGGGGAACAAGTGGCCATTATTACTTCACAGCTCCATCACCTGAAAATCTGAGTCACCCAGGACTTTGCTTTGAGCTAAAGTAACTCAGGAGTCAGCATGAGTTTGGGGTATTTTCCTTTTTGAAAAATTACGTTGGTTTTCTTTTCATTGCCATAAGAATTCCATCTCCAGAAAAAGTCAGTAAGAGATAAAGACTTGAGCGACCAAGGTAACAAATGGGAGCATAACAATGGTTTGGTTACAAATGATGCACGTGTGCTGGTCATGCTGAGTCTCTTCAGTCATGTCCGACTCCTGGGGACCCTGTGGACTGGAGCCTGCCGGGATCCTCTGTCCATGGGATTCTCCAGGCAAGAATACTAGAGTGGGCTGCCATGCCCTCCTCCAGGGGATCTTCCTGACCCAGGGATCGAACTCACGTCTTGATGTCTCCTGCAGTGGCAGGTGGGTTCTTTACCACTAGCCCCACCTGGGAAGTCCCATAATACATGATGAATACCATATTTTATTCTTGTAACTGGTGTTAGTTGACTTTGAAAATCTCTCTTATACTGTTAAACTTTTTGAAAGTTGTTCCCATTTCCTTCTAGTCAGTACTAGCTACAAATGACCACCTGCAACTCTCAGCCATTAAAATTGTCCCTGTGTTGTTCTTCCCCGCAGCCCATGACCCATCGAGCACCTTCGCCTGTTCCCCAACCTGAAAACAAGCCAGAAAGCAGGCCGGGCCCGACTGGACCAGATCTCCCTCCCGGACACATCCCGATCCAAGTGATCCGAAAGGAGGTGGATGCTCAACCTGTTTCGCCGAAGCCCCCACCTCCCTCTGAGAAGGTGGAAATAAAGGTTCCTTCCTCTCCAGTGCCTTGTCCTCCTAGCCCTGCCCCTCCTACCATCCCCTCTGCTGTCCCCTCTGCCGGCCCCTCTGCCGTCCCCTCTTCTCCCAAGAATGTGGCTACAGAAGAGAGAGCAGCCCCCAGTCCTGCCCCTGCAGAACCTGCACCCCCTAAACCAGGAGAAGCTGAAGTGCCCCCAAAGCATCCAGGTGTGCTGAAAGTAGAAGCCATCCTGGAGAAGGTGCAAGGGCTGGAACAGGCTGTGGACAACTTTGAAGGCAAGAAGACAGACAAAAAGTACCTGATGATAGAAGAGTATCTGACCAAAGAGCTACTGGCCCTGGATTCGGTCGACCCAGAAGGACGAGCTGATGTCCGCCAGGCCAGGAGAGATGGGGTCAGGAAGGTTCAGACCATCTTGGAAAAACTCGAACAGAAAGCAATAGATGTCCCAGGTCAAGTCCAGGTTTACGAACTCCAGCCCAGTTCCCTTGAGACCGATCAGCCACTACAGGAGATCATGGAGATGGCAGCAGACAAGAGCAAGAAGAGTCCTGGAGATGGAGAAGACCCCAAAACCGAAACCCAGCCGCCAGAAGCCAAAGCAGCAGCAACTCCAAACCCCAGCAGCACAACAGACACAACTGCTAACCCGGCAGCACCATAGTCTCCACGAAGTGAGGAGTCAGCCCCGGAGACTGGGAACTGATTGTGTGCTTTAGGGAATTATAAGTTGCATGCATTTCAGGGACTTAAAATCAGTTGGTTTTTACTCTTCATAGCCGCTTGGTACGCAGTAACTTGGGTGGAGGCAAAGCACACTAATAAAAGGGCTAAAAAGGAAAATGATGCTTTTGTTGTGTTCGTATTCCGTACAAATAAAGAAGTTGCCTGTTACAAAAGTTTAATAACCCTATAGCTTGTTGTTTTGGAGCCCTCTCTGTATGGGCCCCATGTGTTAGCCTTGGATGTGAACTGTCTTTCTAGCTCTGGATTGAAGGAGTTTATTTTGGCTGGGGGGAGTAGATGGGGAGTCAGTTTCTCATCACTAAATATGAAGCCCGTTTTCAGAAATGTTGCCATTTAATGGGGTGATTTTTGTCATCTCATAGCTATGATACTTTAGATAGAATAAAATGTGTAAGGAGCCATAGAAATATCTGTATGTGGGATGACTTTAATGCTATGTGTAAAAAGAAAATAAAGTAATAATGTAACTCAAAATGTCTTCTGTGATTTCTAAATTTTGAAGAGTGGCAGCATCAAGATAGACTTGCACTGGCTTCAGGAAAAATAAACAGCGGATGCGTTTACAAGCCTGCTCTGGGATTTGTGACATCCGTACTGGTGCAGCCCATGAGAAAATGAGCCTTGGTCATTTTTCTGTCTCAGGTTGAAGCTGGAACCCAGGAAGACCCAGGGCTATAAACCCAGGTAATGGGAATGTGCCCATCACACCTCTTCTGACTGCCCCAGCTGAGGTACGTCTCTGCCCACCTGGCCCCACCAAGCAGCTGCATGGGTTCAAAAGTGCACAGAGAAACCAGTTTCCAGGATTGCCTGAGGTTGGCCCACACATTCCTGGAGTCCAGGTCACTGAGGCTGGGGCACATGTTCTGTGAGTGTCTTGGGGTCATCTTGATCTGACATTTCTGAGTCACCAAGCCAAGCTGGGACCAGGTGCATCTTCGCAGATTGGGTTCCTCGAAGTCACTGGGGTTAGGGATCAGATGCACTGTGGAGCCACTGGAGGGGAAAGGATCTATCTGGACTAATGTTTTTTAAGAGCTTGGGAAATATCCTAGCCCCAGAATGTGGAGAGATGTTTTTTGTTTTTTTTTAAGACTTTTGTCACATAAGCGGAAATTGAGAAGAAAGAGAATATGGGCCTGAGATCTCAGAGCTGTGAGGAAGCCTGCTGACTTGAGTCCCTGAGCAGAATTCCTCATGACTGTATTGAGTTTAATATTGGTGCCTGACAGTGCTGCACAAAAATACACGCTGGTGTGCTTGCCACTCAGCTTGGTGAGAAAGGCTGAAGTCATTCCCATGGGAGTCCGCCAACATCTTTACAGGGTGAACTCATTTGAGGAGTATAAGCTGACTGCTGACAACAACACTGATTCTAGAAACGCAAGTGTGTAAATAGAAAAAGCCTTCTGGACTGTTTTTTACTAGATGAATCAATGTAAAGAACGTGACCACCTTTTTGATGACTTGGGCATCTATGCCCAGATCAGTTCAGTCGCTCAGTTGTGTCCGACTCTTTTCAACCCCATGAACTGCAGCACTCCAGGCTTCCCTATCCATCACCAGCTTCCGGAGCTTACGCAAACTCATGTCCACCAAGTCGGTGATGCTGTCCAACCATCTCATCCTCTGTCGTTCCCTTCTTCGCCTTCAGTCTTTCCTAGCATCAGGGTCTTTTCCAGTGAGTCAGTTCTCATCAGGTGGCCAAAGTATTGGAGTTTCAGCATCAGTCCTGAAACTACAGTACTTTGGCCACCTGATATGAAGAACTGACTCATTGGAAAAGACCCTGATGCTACAGATCTCAACATAAAGGCTTCTTATGTGGTCACTGAATGAGGTGGATATTTTATGGCTGAAGATCATCATCAGGTAGCCCTTCAGTGCAGTTACAGTGTTTTCAGCCATCAAAATTAGATGGCACATGGGTATCGAGCAGGAGTTACCCAACCTGTGTTGCCGGTCCCTTGGCCTTGCATGGTAGTGACAGGCTGAGTGTAGGGCTGGCTGCAAGGCTCTTGTTAATGTGCCTATCTTGCCTCTGTGGGAGTCAGGGATGTAAAGCAACTGTCTCCCTAGTGTGTGAGGGGTTCGGCTTATTTAATTATGCCAGTGCTCTTTAAGAGAACGTTTTAGTTCAGGACAGTCTTGATTTAGAACTCCTGGGATCAAATCAAAGCCTCACGGAAAAGCTCTGGAACAGTGGGCAGTTACAGAGCCTTTTCTTTCCTGGTTTCCTCAGCTGTAAAATGGGTGGTGGTTTAGTCACTAAACCACCAGGGGATCTTCCCCACCCAGGGATTGAGCCTGGGTCTCCTGCATTGCAGGCAGATAGCTCAGTCTGTAAAGAATCTGCCTGCAATGTAGGAGACATGGGTTTGATTCTCGGGTCGGGAAGATCCCCTGAAGAAAGAAATGACAATCCACTCCAGTATTCTTGCCTGGAAAATCCCATGGACAGAGGAGCCTGGCAGGCTGCAGTTCTTGGGGTCGCAAAGAGTTAGACATGACTTAGCGACTAAACCACCACCATCTTTACAAACAGCCACCAGGGAAGCCCATAAATGGGGAGGTGGGGAGATGAGTAAATGAAATCAGACATGGGAAGCAGTGAAAGTAGTGCTTGGCACATGACAGATGTTAGCTGTAATTGACATCCTCGTGCCCACAGACCTAAGAGCAGGAGAAGGATTGAACCAGGCCCCAGGAGACGTGAACGTGCACTGCGGTCTCCTCATCTTTAGCACTGAGACAGAAAGGACTCTCTATAAGTACCACAGAAATTTGAGAATAATCCCTTACCCCTCCCTTGGTCAGAGAGTTGGTTCTTTTTTTTAATACATTGTGTCAAAATCCTATGAAATTATTCCTGCTTCCCAGATAAGGGACTTAGAAATTTCATTTTTCCTTTTGGTTGTGTCAGGCATCTTGTTGGATCCTAATTCCCCCTCAGCGGTGAGAGCAAGAAGTCCTAACCACTGGGAATTCCCAATTTGAAACTATTAAGTAATGGCGGCTATGCTAGGGTCTCTTGCCTCCCAGTGTTTCGTTTCCAAAGGTTCCTGGAGCTCCCCTCTCCCCTTCACCTTGCCTCTGCTCCCCTCCAGGCATTCCCACCTGAGTCGACACCCAGCCTGGGGGTCTACGTCTCTGTGAGACCTTCTCTGCTGGCATAGAACCCTTCTTCTCAGACTTCACTTCCCAAAGCTCCCACCAGCCTTCGGCTTGTTCGCCAGGGGTCAGTTGTCGTCCAGCTGTTTTAGCATCCAGTCATTTCCTAAGCAAGACTCGTGAGTCCCCTGAGGGCAGGTCCATTGTGACACCTTGTACCCGCCTTGTTGTCCAGACCTGGCACATGGGCACCCTAGCTGACCAGGAGGCCCTTAAACTTCCTTGACTTAACTTAGCATTCCAAGGCTAAAGTGATGATGACTTAGGAATAAACATCTATATTAGCTACCAGGATATATTGTAAAACACAGGGAATATAGTCAGTTTTTTTACAGTAACTTTAAGGGGAGTAAAACCTTTTAAAATTGTGAATCATTATACTGTACACCTGTAGTAAAAGTGAAAATGTTAGTCGTGTCCAACTCTTTGCGACCCCATGGTGCATGTAGCCCATCAGGCTGCTTAGTCAATGGGATTCTCCAGGCAAGAATACTGGAGTGGCTTGTCATTCCCTTCTCCAGGGGATCTTCCCAACCCAGGGATCAAACAGGTCTCCTGCATTGGCAGGCAGATTTTCTTTACCATCTGAGCCACCAGGGAAGCCTTGACACCCCACCTATATAATATTGTACAGCAATATACTTGAATTTTAAAACAGGAAAAAAATCAGTATTATTTGATGAGCAATTAGGGCCAGCTCTTCCAACAGCTTTCTCTTGTAATCCCCAAATCTCTTGTAAGTTTGGGTCTACCATTTCCCTCTCTGGGTCTTTTTCTCCCCTTCTGTGGAAGGTTAGGCACTGACCCAGGCCCTGCTCCGTGGTCGGGATGATTCTGCTGAGTCAGCACTTCTCCCTGTTGTGGTCTCTGCCCTTCCTTTTTCTCCAGCCACGCTGCACGGAGCCTCATCCTGGGCTGTGCATTCCTGCAACGCCCATGTGAGTGTGGCCGCTGCTCTGTAACATTATACCAAAGTAATCATATGCCAAGGGACAGGATCCAGGGTTGCAGTTATTTTGGGACGAGCAGGAGCCTGTGGGAAAATGCTGGAACATGTCTGAGTCACCCAGGCAAATACCTTTCTTTCCGTGTTCCAGCGTGTTTTGAACTTTCAGGCAGTGAAAAAAAAAAAAAAGCCCCGGCGAGGGCACACGCCCTCTGTGTCTTTGAGCCCTTCCTGGGCTGAGCCTGTTTCTAGGCTGTGCCACCATGTCCTCTGAGCTCTGAAATGTTTGCAGGCAGAGCAGTGTGAGGCAGGGCTGGATCAAGCCCTTGGAGGCCCTAAATGTTGTGATGCCTCCCACAGTGAAATTTAAGAAAAAGTAAGCTACCAAAGAAGAGCAAGGATGATCCGAATCTGCCAGGTTTTACGCTCTTGTTACTTAAAAATCTCTCCATCTGTGTGTGTGTGTGAGGTTGGGGTGTCCCTAACTTTCCCAATACTCAAACTGCCTGCGGTCCGAGACTGCCCACTGGGAGCCAGTGGAGATCAGGGGAGAGTGCTGAGCAGCTCGGCAGAGCAAGGAAGGTCCAGGATCAGAGGAGAGGGCAGTTGAGGCCAGCACTGGTGCCATCTGCTTGCTGTGGAAGGGAGGAGGGACAGCCACAGGTCATCTGCTGGGGTCCCCACACCCGGGAGCCCAGGACAGCGGTGTGAGGGGAGAGCAGAGTTCCCGAAGCATCTGGAAGGCAACCTAAAGGAGGTGCAAGGAAGTAGCGAGGGCACTGGAAAAAGAATTCCAGGCAGAAGGGACCTTTTCCTGGAACACTCCTGTCCTTGCCTGCCCTGGCCAGCACTTGGTCCTGACTGTCCTGGGTGGCCCATGTGGAGCTGTGCTTTCTTCTCAGCCCTGCTGCTGAGGGAGAAGGTCTCCCCTCATCCACAAAGAAATCCCACCACTCTATTCAACTTTATGTGGCAGCCTGGGTGGGAGGGGAGTTCTGGGGGAGAATGGATACATGTGTACATATGGCTGAGTCCCTTCGCTATGCACTTGAAACTATCATGACGTTGTTAATCAGCTGTGCCCCAATATAAAATTAAAAGGTTGAAAAAAATAAGACTGAGAGAAATCCGACTACCAGCCTCTCGTCTCTTCCTCTCCCACCTGTCTCCTTCCTTCTCCTGAGCCTACAAAGTACAAATAAAAAGCAGCCATTTTCCCTTTGATCCTCAGTTTACCTCCCTTATTATTAAATGTCTGGGAAGCGCAGATGAACTCACCGCCTGGTCTCCAGGCTCTGCCCCTCCCACCGTGATCCACTCCCCTGCCCGGTCCTGTGGCCCCGGCTGCAGTCCCACGGCGGCCCTCCCAGCAGAACTACCCAGACTCACCTCGGCCCCGCCCGCTCTTACTCTGAGGTCTCCCGAGCTCCTGTCCTCAGCACACCGCTCCCATCACTGCGTGACAGTTCCGCGTCAGCCGGGCTAGGTTAGTTATTAAGCAGAAGCTAGTCTAGATGTTGCTGTGCAGGTATTCCGTCCACGTGGAGGAGGTCACGACCCTCATTCATGTGCATGGGCCCTATACCGTCGGTGGAAGGCCTTAAGACCACTAACAGATTTCTTGGAAAAGAAGACATCCTACCTCAAGACTGCAGGATCAGCTCCTGCTGAGGAGGTGGTGTATATGATGAGGGAGGTGTCTTTCCCATCAAAATCGCTTCCCATTCCCCTCCTGCCTGCTCTCCTTTTGGTCATTTCCAGAAAGCAAAGTGAGATAAAAAACCAAAGCACCTGTTTATTATTTCATAACTGCCTACCTGATAAAATCTAAAGTATTGGTATCCTCTCTTTACTAAATAATAGAAATAAATTTAGAAAATTATACACACAAACACACACACATTTTCTGGAGAAGCCCGACTAATGATACATCCTGTTTACATTCTCACTGGATCACTGACTTCTACTTCCCAAACCCCAATTACCGCTGGGTGTGTGTTTCTTTTTCCTACTTCCTCCTGAACACCAAACTGCTATGCACAGTTGCCTCCAGGGCACCTGGGAAAGTGAGCATTCACTTCTGCCTTCCAGGAACCCAGAATCCCGATTGCAGGGTGCCTTCAGCCCCGTCAGCGCTCTCACACCACACACCTTCCGTGGGGGCACAATCCCAAATGTTCACAGAGGCCATGGGCTGGAGGGGCAGCAGACCCAGGTCCCACAGTGGCGGGTGGGGACATCCGTACTCAGTCCCAGCCCTCGGCTGCCACAGGAGGACATGGGGCCAGTGTTGTAAGCGCTTTCTGACTTCCAAGAAAGCCAGAAATTTGTTTTTTTGTGTGTGAAATCTCTCAATTTTAAAATATTTTTAAGTGTTAAAAAGTACAGGGAAGCCTGGCATGCTGCAGTCCTTGGGGTCACAAAGAATCGGACACGACTGAGTGACTGAAAAACAAATGTTTAAAAAAAAAAATGGTATCCAACAAAACCCATCTGCAAGCCAGATTTGGCCTCCAACTGTGCATGTGCAAGGCTCGAGTCCTACTGTCCTGTGAATACTTAATTCTACCTCGGCCCTTCTTCCTTCCCTCTACGCCTGGGAGTTGAGAGAGCAAAGCCCTGTGGCCTGGATTCTTGGAGCCCTGTGCCTAGGGAGGAATGACAGCAGAGACGGAGCTTGGCTCCCTGCTCCCCTCTCCGCATCTTGCTGAAATCCTGTTTTATTCCCCACCACGTCCAAGGCTTTCACCCTACCCCTCAAGACTACCAACGGTGCCAGCGGTGTCTAGTTCAGAGTTGGCCTGCCTTCAAGGTCCCCAGCCCCCGACCACGCTGTTCCAAAGAAGTCAGCAGGCCGCCTCCAGGCCCCTGCGTGCAAACACACTTTTGAGTCCCACTCTTTTGCTGGCCCACATGCTTCATGCATGTTTTAAGGGCATCCACTGGGAGTCGGCTCTGCTGTCAGGTAGGCTGAGCCCCAGTCCCAGCTTCCTCACTCACTAACGCTGCCTCCTTAAGACACGTTCTTGACCTTTATGAGACTGGTGTCTCCCTCAGTTAAAGTGAAAATTGTTGTTGGTCAGTTGCTCAGTCGTGTCCAACTCTTTGTGACCCCATGGACTGCAGATGCCAGGCGTCCCTGACCTTCACCGTCTCCCAGAGTTTGTTCAAACTCATGTCCATTGAGTCAGTGATAAGTACCTAATTCTATTTTGTAGTGATGTGGATGGACCTGGAGTCTGTCATACAAAGTGAAGTAAATCAGAAAGAGAAAAACAAATATCATATTAACATATTAATGCATATTTATGGACTCTAGAAAAATGGTATGGATGAACCTATTTGCAGGGCAGGAATAGAGACACAGACAAAGAGAACTGACACGTGGGCACAGCCAAGGAAGGGGCATGCGTGCTAAGCTGCTTCAAGTGTGTCCAACTCTTTGCGATCCTACAGACTATAGCCCACCAGGTTCCTCTGTCCATGGGATTCTCCAGGCAAGAATACTGGAGTGGGTTGCCATGCCCTTCCACAAAGGAAGGGGAGGGTGGAACAAACTGGGAGATTGGCACTGACATATATACACTGCCATGTGTAAGACAGAGAGCCAGTGGGAAGCTGCTGTGCAGCGCAGGGAGCTCGGTTTAGTGGTTTGTGATGGGGGTGGAGGGACAGGAGGGAAGCTCAAGAGGGAAGGGATATGTATATACATATATATACTTAGAGCTGATTCACTTTGTTGTACAGTAGAAACCAACACAACTTTGTAAAGCGATCATACTCCAATCAAAAATAATTAAAAATAATAGAGTCCCTAACTCTACACAGAGTAACACATTTAATCCTGGGGACAACCACTTGCCCAATTGGGAGCACTGTTTCTACCATCCTTCCCTACACGTGCCCTGATAGCAAGGAGAAGAGGACCAAGAACAGGTCCACAGGTCCTTCTGCTCTGCAGCCTCAAGATGGGATCCAGGCAGAGTCCAGGGGAGGAATAATCGCACACGCCTCGGTTTCCTCTCTCCCTGCCATCCCCATCCATCTCTGCAACTACCACCACTCAGGCCTGGATGGCATCTTATTTATTATTATCTGGCTGTTTCAGGCCTTAAGTGTAGCACATGGGATCCCCTATCTTTGGTTGAGGTATCTGAACGCTTAGTTTCAGCATGTGGAATCTAATTTCCAGACCAGGGATCGAACCCAGGCCCCCTGCATTGGGAGTGTGGAGTCTTAACCGCTGAACCACTAGCGAAGTCCCCAGATGACGTCTTTTTATAGTGAGTGCCAGGCAAAGATTTCACAGTTCCCAGAAACTGGGAACAGAGACCCCTTCCCCTCATATGACCTCAAGCAACAGGGTTTACTGCAAAGATCTTTGATCCCTGGAACCCGGGAAACACCCAGGTCAGGCCTTGAGGCAATCAGGAGCTGAAGCAAGGCTGGGATCCGGAGAGGCCCAGAGTCTGCCATTGGACTAGGCTGCCAGCTCTTTCTGAAATTGCTCTGCTGTTCTCTCCCCAACAATGATTAGTACATAAGAATCAGGGCACATGATGCCATCAGAGAAGCACTCAGGCTGGCAACCACTGGCCATTCCAACCTCTGTGAGATGGAACCTTTGGAAAGAGTGACCTTGGCAAGGAGACCAGGAAACAGCATGGTTCCTGGGAGCTGGAATCTGCTGTTGGTAAACACAGGAATATACAGTGGGGGCTGGGTTGTAAGAGCACACCCACCCTTAATGCCCCGGAAAGTTGGTACCTAACCATGGTAGTCACCATCTAGAGCCCCTCAACTTCGTGTATATGGAAGGGGACAGTCCAATTCCAAAAGTGAGACACAAAAAGATGCCCCTTTATACGTTTCTAACAAAATGTAAGTGGTCAATCCCAGGTGGTGGCGTGTTGAGCCAGACAGAGCATGCACGAGGGCCAGCTCGCAACCTGGAGTCTTCAAGGCACCCGTGCTCAAAACCCACCTGCTTTCCTAGCAGCCTCCCATGGATACAGGAAGGATGTGACATAAAAGACAAGTTTCCAGCAAAAAAGCCTCGATCAGGAATCAGCCACCTGGAAATTCACAATGGACAAGCTCCAGGAATACCTATCATGAGGCTTTTCATGACCTATAGATTCTTGGAACTGCTTAGCTTCAAATGACCAAGCCAGTGTGGTAATAATGTGAACATAGGTGTGCATGCGTGCATGCGTGCTTACATGCTCAGTCGGTTCCAACTCTTTTGTGACTCTATGGATTGTAGCCAGCCAGGCTCCTCTGTCCATGGGATTTTCCCAGCAAGAATACTGGAGTGGTTTGCCATTTCCTCCTCCAAGGGATCTTCCCAGCTCAGGGGTGGAACCTGAGTCTCGGAGGATTCTTTACCACCTGAGTTATCACAGAAGACCATGGACATGAGCATTAACTCTCACATGAGAAGGCTACTCTGGAGGATAAGGATGTACCTCTGCTGGCTCACAGCTGGGTGAGACAGAGCTCTAGAAAGTTGTGGAGGAGCCTTTAGAGAGGGTGGCAACCACACTGGGAGCAGTGAAGACTTAATCACGTACCTCTTCCTTTCACTCCTCCCTAGAGAGACAACTTCTGCACACTCACAGCTTCGGTTTACACAGGCTGCTGCTGCTGCTAAGTCACTTCAGTCGTGTCCAACTCTGTGTGACCCCACAGACGCCAGCCCGCCAGGCTCCCCCATCCCTGGGATTCTCCAGGAAAGAACACTGGAGTGGGTTGCCATTTCCTTCTCCAATGTGTGAAAGTGAAGTTGCTCAGTCATGTCTGACTTGTAGCGACCCCATGGACTGCAGCTTACCAGGCTCCGCCGTCCATGGGATTTTCTAGGCAAGAGTACTGGAGTGGCTTGCCATTGCCTTCTCCGTTACACAGGCTACTCATGGTCAATTGGTCTTTCCTTATATCTGAGCCTTTTTGCTTCCTCTGCCACTGTTCACTGTTTCATTACCTACATAAGCTTTTTGGTTTTGTTTTATTGGGGAGCTCTGCTGGGTCCTCATTGCTGCGTGTGGGCTTTCTCTCAACCCAGCGAGCATGGGGCTACCCTCCATTATGGTGAGTGTGGTGCACGGGCTTCTCATTGCAGTGGCTTCTCTTGTGGAGCACCGGCTCTAGGTATACGGGCTTCAGTAGGTGCAATGCATGGGGTTAGTTGCTCCATAGCATGTAGAATCTTCCCAAACCAAGAATTGAACCTGTGTCCCCTGCATTGGCAGGCGGATTCTTATTCACTGTACCACCAGAGAAGTCCAAGTTTGTTTTTTTTTTTTTAATATTTATTTATTTATTTTTTTTACTGGGATGGGTCTTAGTTGTGGCATGTGGGATCTAGTTCCCCAACCAGGGATCAAACCCAGGCCCCCTGCACTGGGAGTCCTAGCCACTGGCCCACCAAGGAAGTCCCCCATGTTTTATTTTTTAACTTCAGGCTTATTCATATATAATTCATGTACCATGTAATTATCTCATTTAAATGTACAATTCAGGTTTTTTAGTATATTCACAGTGTGACCATAACCACAGCCAATATTAGAACATTTTCATTACCCCCTAAACGAAGCTCCATAGACATTAGTATTTACTCCCCATTTCCTCTTAACCCTCTCCCTACACCCAGCCCTTGGAAACCATTAATCTGCTATCTGTCTCTGTACATTCATCTCTTCTCAACATTTCACAGAAACGGAATCACTCAATATTTGATCTTTTGACTGGCTTCCTTCACAATGTAATGTTTTCAACATTCATCCATGTTGTAATATGAATCCAGACTTTCTTTTATTGCTGAAAAACATCTATGGTATGGATACAGCACATTTTATTTATCCACTCCTCAGTTTGAGGACATTTAGGTTGTTTCCACTTTAGGGGCTATCATGAATAATGCTGCGATGAAGAGTTGTGTGTAAATTTTTGTGCAGACATATGTTTTCATTTCACTTGAGTATATACCCAAGTGAATGTACTTGCTGTGTCACATGGTAATTCTTTAACTTCCTGAGGAACTGCCAGACTGTCTTCCAAAGTGGCTGCACCATTTTTACATTTCCACCAGCTGTGTAGAAAGGTTCCAATTTCTCTGCATCTCATTCTCTGTGTATCTTAGTTACACTGTTTGAATACAGATTGGACCGACAGGGCATCTCTTACCACCAGGAGACACAGTTCACTGTCCAGTCTATGGAGTCTGCCTTAGGTTGGATACTCAGGGTTGGTCAAGTCACCTAGGGCCAGGGTGATGAAGCAGAGTAACATATTCAAAGCAAAGCTGCAGAGTGCCCATACCCTCAGCACAGCCCATGCGGAAGAAAAGAGGTTTGAATGATGTGATTCCCTAAAGACAGAGGCCTTGAGAATGAAACCAGCTTCATCTCAGGACCATTTGCGCACAGAGGGCAGCTGGCTACAGAAACAAAGTGGTACTGCTTTTTGAGACTCTTGAGACTCTCAACAAGGCAAATTAGGAGACCTCATAATGAGTTTCATCTGTTTCAACCAATGCTGTGGAGTCTACATACAGTCAGGTCTCTGATTTTTCCCTTAGTTGCTAAAGCTTTTACATGCCGTCATGGGCAAGAAGCCCAGCGTCTCCATCGCAAGGCCTCTCCTTTCCTCCCTGAGTTGTCCAAGAATCTCAGGGGGCTCTCACTCAGGTCAGGGGGGTCCATCCTGCTGCAGTTGCAGAAAGAGAGCGAGGACAAGGAGTTGGCTTTGTTCACGAGCTAGTGTTTCATAGGCACCTCAGTGTCACCACTAAACACAGGCCTTCTTTACTGGGTGGACACTTGTTCCTTTTGCAGAGACCTGACCTGGAAGCCTAAGGCCACCACCTGCAGCCGCATTCCAGGCTCCAAGTTCAAGGCTGTCTTGGGTCACACTGATACAACTAGCAGTTGAATCCGGAGCTTCCTTCTCAGCCATACCACCTGTGGGAACCAGCATGCAGTCCCCATGAAGACTCATCCCAGGATGAGGCCCAGGGCTTATGGACACGGACCTTTCCAGCTCACTGGATCACAGACTCACACAGCTATTAGCATAAGCAGATAAACAACTTACTTGCTGTTGTTCAGTCACTGAGTCATGTCCAAGTCTTGGTGACCCCATGGACTGCAGCATGCCAGGCTCCTCTGTCTTCCACTGTCTCCCAGAGCTTGCTCAGATTCACATCCATTGAGTTGGTAATGCTATCTAACCATCTCATCCTCTGTCGTCCCCTTCTCCTTTTGCTTTCAATCTTTCCCAGCATCAGGGTCCTTTCCAATGAGTCAGTTCTTCACATCAAGTGGCCAAAGTATTGGAGCTTCAGCTTCAGCCTTTTCAATGAATATTCAGGGTTGATTTCCTTTAGGATTAACAAATTTGATCTCCTTGAAGTCCAAGGGACTCTCAGGAGTCTTCTCCAGCACCATAATTCGAAAGCATCAACTCTTCAGCACTCAGCCGTCTTTGTGGTCCAGCTCTCACATCTGTGCACTTTGACGTAAAGAATGTGGCTGCTCAGAGGGGTACTAGGAAGATGTGCAGAACATGCTTCGCTCACAGACAAGCGTGGAAATTCATTACATTTGTCAAATGGCAAAACCAGGAGGGGCCCTGAGATACCCTCCTCTGGGCTGCACGTTGACTGTTTACCTTCCTTCCCGGGTGTGATGCAGAAGAGGCGTTTATCACCAAAATAGAACTCTTTAAACAAACTCTGGGAGATGGTGAAGGGCAGGAAAGCCTGGAGTGCTGCAGCCCATGGTTTCGCAGAGTTCTACGCGACTTAGCGACTGACTCTTCTCAACACCTTCACCTGAACAAGCCTCTTAGCCAGCTTCAACAGAATGCAGCTGAAAGTAGTCAACCAGTTTTTTCCTGTGGACCTCCACCCCTCGGCCTCCAGGCATGTCCTCCTGTGAACCCTCACTAAGCTCCTTGCTGCCTTCCAACCATCATCCTCATACCCACACCTCTGGTCTCCAGTTCAGAACTTTCTCACACAGTTTCCCTTGGGGCTTTTGGTATTCTTTTCTGTCAGTAACCTTTCATCTATCCCAACAGGTTTTCCTGTCTTTGTATCTTAGAGAGCAGGACTGAGATTTGGAGATTTTGCCCTGACAAATCTCCTTTACTGTCGAGTATGTGCGTGCTCAGTCATGTCTGACTGTTTGCGACCCTGTGGACTGCAGCCCACCAGGCTCCTCTGTCCACAGGATTCTCCAGGCAAGGATACAGGAGTGGTTTGCCATCTCCTTCTCCAGGGGATCTTCCCGACCCAGGGATCAAATCTCCTGCATTGGCAGGTGGGTTCTTTACCACTAAGCCACCTGGGAAGCCAGCTTCTTTTACTGTTGGGCAAGTTTATATTCTTTCTCCTTGGCTACTGGATTTGCTTATCAAGAGGTATTCAGGGAGAAATGGGCTTCATCAACCCTTAAAAAAGCTTTATCACCTTCCACTCGTCAATGAGCACCTACTTGCTCAAAATTTTCATAACTGAAAGGATCTACATGAAGACTCTTGCCTGAAGATTCCACCCTGTGACACAGTCATAATTATGGCATAATTTATAAATTTCTCTCAATAGATGCCCAGTTGTAGTTTTCAAAAATTTTAGATAATTTTGATACATTATTGTGTCACAAAGTTCTTTCAGACAAAAAGAGACAAAATGATCATTATTCTTCATATATTTTTTAACTCTCAGGATTTAAAAATACTAAAAAATATGGTAACTTCCATTTTGTTCATTATGTTTTACCCTAATGATCAAGATTTTTTTCCCTAATGATCAAGATTTTATAAAATAGTTTAAAAATAAAACATTTCATAATCATATGATGAATGGTTTTAAGGATTAAGTTTCTCAGAATGAAAAACAAGAGAGAAAAGTGGGGGAAGGAGGAGGAAAAAGAAGGGAGGGGGAGGGAAGGGGTCCCAAGAATAACTTTATTAATTAGTACAAAATGTATGGCTGAGATGGTTTATTTTATTATACATGTGGTTTTATTTGTGGTACGTTGGAATGCAAACCTTGGAATAATTCTTTAAAGTAAGGCTTTACCAAAAGCTATTTGAAAGTTACAAATCTCCAGGGGAGTTAATTTACAAGCACAGGCTAAAGCTGGCAGCTACTGGCCTGGGTGGATGAACTGTGACTATTACACTAGGCCCTAGAGTCCTGAAATCTTGGCTCTTCATCCTAGAATCCTCAGTAACTCACTGTGTGTAATAGGGACTCGCTTCCCTTGGGCTCTTGAAATTCTGCTTCAGTTCCATGACTGCTAATACAAGACTCAGCGCTACAAATAATCAAAATCTGAGGTCAAGGATTTCACCCCATTGAGCGGTAGGGGGCGACTCATGACTATGCCTTTTGTTTTTACCCCAGCTGGAAGAAAACCTTTCCTGCTTTCACAGGAAGTCATTCCTGAGATTGTGGGCTCCATTTCAGAATGAATTCCTTCTTTCATTATTTTTTATTTCTTATAACACAATCGATGCAGTAACAAAGACCAAAGCCTTATTTGAAGACCAAGTTAAAAACAAAAAACAAGTACAGGATGTGGTGCTGATCTAAGATTAGGATACAGCTCTGGGATGGGAGGGCTTCCCTTGTGGCTCAGCTGGTAAAGAATCCGCCTGCAATGCGGGAGACCTGGGTTCAATCCCTGGGTTAGGAAGATCCCCTGAAGAAGGGAACAGCTACCCACTCCAGTATTCTGACCTGGAGAATTCCATGGACTGTATTGTCCATCAGGTCACAAAGAGTTGGACACGACTGAGGGGCTTTCACTTTCATGCAATCATTTATGCTTTCATTCCATGAGTCAATGAGACACCTTCATTTTCTAAAATTGGAAAGATTTATGAATCAGAAAAAATATACAGTCTGATTATAATTCTGTTCCAATAATGAGAACTGACCACTCCCATTTGAGATGATATATGGTATGTTATGGCCCATTCATATCTTGGTTGATTTTTTAGCAATGTAAGCCTATTTTGAGGGGAAAGGCAAGTGTTCTTAGCACTTAAGTTTTTGTCGTTTAGCTGCTAAGTCATGTCCAACTCTTTTTCGACCCTGTAGACTATAGCCCTCCAGGCTCCATGGGATTTTCCAGGCAAGAGTACTGGAGTGGGTTGTCATTTCCTTAGGCCAGGTTTGTTCTTTCACAAAGAGCAGGGTCAAAATAAATGTCTTTGTATGAGATGGGGCTATTTTATCCTTGTATGGGAATGGAAAAATTAATGAGTCACATTTATTTCTTGGATAATTAGAAACCCCACCACCCCACGGCTCTGTCCCATAGCTCTTTCTCGTGGCAGCAATTATGGGGAATCGTAGCATCCATCATCATTCCTTCTACAGGGACTAGAGCTGTCCGTCTCCAGGCAAATGGACAAGGTTATGAGCAGAGAAGAGTCTCAGCATCATGGCAAGGCCTAAAACCTGCATTTGAAAGACTGGAGAGGAATGAGAAGCGAGTTCTTTCCCCAGGGGAAAGTGGTGATTCCATAATGTCAGACGAGTTCCAGTGAGAATAGTGAGGAAAGCTGAACAAAGCATCGAAGACAAGTGCGTGAAGGTGAATTACCCAGGTATTGAGGGTTTGAGGGCCAAGATCCTAGAAAAAAGGGTTAGTGGAGAATTTACTTTTGAGACATTTGCCCATTCTTAAGAGGCAGAGACGTTTCCAGCCTCTTACGCTGCTGCTGCTGCTGCTGCTGAGTCGCTTCAGTTGTGTCCGACTCTGTGCGACCCCATAGACAGCAGCCCACCAGGCTCTCCCGTCCCTGGAATTCTCCAGGCAAGAACACTGGAGTGGGTTGCCATTTCCTTCTCCTATAGCCTCTCACACTAAAGGGACAAAAATTGGAGTTCAGAGCCCCCAAGGAGGAGGAGCCCAGGTAATCACCTTGGGCCTTCGGCTGGGAGTTCCAATGCGCTACACCGAGGACTGGGGTGAAAATAGAGAAGCTCTCCCAAAAATTGAAACCCAGCTTCCAATCAGCTCAGTTTTTTGATTGGGTTAAGGCAAGGTTTCTCAGTCTCAGTGTTATTATCATTTGGGGGCAGCAAATGGGGCTTCCCCAGTAGCTCAGTGGGCAAAGAATCTGCCTGCAATACAGGAGACGAGGGTTCCATGCCAGGGTTGAGAAGATCCCCCAGAGAAGGGCATGGCAACCCACTCCAGTATTCTTGCCTGGAGAATCCCCATGGACAGAGGAGCCTGGCAGGCTACAGTTCATAGGATCACAAAGAGTTGGACACAACTGAAGCGACTTAGCACACACAAATGGGACCAGCCTGTGCATTGTAGGATGTTGAGCAGCCTCCCCTGGCTTCTACCACTAGAGGCTAGTAGCACCCTCTCCCAAGTTCTGACAACCCGAGACATCTCCAGGCATTGCCAGTGTCCCCTGGTGAACAGAATCCTCTCTGGTTTAAAACCAGAGTATGAGGGTATCTCCCCAGACCTTACTGCCTGCCAGAAACAGAAGTAAATCCTACCATCATCCAAAGCCTCAAATTATATCTGTAATTTTTTCATAAATGATATCCAGTACGGAATAAAAGCATCACTTTAAAATAGATGATAAAGTTGATAGACATGAAAAGAAATAGACAATCCACAATCATGGTGGGATATTTTAGAACACATTTTTAAGGAATGGATGGAATAAATAGAAAAAAAAATCAACAAGGTTTGGGCAATGGGGTTAATAACCTGTGAAGAAGGGAGAGTTTCTGGAAGGAAAGAGGAGGGCAGTTCCACAATGGTGAATGCAGGCTTGCTGGGGGAACAGGAGGCATTAGGGAAGATGAACAGATGGTAAGCAAAGACGTGTCTTTGTGGCCCACTTATGCTGAAAGCCTAACGCTGTAAGACCTCCTCACTGTGGGTGGTACAAGGGAACTGCCCAACTGAAGAGTTTTTCTGTTCATTCCTCTTAAGTCTATACTAGCTGCTCTGTGAGATCTCTGTTCATCTCAGTCCACAACTGTAGCCTCCATTGTGTTCAGTGATGCTTGTGTTAACAAAGACTAGTAAGGCAGGCAAAGGAGTGGTAAGTGCTTTCAAGATCAACTGGGGAGTATGTCTCCAACAGACCTGCAGCTGAATTCTCTTTTTCCCAGACCCCTCCCATGGAGGCACCAGCAGGTACCACCAGACTTAGCATCCTATTGTCTAAAGGCTGTTTTCAAATTAGGACACAGTAGGACTGACTATCCGGAGAAGGCAATGGCAAGCCACTCCAATACTCTTGCCTAGAAAATCCCATGGATAGAGGAGCCTGATAGGCTGCAGTCCGTGGGATCGCTAAGGGTCGGACACGACTGAGCGGCTTCACTTTCACTTTTCACTTTCACACATTGGAGAAGGAAATGGCAACCCACTCCAGTGTTCTTGCCTGGAGAATCCCAGGGACGGGGGAGCCTGGTGGGCTGCTGTCTATGGGGTCACACAGAGTCGGACACGACTGAAGTGACTTAGCAGCAGGACTGACTATCTGATTCCTGTTCCCACTCTCCCCTCGACGTGTTAGCAAAAGCCCTCCAGGACACAGAAGAGGAGCCTGTCCTTCCTGGGTTACATGGGTATTATTGATACATGCTATATGGCAGACATTATTCTAATCGCTGCCAAGATGCAGAGAGTATAAGACAGGACATAGAGACGGGTAAGACCTGTCTTACGGCAGAGACCTGTCTTTGCCTCCAGGGAGCTCCTCCCAGCCTAGTGGGGATGAAGGGGTGAGTGGAGGAAACCAAGTTAACCAATAGCTTGAACACAGTGTGTGGAGGCTGTGCATGGCAGAACATAATTTGCTAATAAAATGCAGGTATAATCGGGACAAGTAGTTCATGGAGAGAGAGGACAGTAGGTCAGGGGAATCTGGCTTAAGCATCTTCTGGACAGCAGGAGTAACATGAACAAAAGTCTGCAGATGGAAAAGCAACAAGTTCATTCAGAGAAAATTTTTTCTTAATATTTATTTTTATTTATGTGGCTATACCAGGTCTTAGTTGCACATGGAGAATCTAGTTCCCTGCTCAAGGATTGAACCCTGGTCTCCTGCACTGGGAGTGGAGTCTTAGCCACTGGACCACCAGGGAAGTTGCCATTCATGAAAAATTTACTCAATAGTTGTTGAGCACCTACTCTATACCAAGCATTGTGCTGGGAGGGAGACGGACATTGGCGAGCAAGACTCAGTCCTCCTCTCTAGGTTGCTTAGGGCTGATCCAGTAGGGAAGTTTGAAAAGGAAACAGGCGATTTCCAAGCCTTGATGGGGAGAAGTTCTACAGTGAGCTGTCTGGAGTAGCTAGAGCATGGAATGTAGGCAAAGAAGTAGTGGGAGATAGTGACTCCATCTGTCAGGTTAGGCCTTAGGCTTCCCAGATGGCACAGTGGTAAAGAATCCGCCTGCCAATGCAGGAGATGCCAAGAGTTGCGGGTTCAATCCCAGGGTGCAGAAGATCCCCTGGAGGAGGGCATGACAACTCCAGCATTCTTGCCTGGGAAATCCCATGAACAGAGGAGATTGGCAGGCTACAGTCCATGTGGTCCCAAAGAGTCCAATACGATTGTACATGCAAGCATATTATGCCTTAAAACTTAAGGTGAAGGAATTCCCTGGTGGTCCGGTGGCTAAGACTCTGTTCCCAATGCAGGGGGCCTGGGCTCGATCCCTGTCAGGGAACTAGATCCCACTTGATATAACTAAGAGTTCTCATGCTGCAACTAAATATCCCACATGCTGCCACTGAGATCTGGTGTAGCCAAATAAATAAATATTTACAAAAAAACCAAACTTAAGGTGAGGCTTTGTGTGTGTGTGTCAAATTTGATTGGTAATAGGGAGCAACTGATGTCTGTTGGACAGAGAATTTGTGCATTACACATGTGAGTTTTAGGCAAAATGCCGTCTTGTCCTTGATTCCTGCCTCCACCAAAGCCAAGTCAGAGGTCAAGGTGGAACGGACAGCAGCATGTGTGTGATTGATAGGGTGGATCTTGAGGCCTGAGTTCAAGCTTGTGGAGCCTGGAGGTCCCCTGTTAATATCCATCCTATCCCCACTGCCTGAGAAGATAAGATACCTGACTTGATGGAGAGTCGATACTCAGCAGCAGACACTCTATTTTTTTTTTCTGGAAAAAAACATTTTTTAAAAGCATGATCACTCTTTATTGCCCCAACTCATCTGCTAAAACCAGCATTTATAGTGCACATGTGAGCTATGTATATAAACTGCCAGAACATAACCAACCCCATCTTTGAAGCTCTGTATTAGAATCAGGTGCTGCTAAAGTCCAACAGGAAGCATTCACATACAGCGGTCAAATGCTACTAGCTAGTGACTTAGCAAGTCTGTGAGGCATTTGACATGACACATGATACCTTGAACCCAAGCTTCTAGCAGCCTGATAGAATGGCATGGAGGATTATGATGGAGCAGAGTCCTTGCGGCTCCTCTCTTACTGGGAGGCATGGTTAGTGGGGCAGCTGAGAAGAGACCCACTCTGACCTGGAGAGCAGATGCTAGTCAGATGCATCCATGCTGGTGACACTGGGCTCATGGGCTCTGTTCGTGGATGATCTCACCACCCACCTCTTCTGAGACCTTTCTTTATCCATTATCTCAACTGTCTTGTGTGTCCAACTTCTGTCTCTCACCTGATTTTCCCATCTGCATTAAAATATCCTCAAGTCACTGCTCCATCTCTCTCTTCCCTTGCAAAACCAAGTTTCTGGAGGGAGTTGTCTGCACTCACCACCTTTACTTCTTCACCTCCTGTTTTGTTCAAGTTCCTTTAGAATAGAGACTCATCTGGCTGGCACGAGGGAGCTGCCTCTTGCAGGGACACACAAGAAACTGTGTGCAAATCTCGAGTTAAGATAATGAAATAAAGCTAGTCCCGTAGAAACTTGGAATAAGGATGGCACGGCCATCAGGATCAAATGCTCCTCTCCCTTCCCCTGCCCTCCTCTCCTCTCTCTCTCTATTTCTCTCTGACCATCTCTTCTATTCTCCCAACTCTCTACATCTCACCTACCACCCTCTCATAAGGATGTCATCAGCTCCAGCCCACCTCAGAATCTTTAGCCTGGCTCCTACTGTCAACAGACATATGCCCAAGAGAGGTGCAATGTAATTAGCCTGGTAATTTCCTCAGTAGAGGTGAGGAGTCAGGTCTCTGACCTCATATTACAGGATGTGACTATCTAGGGCCAAGGGATCGTGCACAGGGCGGCCTCCGTTAGAAGGGTCTGCGGAGGAGGAGAGCAGACCATCAGAAGCATCTTTGTTTTCCTCCCATTCAGTCTTCAACCCAAGGCAATTGGCTTATGTGCTCAGCAGCCCAGAAGCTGCCCTCACTGAGGTCATAAACAACGCCTTTGTGGTTGAATCCAATGGCTAGTATTCATTTATTTCTGTCTATGAACGTTACAAGGCTTTTAAACTATTGACCCTTTCCCACTTCCTTTTCCTACAACTTTTGTGACATTTTAGTTCAGTTCAGTTGCTCAGTTGTGTCCGGCTCTTTGCGACCCCATGAACCACAGCACACATGGCCTCCCTGTCCATCACCAACTCCCTGAGTTCACTCAAACTCATGTCCATTGAGTCGGTGATGCCATCCAGCCATCTCATTCTCTGTCGTCCCTGTCTCCTCCTGCCCCCAATCCCTCCCAGCATCAGAGTCTTTTCCAGTGAGTCAACTTGTCGCATGAGGTGGCCAAAGTACTGGAGTTTCAGCTTTAGCATCAGTCCTTCCAATGAACACCCAGGATTGATCTCCTTTAGAATGGACTGGTTGGATCTCCTTGCAGTATAAGGGACTCTCAAGAGTCTTCTCCAACACCACAGTTCAAAAGCATCAATTCCTCGGTGATCAGCTTTCTTCACAGTCCAACTCTCACATCCATACATGACCACGGGAAAAACCATAGACTTGACTAGATGGACCTTGGTTGGCAAAGTAATGTCTCTGCTTTTTAGTATATTATCAAGGTTGGTCATAACTTTCCTTCCAAGCGGCAAGCATCTTTTAATTTCATGGCTGCAATCAGCATCTGCAGTGATTTTGGAGTCCAAAAAAATAAAGTCTGACACTGTTTCCACTGTTTCCCCATCTATTTGCCATGAAGTGATGGGACCAGATGCCATGATCTTCATTTTCTGAATGTTGAGCTTCAAGCCAGCCTTTTCACTCTTCTCTTTCACTTTCATCAAGAGGCGTTTTAGTTCCTCTTCACTTTCTGCCATCAGGGTGGTGTCATCTGCATATCTGAGGTTATTGATATTTCTCCAGGCAATCTTGATTCCAACTTGTGCTTCTTCCAGCCCAGCGTTCCTCATGATGTACTCTGCATATAAGTTAAATAAGCAGGGTGACAATATACAACCTTGACGTACTCCTTTTCCTATTTGGAACCAGCCTGTTGTTCCATGTTATCAGACTTAAAATAACAATATCACTCCTTAGCATTAAATATCTAAAATACCTAGTGTTCAGATTTCCAATTGCCTCACAAATGTCACAAGTTTTTAAAAACTTAGGATCTAAATGAAGTTTATACATTGTAATTATTGCTGTGTCTTTATCTTTTTAATTTTTTTACTTAAAAAATATTTATTTGTTTTTCTGTGCCTGATCTTAGTTCTGGCACGTGGGATCTTTGATCTTCATTGCAGCATGCAGGATCTTTTAGATTGGGGATGTAACCTCTCAGTTGTGGCTTGTGGAACCTAGTTCTCTGATCAGGAATTGGACCTGGGCCCCTTTCGTTGGGAGCGAGAAGGCTTAGCCACTGGACTACCAGGGAAGTTCTTGCTGTGTCTTTAAATGTCTTTAAATCTGTTTCTTCTCCTTCTCTCTCTTTCTTTTCCTTGCAGTTTATTTACTGAAATTAAGAGAAAAGAGACATATTGTCTTGTCCTGTAGTGATTCCCACATTCTGCGTTTTGCACCCCATGGTATCATTTAACTAGATGCTCAGTCTTCTGTATTTCTATACATTGGCCATTAGACTTAGAAAATCTTTTAGTCAGTTAGGGCCGTCATAACAACATACTGTAGGCTGGTTGGCTTCATCGGTAGAAATCTATTCCTCACAGTTCTGGTAGCTGGCAAGTCAGGGATGAGGGTGCCAGCATTGCTGGGTTCTATGAGGACCCTATTCCTGGCTTCCTGACGTGTCCTCACATGGTGGTGAGAGAGCTCTGATCTCTCCTCCTCTTCTTATCAGGACGCTAATTTCATCATGGGGGCCCCCACCCTCATGACCTCATTAAAGGGCCCACCTCCAAATAACATCACACTGGGAGTTAGGGCTTCAGCAAATAAGTTTGGTGGAAAGGGGGGCAGGGAGAGAGGAGTACAAACATTTAGTCCATAACAGAGAATATATTTTTTATTAGCAGCATCATTGCATCAGACTCTTAATATTTAGGATCTTAAGGTTGATTGGTTTTCCTTAGCAGTTTGAATTTCCTGGACAAGTAGACATGTCTAAATCTTATTACATTCTCCCCTATTTAAAATCCTTGGGCAATGCTCCCCTTTTCCTCAGGTTAAAGGCCACAGGAGTGATCTTGTGATTGTTCTCTGGCCACTGCAATTGGTCAAGGGGTGATTATGTGACCCAAGCTGTGCCAATCAGAGCCCTTTATCAGCCTCTTCTTCTGGAGCTGCTGAGACTCTCTTGTGCTATTTACTGACCCTAGGTGAGGCACAGAGGAATTCTTGTGAAAGTTCTCTTGTTTCCTTGAAGGGACTTCTGCACATGGTTCTTAATCCTGGCTGCACAGCCAGAGAGATTTTTTAAAACACACCAGCCCATGAAAGAAGCCAGACACTAAAGACCACATATTATGTGATTCCATTTTATGAAATATCCAGCAAATCCATAGTGAAAGAAAGTAACTTAGTGCTTACCAGGGGTTAGAGATGAGGAGAAATGGATGGTGACTGTGAATGGATCTGAGGTTTTTTGGGGGGATGATGAAAATGTTCTGGAATTATATAGCAATCATAAATGTATGACTTTGTGCATGTACTGCTAGTTGTACACTTTTGTGGGGTTTTTGTTTGTTTTATTTTTGGCTGTACTTTGCAACTTGTGGCTTCTAGTTCTCTGACCAGGGATTGGGTTCAGGTGCTTGGCAGTGAAAGTTCAGAGTACCAACCACTGGACCACCGGAGAATTCCCTGACTTGTATACTTTTAAAAGTTCATTTTATAGTAAATGAACTATTTCTCAACAAAACAATGTATAAGCCTAGACTCCCCCCAGGCGAGGATACTTTTGGAAAGCTCCCCAGATTATTCTAATAGCAGCAAGGCTTGAGACCCACTGTTAGAGTAACATACCTGCTCCCTTCTTCCCCACTCTCTTGCCTCCAGGAGAAGTGGAGTAACTAGACAGAGAGCTTTGAGTCTGCTTGCTTGACTTCCATCTCTGTACTTCCCTTACTCTTTCTCTTCCCTCTCTCTTTCTCTTCCCTCTCTCAGACCTGTTCTGCGGGAAAGATCTCAAGAAGCCCAGTTATGGCTGCAGATCTTAGTCTCTCTTATGGACTGAATTGTATTTCCCGCCATTCACATGTATTCACTTGGTGTGAATTTCTTTGGGCATAGGGCCTTTAACGGTTTCCCTGGTAGCTCAATTGGTAAAGAATCTGCCTGTAATGCAGGTGATCCTGATTTGATTCCTGGATTGGGAAGATCCCTTGGAGAAGGGATAGGTTACCCATTCCAGTATTCATGGGCTTCCCTGGTGGCTCAGGTGGTAAAGAATCTGCCTGCAATGCAGGAGACCTGGATTCGATCCCTGGGTTGGGAAGATACCCTGGAGGAGCGCATGGCAGCCCACTCCAATGGAGATTCTTGCCCACTCCAATGGAGAATCCCCATGGACAGAGGTGCCTGGTGGTCTACAGTCTATGGGGCCACAAAGAGTTGGACATGACTGAGTGACTAAGAACACAGCACAAGGTTAAATGAAGTCATCAGGGTGGGGCCTTGTCCTTGTTTAAAGAGGAAGACACACAAGGGATGAGTTCACACGGAGAAAAGACCATATGAAGAAAGAGAGAGGGTGCCATCTGCAAGCCAAGGGGAGAGTCTCAGGAAAAATCAAATGTGCCGACGCCAGCCTAGAGCATTCTGTTACTGCAGCCTTAGCAGACTAATTCAGTCTCCAATCCAGTTGTTTTGGTAATAGTGTAGGAGGTAGGCAGTCATATCTGTATATAATGATAATTTTGTCTTATCTTTTCTAATTGTTATGCCTCCAACTTTTAAAAATTGTGTTATTGCAGTGTCTAAACTTCCAGGAAAAATGCTGAATAATATGAGGAATAACAGACTTCCTTGTCCCGTTCCTTGACTTAATGAGACTGCCTCTAGTGTTTTATGGATAAATACGACGTTTGCTTGTCATTTCTGATTTCTAAATCAGATCGCTATAATGAAGTACCACAGACTGGGTAGCTTATAATCAACAAATATTTATTTCTTACAATCCTGGAGGCTGAAAGTCAGGGTGCCAGCATGGTGGGATGATAGCTCTCTTCTGGGTCACAGAGTTCTTATTTTATCATTATGTGGCTGAAGGTGTTAGCGATCTCTCTGGACCCTCTCTTCAGCTCAGTTCAGTTCAGTCGCTCAGTCGTGTCCGACTCTCCGTGACCCCATGAATCACAGCACGCCAGGCCTCCCTGTCCATCACCAACTCCCGGAGTTCACCCAAACTCATGTCTATTGAGTCGGTGATGCCATCCAGCCATCTCATTCTCTGTCATCCCTTTCTCCTCCTGCCCCCAATCCCTCCCAGCATCAGGGTCTTTTCCGGTGAGCCAACTCATTGCATGAAGTGGCCAAAGTATTGGAGCTTCAGCTTTAGCATCAGTCCTTCCAATGAACACCCAGGACTGATTTCCTTTAGAATGGACTGGGGCACTAATCCCATTCATAAGAACTCCATCTTCATGACTTAACCACCTTCCAAAGACCTCACCTACTAATATCATCACCTTTGGAGGTTAAGATTTCAACATAAGAATTTGGGGAGGTCACAAACATCCAGACTGTACCAGACACTTTTGTTCCAAATAACCCATCTTGACAAACTACCTTCTTCCTGCCCACCTGTCTGGACACTTCTAAGGTTTCCTCTGCACACTCACCAGACTATAAACAAAATGAACTATGGGCTATTTTTTGGACTGGCCACGCCCTTTCATGGCTTCATGCCTTTGTACATCCTCTTCTTAATTCCAAGAACACCCTTAACAATATTTAAACATCTGGCAAATGAAGAAGAACTAGATAAAATCTTATTTCCTCTTTAGACCCAGAACATAAAGAAGAGGGGCTTCCCACGTGGCACTAGTGGTAAAGAACCCACCCGTTGGGTTCAATCCCTTACAAAGATTCCCTGGAAATCCCAAGGAAATGGCAACCCACTCCAGCATTCTTTCCTGGAGAATCCCATGGACAGAGGAGCCTGGTGGGCTACAGTCCACAGGATCAAACAGAGTTGGCATGACTGAAGCAACTTAGCACAAGAAAGCACATAGGGAAAAAGATTCCTGCTTCTCTTCCTATTTGGGATAATATCAGAGGAAACATTCTCATCACCCTTGCTCTCTCCCAGGGGAGAGGTAGACAGGTTGATGGCACCACTCTCATCAGTGAGTTGGGTGACTGGTCTTAAAGGCGGGGCCCAGGCTCCACCCTTCTCTCACTTCCTGAGTTCACACATGGTGCTGGCCACATGGGTACGGTTAGTACCTCTTGACAGGGCCACCCTCCTCGGGGAGGAGGAAGCAGGGATCTGTCTTTGTCTCTTTTCTAACATCTCCCTGAGACTAGATGGGTAGATCCAATGACCCTTGCCCTGGGGTCCTGCTCTGTTCACTCAGCAGAGGAATAGGAGGACTATGTCTCCCTTGGGCCTAGGTTTAAGCATGTTCAAGTTCAGCTTTTACTGGAACTTCGCATGAAGGCTGGTTTTCTATTTCCTGTTTGGCTGGAGATCCTCAGACATATCCTATTCAGTTGGTGTTCAGCCTGGTGTGCGGGAAAGGTGAGAGACTCTCATCCAGCGCTCTCATCACATGCTTGCTGGGTAAATGAGGGAACTGACAGATGTCCTCCAGGCTCTCCCTGCTCTAGTCACGGTTACTATTTACTGAGTAACTTCTATGATCTCACTGCACCCTCTCAACAAGTCTATTGGCTTCCCAGGTGGCTCAGTGGTAAAGAATCTGCCTGACAGTGCAGAAGACTCAGGAGATGTAGGTTCAATCCCTGGGTGGGGAAGATCCCTGGGAGGAGGAAATGGCAACCCACTCCAGTATTTTTGCTTGGGAAATCCCTGGCAGACTACAGTCCATGGGGTTACAAAGAGTTGGATGCAACTGAGCACGGGCATGCAACAACTCTATCAAATGTGTATCATTATTTCTATTTTGTAAAAGAGGATATCCTCTATACCACTATCATACTAACTCTCCTAGAGAAATTCTCTGTTGTTGTTTTTTTTTAAAGTAGCCTCCAATGTGGAGAGAAGGGAACCCTTCCACACTGTTGGTGGGAATGTAAATTGGTACAGCCACTATGGAGAACAGTATGAAGGTTCCTTAAAAAGTTACAAATAGAGCTACTGTATGACCCTGCAATCCCACTTCTGGGCATATATCTGGAGAAAAACATGATCCAAAAAGATACAGGCACCCCAATGTTCATTGTAGTACTGTTTACAATAGCCAAGACATGAAAGCAACCTAAATGACCTAAACGTCCATTGACATAGGAATAGACAAAGAAGGTGTATGTGTGTGTCTGTGACACACAGACACACACACACACAATGGAATATTACTCTGCTGTTAAAAAGAATGAAATAATGCCATTTGCAGCAATGTGGATGGGACCTAGAGATTTTCATATTGAGTGAAGTACGTCAGACAGAGGACAAATACCAGATGACACACCTTATATGTGGAATCTAAAAAGGAATTACTCTAATGAACTTACTTACAAAATAGAAAAGATACTCACAGACTTAGAGAACGAACTTAACGATTGCCAGGAGAAGGGATCGTTTGGGAGTTTGGGATGGACAGGTACACACTGCTATATTAAAAATGCTAACCAACAAGGACCTACTGTATAGCACATGAAACTCTTCTCAGTGTTGTGTGGCAGCTTGGATGGGAGGGGAGTTTGGGTGAGTGGGATGACTGGTGTGTATATATAGCTGAATTCCTTTGCTGACAATCTGAAACTATCACAACATTGTTAATTGGCTATACCTCAATACAAAAGAAAAGGAGTACGTCAAGGCTGTATATTGTCACCCTGCTTATTTAACTTATATGCAGAGTACATCATGAGGAATGCTGGGCTGGAAGAAGCACAAGCTGGAATCAAGATTGCCAGGAGAAATATCAATAACCTCAGATATGCCGATGACCATCCTTATGGCAGAAAGTGAAGAAGAACTAAAAAGCCTCTTGATGAAAGTGAAAGAGGAGAGTGAAAAATTTGGCTTGATGCTCAACGTTCAGAAAACTAAGATATGGCATCTGGTCCCATCACTTCATGGCAAATAGATGGGGAAACAGTGGAAACAGTGGCTGACTTTATTTTTCTGGGCTCCAAAATCACTGCAGATGCTGATTGCAGCCATGAAATTCAGTTCAGTTCAGTTGCTCAGTTGTGTCCGACTCTCTGCGACCCCATGAATCACAGCACGCCAGGCCTCCCTGTCCATCACCAGCTCCCGGAGTTCACTCAAACTCAGGTCCACAGAGTCGGTGATGCCATTCAGCCAACTCATTCTCTGTCGTCCCCTTCTCCTCCCGCCGCCAACCTTTCCTAGCATCAGAGTCTTTTCCAGTGAGTCAACTCGTCGCATGAGGTGGCCAAAGTATTGCAGTTTCAGCTTTAGCATCAGTCCTTCCAATGAATACCCAGGATTGATCTCCTTTAGAATGGACTGGTTGGATCTCCTTGCAGTCCAAGGGACTCTCAAGAGTCTTCTCCAACACCACAGTTCAAAAGCATCAATTCTTCGGCGATCAGCTTTCTTCACAGTCCAACTTGCACATCCATACATGACCACGGGAAAAACCATAGCCCTGACTAGACGGACCTTTGTTGGTAAAGTAATGTCTCTGCTTTTTAATATGCTATCTAGGTTGGTCATAACTTTCCTTCCAAGGAGCAAGCGTCTTTTAATTTCATGGCTGCAATCAGCATCTGCAGTGATTTTGGAGCCCCCAAAAATAAAGTCTGACACTGTTTCCACTGTTTTTCCAGCTATTTCCCATGAAGTGATGGGACCAGAGGCCATGATTTATTGCCAAGTTCAGACTTAAATTGAAGCCACTAGACCATTCAGCCATGAAATTAAAAGACGCTTATTCCTTGGAAGGAAAATTATGAACAACCTAAACAGCATACTAAAAAGCAGAGACATTACTTTGCCAACAGAGGTCCATCTAGTCAAGGCTTTGGTTTTTCCAGTGGTCATGTATGGATGTGAGAGTTAGACTATAGAGAAAGCTGAGCACAGAAGAATTGATGCTTTTGACCTGTGGTGTTGGAGAAGACTCTTGGGAGTCCCTTGGACGGCAAGGAGATCCAACCAGTCCATCCTAAAGGAGATCAGTCCTGAGTGTTCACTGGAAGGACTGATGTTGAAGCTGAAACTCCAATACTTTGGCCACCTGATGCGAAGAGCTGACCCATTTGAAAAGACCCTGATGCTGGGAAAGATTGAGGGCAGGAGGAGAAGGGGACGACAGAGGATGAGATGGTTGGATGGCATCACCGACTCAATGGATATGGGTTTGGGTGGACCCCGGGAGTTGGTGATGGACAGGGAGGCCTGGTGTGCTGCAGTTCGTGGGGCCGCAAACAGTCAGACACGACTGAGCGACTGAACTGAACAATACAAAATAAAAAGTTTTTAAGAAGCAGGTCCCATTCCTCACAAAGCCGAGTCCTAGTGCCATCCATCTTCATTTTCCTGCTTTCTGGCAGCTCAGCCACTGCCTCACCTCTATATTGCGCTGGGTGTTACTGATCTTGCTGAAACATGCACTTTCCTGCCTTAGCTCCTGCTTTCATGCAGTCACAGATTTTATTGAGCACCTATTATGTGCTTGGTACTGAACCAGGGGCTGGGGACAAGGTGGGTCATGAAGAAAAATACAGTCTCTGCCCTCATGGGGCTTTCATGGACCAGGCCAACAGATTTGAACAAGCCCAGTGATTTAAACAAGTTCCAAAGGAGAACTGCAGGCTGAGTGTCTGTGAGACAGAGGGACATACCATAATTTGGCAAGCTGGGGAAGGCTGTTGTGAAGAAATGATGAATTTAAGCCTAGTTTTCCATGTGCTTGCTCAGGCCACCCTGAATATCTGGTGAATGGAAGAAGCTCAAACCTGGGGACTCTGTAAACAACAAGGTCCTACTGAACAGGGAACTATATTCAATATCCTGTGATAAACCATAATAGAAAAGACTATATGAATCACTTTGGTATACAGCAGAAATTAACACAGCACTGGAAATAAACTATACTTCAATAAATTTTTTAAAAATTAAAAAAATAAAAAAACTGGGACTCTATTGTCATTGTTTCCTTGCTAAGTCATATTTGATTCTTGCAACCCCATGAACTGTAGCCCACCAGGCTCTACTGTCCATGGGATTTTCCAGGCAAGAATAATGGATTGATTTGCCATTTTCTTCTCCACAGGATCTTCTCAACCCAAGGATCAAACCAGGGTCTCCTGCATTGGCAGGCAGATTCTTGATCCCTGAGCCACCAGAGAAGTCCAGACTCTATTACTAGCTGGTAATATTGCTTTGGCGAAAAAGGGCATTCGGGTTCCCGAACTAACTTTCTGGCCAACACGGTATTTTTGTGTTGCTTTTCAAAATCAGAATTACAGGTAATTGGTGTTAAAAGAACCCTGAGCCCAGAGTTAAGGTAGTCTTCCAGGTTAACTTTCTGTAGGCACATACCATTTGCCTAGCATTTATTAGATGAAGAGTGTTGAGCACTTTTGATGCATCAAGAACTCTGAGGACTGTGGTGACACCACACTGAATAAAATCTGGCCCCATCCTACATAGTGGAAAATATTGTCTTTTCTCTGTTGATTATAATTACTTGTTTGCCCTATAACCCAAATGTTTTATTGTTAGATTGTGTTCATGAGGGAAATTTATGAGCATACCATGAGTATATTTTTGAGTTGGTATAATTTCACTTCCTTCTTTCTCAAAACTTTTACTATTGGTAACACTGCACCAAAATTTCCCCTTTTTTTGAAAGCATGGCAGGGATATAGAAATTTCTTATATGAATGTGGAATTAGGTACAAAGAAGGAATCAGTGATTGTGATCAAGACACCTGGATTCTAGTGCCAGGTCCGCCCACAAATTAGCTGCATCAGTTTGAGCAAATTCCTTAAATTCTGTAGACTTTGGCCCTTCTTCTGTAAAATAAAGCTGTTAAACTAACCAAAAGTCCCCTCCCCCCTTAAATTTCTATGCTTTCAGGATTCTAGAGAGAATTATAAGGAAGAGAGAGTGAAACAGCTGGGACAATTAGGAAACTACTTCAAGAAATAAAAAAAGAAAATGAGGGGAAAGGAAAATTCCGACGAGAAAGAGCTAATACAAAAAATTTAGAACAGCAGAAAGGTAGAGAATCCACCTGCCAATTCAGAAGACTTGGGTTCGATCCCTGGGTCAGGACGATGCCCTGGAGAAAGAAATGGTAACCCACTTCAGCATTCTTGCTGGAGAATTCCATAGACACAGGAGCCTGGCAGGCTACAGTCCATGGGGTCACAAAGAGTGGACACAAGCACACGCATGAAAAGTAAAGCAAGGTAAAAAGGAGGAAATGGAAGCTAAAATGTTTTCAAAGGAATTGCAAATATAAATCATATGAAACTTCATTTTTTAAGCCAAAGAGGAAGAAGATGTCTGGTTATTTATATTTCTCTTACACTGAGATGAAATCTTTAGAAGTTCCTATGACTTGCCTCTCTAAACAATTCTAAAGAAAAAAAAAAAGAGCTAGTATTTTGTAACTACTTTGAGCTCTCAGCTTATTAATACTAGTAGACAGTTGTTGTGAGTGAATACGTGGTTTTTGAGAAGAGAGACAGAGAACGTTGTGGGCTAAAATGAGACAAAGTGGGGTCATACGTGAATGAATCATTCCGTTTTATCGGTTCTCCTCGAGACTAAGAAAGAACGATTACATTTCCCGACTTCCCTCAGCCTTCCAACAAAGCACAGTACAGGGGAGGGGAACACGGCTTAGCTCACAGCCACCTGACCCGCATGACAATGGGGCCCTGTTGCAGGGTGCTGTATGAGTGGCTTACTCGGATTCTGTTGGTCCATCAGAGGCAACACTGCACAAACAGAAACGGCAGTCCCTGAGCAAACCATCGCTTGGCACAGAAAGGAGGAAGGAAGCATCCATTCTGGGCTTTTCCCACCCTCTCTGCTCCTCTCTCTCAGTCCCAGTTAGCTTGCTCTTGTGGTCAGAAGCAGGCGGTAGCTCTCTGTCTCCTTCATCCTCTTAGGGGCTCAGAGACCCTGACATGTTCCTTGCATCCTCTCTCATTTTCCACATCCCTCAATAGGGGTGCTCGTGTGCATCATGTTAAGTAGCCTGAGGGTGCCTACCACAGAGTCTTATGCAGAATGAATGCCCCAAAAGGTTAATCATTCTTAGAATGTGTTTCCACTCCATGGACATGCTTTTTCCTTTTCAAAGAATAAGATGAATTGTTTAGAACAGAATACCACGTTTTGAAAGATTTCTCTGGAAAATGCTGTTACTAGTGCTAGGTATGGGAATATGAAATTTTTGTAATGGAAAAGTCATACAAGATATTACAGATAGATTCCATGGGACACTAAGTGTTAAGTCATAGAATCATGAATTTTGGATATGGGAAGAATAGAGAGCTTATTCGGAAAGGGAATCTAGGCCATTTCACCAGTAAATACGTTGTTAATCTCCCTTTTGCTATGGAAAATCATGACTTTTGGTGGTTTTGAGTAAACTGACCCACAATAGATGTGATCAAGTTAAGATGGGGTCATCAGTTCAGTTCAGTTCAGTTCAGTCGCTCAGTCGTGTCCAACTCTTTGCAACCCCATGAATCACAGCACATCAGGCCTCCCTGTTCATCACCAAATCCCGGAGTTCACTCAAACTCATGTCCATTGAGTCGGTGATGCCATCCAGCCATTTCATCCTCTGTTGTCCCCTTCTCCTCCCACCTTCAATCTTTCCCAGCATCAGGGTCTTTTCAAATGAGTCAGTTCTTCTCATCAGGTGGCCAAAGTATCGGAGTTCCAGCTTCAGCATCAGTCCTTCCAATGAATATTCAGAACTGATTTCCTTTAGATTGGACTGGCTGGATCTCCTTGCAGTCCAAGGGACTCTCAAGAATCTTCTCCAACACCACAGTTCAAAAGCATCAATTCTTCTGAGCTCAGCTTTCTTTATAGTCCAATCCTCACATCCATACATGACTACTGGAAAAACCATAGTCTTGACTAGATGGACCTTTGTTGGCAAAGTAATGTCTCTGCTTTTTAATATGCTGTCTAGGTTGGTCAAAACTTTTCTTCCAAGGAGTAAGCGTCTTTTTGTTTCATCATCTGCAGAGATTTTGGAGCCCAAAAAATAAAGTCTGCCACTATTTCCACTGTTTCCCCATCTATTTGCCATGAAGTGATGAGACCAGATGCCATGATCTTTGTTTTCTGAATGTTGAGCTTTAAGCCAACTTTTTCACTCTCCTCTTTGACTTTCATCAAGAGGCTCTTTAGTTCTTCTTCACTTTCTGCCATAAGGGTGGTGTCATCTGGATATCTGAGGTTACTGATATTTCTCCCAGCAATCTGGATTTCAGCTTGTGCTTCTTCCAGCCCAGCATTTCTCATGATGTACTCTGCGTATAAGTTAAATAAGCAGGGTGACAATATACAGCCTTGACGTACACCTTTTCTTATCTGGAACCAGTCTGTTGTTCCATGTCCAGTTCTAACTGTTGCTTCCTGACCTGGATATAGGTTTCCCAAGAGGCAGGTCAGGTGGTCTGGTATTCCCATCTCTTTCAGAATTTTCCACAGTTTATTGTGATCCACACATTCAAAGGCTTTGGCATACTCAATAAAGAATAAATAGATGTTTTTCTGGAACTCTCTTGCTTTTTCGATGATCCAGCGGATGTTGCAATTTGATTTCTGGTTCCTTTGCCTTTTCTAAAACCAGCTTGAACATCTGGAATTTCAAGGTTCTCTTGTCTATAGAATAGGACTACTTCTTGCTCTCACTAAATGTGAGGTTTCTGATGGAGATAACTATCAATACTTAGTATTTTATATTAGGATATTATACATTTGGGTTGGGGAACCTTTCAGATGGCTGAGTTGGTAAGAGCCCAGAAGAAAGCGAAGCGCTCTCTCTACAAGCCCTCTTTTGTGCAGCTCCATCGAGGGCAGGAGACCCTGCCAGAAGAAGCCAGGCACCACAAAATCATCTGTGAAGGCTGCTGATATTTTCACCCTGCTACCTCAAAATAGGAGCTTCCCAGGTGTCACAATGCAAAAGAATCTGCCTGCCAGTGCAGGAGAAGCAGGTTCGATCCCTGAATCAGGAAGATCCCCTGGAGAAGGAAGTGGCAACCCACTCCAATATTCTTGCCTGGGAAATCCCATGGACATGGAAGAGCCTAGAGGGCTATAGTCCATGGGGTCGCAAAGAATCCGGCACAACTTAGCAACTAAACAACAACCACCTCAAAATAAAAATACGTGTTTTAAGTATTTTGAGCTCTATAGAGATTGCTGTGGAAAATTAGAGGTAACAATATCTTCCTTTGCCTCCTTTTTTTTTTTTAAACTGGATTTCCCTTCCTCGAACTTGCTATTCATATCTTTCCCTCAAGACACCTTCTCCTTGGTACCTGGTGATAAATAATTCTTGTCCTGATGTCATTGGTGATTCCACAGCTGAGCAAAGGTATTATTTTTCCATTCTGTCAGGAACTCAGCTATTTATTTTCATTCATTCACAGACTTGTGGCTGAGAAGGATATTTTGGTTGAATCCATTCCCTTACTTGTTAGGTTGTAAAGATGAGTGTTAATGAAACACATCCCTAGTACTGTGGGCTTTTTTAAAAAAATGCGAAACCCTGTTTTACTATGTTAACCCCTGTTGACTTTATGCTTTTTTATTTTTAAACATCTCTCACCACTTACATTGAGTCATATAGAACCTGGAACTGCTACTAAGCCAATGACCTGAAAAAGGATCTGTGGCTTAATTACTTTAGTATTAGTGCTGAACTCTCTGGTCTCACTTTCCAACTCCAAAAATGGTTTTGTTTTGTCTGTTGAAGGAGGACTCTTCTCTCCTGGTGTTGAGAATATTTTTGTGTGCTTACTTTCCAGCTTCAGTGCTAATCCCCCCAAGGACATGGCTAGTATTCTTTTTCTTTGAGAGAGAAATATGAATAGTTATTTGGTTTTCTTTTCTTCTCCCCACATGACCCTTTGGCTTTCATTCTTTATCTGAAATGTAGGCTCTTTTTTGGCCCATCATTAACCTTTTCTCATGGGGTTTAAGAAGATGCTTTCTCACATTAGGTGCTAGTTATGCTTGAGGATTTTATGATTTAAAAAAAGTGATATTCACACTCATCTTGTCATTCACACTCTGTGCTATTTTTAGCAGACAGCAAGCTTGTTGTTTTAGATTTAATTAATAATGGAATTGAATTTCACAACTCTATTTTTTTCCATTCTCTCAGTGAGATACTTATAATAGGTCTCTAAAATCATCATTTTCAATAGATACTTTCATTTATCCAATCACCTTAGAGAACATATCACTTGTGGGTGGAAGTAAAAGTTACTCAGTTGTGTCCGACTCTTTGTGACCCCAGGGACTATACAGTCTGTGGAATTCTCCAGGCCAGAATACTGGAGCGGGTAGCCTTTCCCTTCTCCAGGGGATCTTCCCAACCCAGGGATCAAACCCAGGTCTCCCATATTGCAGGCAGTTTCTTTACCAGCTGAGCCACAGGGAAGCCCAAGAATACTGGAGTGGGTAGCCTATCCCTTCTCCAGGGGATCTTCCTGGATCCCTCTCTCCTACCTCCAGAGGTTTCTAGCCCTGGATTCTGGCTCCTGCCAGGAGGCTGAGCAAGCCAGGAAGGGAAGAATTCTGTTTGTGGTGTGTTTGTGCATGCACCCAACCCCAACATGTGTGTCCACGGGGTGAGTGGTGTGTGAGCATGTGTGTGAGCATGTGTGTGAGCATGTGTGTGTGCATGTCCCGGGGAATGAATGTGAACACATCTGTGCGTGCACTGAAAACACACCCCAGTGTGTCCACGTGTGTGTGCATGAGTCCATGTGTGCGCGTGGTGGCGACTCTAATTGCACTTTTGGTCTTCTTGCTCCAGGGGCCCCACGAGGCCCAGGGTGGCCACCTGCCCCCAAAATCCTGTGTGCTGACCAGGCCAGGTGACGAGACCTTGGCCTGTTTGTTGGCAGGACACCGAGAGCACTTCTATCATCTTAAAGGTTTTTCTGATTGAAGCTTTAAAAAAAAACAAATCAAACCAGGGTCTCCTGCATTGCAAGTGGATTCTTTACCAACTGAACTATGAGGGAAGCCCCATCACTTATGGGTAAATTTTTACAAGTATCTGGTTTATATGTGTCTATATTACTTTGTATATTTCACATTGTACTTAGAGAAAAGAGTCCACATCTTTTACGGTGACTGGATGGACCCCACGAATGGGAAAGGGGTGATGGGAAGAAGAGGGTAGAGTAGATAAGCTGATGATGAGCTCTTTGACTGATATTATTAGCTGAATTGTGTCCCCCCCAAGGAAATGGCAACCCACTCCAGTGTTCTTGCCTGGAGAATCCCAGGGACAGGGGAGCCTGGTAGGCTTCCGTCTATGGGGTCGCACAGAGTCGGACACGACTGAAGTGACTTAGCAGCAGCAGCAGCAAATTCTTATGCTGAAGTCCTGAGATTGTGACTGTATTTAGAGACAGGGCCTTTAAAGAAGTAGTCAAGGTAAAAATGAGGTTATCTGGGTGGGCCCTAATCCCAAATGAGTGGTGGCATCCTTATAACAAAAGATTAAGACACATACAGGGACTTCCCTGGTGGTCCAGTGGTTAAGACTTCACCTTTCACTGCAAGGGGTGAGGGTTTGATTCCCGGTCTGGGAGCTAAGATCCTACATACTTCTTGGTCAGAAAGCAAAAACATGAAACAGAAGCAACACTGTAACAAAGCCAATAAAGACTTTAAAAATGGTCCACATCAACATATCTTGAAAAAAAAGACACACACAGCGCACAACAGAGAGAGACAGTTGTGTAAGGACACAGCAAGAAGGCAGCCAACTGCAAGCCAAGGAGAGAGAACTCAGAAGAAATGAACCCTGACGACACTTTGAGCTTGGACTTCCAACCTCCGTAACCGAGGAAATAAATTTCTACTGTTTAAGCCACCCAGTCCTCAGTGCTTTGCTATGATGGCCCGAACTGCTCCTGGAGCTGGACACTGATTGCCAGGCCTTCCCTCCAGTGGAGCTCAGCTTGGAGGGCAGTGGGAGGGGCTTGGAGGAGAAGGGCAGTGGGAGGGGCTGAGATGTCAATTTGGAGATCTGCCTGGTACAACCCTGAAAGCTCAACAAAGTGTGTCATCATATATAGGCCGGCTTGCAGAAATGCGGCCCTCCTTGAGGGTAGAGAAGGGGAAACAGTGCATGTAAGAACATATACTCAGTATACAAATACACACTCCTGGGTCTAGGGGAGAGGGGTGACTCGGAGGGTGGCTGCAAATATTCACACTTTAATGATTTGGTTAGGGTTTCCCTGGTGGTTCAGTGGTAAAGAATCCGCCTGCCAATACAGGAGACTCAGGTTCAATCTCCAGGTCGGGAAGAACCCCTGGAGAAGGAAATGGCAACCCACAATCTCTCTGTCCATGGACAGAGGAGCCTGGAGGACTGCAGTCCACGGGTTGGCAAAGAGTCAGACACAAGTGAGTGACTAAACAACACAGTAAATTGGTTGCTGTCATACTCGAGTCCCTAATTACTGATGACTTTCCTAAGGAGTAACTATATCTCGACTTTCTAAAAATAGAAGGAAACAATACAATTAATTTGTACAGGCTTCTGTTACTCTCTGTATGGCTCTTTCTTAGTGATATGAGGAATCAGTATATTAAAAGGGACAGTAAAAGAAAATCAAGCCGTCCCAAAGAGACCTGTAAATCTTCCTTGGGCAAGTGCACTTGGTTCAGCAGTGTCCCTCTCTCCTCCAAATTCACATCCAGGAGGAACCTGTGAATGTGACCTTATTTGGAAACAGAGCTTTTGGCAGATATAATTAGTTGTTGAGATGATGTCATAGTGAGTTACAGTGGGCCCTAAATCCCATACGACTGGAGTCCTTATAAGAAGAGACGAACTGAGAGAGACACAAAAAAGTGGAGCGGGAAAGGCCATGTGACATCAGGGGCAGAGACTTGGAGTCCTGCAGCTGCAAGCCAAGAAATGTCATGGATTGCCGGAAGTCACCAGCAGCTTTGAAGGCGCAAGGAAGGATGCACTTCCAAGCCTCCGGACAGCATGTAGACCGGCCAATATCTGGATTTTGGACTCCTAACATCAGGAGAGATAGATTTCTATTGTTTTAAACCTCCTAATTTGTGGGACCTGATTATAGCAGCACCAGGAAACGGATACAGAAGGTGAGTAGGGCAGAGACAAGCATAGCGATTGACAAGTGTTTGATGGCTTGAAAGCATCCTACAGGTCCCAGTGAGAAACTTCACACCTGTAGTTCGTATTGTGTATGTGGGAAAGTGTCTAGCATAGACCCTTAGAAATAGCTCTCCCCTTCCTTTTATCATGTAAATATAGTAAATGAAAACTGCAGATTGATGTTCCGTGAGGACACCTTGAGGATATCCATTGTCTCAAATAAGATAACACATGTAAAGAATTTTATGGGCCTCTCCCGGTGACTCAGTGGTAAAGGATCCACCTGCCAATGCAGGGGACACTTGTTTGATTTCTGATCCAGGAAGATCCCGCAGACCTCAGAGCAGCTAAGCCCATGTCCCAGCTATTGAGCCTGTGCTCTAGAGCCTGGGAACCGCAATTGCTGAGCCCATGTGCCACAACTACTGAAGTCCGCATGTCCTTGAGCCCGTGCTCTGGAATGAGAGAAGCCACTGTGGTGAGAAGCCTAAGCGATAAAGAGTAGCCCTCACTCCCCGCAGCTAGAGAAAGCCTGTGCAGCGACAAAGACCTAGCACAGCCAGAACACAAGTAAATGTTTTTTAAAAAAAGAATTTTAGAATCAGAATGCTTCTGGGAGGTGATTATTGCACTTCTAGCATAAAGAATCTTCCATATTCTGATACAGAATAGTTGCTTTGGGATGGAAAATCTGCTAACTTTTGAGAGAAATCTTTCCCTTTATGAGAAGAATTATCATTTAGCAAAAGTTACAGAAATGGAAGTATTTGGGACTGTACTGTTTTCTTACATCTTTCAGATGTAAATTTGAAATGCGAAGCCCTGGTTTTAATGTTAAGTGTACTATAGGCTTGTCTTTTCTGCCAAAAGCAATTGTGTAAAGATGAGTGAGGTGTATATTTGAAGTTGGTTGTGAATGAAATAGCATCGTCCCTAAGTAGGGAATTAGAGAAAGGCTAGGCGGTGTGGTGGGAATCATGCTGGATTAGAAAATCCAAGGTTGGTTTCTGTTAAGCCTGATGTTGAAATGTGCTGCCTGATCTTATGGCAAACTGCTGCAACTCGCTGAGGCTTCATTCAGTTCAGTTCAGTTCAGTCGCTCAGTTATGTCCAACTCTTTGCGACTCCATGGACTGCAGCACGCCAGACTTCCCTGTCCATCACCGACTCCCAGAGCTTGCTCAAACTCATGTCCATCAAGTCGGTGATTCCATCCAACCATCTCATCCTCTGTCATCCCCTTCTCTTCCTGCCTTCAATCTTTCCCAGCATCAGGGTCTTTTCCAGTGAGTCAGTTCTTTGCATAAGGTGGCCAAAGTACTGGAGTTCCAGCTTCAGCATCAGTCCTTCCAATGAATATTCAGGACTGATTTCCTTTAGATTGGACTGGTTGGATCGCCTTGCAGTCCAAGGGACTCTCAAGAGTCTTCTCCAACACCACAGTTCAAAAGTGTCAACTCTTTGGTGCTCAGCTTTCTTTATTAGGCTAAATGATTGCTAGAGCTCTCTGTCATTCCACCACTGAGTGGGGAGGGGTCTGGCCATTGTAATGGGTTGAATGTGTGTGTGGGCTCAGTCACCAAGTTGTGTCTGACTCTTTTGTGACCCATGTACTGTAACCTGCCAGGCTCCTCTGTCCATGGGATTTCCCAGGCAAGAATACTGGAGTGGGTTGTCATTTCCTTCTCCAGGAAATCTTCCAGACCCAGGGATCGAATCCATGTCCTCTGCATTGTGAAAGTAAAAGTGAATGTCGCTTAGTTGTGTCCGGACTCTTTGCGACCCTGTGGACTATACAGTTCATGGAATTCTCCAGACCAGAATACTGGAGTGGGTAGCCTTTCCCTTCTCCAGGGGATCTTTCCAACCCAGGGATTGAACCCAGGTCTCCTGCATTGCAGGTGGATTCTTTGCCAGCTGAGCCACCAGGGAAGCCCAAGAATACTGGAGTGGGTAGCCTATCCCTTCTACAGGGTATCTTCCTGACCCAGGAATTGAACCAGGGTCTCCTGCATTGCAGGCAGATTCTTTACCAACGGATCTATCAGGGAAGCCTGTCTTCTTCATTGGCAGGTGGAAGGCAGGCAACAGACCCTCAAAAATGGGAGAGATGGAAAGGAGGAAACAGGTAGTGTCCATTCCGAGTATTCTCTGAAGGCCTAAACTGAGAGACTTTGCCCTACCCACCCCAACCTTGAGTGGCAGAAGGACTAGACTAAGTTAGATGAAGGCGAGGCTTCCAGCCTTTCTGCTGGACTGCTTTAGGTTCCTTATCTGACATTTCTGTAAAAGCTCAGTTTAAACCCCTGTAGCCAGCTATACCCGGAGAAGGCAATGGCAAGCCACTCCAGTACTATTGCCTAGAAAAATCCCATGGATGGAGGAGCCTGGTAGGCTGCAGTCCATGGGGTCGCTAAGGGTCAGACACGACTGAGTGACTTCACTTTCACTTTTCACTTTCACACATTGGAGAAGGAAATGGCAACCCACTCCAGTGTTCTTGCCTGGAGAATCCCAGGGACGGGGGAGCCTGGTGGGCTTCCATCTATGGGGTCACACAGAGTCGGATACGACTGAAGTGACTTAGCAGCAGCCAGCTATACCACAACAAATGCAATCACATGTTTCCAATCAAGAAGGAGGTTGAGGTAGATCTTAAAAGTCCTCATCATGGGACTTCCCTGTTGGGAAGGATACACCTGGTCAAGGAAATCCCTGGAAGCAAGCAAGGCACCAGGTGTTCCCATGGTTCATAGGTACCCAGGCTGACTCCCCACCAGCCCCCCAAACACAACCCAGAGCCAACAAAGGAACATTCTAAACATTCACAACAGGATGAAACCTGAAGTGATGGGTATTTGGGGAGATGGTGTAGGTCCTAATCTGTTGGAAGGGTTGAAATTTTCAAAACTGGAGCTGAGAGACATCAGACAGGAGGGGAAGTAAAGGAAGACAGGGGACTTCCCTGATGGTCCAGTGGCTAAGGGGGCCTTGGTTCAATCCCTAGTCAGGGAAGTAGATCCCACGTGCTGTAGCTAAGAGTTCGAATCCCACAACTTTCGATCCTGCATGCCACAACAATGACTCAGTGCAGCCAAAACAAACAAAGAAATATTAAAAAGTAAAGAACCAGGTGTTGTGTGGCAAGGCTCCTTCTGAATTCCACAAAGTGCAGCACACCTGGCACCTGGAGTGTTATGTTTCTTCCAAAGACAGTCTAGTCTAATATTACAAGATGAAAACAATTTCTTCCTATTAACAGTACTTCGGAATCCACTCCTGGAGCATCTGCAACCCTAGCATTATTGAACGAAAGAATTCTTCCTAGCTCTATTTTCACGATAAGGGCTCCACATTTAGCTGGGAATAGTTCTCTCTGAGTCATTTGGGATGCATGGTGCTATCCTTGAACATACTGTTTCTGATTTCTAAATTTATCTCTTGATAGAAGTGTGTGTGTGTGTTAACAGCTACATAACTGTTAGTGGATTAGAGAATTAGGGGTGGGACTTTGCTGGACTTGGGAAACTAAGATCCTGCATGCCACATGGCATGGCCAAAAAACAGGAAAAAAAGAGAGAGAGAGAGAGATTTAGGGGTAAGAGAAAGTATATCCAAATTCAGAAAGAGGGGAGGGGCTACAGTGTTGCAAGAGAATGACCAAAGGGGGAAAGGCAAATCAAAAGACGACAAAGAGCAGGCCCCAAATTCTCCTGGGATGGAGAGCATAAAACATTCTTTTATGCTAGTGTTGGGATCATGGTTTGTGGCACTGGAAGCTTTTCAACATATAGAGGGTCCTTTTTATAAAGAAGAATACAAAATAATGAATACAGAATTATGCAGAGGGCTTTGGATGAAATCCAAATGTCCTGAAAAGTGAAAGTGAAGAAGTCACTCAGTCATGTCCGACTCTTTGAGATCCCACTTGGTAGGACTGTAGCCTACCAGGCTCCTCTGTCCATGGGATTTTCCAGCAAGGGTGCTGGAGTGGGTTGCCATTTCCTTCTCCAGGGGATCTTCTCAATCCAGGGATCGAATCTGGGTCTCCCAAATTGCAGGCAGAGTCCTTTCCATCTGAGCCACCAGGAAAGCTCCTGAAGTCCTGAAGCTTAATGTAAAATAAGTAAGCAACCAAGATGTGTTATATGACACAAGGAAACAGCCATTATTTTGGAATAACTTAAATGGAATATTAAAACAAACAAAAGTCCTGAAGCTTAAGTTTTATTAGCCCCAGGGCAGATCCTCCATCTCCAGTGGGGAATTGTGCAGTTAGGTCATGACAGACGGCTGTTCTCTCCCTCCCTGTGCATGTCCTGCTCGACTAGGTCCTGCTTCTTTCATGTGATTATCCAATCCTCTTAATTTTAGGACTTAATTGGAACTGTCTACATGCTTGCCTCTGCCCCAGCCATTGGTTTGCCTTGTAACTGATAAACCAACCTGACATCAATCCTCCCTATAAATGTAGCCTCCTTCTCCCCTGAGTGGGGCTTCCCTGGTGGCTCAGTTGGTACAGACTCAGCCTGCAATGCAGGAGACCCAGGTTCAATCCCTGGATCAGGAAGATCCCCTGCAGAAGGGAGTGACAACCCACTCCAGTATTCTTGCCTGGAGAATCCCATGGACAGAGGAGCCTGGTGGGCTACAGTCCATAGAGTTGCATGACTGAGTGACTAACGTACTTCTCCCCTGAGTAAGAGATTTTTGCCTTGTCCTGCCTGCCTTTCACCGTCCACAGTGGGGGTGGCACTCTAGGACCCTTTTTTTCAGGAATGATAGGATATTGAATGAGGAATAGTGGACTCTGGGAGATGGTGATGGACAGGGAGGCCTGGCATGCTGTGATTCATGGGGTCGCGGAGAGTCAGGCACGACTGAGCGACTGCACTGAACTGAACTGAAGTTCTATCCAATAAACTGTTCATGTCCTGCAGCTGTCTCTTGGATCTCTCTTCAGTCTTGAGTCTGCGTAACTTCAAGGCTTGCAGGCCTGCAGGGTACAGCCTAAAAGGAATCCAGACCAACCTTCTTCTAGTTATATGATTAATATCTGTACTTCTACTTCAAAGTACAGATTTGAGGTAAAAGCATCTGAATCATACATACTAGCATATTTTGTCTTTAGCATATGTTACTATATGGGCTTCACAGGTGGTGCAGTGGTAAAGAATCTGCCTGCCAAAGCAGGAGACACAGGAGACTGGGGTTCCATCTCTGAGTTGGGAAGATCCCCTGGGGAAGAAAATGGCAACCCATTCCAGTATTCTTGCCTGTATATTCTCATGGACAGAGGAGCTTGGTAGTAGGGCTACGGTCTGTGGGGTGGCAGAGTTGGCCATGACTGAGCACAGACACATGTATGTTAATATATATGCCGTAGGTGTATCATAGATGTGTTAAAATATATGTAATATGTTAGAAATCTCTCAGGTTGAGGTCTAGAGGGGAAAACTTTACACATAAAGTACATTTTTAAAAAGTTATACAATAGAATTCTTTAACACTTTATAGCTTAGGACACCGTTTCAAAGACGAATTCCCTTAATCCTGACAATAAACTTGTGAAGAAAGTTATATATATATATTTTTTTTTATTAATTTATTTTTAATTTGAGGATAATTGCTTTACAATATTCTGTTGGCTTCTGCCATACAGCAATAGGAATCAGCCAAAGGTATATATATGTCCCCTCCCTCCTACCTCCCACTCCACCCTACGCCTCTATGCTGTCATAGAGCATCAGATTTGAGCTGCCTGCTTCATACAGCAAATTCCCACTGGCTATCTGTTTTACATATGGTAATGTATATGTTTCCATGTTACTCTTAATTTGTCTTAACAACAGTTTTATATTTTATCTGCAGTCTACATAGGGGAAATTGACTTGGAGAGCTGCCCAAGTACATCAGGCTTCCATTAATAGGGGTAGGGGGCAGGGTCCTAGGGCTCTGCTAGCTATCTGTTGGGGCTAGGGTAGGGGTGAGGGTAGAGAGAACGAGGCAAGAGGGTTCATCTAAACTGCCTGCCTCCTGACATGGAGCCTTCCTTTCTGTCTCTCTCCATCCCTTTGGACTTCTCAGCTCCAAGCTCGACAGGCAGAACAGTAAGTAATTTGCTCCAGATAGGCCAGGTCGGCAGAAATCAAGGGGCTGGTGTGGCTTTAGGGAATGCCTTCAGATCCAGAGCTTGTCCATCTCTGCAGGCAGAAAGTTCCGTGAAGCTTGCTCTCCTCCTCTGAGCCAGATTTCCAAACACGAAATCACAACAGAAGGGAAAGTCCAGATATTAGTCAGTGGCCTTTAAATGTAAGAGCCCCAGATAAAATTGTTTATGGGCCATGATTTTTTCCCATCCAAAATAAAAATAGTTTCACAGAATCCCAAGGGAGAAATAGGCCCATGCAGAAGTGATGGCATAGACTTGTTAGTGTCTGAATGTCCCCAGCCTGTCCCCTTTTTCCCACAGCTGGAGAGCTAGCCAGTTTAGCCGTCTATGTTTCCGCCCTCTCCCACCCTCCAAGGAAGGCCAGGCCTCTCTATGGGAAATAAGCCTAAGTCACCATGCAAGCGTGCTCAGTCGCTCAGTCGTGTCCTACTCTTTGCAAGCCCACGGACTGTGTAGTCCATCAGGCTCCTCTGCCCATGGAATTCTCCAGGCAAGAAGAGTGGGTTGCCATTCCCTTCTCCAGGGGATTTTCCCGATCCAGGGATCGAACCCAAGTTGACTGCATTGGAGGCGGATTCTTTACCATCTGAACACCAGGGAAGACATGGGCCTCATTGAAAACATTCCCTTGGAGACACTGCAAATCACATTGTATTATTCGCTGCCCCCACTCCCCAACCCTACATACCCCTCACTCCCTACGCTCATCCAGTCGGGAGCAGCCCAAACACCCTTTCCCCCAACACACACCCTTCACTGTGTTTCTGCAGGCACTTTGAAGAATTGATGTAAACTTCAGGGTAAAGAATGGAGTAGTATTAGGAAAATCCAAACCCTCAATTTCCTTGTCACTGGTGCTGCTCTATGAAAAGGTGAAACACTGTGAACGATTATTATTTAACCAGCAGAAGAAACAATGGGTTGAAAATGCACTGGGCAGCTTTTCCAAAGATGTACCAAGTTTCTACAGTCTACGGTCCATGGGGTCGCAAAGAGTCAGACACGACTGAGTGACTAAACACACACACACAATTCCACCTCTACCCCACCCCCAGCCCTGTTGCCATTGCTTTCCCATGCAGCACGAAGTCTTCTCTGAAAAACCTTTAAAATGACTATCTAACAGAAGGCATTACTGACAGTTATTACTGATTTACGATGTTAAAGGCCCCAACAGGCCATCAGCTTGAGAATTACAATTGTCAGAGGATGGACAAGCCACAGCTATTGCTGTGGTTTAAGAAAAGGTGCTAAAGGAAAAACTCTTCCTTATATTCTATTTAAAAGAGGATACAGGGCAGAAAAATGGCTTATTTACTTAACTACAGCTCACTTTGACAGCATTTAAGGTGTTAGGAAAACTCAAAAATATTAAGTTGTGTGTGTAGAATAAAAAGAGCTATGCCCTGGATTCCTGACTTGCCAAGGCAAAAGGTTCTAAATCCTGAGGTAATAAGTTACCTAAAAATATGTTTTTGTGTGTGGTGGAAGAATACCTTTTATACACACACATATTTAACTCTGTATTTTAATTTGAGGCATTAAAAACACATTAAAAATATCAAAAGAATATACAGAAATATAAAGTGAAAATTAAGTTTCTATTCGCCTTCAGGCCATTCCTGAGTGTCCCCCCAACCCCTTTTCCCATTCCTCAGAGGTAACCACATTTCCTGTGTTTTGTTTCAGAAATGTCCTGGGTTTATAAAAACAGAATATCTCTCCCACTCTCCCCCTTAAAAGCCCAAATGGGATACATTTAAGTACTGCTCTGCAACTTGGACCTTTTCTATTTAACAGTATCCTTTTTTTTTTTTTTTAATTAGCTTATTTAGAACTCTCTAATTTTTAAGCTATTTTTAAAATTGAAAAATAAATGCATAACAGAGGAAGTGAGAGACAGCTGTTTTTGGACAAATATGAAATTATCACTGTAAAGGGCTAATTATCTTTCCTCCAGAAGGAGAAAGACGAGATAGAGAAAACATATTTCATCTCCCCCCCACACACACACAGACACACACGCAAAAGCATTATTGCTGGTTTAAATAATAACGTGGGTCCTTGACAAGTCTGTCAGACTGTGCAACTAAAAAGCCAGAACTTATTAACCCCCAAAGTATAACAATGGAGGGAGAGATGATATTCTCTATTAAACAAAAGTATCTCTCATCTAGACCAATGTTGACTGTTTCCAGAGGGACTTCAGGGACTTTCTTCCAGTGCTTTTCAAATGAACAATATTACATATGTTAAAGTTCCAAAATGGTTGTTACAATTTCTAGTTGTCCTTCATAAAGTTATGGGAGGAGATATGGTAGTCAAATCCAGGAAATATTGGTGATGATTGGTTAAATGTGAAAACTTGGCTTGTGAGTATCTTAGGCTCTTAATGGTCCCAACTGCTGACTGAAGAAATCAGCAGTCTCCTGGCAGGCAGAATATACATTTAAAAAATATATATATCTTCTTTGGAAGATTTCTCATGTACAAATAAGACTGAAGAATGTTCTTGTAGACAAACAGCATACAAGACTGTAGACAAGTAGACAGAAGATGATGTTAAAAGCCAGATTTCACCATAGGACACTAGAGTCTAATGAGAACCCCCAAATCTCAGAAACAGTAAATGTGAGAATGAAAGACAAATCAATAATCAGAGTTGAGTCACTTACCATTATTATTTGTGTAAATTTAACTATGTGGACACATGTCCTCACATTCACTGATTTTAAGGCTGGAAAAACCCTCAGTGATCATCTCTTTTAAAAAGTAAGGAAACCGATGCTATAATACAGAACAGGCTAGAACCTAACTTCCTAGCGGACATACTTAAATTAGTATAAATGTATGATACATGTAAAGATACATAATATACATGATGGTCATTCATGTTTAAAAAACAGCATCGCACGAACTTTCTACCATAAACTGGGTGGCATCCTTTAAGGGCAGGAAGGTCTTGAATTAGGAAGTTGGAGAGTGATGAAGGATGGGGAGACCAGCCAGGTCTGGTAGAGTTGGCAGGTAAGCAGTACCCGAAGTTCAGGAGGTCTCCAGTGGACAAGGCAAGGCATCTGCAGCAGGAAACCGAGGGGCAACACTAGAGACACAGTGTTCATTCTTTCCACTCACTCTGCTTCCTGGGCTCCAGGCACCCCAAAGTCAAACATGCTTTCAGAGTGAGAGAAGAGAGCCATGTGCATCTGTGTCCAAAAGATTCCAGGAGCATCTTCAGCGTTTCTCTCTCTTAAGGACTCTGCTTGTTAAGCCTGGATTTACATACAGGTCATAAACCCCATTCCTGGGTATTAGTTGAAGACTGACGGGTGTGTTCTACTCAGCTGCTGTCAGGCAGATTTTTCCAATTAATTTCATTTAAAACAGTGGTGCTTAATCCTGGCTACACATCAGAATACTCTGGGGGAGCTTAGAGAAAGAAAATACTGCTGCCAGATCCCATCTCAACTAAATTCTGCTTTAACTGTTCTGAGATCCATTGGTAAATATGAAAAACTCCTTGCTGCTGCTGCTGCTGCTAAGTCACTTCAGTCGTGTCCGACTCTGTGCGACCCCATAGACGGCAGCCCACCAGGCTCCCCCGTCCCTGGGATTCTCCAGGCAAGAATACTGGAGTGGGTTGCCATCTCCTTCTCCAATGTGTGAAAGTGAAAAGTGAAAGTGAAGTTGCTCAGTCATGTCCGACTCATAGCAATCCCATGGACTGCAGCCTACCAGGCTTTTCCATCCACGGGATTTTCTAGGCAAGAGTACTGGAGTGGCTTGCCATTGCCTTCTCCGGAAAAACTCCTTAGGTGATTCTAATAAGTAGCCAGCGCTGGAATCGCTGATTTAAAACATCAGGGAAAGTTTCAATCAACTAATTAGTTGACTCAAAACGGTTACAGTAGCATTATTTTCTTCACATCTGGCAATATGATTAAAAAATAATGAAGTAATTTGCAGAACATTCTGTCATCATAAGACTTTCTCACTATTATTCCTTGTTGCTAAGGAAAGTCAACATACGACTGAATTCAATAATAAATCTGACACTGATGGTTCCACTGAATCTTTACCATCTTACTGCCATTATCTTCTTTGTCCAACTCACCTTATTTGCCATAGTAATCACTCCTTTTGACCTGCAGGCTGAGCTGTTTGGGCAGTCCAAAAGGCATAGTACTTATCAGAGATTCCAGGAGAGTTTGTCATCCTGTGACTTTCGGTGTTATGAAAATTCAACAGAGAAATTAGTGTGGACTGAAATAATTAGTCTAAAATCTGGAACTCCTTCCTAATTTTGGGCCCTCTCACTTTTATCTAGCAGAAGGTTAAAAGAATTGCCTTTCTCTTCTACCTTTTGTTTTTTTCTTCTTCCTTTCTAAGGCATTAGAAAAGGCAGGAGATAGACCAAGAAAGACTCACTGACTCATAAAACTGTCTTTTAGTTCAGCACCATCTGAGACCAAGAGCCTTCCCAAGATCACACAGCTAGATCACCCCTAGAGTGGGACATGGAACTGGGGACCTGACTCCCAAGCCCCATTCTGTTCAATACACCACCTGGCCTTTCAAGAGAGATCAAAGATACTTGGGAGGGCCTCCATCTTCCACAAGATGTTCTCCAGACATTTCATCCTTGTCAAACTAGACCCCTTTTACTTCCTTGGCATTAAGTCTTCTCACATGCATCCTGCTTAATTCGGGACATGATAGCTTATGAACTTTGCTCTCTTCCATCTCGTTATTAGAGCCCTGTGCAGTATTCTTGCCTGGAGAATCCCAGGGACAGAGGAGCCTGGTAGGCTGCCGTCTGTGGGGTCGCACAGAGTCGGACACGACTGAAGTGACTTAGCAGCAGCAGCAGCTGCTACTACCTAGTTTCTATTGTTACACGCTTCTTGTTGATTTGCATTTATTGAATGTTTGCTGTTGTCAAATGTCACAAGGTTCTAAGAGGAAATTCCAAAAGAGAAGACACTCCCGCTCGGAGGAGGAGAGTCTGGTTCTGGATAGACCCCATGGGTCGCATTTCCCAGCTCTCCTGTCTGGGTCTTTGCGGGCAGCTCAGGCCCGGGAACGAGGCGATTTAGGGCTGTACTTGGGGACTCGACCTGGCTTTTCTCAGTGCTGGTGAAAGTAACAAATAACCTGCCAGCATAGGAAGGAGACGAGGTCCCAGGAGGGGGCTTCTGCTCTAAGGGCCGCAGAGCAGCTGCGCCGCCAGCCTGACTCAACCAGGCCCGGGGTTCTGACCGTATCAGCCCGGGGAGGAAAGGAGCGCCCGCCAGGGGCGGGGCTTGAGAGGAGCCGTAGGAGGAGAGGGCTGGCCGGAAGGGAGAGAAGAGGCAGGAGAAAGAGCCTCGAGGGAGGAACCAGGAGGAGAAAGCCAGAAGAAGCCAGTGAAGAAAGCCGCGGGAAAGGTCAGCAAGAGGAACCGAAAGGTGAACTAGGCGAAAGGGGCGGGGAGGAAACGGGGAGGGGGCGGAGCCTGGGGAGTCGGGGGGCGTGGCCGGGAAGGGGTGGAGCAAGGAGGAGCCATGGGAGGTGCAGGGGGCGTGGCCGGGAAGGGGTGGAGCAAGGAGGAGCCAGGGGCGGGGTCGGGGCGGGGTGGGGCGGGGCCTGGGAAAGGGGCTGAGCCGGGGAGAGGCCTCCAAGGCCGCCGCCGCCGCCGCCGCCGCCGCCGCCGCCGGGGCGCGTTCTCCTCCCGCGGGTCGGTCAGCCGTGGCGCTTCCTCAGCCGCCGCTCCCTGAAGCGCGGGCTCAGGCGGCCCCGGCCGACGAGGTCTGCCCGCGCGAGCCGCCGCCGCCGCCGCCGCCGAGCCGCGGGCGCACCCGAGCCGCCGCCGCCTCCCTCGGCGTCCGGGGCCGGCATGGAGCTTTTCCAAGCTAAGGACCACTACATCCTGCAGCAGGGCGAGCGCGCGCTATGGTGCAGCCGCCGCGACGGCGGCCTCCAGCTCCGACCGGGTGAGGCTGGCGGCGGGGGGCGGGGGGCGCCCTGGGCGGGTCGGGGGGCGATGAGGGGGCGCGGCCGGGCCCCTCAGCCGGAGGCTGCGGATCGGGCGCCGCCTGCGGCCGTGGCGGGCGGGGCGGGCGCGAGCGAGGGCGCGAGATCTGTCATTATTTCCTGAGGGGAGGGAGCGCTCGCCGGGCCCCTGCCCCTCCGCGGGGGACAAAGGGCCGGCGACCCTCGTCCCTCCGAGCGCGCTTCCGCGTCGAGATCCGCTCCGCTGCCCGGGGAGAGGGGAACCCGAGTCAAGGCGCCCGCAGTCGGGGTCGGGCCGGCGCCCACCAGAAAGTTCGGGCGAGGTGCGCCTGGCCTTAAAGGCCGCCTCGTCTCGAGTGCCCTCTGACCCTCCTTCCGGGCAAGTTCTGGGTTCGAATCCCGGTCGCGCCAGTTTCCGTAGAAAGTCCTGCCGGAGCTTCAGTCCCTGTTCACATCTCTGTGTTGTTGGTCCCTTATCATTGTAGGCATGGCTTCATTCTGATTACCTCATAAGCACTCGATTTACAGCACCTTTTTTCTTTTTTAAATTTTAGTATCACAGTTAACCTGTAATGTTCAACTTTTATGTTTATGTGTGACTCAATATTGTGCGACACAGTCTCGTGGGTCCGTGTTTGGGTGTCGTGTAAGCTGTCATGAGATGCCTCACTCTACAACATTAGTTTGCGTTAGGAAAACTAGGTCACAGTGGTGAGTTAAGCAGGACAGTCCCTGCCCTCAAAGAGCTGACAGTCCAGGGGGCTGTTTCTCTGGAGGGGCTCGGGAGCCCCGCCCCGTCGAGGTTGCCGGTCTTTTTCCCTAATCACCGCAGAGATCTTTCCTTTTAGGAGATGTGAGAGAATAGGGTTCTTTAAGGAAATCGCGAGAGCATTTCGAGTTTACCTGTAATTCTTGTGTGTAATCTAGACAAAGAATTACGTGGTATGAATTGGAAAGTATGAAAGATACAAATCAGCCTTTTGTATATATCATAGCAGTTACCATGTATAGGAGGGTTTCCAAGGATTTGATCCCTTAATGTGTTATTCCCAATCCTCATAACAGCCTTACCAGGCAGGTGGTGGTATCCTCATTTTCAGGTGAGGAGACAGGTGTGAAAGGTTGAGTAACTTGCTGGAGGTCACAGAGAGGAGAATTGGCCCCCAAGACACTTGCTGACCGGTTCTACTACTTGCCTTGAAAGCTCTGGTGGTTGATTTACTAGAGCAGTGAAGGAGGACTTAGTTTTTTTTTTTTTCCCTAGTTTTTGGATGTATTTTCTTGCTATTACATTTTATTTCCTCTGTTCAGAAGGGAAGAGAAACTACTGCACCCAGATAAGATTCTTGATAATCTTGAGACAGACGGTGTTGTAGATAGGCTAATTTTGGCCAGTCTCCAGTCATTCTCTTCTGTTTTTCCTGATTTGATCATTTGCCTGGTCTTTCCCCCGACCCCCACCCCCAATGTTTGGGGAAGGCTTCAAGTGCAAACTGAGGGAAGGTAGATTGCAAAATTCTCCAGGCTGTCAAAGAGCCAGCTCTTTGGGTTCTAAGAGCTTAAAATTAACTATTTCAGCCAGATAGAACTTGACATCATCTTTAACTCACTGGACAGAACATTTTTCTGCACTTCATTTTCTCAGCTATAAAATGAGGGTTTGACTTTTTTGGTCTTTGTACATAATGAAATGTTTTTGAAACAATGCCAGTTTAAGTGTTTGTTCGGTGTGCCTCTTTGAGGACAAGAATTGACGTGTTTCATGGAAAACACTCAGGAAATCTCTAGGTCACTTGTGTGTCAGTATAGTGAATTGAGGCAGATATAAATAGGGGTGGGCGTGGTTGTCTCCATTTCTAGGGCTCCTCTCTCCTTTTCTCTCAGCTCCTAGGATTGATAGAGATGAACCAGACTGGTGGAATTACATGAAAGAAGCTAAGTCCTCTAAATAGATGACTTTAAGTGAATTATTTGTCATTCTGTTTGGTTTGTGTTCATTTCTTGTGCACAGAAACCTGTCCAGTCCTAATAGCTTTAGGGATAAGTTGCTCCCCTCAAGTGAAGTAAGTCAGCCCTCTTCCAGGGCTTCCCTGGTGGTTCAGATGGTAAAGAATCTGCCCCCAATGCGGGAGACCTGGGTTCGATCCCTGGGTCGGGAAGATCCCACAGAGAAGGAAATGGCTACCCACTGCATTATTCTTGCCTGGAGAATCCCGTGGATAGAGGAGCCTGGCGGGCTACAGTCCATGGGATTGCAGAGTCGAACACGATTGAGCAACAAATGCTGATACTGATTAGGGATAAGTTACTCCCCTCAAGTGAAGTAAGTCAACTCATAGGGTGATGGCTAGTAGCTTAACTTTCTAGTGGAAGAATACTTAAACCCATACTTCTGAGCTGAGGAAGCTCAGATGGGCTATAGTCTTAAGACTTTAAGGAAAATTAAGGGAAACCTGGGCCTATGTTTTGAATTAAGCTGTGTAATTTGAATTACCATTTATGTATCCAAAGTCCCTATCAGAAGGCAAATTAACTTTTTTCTGAGTAAATTGGTTGTAGTCTTTGCAATTAAGTTTATCTCACTTCTTGGATATAGCCAACCACAGCCAACTACTTCGGAGAAGGCAATGGCAAGCCACTCCAGTACTCTTGCCTAGAAAATCCCATGGATGGAGGAGCCTGGTAGGCTGCAGTCCGTGGGGTCGCTAAGGGTCGGACACGACTGAGCGACTTCACTTTCCTTTTTCACTTTCACACATTGGAGAAGGAAATGGCAACCCACTCCAGTGTTCTTGCCTGGAGAATCCCAGGGACGGGGGAGCCTGGTGGGCTTCCGTCTATGGGGTCACACAGAGTCAGACACGACTGAAGTGACTCAGCAGCAGCAGCAGCAGCAGCCAACTACTTTGGTCTAAAGTAGACCAAAAGCATAGAGGAAGGAAGAGGCCATTATCTTTCAGAAAAGCCTGTTTTGATCTTCAGGTGTTCAAGTACATATAGCAAGCAAATAAAGAACCTCATGCTCTAGACTTTAAATAGTTTATCCTATCTAGTACTCAAGACGGAGAAGGCAATGGCAAGCCACTCCAGTACTCTTGCCTAGAAAATCCCATGGACGGAGGAGCCTGGTAGGCTGCAGTCCATGGGGTCGCTACGAGTCAGACATGACTGAGCGACTTCACTTTCCCTTTTCACTTTCACACATTGGAGAAGGAAATGGCAACCCACTCCAGTGTTCTTGCCTGGAGAATCCCAGGGACGGGGAAGCCTGGTGGGCTGCCGTCTATGGGGTCACACAGAGTCGGACATGACTGAAGTGACTTAGCAGCAGCAGCAGTACTCAAGAGCCTTTCTAAAGAATGACTCTAGAATAATGAGCCCACTCATTGGAAAAGACCCTGATGCTGGGAAAAAGTGAAGGCAAAAGGAGACGGGGTCGGCAGAGGATGAGATAGATGGATGGAATCACTGACTCAACGGACGTGAGTTTGAGCAAACTCTGGGAGATAGTGGAGGACAGAGGAGCCTAGTGTGTTGCAGTCCATGGGGTCGCAAAGAGTCAGATATGACTTAGCAACTGTACAACAACTACAAAATGGAATGATGGCTTTTTAATTGTTAAAGTTTTTCAGATCTCTGTACACTAACTTAAAATTCTCCATTTTATTGGATCATTTCCCTCTGCTTTTACAGCCAGTTTTGCTGTTGTTTGTAATTAAAGCATTTATGATCTTTCATAGTTTCTTATTGATTATTCAACTGAATATGTTACTAGCCAGCTCCCTTTTGTTTCTAAAGGGCAGTATCATAAAACCAAAAGAGCCTGTGAACATTGTGATTTTTATGTTTGTGGCTATTGAACAACCTGAAATGGTATTCTTTTCTAGTGGTATCAGATGGATTATTATTGATATTTAAGGTTAAAATGACCATTTCCTTAGCTTTGAATGTTTATCTCTTTTCCTTATTTTGTAAGATTCTGTTTGGATGCCACCCCTTCTCTGTGCTCACCATAGTCTGCATTCCTGGGGCAGAATTGTTGGTCACCTTTTTGTGTTTCCAGGTGTTTTATACACTTGGTACATATTTTGTTTGTAGCTCTTACTGCTTCATATGAAAATAGTTTTGTTACTCCTTCTCCAGTAGACAGAACATTCCTCAAGTAAGGACTTTATTCTGCTTATCTTGGTGTCTCTGAGCCTGAGTGTTAGGACACAGAAGGCATTTTTGGTTGAGTTGAACTGAGTTAAATTAAGTTCAGGTTTTCTGTCAGTAATATCATTGTCATAAATATAGGATATTGTGTTATACTCACTCATTTCAGGGCCTATTTTGTATATCTTCTAACTAGGGTGGAAAATCTCTGTCCAGCTGAATAAGGAAATAAATGTGAGGAAAGATGCATTTCCACTTGTGATGTTTTTCTGATTTAACGTCACTTAAAAAAATTCTTTGTGATGGTATTCCTTATTTTCTTCTTTAATGTTGTTTACATTTTTTCTTCTAAATAGTTGAATATTTTTTCTGGTGTTTCCATTCTTTTAAGGATAATGCATAGTCTGGGATCATACTTAGAACTGCTTTTCGGGTTAGGGGCTTCCCTGGTGGCTCGTGAGATAGGAAACCTGAATTCTATTCCTGGGTCAGGAAGATCCCCTGAAGAAGGGAATGGCTACCCACTCCAGTATTCCTGCCTTGAGGATTCCGCGGACAGAGGAGCCTGGTGGGCTACAATCTGTGGGGTCATAGAGAGTCAGACACGACTGAGCGACTAACCCTTTCACTTTTTCACTATGTCTCTCTCAGGGTAGTGGCCACCAGAGGAAAGTATTTAGTTTTATTTTCAACCAGGGAAAATGGTAAAGTACTGTGTAAACATTCAGTAATCTTCTCAGAGTGGAGTTTCACTATCTGAGAATAAGGGCTGTAATTTAAAGACTTAAAAAGCAATGTAATACAGTCCACCGTTGGGGAAGGGTGATATGGTCTTATCTCTTTAATCTTAAAATTGCTTCCACTTGTCCTTGTAGGTTGTTCTGATAGACCACTGTTATATAATTTACTGCTGTGTATTGCTTCATTCTGAGACTAAGTGACCACAAAAAGATGGTAGAGCATGTCATACACGTAACATTCATAAGCATGTAAACTATTTAGAGATGAAACTCTGATAAATACAGGTGAACGGTTATTGGAGGGGATGCTAATTATTGTTAGAATGCACAGAAACATAAAAATGTGTTCATGTTTTTCCTAGTTATTTTTTGATAATGAAATTATTTTTAATATGTAGTATGAAACCTTTTTTGAATGAGAGCTTAGCTGCAGAACTGACCTCTAAATAGAACTTTTATCTCCTTTGCAAAATTATATTTTATGAAACTGTTCAGTTAAGCATTTTGTGTTATTTAATATTTACTTTGAAAAAAATTTTAACTTTACCTTTTAAAAAAATCATGTTTACTAAAAATTCACAAAGTACCATGACAAAATATTTTAATTTAACATTTTAATTTTAATTTAACAATTAGTTATTAAATATATTGTAAAAATCTTTTAAACCATTTTTGTTGCTGTTGAATAATCAGTTTTTTCTAGTGTCTGTAGTTTTCAGTTTCTTTTAAATTTTGCCAGGTTTATACCTTGAACACTTCTTACCCCATATTTTATATTTCTAACAGGCCAGCAATTAGATTGAGATCTGTAAACTTATTTTATGAACTTTTATTGTTACACATGCAAAGTAGAAAACACATCTTTCCAAAAACTTTCACCCTTTCTTTGGCTTTAAAAAAAAATAGTCTTTGTAGGGTGAATGATGACAGTTTTCAGAATCAAGTTTTACAGATAGAGGGAAGTTTTTGTGCATATTGTCTACTTTGTCAACTAAGATTAATAGTAGCTAATAACACTCTGTGACAACCTAGAGGGTTGGGAGGTGGGAGGGAGGTTCAAGAGTGAGGGGACATATGTATCCCTATGGCTGATTTGTGTTGATGTCTGGCAGAAACCCAACATAGTATTGTAAAACAATTTTCCTTCAATTAAAGATAAGTACATTAAAAATAGTAGCTAATAACAGCAGCTTTTATTTATTGAGTGTTTTTCTGAACCAGACACTGTTCTAAGCCCAGTATGTGTACTGTTTCATGTCATCCTCACAATAAAACTTAGTTTTTTCTAATTCTTATTTTATAGGGACAGAGAAGTAATTTGCCCAAGTTTAAAGAGTAAGAGGGAGAGCCAGACTTCCAACTCATTACTGACTCCAAAGCCAAGTTTTTCTCAATATTGACAACAATGTTTTATAAACCTACCTTCTTGACCACAAAGTTATAGGATTTATATATATATTTAATAATATTTATTTATGACTGTGCTGGGTTTTCATTACTGTGTGGGCTTTTCTCTTGGTGCACAAGCTTCAGTGGTTGTGGCTCCTGGGCGCACTCATTGTATTACCAGGGGCTTAGTTGCTCCGTGGCATGTAGAATCTTCATAGATCAGGGGTGGAACCTGTGTCTCCTTCGTTGGCAGGCGGATTCTTTACCACTGAGCCACCAGGGAACCCCTGGGATTTATATTTTTATGGGGAATATCTGAAACATGTCTGTAACAACCATACTCATTATCATATAGTCTATGTAGAGAATAAAATAGCCTCTCAAATGTCAAAATATGCTCATTGAGGAAGGATCTATGGATTGATAGAATAAAAGACTGATAATGGGACTACTGGCTCTTTGACGTTTCACCTGTCCTGACTCTTTTCTTGTAAAACTAGTTTATATAGTTACAGGGAATATTGTTTTTTTAATAGATTGACTAGTTTTTCCAGTTATGGTCAGTTTATCAGGTTCCTCAAGTTTTTAGAACATTTGGGGGTTGGGGAGGGAATAGATAGAGGGAAGATCTTGGAGCAGAAACATTGATAAGTACTGGATGGGAACTATTTCAGCTGGTGATGAGCAACCTGAAGCCTTCCCAGTCTAGCTTTGCAAGAGTTCCAGATCCAATTTCACAGACACCCTTTCAGAGACATAAAGCAGAGAGGGAATGGAGGAGGAAAAGTCTTTAGGGCACCCGCCTCCGAAGAGTGGAGGGACTGTTATAACATCACTGATTCCGAGGTGCTTGTGTTCTGACCAGGCCGTAACAGCAGAGACCAGGACTTGCCAAAGGCTGGCTTCAGAGGAGAGGCAATATTCAGGCCTTTAGGGCAGAGCATGAAGGTGTCAGGAACCAGGCTGCCCAGAGAGCTTGGTCTTTCCAGAATGTGACTAGATTGGTGCTGTTCCAGGATGTTCAGCCACATGGCTTCCCTTGTCCCACCTGGCCAGACTGACTCAGCCCACTCAGGAAGAGGGAGATGGAGAATTACTGTGTCCCTCCACGTGGCCCACTGCTGGTCTTCTGTAAAAATAGTAGGAATGAATGGAAGTAAGTCTAGTTTCTGGTTGACCCCATTTATCTTGAGCAGCAAAGAGGTTGTTGTGAGGATTAAATAGAGAACATAAAAACAGAGGACTAAAATGCTGCTGTCTTAACCAGCTTTTTAAAAGATGCTAATCTCTCATCATTTTATTCAGGAAAGGGAGGAATCTGAATTTTAGTTCTGTGGGATTCAACAGATCTTTTTTTGTTTTTAAATGAAAATAAGTGAGACCCAAAGACATTTTTTATTTTTCTCTATCTGGCCCTATGTCAAAAAATTGCTTGTTGCTGATTTTGGTTTTTATGATTTATGACAAAATTAGCTGATGTATTTGCAGATAGATAGAAGGCTATTGGAAAATCAAACTAATTTGGGTATAGTATTGATTGAGTGTATTCTCAGAGCCATAGTCTAACCTTGGTGTGGTTTTCTGGGGATTTAAATGTATTAGGTCTTTATAAACTGTATTATTATCTTTTTGTGCACCTTTATGTAAGCTGTACTATTCCTGTTCATATGTTTTAAGATATAACCCTTTAAAATCTAGCAAACACAAGTCTAAGAAGTAATCAAAATGTTTTAGAAAGTGAAAATCACTCAGTCGTGTCTGACTCTTTGTGACCCCATGGACTGTAGCCTACCAGGCTCCTCTGTCTGTAGAATTCTCCAGGCAAGAACACTGGAGTGGGTTGCCATTTTCTTCTCCAAGAATGTCTTAGAATCTCTAACAGATTACTCCTTAGCTGGGTTAAGTCATAATCATATGTGTCAGCTGACCATAATTGAGCTGAGGATGTTTGAATTAGATTATGTTTACCAAAATAGAGAAATAATACATTACTTCATTATCAGTAGATGTTGATAATACATTAAGTAATATTTAAGTCATATTTAAAAGGTGAGGGTTAACACTGAACATTTAGCATTATAGTACTATCACAACACATAGTGGTAGTATCTTAATTAAATCCCGTGCTCTGTTAAGATGACTCATTTTCTGGTTGCTGCGAGACCCTTAAAGGAACTGCTCTCATTCACAAAAAAGCATCCTCTCCTGCCAGATTTCTTTGAGGCTGGTTGAAGGAAGTACAGGTTGATTTTAGGTCAGTATTCCTTGTGTTTTCTTTTAAGTTACCTCATTTTAATTGCAAATTCTTTCAAATTTAACCTTGAATTTCTTTAACTTTATAGTGGGATATTTAAAAATACAAAGTGCATTATTTTATCTTTATGAAAATTTATGAATCTTATTCTTTGAAACCACATTTTTACTTACACTGAACTTCAAATTCCAGTTTCTGCAATGGTCAACATACATAATTTGAAATAGTCCTAACATCTAACTGAAATGTTGGGGCATTTTAAATATGCTACAGTGCTCTTAATTTTAGTAGTTTGCATGTATAATATTAATGATGCTTCATGGTGTCATTCATACATTGTTTTTATGCCAGATATATACAGTCTTCTCCCCATTTCCAGCATAATAGCCCTCCCCTCCCCCAGGGAACAGTTGTGATGGGCAGACCAAAGAGTTTCTAATTTGCTAGTCTCTCTCTGGGCACTTGTTTTTCTTGACTTCCAGGATTCATCTCCTGTAGCTGCATTTATCCCCCTTTGCACCTTTCAAATACTCCCCACCCCAACAACTAATTTAGTATTCTGTTTTGTTCTCCTTCCAAATTATATTAAGTCTGAAATTCTGTGAAGTCATCTACTTATTATTTCAACAAACCTTTATTGAAGATCTGACTGCTAGGCGTTGTGCCTGTATAAAAAGTTGGATAAAACACTCTCTGCCGTAGCCTAGGTAGTGGTCCAACAAGAGAAAGCCATACATAGGATTCTAGAGTGACAGAATCCCTTGGACTGCAAGAAGATCAAACCAGTCAATCCTAAAGGAGATCAGTCCTGAATATTCATTGGGAGGACTGATGCTGAAGCTGAAACTCCAATACTTGGGCCACCTGATTCGAAGAGCTGACTCGTTGGAAAAGACCCTGATGCTGGGAAAGATTGAAGGCAGGAGGAGAAGGGGATGACAGAGAATGAGATAGTTGGATGGCATCACTGACTTGATGGACATGAGTTTGAGCAAGCTCTGGGAGTTGGTGATGGACAGGGAAGCCTTGTGTGCTGCAGTCCCATGGGGTCGCAGAGTCAGACACCACTGAGCAACTGAATTGAACTGACTCAGAGTGACAGATACTATGATAGAGCTGAGTTCAGTGGGTGAACTGGATCTTGACATTCAAAGTCTCTGCTTTTTTCTAAGATAATGAAAATGTATTTTTCTCCCTAATAAAGAAATGGGAAGAAGGGAGTTCTTTGATTCCATGAAGTTCCTTCCAGCTGTAAATAGTCTGTAATTGTTTCTTATCTAAGAGTGGAAAGTCTTGAAAGAAACTGTCTATGTGACTGGTGAACTTTAATGGATTTTTTTTTTTTTTTGCCTTGCCAGAAATAACTTTGTATGCACAGTGCCTTGGTTCTAACTAAGTACTCAAAAAAAAAAAAAAAAAAAATTATGGGGATGACTAGTGCCTAACTGGCCAGACTGAAATAGTACAGTTTCTCCCCTGTACTCCCACCCCCACAGAACACTCTGCTATGGCCCCTGTTTGATCAGAAGCGGTTCTTGACTTGAGGCCAATTAAAATAGACCTGATGGTGTGTTTCTTTTCCATGGGGATTTTCTTGGTCCCTGTCTCCTGTACAATGTCACGAACCTCCGTCTAGAGTTCATCAGGCACTCTATCTATCAGATCTAGTCCCTTAAATCTATTTCTCACTTCCACTGTATAATCATAAGGGATTTGATTTAGGTCATATCTGAATGGTCTAGTGGTTTTCCCTACTTTCTTCAATTTAAGTCTGAATTTGGCAATAAGGAATTCATGATCTGAGCCACAGTCAGCTCCTGGTCTTCTTTTTGTTAACTGTATAGAGCTTCTCCATCTTTGGCTGCAAAGAATATAATCAATCTGATTTCGGTGTTGACCATCTGGTGATGTCCATGTGTAGAGTCTTCTCTTGTGTTGTTGGAAGAGGATGTTTGCTATGACCAGTGTGTTCTCTTGGCAAAACTCTATTAACCTTTGCCCTGCTTCATTTCGTGCTCCAAGGCCAAATTTGCCTGTTACTCCAGGTGTTTCTTGACTTCCTACTTTTGCATTCCAGTCCCCTATAATGAAAAGGACATCTTTTTGGGGTGTTAGTTCTAAAAGGTCTTGTAGGTCTTCATAGAACCATTCAACTTCGGCTCTTCAGCATTACTGGTTGGGACATAGGCCTGGATTACTGTAATAATGAATGGTTTGCCTTGGAAACGAACAGAAATCATTCTGTCATTTTTAAGATTGCATCCAAGTACTGCATTTCGGACTCTTTTGTTGACCATGATGGCTACTCCATTTCTTCTAAGGGATTCCTGCCCACAGTAGTAAATATAATGGTCATCTGAGTTCAATTCACCCATTCAGAGGAGAGTGAAAAGTTTGGCTTGAAGCTCAACATTCAGAAAACAAAGATCATAACATCTGATCCCATCACTTCATGGGAAATAGATGGAAAAACAGTGGAAACAGTGTCAGACTTTATTTTGGGGGGCTCCAAAATTACTGCGGAGGCTGATTTCAGCCATGAAATTAAAAGACGCTTACTCCTTGGAAGGAAAGTTATGACCAACCTAGATAGCATATTAAAAAGCAGAGACATTACTTTGCCAACCAAGGTCCATCTAGTCAAGGCTATGGTTTTTCCCGTGGTCATGTGTGGATGTGAGAGTTGGACTGTGAAGAAAGCTGATCGCCGAAGAATTGATGCTTTTGAACTGTGGTGCTGGAGAAGACTCTTGAGAGTCCCTTGGACTGCAAGGAGATCCAACCAGTCCATCCTAGAGGAGATCAGTCCTGGGTGTTCATTGGAAGAGCTGATGCTGAAGCTGAAACTGCAATACTTTGGCCACCTCATGCGAAGAGTTGACTCACTAGAAAAGAGTCTGATGCTGGGAAGGACTGGGGGCAGGAGGAGAAGGGGACGACAGAGAATGAGATGGCTGGATGGCATCACCGACTCTGTGGACATGAGTTTGAGTGAACTCCAGGAGTTGGTGATAGACAGGGAGGCCTGGCGTGCTGTGATTCATGGGGTTGCAAAGAGTCGGACACGACTGAGCGACTGAACTGAACTGAACTGATGGTGTGTTTGAAGGTAGAGCTTTTTGTTGGTAAGGACCTATGGTATCAGAATGACTATACAGACAATCCTAGATGGAAGAGAATAAGTTTTGAACAGTCTTAGGAAGTTATTTAAATACCAACAAAGACAAAGGTTACTTCTATTTTATGTTCAGAGTGCTAACTTTATGCTATTTTAATCTCACTTAGCAGCTCCAAACTGAGCTAAGGAAAATGCCAATTGTTAGCTCCCCCTATGCTCTTATTTAGCTCTCAAATCCTATTTCTGAAAGTCATATTTTTCTGAAGGACAGTTTTTGGGAGAGCAGAGGTCAGGAGTACATTGCAACACATTGCCATGTTTCTTGGGTGATGCCTTATGAATTTGTTATCCAAAGGTTTAGCTAAGCCTTCTTTGGACTGGTTATATTTTCAGTTTCCTAAGGTAATGAGTTGGGAAAATTGTCATTTAAGCTTGTACTTCCCTTCATTTATTTTCAAACTGTGTCTTTTCAATCTCTGTGCCCTATACTGGTATTCTGAATGTACTGTAAAGCCCACATCTTTTATAATCTTATATATATTCATCAGATCCTCTCAGGACCTAAGTCTTTTTCTTTAGTTGTCCTCTGTCCTTTTTTTGAGTTGCTCCAGGTCTTTCTTGAGATGTGGCAATTAGAGCTTTATACTTAAAAGAGAGAATCATAACAGTTTTTAGTTTGGATAGTGTAGAGTTAAAAAAATTTTTTTAAACTATTTTTACTTATTTATTTGACTGACCCAAGTCTTAGTTGCAGCATATGGGATCTAGTTCCCTGACCAGGGATCAAACCCTGGACCCCCTGCATTGGGAGCATGGAGTCTTAGCCACTAGACCACTAGGGAAATCCCCCTAAAAAAACAATTTTCTATTGAAGTATAGTTGATTTACAATGTTACGTTAATTTCTACAGTGTAGCAAAGTGACTCAGTTATACATATATATTCTTTTTTATATTCTTTTCCATTATAGTTTATCACAGGATATTGAATATGATTCCTGTGCTGTACAGTAGGACCTTGATGTTTATCCATCTTGTATATATCCTAGTTTGGTGCCGGGTTAAGAAGATCCCCTGGAGGAGGGCATGGAAACTCTCCAGTATTCTTGCCTGGAGAATCCCGTGGACAGAGGAGCTTGGTGGGCTACAGTCCATAGCGTCGCACAGAGGCCGACATGACTGAAGCAACTTAGCACGAACACGTGCATGCATATGTTAGTTTCAGTTCAATCACTCAGTTGTGTCCGACTCTTTGCGACCCCATGAATCACAGCACGCCGGGCCTCCCTGTCTATCACCAACTCCTGGAGTTCACTCAAACTCATGTCCATCAAGTCAGTGATGCCATCCAGCCATCTCATTCTCTGTTGTCCCCTTCTCCTCCTTCCCCCAATCCCTCCCAGCATCAGAGTCTTTACCAGTGAGTCAACTCGTCGCATGAGGTGGCCAAAGTATTGGAGCTTCAGCTTTAGCATCAGTCCTTCCAATGAACACCCAGGATTGATCTCCTCTAGAATGGACTGGTTGGATCTCCTTGCAGTCCAAGGGACTCTCAAGAGTCTTCTCCAGCACCACAGTTCAAAAGCATCAATTCTTCAGTGATCAGCTTTCTTCACAGTCCAACTCTCACATCCATACATGACCACGGGAAAAACCATAGCCTTGACTAGATGGACCTTGGTTGGCAAAGTAATGTCTCTGCTTTTTAATATGCTATCTAGGTTGGTCATAACTTTCCTTCCAAGGAGTAAGCGTCTTTTAATTTCATGGCTGCAATCAGCATCTGCAGTGATTTTGGAGCCCAAAAAAATAAAGTCTGACACTGTTTCCACTGTTTCCCCATCTATTTCCCATGAAGTGATGGGACCAGATACCATGATCTTTGTTTTCTGAATGTTGAGCTTCAGGCCAACCTTTTCACTCTCCTCTTTCACTTTCATCAAGAGGCCTTTGAGTTCCTCTTCACTTTCTGCCATAAGGGTGGTGTCATCTGCATATCTGAGGTTATTGATATTTCTCCCAGCAATCTTGATTCCAGCTTGTGCTTCTTCCAGCCCAGCATTCCTCATGATGTACTCTGCATATAAGTTAAATAAGCAGGGTGACAAGGTACAACCTTGAGGTACTCCTTTTCCTATTTGGAACCAGTCTGTTGTTCCATGTCCAGTTCTAACTGTTGCTTCCTGACCTGCATACAGGTTTCTCAAGAGGCAGGTCAGGTGGTCTGGTATTCCCATCTCTTTCAGAATTTCCCACAGTTTGTTGTGATCCACACAGTCAAAGGCTTTGGCATAGTCAATGAAGCAGAAATAGATGTTTTTCTGGAACTCTCTTGCTTTCTCCATGATCCAACGGATGTTGGCAATTTGATCTCTGGTTCCTCTGCCTTTTCTAAAACCAGCTTGAACATCTGGAAGTTCATGGTTCAGATATTGCTGAAGCTTGGCTTGGAGAATTTTGAGCATGACTTTACTAGCGTGTGAGATGAGTGCAGTTGTGCTTGATAAAGGACAGAAATGGTAGGGACCTAATAGAAGCAGAAGATATTAAGAAGAGGTGGCAAGAATACACAGAAGAACTGTACAAAAAAGATCTTCACAACCAAGATAATCATGATGGTGTGATCACTGACCTAGAGCCAGACATCTTGGAATGTGAAGACAAGTGGGCCTTAGAAAGCATCACTACGAACAAAGCTAGTGGAGGTGATGGAATTCCAATTGAGCTATTTCAAATCCTGAAGGATGATGCTGTGAAAGTGCTGCATTCAGTATGCCAACGAATTTGGGAAACTCAGCAGTGGCCACAGGACTGGAAAAGGTCAGTCTTCATTCCAATCCCTAAGAAAGGGAATGCCAAAGAATGCTCAAACTACCGCACAATTGCACTCATCTCACACGCTAGTAAAGTCATGCTCAAAATTCTCCAAGCCAGGCTTTGGCAATATGTTAGTTTACATTTGCTAATTCCAAACTCCCAATGCTTCCTTTTTCCAACCCCTCCTCTGGTAACCACAAGTCTTTTCCTCTGTGTTGGAGTCTATTTCTCTTTCATAGATTTGCTTATTTGTGTTGTATTTTAGATTCCACATTTAAGTGATATCATATGGTATTTGTATTATCTTTCTCTTTCTGACTTATTTTGCTTAGTATGATAATCTCTAAGTCCATCCATGTCGTAGTCCATGGTGTTTATATATATACCACATGTTTTTTTAACCATTCATCTGTTAATGGGCTTTTAGGTTGTTTCCCTGTCTTGAGTATTGTAAATAGTGCTGCTGTGAACATAGGGGTGCCTGTATCCCTTTGGATTATAGTTTTGTCAGGATGCCTACCCAGGAGTGGCTTACCTTTTAGTTTTTTGAGGACCCTCCATGTTGTTTTCTATAATAGTTACACCAATTTCCATTCCAGTCAACAGTGTAAGAGGGTTCTCTTTTCTCCACACCCTCTCCAACATTTGTTATTTGTAGACTTCTTATTGATGGCCATTCTGACCTGTGTGAGGTGGTATACCTTTTTGTAGTTTTGATTTGTATTTCTCTAATAATTAGTGATGTTAAGCATCTGTTCACATGTCTATTGGTCATCTGTATGTCTTCTTTGGAGATATGTCTATTTAGAACTTCTGCCCCAAAAAACACTTCCAAATATCCTTCATAATCAAAACCTTGTAGCCCTGTTGCTGCACTGTAATTATTAATAAATCCCTGTTTTAATGGAGAAGTCTAGAAATTCTTAGTATCCTTTTTCTAGGTATGTATCTCATCTTTTAACTGTTCTGAGTTTTTTTTTTTTCTTTCTATTTTTCCCTTAGGGTTACTTTTTAAAATGTATATATATTTTTATAGTAGCTTAACCAGCTTTTTGCCACTTCACTGTATTATGAGCTCTTTCTGCAGTTTATGGTACTTAATTACATGAAAATAGTTCAAAGCTTTGCCTGGACAGTCATCATCTTTGAATCAGACTGGTAGGATAAAACAGCTACTAATGCAGAGTCCAACTAGTAGCCTATAATCAGTTTGGCCTGTAATTCTCAACCTGGCTTACCTTAGAATCATCTGGAAGAAATTTACAAAATACCTATGCCTGGGCCCCACCCTGACCAACAGAGTCAGACTCTCCAGGTGTGGGGCCCAGGCATCAGTATTTATAAAGCTCCCAGATGATGACAATGATGGCCAGGATCCAGGGCCACTGAGCTGGAGTTCACACTGGGAAAGCAGCAGCTGCTAGAACTTTTAAATTGGATTAGCTCTTCAGCTTGCTGAATGCTGGGAAATAATTACTGTTAGAGTTGAGAGAAATGTGTATCAAATTTTGCATTTATAAGAAGGCAACTGAATCAAATTACTCCTTAACCTTTTCTTCTGGCCTAGTTAAATTTTGAGAATTGAAGTATGGATGAGATAACCACTGGACCTTCTAGTTCCTCATTGTAGAACCCTTTCCCTCATCTGTTTGACTTTGGTGTTGGTAATTGCCTTTTCAGAGCAATAATACCGTTTGTCTTTAGCAGGAAATGAAACTTGGGTCAGATTATGTATGCATACCTTGGACCTTTTTTTTTTTTTGACACAAGAGAAACTGCCTATAAACTTCAGCAGCTGTGTAAAGCCCAGGGTTGTTCTTGGGCTCAGAGAGCAACATCAGTTATGGCTCTTGGAATGAGTGACTCATGCTCTCTGCAAGCACACAGTACTTAATCACTTGTTTTCTGTATACCAGGAAGAGGTGGGCATATGAAAATAGAAGCCATGTACTGCCAAATGGGATCTGAAATAAGAGTGGAAATGTTGACCTAATGGGTCAGACAGTTGAGCTTATGAGAAAATACTTACGTTTTTGGGTGTATGTTCCTTTAATGATTTCACTAATTAAAATTTGGCATTATTTCCCAAATCCTACGCTTTTGTAATATGTAAGCAACTCTACTCTTTGCTAGATAATTTTGATAATCTGAAAATTTAAAACCTATTTGCAAACTTCAAATGTTTCTCTTTTGAAATTGTGTGCCACGTTGGAATATGCATTTCAAAGGAAGGATTAGAAGTCAGTACGGAGCAGATAAATTACCTGGCTATTCTTTGTGGAAGGACGAGCCCACTGGCCATTTTCACTGCCATTCCCATGCCTTCTGCCTCCGGAGTAACCATTAGTAATGGTGACAGGGTGTCCATTAATAAGCATATGCTAAGTTACAGTCCATGGGGTCGAAAAGAGTCAGATGCAGCTGAACTGAAGTTACTACATATGCTTAGACCAATATGGTTTATACTGGTCTCTGTGTGAACACTCTGCTACTGCTTTTATTTTTATTTCCTTAGTAACAGATTAAAAACTACACACATATTTTGAAGTGTCTGTTGTGTGTTAGACACTGCACCAGGCATAAAGTCATAGCAGATCAAAAAGACACACTTAGCCTCCCTTCTTGTGCCAGTTACGTCGCCTGCTTCAGACCTTCCTCCACTGGCTTGTCTCTTGTCTCTTTATTGGCGTGAGAAACTGTGAGCACTTCTTAGAGATTTTAAGATAATTTAAAGTTTCCCAAATTTTAGTTGTCTTTCATTGTGAGAAATCGCATCAGAAATCATCATTTATTACATTTGTTGAAAGATAAATACTTTTATTATTAAAAGTACCCCCCTAGCAGAGACTTGTGTTTTGGGACTTTTCTTATTTTTTAATATTTATTTTTAATTGGAGGATAATTAGTTTACAGTGTTGTACTGATTTCTTTTGCAGTATGAAGCAGCTATAAGTATAGCTTGAGTCTACCTCCCAGTCCCCCATCTCACCCTCTGTCATTACAGACCATCTTCCCACTGGCTGTCTATTTTACACATGGTAATGTTGTACTGCAAGGAGATCCAACCAGTCCATTCTAAAGGAGATCAATCCTGGGTGTTCATTGGAAGGACTGATGCTAAAGCTGAAACTCCAATACTTTGGCCACCTCATGCGACGAGTTGACTCACTGGAAAAGACTCTGATGCTGGGAGGAATTGAGGGCAGGAGGAGAAGGGGACGACAGAGAATGAGATGGCTGGATGGTATCACCGACTTGATGGACATGAGTTTGAGTGAACTCCAGGAGTTGGTGATAGACAGGGAGGCCTGGCGTGCTGTGATTCATGGGGTTGCAGACAGTCGGACACGACTGAGTGACTGAACTGAACTGAACTGAATGTATATATTTCAGTGGTACTCTCTTAATTTGTTCCATCTTTTCCTTCCCCGACTGTGTCCACAAGTCTGTTCTCTGTATCTGCGTCCCTATTCCTGCTCTGCAAATAGGTTCACCAGTAACATTTTTCTAGATTCCGTATGTATTTATTTTCTCTCTTTCTGACTGACTTTACTCTGTATAACAGGAGTCTAGGTTCATCCACCTCAGTTTAGCTGACTAAAATTTATTCCTTTTATAGCTGAGTAATATTCCTTGGTATATATGTACCACAACTGCTTTATCCATTCATCTGTAAATAGACATATAGGTTGCTTCCATGTCTTGGCTATTGTAAATACTTATGCAATGAACATTGGGGTACATATGTATTTTAGAATTGTGGGTTTTTTTAAGGGTATATTCTCAGTAGTGGGATTGCTGGGTCATGTGGTAGTTTTATACTTAGTTTAAGGAATATCCACACTGTTCTCCATAGTGACTGTATCAATTTGCATTACCAGCCACAGTGATTCCCTTTTCTCCACATCTTCTCCAGCATTTATTGTTTGTAGATATTTTGATGATGGCCATTCTGACCAGTGTGAGATGATACTTCATTGTAGTTTTGATATGCATTTCTCTAATTAAGGACAGAAGAGAAGCGAAAAGCAAAGGAGAAAAGGAAAGATATAAGCATCTGAATGCAGAGTTCCAAAGAATAGCAAGGAGAGATAAGAAAGCCTTCCTCAGTGATCAATGTATAGAAATAGAGGAAAGCAACAGAATGGGAAAGACAAGAGATCTCTTCAAGAAAATTAGAGATTCCAAGGGAATATTTCATGCAAAGATGGGCTCGATAAAGGACAGAAATGGTATGGACCTAACAGAAGCAGAAGATATTAAGAAGAGGTGGCAAGAATACACAGAAGAACTGTACAAAAAAGATCTTCATGACCAAGATAGTCACGATATCGTGATCACTGACCTAGAGCCAGACATCTTGGAATGTGAAGTCAAGTGGGCCTTAGAAAGCATCACTACGAACAAAGCTAGTGGAGGTGATGGAATTCCAGTTGAGCTATTTCAAATCTTGAAAGATGATGCTGTGAAAGTGCTGAACTCAATATGCCAGCGAATTTGGAAAACTCAGCAGTGGCCACAGGACTGGAAAAGATCAGTCTTCATTCCAATCCCAAAGAAAGGGAATGCCAAAGAATGCTCAAACTACTGCACAATTGCACTCATCTCACACGCTAGTAAAGTCATGCTCAAAATTCAGCAATATGTGAACCGTGAACTCCCAGATGTTCAAGCAGGTTTTAGAAAAGGCAGAGGCTGCTGCTGCTGCTAAGCCACTTCAGTTGTGTCCGACTCTGTGTGACCCCATAGACGGAAGCCCACCAGGCTCTCCCATCCCTGGGATTCTCCAGGCAAGAACACTGGAGTGGGTTGCCATTTCCTTCTCCAATGTGTGAAAGTGAAAAGTGAAAGTGAAGTCGCTCAGTCGTGTCCGACCCTTAGCGACCCCATGGACTGCAGCCTACCAGGCTCCTCCATCCATAGGATTTTCTAGGCAACAGTACTGGAGTGGCTTGCCATTGCCTTCTCCGAAGGCAGAGGCACCAGAGATCAAATTGCCAACATCCGCTGGATCATGGAAAAAGCAAGAGAGTTCCAGAAAAACATCCATTTCTGCTTCATTGACAATGCCAAAGCCTTTGACTGTGTGGATCACAATAAACTGTGGAAAATTCTAAAAGAGATGGGAATACCAGACCACCTGACCTGCCTCTTGAGAAACCTGTATGCAGGTCAGAAAGCAACAGTCAGAACTGTACATGGAACAACAGACTGGTTCCAAATAGGAAAAGGAGTACGTCAAGGCTGTACATTGTCACCTTGCTTATTTAACTTATATGCAGAATACATCATGGGGAACACTGGGCTGGAAGAAGCACAAGCTGCAATCAAGATTGCCGGAGAAATATCAATGACCTCAGATATGCAGATGCCACTACCCTTATGGCAGAAAGTGAAGAGGAACTAAAAAGCCTATTGATGAAAGTGAAAGGAGAGTGAAAAGGTTGGCTTGAAGCTCAACATTCAGAAAACAAAGATCATGGCATCTGGTCCCATCACTTCATGGGAAATAGATGGAAAAACAGTGGAAACAGTGTCAGACTATTTTTTTGGGCTCGAAAGTCACTGCAGATGCTGATTGCAGCCATGAAATTAAAAGACGCTTGCTCCTTGGAAGGAAAGTTATGACCAACCTTGATAGTATATTAAAAAGCAGAGACATTACTTTGCCAACCAAGGTCCGTCTAGTCAAGGCTATGGTTTTTCCCATGGTCATGTATGGATGTGAGAGTTGGACTGTGAAGAAAGCTGATCACCGAAGAATTGATGCTTTTGAACTGTGGTGCTGGAGAAGACTCTTGAGAGTCCCTTGGACTGCAAAGAGATCCAACCAGTCCATTCTAAAGGAGATCAATCCTGGGTGTTCATTGGAAGGACTGATGCTAAAGCTGAAACTGCAATACTTTGGCCACCTCATGCGACGAGTTGACTCACTGGAAAGGACTCTGATGCTGGGAGGGATTGGGGGCGGGAGGAGAAGGGGACGACCGAGAATGAGATGGCTGGATGGCATCACCGACTCTGTGGACATGAGTTTGAGTGAACTCCGGGAGTTGGTGATGGACAGGGAGGCCTGGCGTGCTGTGATTCATGGGGTCGCGGAGAGTCGGACATGACTGAGCGACTGAACTGAACTGAACTGAATCAAGAACAGTGTTGAGGGACCGTCTTTTAAAACAGTAATAACTTAAGATGTTAGTCTTATTAAAAGTCAAAGAGAATAAGCAATTGGTGGAAAAAGATTTCTAATTCACTCTTTCATGCCTGTTCCTATTTACCTATCTATCTGGTCCAGTAACCGTTGAATGAGTCCCTGTTGTGTGTCAAACCCTGTGCTAGGCTGCAGGTATGCATCCCATCCTTCCACAAACAACAGCCGTGTAATTGATCTGCTGCAGCAAATGTATTGCTTCCTAGCCCTTCTTTTGAAAAGTATATTCTGTAAACAAAATAGGTCTAGAATTAAATTGATAGAAAAATTGAGACTTGATAGTCTTCTTTTTGAGTCTTAGGAGTCTTTTAATTGGTAAGTTGAAATTTTACATTTATTATAATTAATAACAACAACGCTGCCTCTTACTCATCTTTTCCATTTGTTGTGCTTTTTCTCAGTTTTGTTGTTGTTGTTCTATCACCTTTTACTATGTTCCACTGGGTAGTATAAATTTTATTTTATTTTTTTTGTTTTTTGGATGGTGTGAATTTTTTCAGATGTCTTCTGTTGCTGATTAGAAGTTACCCATCCTGTTTTTCATTCTTGTGTTTCTCACAACTTCAGACCAGTACTTATTTTCACATATACAACTGAAGTCTACTGATGTCTGCAGCATATTAAAAAGCAGAGACAGTACTTTGCCAACAAAGGTCTGTCTAGTCAAAGCTGTGGTTTTTCCAGTGTCATGTATGGATATGAGAGTTGGACTCTGAGCGCTGAGAAAGCTGAGCGCTGAAGAATTGGTACTTTTGAACTGTGGTGTTGGAAAAGACTCTTGAGAGTTCCTTGGACAGCAAGGAGATCCAACCAGTCCGTCCTAAAGGAAATCAGTCCTGGGTGTTCATTGGAAGGACTGATGCTGAAGCTGAAACTCCAATACTTTGGCCACCTAATAAGAAGAACTAACTCACTGGAAAAGACCCTGATGCTGAGAAAGATTGAAGGCAGGAGGAGAAGAGGATGACAGAAGATGAGATGGTTGCATGGCATCACTGACTCAGTGAACATGGGTCTGAGTAAACTCCAGGAGTTGGTGATGGACAGGGAGACCTGGCGTGCTCCAGTCCATAGGGTCACAAAGAGTCGGACACAGCTGAGCGACTGAACTGAACTGATGTCTGTGTCTTTTCCCAAGCAATGTTTTAACCTCCATTTAGACTTTACCTCTTCTAGATTTTTACTCTCCAGTGTAAGGGACTTCGGGGAGGGTAGGAAGCTGGCAGTCATGCTTGATTTGCCATTTGGACCTGAATTGGGTTGCTAAAACTGAGACTGCATGCCTAATTTTGCGCTGCATCAGAGCCCTGTATCTATTTCACATTCTGGAAGAAACAGTTTTGGGGGCATATATAAGCATTGAGATATTTCATAAAACCTTTATTACTCTCAGAAAGCCTTTAGGGATTATGGCCTTACCATAAATTTTAATGCAAAAAAACATTGAAGTTTTTTAAAATATCCTTTCCTTTAAAAAAAAACCATATGTAGACCCTTGATAAAAAAGTCTATAGAGTGATTTATTGAGTGGTAGTGTTCTTGCCTGGAGAATCCCAGGGACAGGGGAGCCTGGTGGGCTTCCGTCTAAGGGGTCACACAGAGTCGTACACGACTGAAGTGACTCAGCAGCAGCAGCAGCAGCAGGAACCTGGAATTTTAAATGCATATACATTTCCCAACTTCAGGTAAAAGTTACTGAACATTTATGTGCCAGACATTGTGCTGGGTACTTTCACATAATTCTTTCATTTAATCCTCATGAAAATCCTGTAAATTAGATGGATTTCTGCTTTCGAAAGAGGAACCTGAAGTGGAAAGAGGTTCCGAGACTACAGTAGAGCTAGTAGGACTTTTCTCTTGGGGCGTGGAATGCCGGTTGTGCCCACATTGTGTAGAATCTCTTGACTCGCTCCAGCCTTTCATTTCCAGACTTGGCACCAGGCCGCCCTTGTGCCCACTCCTGTCATCTGGATCTCCAGCTTTAGGATTGCCCCTTTGGGTCCACTCTCTACATAGTGGCCCTAAAGTTCAATCTCACATGCAAATCTGCAAATTCCTCCTCTCCGGAGGAAGCAGCTCCTGAATTTACTGTCTGTGGTCCTCCTGAGTTGGTCCCTGTTTGGTTTTTCAGCCTTGTTCTTTCAGCTTCCTGCCTTTTACCTTAGGACCTTACCGTACCAAACCATTTAGAGTCTTCATTGCATTCAGTAAATATGTGAGTGTCTGTTATGTATTAAACAGTCTGCTCGCTGTGAGTCTGCCCAGGGCTTTTCTCATGACCCAGATTGGGGAGGTCCTGGTTCTCAACAAGGACAGCAGCAGTGGGGGATGGAGAGAAGTGAAACATCAGATATGAGGAGGTGGAGTCAGTAGGATTTGGTAAGGAAGGAAAGCATTTTGAATGTCTCCCAGGTTCTGGCTTCTGCAGCTGGAATGATGGTGGTGAGCTGCAAGACTCCATATAATTTTAAAATGAGAGCTTCATATCTGATGATGGTAGGGAAGCTTATGGTGTTAGAGGTATGATAGAGCGCTGGACTGAGAGTGAGAAATGGGGTTTCGGTTTTCACAACATGGGTAGTTAATATCGGACACTTTAACTTCTGCCAGCCATGATTATGTTTGTTTGAAATACTGCAGATGACTTTCACTTTGCCACTTCAGACACTGAACACTTTTAATGTGATTCAATGCAAATTATCTGACTCCAACCTACTTCTTCATTCTGAGTCATATGTTCAGTTGTCCGTTCAGCATTTTGAAGCCGGTGGTGTATGTATCATGCACTTGAGACATAAAGCTGAATAAGACCAGGTCTCAATGAATTTTCTGTTCTCGTTGGACTTCCTGTTCAGTCAGAGAGACGGGCAAATCAATAATTAGGTGCATTAAACCAAAATGATTTTCCAGGCAAGAGTACTGGAGTGGGTCGCCAGTGCCTTCTCCCATGGACAGAGGAGCCTGGTAGGCTGCAGTCCATGGGGTCGCTATGAGTCGGACACGACTGAGCGACTTCACTTTCACTTTTCACTTTCATGCATTGGAGAAGGAAATGGCAACCCGCTCCAGTGTTCTTGCCTGGAGAACCCCAGGGATGGGGCAGCCTGGTGGGCTGCCGTCTATGGGGTTGCACAGTCAGACAAGACTGAAGAGACTTAGCAGCAGCAGCAAACCAAAATGATAAGTCACGATGGATATATGAGCAGGGTCCAGGGGGCTCACAAGAGAGCCTGATCAGCTCTGCTGGGTGGGTGGAGAAGGGAATGTGTCAGGGAACACCGGTGACCCTTGTTCTGAGTCAGGAATGAAAAGCAGGCTGAAGTGGGTGGGGAGCAGCATTCCAGGCCCAACCCTCGGACACTTCTGGAAGATGAAGGATGCTGGGGGTGGGGAGGCAGGAAGAGAGTAGACAGGAGCAACCCATGCACAGCCTTGCAAGCTTTTCCAAGGAATTTGGACTTTGTTTCTCAGGCTGTGGGATGTAGGAGAAGTAATATGATTGGATTAACAGTGTTCTGTGTTGTATGTACTTACTTTTTTTAATGCCTGATATATTTGTTTTACAATATTAATCTTAGACAAACCAGATTTTAAGGCAAAAGAGCATTATTTCAAATAAGGGCAGTTCTTACATCCTGATGAACAGAGCAGTTCACCAGGAAGATATGATAATTCTGAATCTGTATATGCCTGAGAACATAGCTTCAAAAAATATAATGCAGAAATTACAAAGGAAAAACGGGAGGGGGGAATACATAAAGGATGAGATTTAAAAAACAAAGCAAAACAAAAAACCCTCTCAAACTGTCAATATTAGGCTAAGCAGCCAAATAATTAGCCAGTACACAGAGCAGTTGAATAAAGTAAAAAAGTTGATAATGAGCCCTTACCCCAGAGTGTGTTCATGTTTGAAGTAAGAAATACTTTTAAAATCCTGACCTGAACAGACACACATGTATGTATGCACCAGAAATAAAAGTTTTGTGAAATGTTTCTCCTTACATGGTGCCGTTTTTCTGTTTTCTGTTTCATTCCTGTTAGTGCTGATCTCATTGTACAAAACTGATAAAATGACCCACTAATGGATTGAATTGATGCCCTTTTTCTTGAAAACACTAAGCAAATATACATGCTTTTCAAGTACACACAGAACATTTGCAAACCGACTTTCTGGATCCTCCTCATGCCTAGCATCTGGTACTCCTTTTGTTCTGCCTCTGTCCTTCCCCCTGCTATAGAAAAGATGACTTTGACTCCTCTATTTTTACTGAGTCAAGGCCATTCGATACATGCATCTGCTTCTCAGCTCCATTTCTATATTTAGCCTTTTCATCTTTTCTTCCAGACTTAGTAAAAAGTAATATCTTTCCCCCCCACCCAGGGTTCACTTTTATACCTGTACTTTTGATTTTCATTTTCTTTTGTTTTCTTTTCCTCCTTTCATATCTCATCTGGTTCTTATACCTAGACGTTTCCCCTTGACCATCCCATCATAAACTCAATCTTAATGAACTTACCTGGTTCTCTCTTTGGATCTCAAAGATTATCACTGACTATTATTTTTAGTCAATTAGACCACAAAATATAGTTTTTTCTGTTTTTTTTTTTTAAGTGAAATTTTAATTTTCTTCAATGGCTGATATAGTCAAACGGTTCAAAATACCGTAGGTGCAAAAGGGTATTATTGAGGTAAGAGGTTTTCACCTGCCTTTTCTCCTAGCTACTATACACCCTGCTTTTTGTGCCTTGCTCCTTCTTACTCATCTCCGTCCTTGTCTTATCCGTTGCTGGAGAGGATAGCTGTTTCACTGTCATTTGTAAGTTTACCCTCTTCCTGTCCTTTGTGTAGCTTCCTTTAAGGTGTTTCATGTTAATCTCCTTCTGTACTGTCTTCACCTACTGCCCACCCTGCTCCCCAACCACCATATCCTTTCAAGCCAATACTCTTGTAATAAATAACCATCGAGCTCCTTTCCCTGTTCGTAATCTCCACCTCCTTTCAGTGCTGTCAGCTAATCCCTGGCTGCAGTCTTGTTTTACTTTTGTTATTTGCCTGCCAAGGCCTCCAGGAAGTAAAGTTCCTTAATTAGTCTTTTATTCAGGTCTCTCCTTATTGGCCTCAGTGTACTTTTTCTAATCTTCCCAATGAAGATCTCCACCATACTCACCGTACTCCTTGGTCTTCTGATATATATTGTTTGCTCCTTTATTTTTATATCTTCTCAGTGCCTGGTTCCTGAAATGTACCTGATAAGTATTTCCCCAGTGAAGGGGTGGGTACCAAAACAAACCTTGTACTTTCTTTCTGCCACATCATTCTTCTTTCTGATTTCCTTATGCTTGAAGTTCCACTTCTTCTATGTAACTGTCCATGACTGCTTTAGCGCTGACTTTTCATCCTCCTCCATATTCCTTGAGCTCATTTGATACCTGAGGGATAGACTCTTGCAACTGTGCTTGTTCATCTGGGGTCAAGGTGAGCTTATGAATAGCTGGAGCTCTTTCCTTAGCAGGGGCATCAGTGTTGGCAGAGGTTGAGATGTGGCCTGCCTGACAGGGATTCTGGTTATTTGAAAAGAAATCAGGATACTTCTAGTTTATACACCAACATGAATTCCAGGGTTAGGGTTAGATTTTTATAAATTAACAAAGGGGTAAAATTAATAAAAGATTGATAACAGATAAGGAACAACTTAGTGATCTTCCCTGTAACTCAGATGATAAGAATCTGCCTGCAGTGCAGGAGACTTGGGTTCGATTCCTGGGTCGCGAAGATCCTCTGGAGAAGGAAATGGCAGCCCACTCCAGTAGTCTTGCCTGGAGAATCCCATGGACAGAGGAGCCCGGCAAGCCACAGTCCGTGGGGTCGCAAAGAGTCGGACATGACTGAGCGACTGATACTACTGACACTAAGGAACAACTTGATAATAGAATAAGTGAAAAAATGATGGATAATGAAAGTGATTTGTATAAAAATTTAAAACTGAAAGTATTTACAAACATGTCAGAGTTGATGTCCTTAGTATAAAAACTCATAAATCCATAAAGAACATAAAAAAAATTCTTAGAAGATCAGAATAAGGAAATCATAGAAGAAGAACCATAAGCAGCCAGTTTTATAATTAAATGTTTAATCTTACCAGCAATGAAAAGAAAATAAACATCATTTAGGCAATGGATGCCATCACAATAGAAAAATTTACAAAGAAGTTCTAAATGGTGGCAAGCGTAAGAAGCATTTTCATATGCTTCTAGCAGAAATCTAACTTGGTGTATAACCTTTGTAGATAGTATTGAAAGCTTTAATTTTTTTTTAAAGTTTTCACCTACTGATTTCTTCCCTAAGAATTTGTCCTAAAACTATTAATTAGCAAATAAAATACTTGCATAATGTTCATCATTTATCACAGCCTTTTTTATAATATGGAAAAACTGGAAATGACTTAAATGCCCAAGAGTGAGAAAGTGCTTCCTTAAGTGGAAAATTAGACAGCTGTGAAGTTATAATTTTGAAGAGTATTTTAAAGATGTGAGAAAATACTCATGAAATATTATAAGAAAAGTTAGCGTATAGTGATATATATGCAATATTGCAGTTGGATATGCACACAAATATGTGATGTGAAATGTAGCAAAATGATATATCTGGGTGATAGGATGGAAGTGATAAAGTATTTTTTCCAGTCTTACAGTGTATTACTTTTATAAGAATGCATGTTACTTAAAATGTACATATTGTCTTATTGATTAGTTCCATGTATGTATAGATTCTGTATTTGGATGGTTCAGAGCACAGGCCATGTAGTACAGACATGCCTTTGAATTGCAGCTCTGCCCTTGGCCCATTGTGTGATATGGCCACTTTACTTTTCTAAGGCTGCATTTCCTCATCTGTGATTTGGGACCCTAGTACCTAACTGCTAGAGTCATCAGGATTAGAAATGATAGTATGTATAATAGCCTTTAAAAAATTAATTCTCTATTTTACTTTAATTCTTGCAATAAAAACAGAAGTCAACTTTTTTTTTGCCTCCCACTGAATATGTCATTAATAACAAAGATGTTCAAGATATAATAGTCAAAACTCAAATGAATTTGGAGACTATTAAATCTTTTGTAATTCTCCACATGAATTACAGATTGATTATACATTTCATTAAAATAGAATTTAAATGGTAATAATTAAAATGTAATTTAAATTTTCTGCTAAGAGAAATATTGTTTTCATTCTTGCTAATCTTTTCCTGCTATTGAGCCACCACTAATATTACCTTTATCTCCATGGGTATAACAGCCTTTTGTAGCCTGGGTTCCACAACAGAACTCAGCCCTAACGTCCTCAGGCCTCTATTGTGTGTAATGAATTATCTTCTCTTCTGTGTGTCTAGAATGGTATAGAAATGATCTACCATCCTTGGGAGAGTTGAGAATACAGTCATCTGAGTCAGTGTCTGGTTCTGTGGTTCAGAGACCCTGACTGGGATGCCTGGCACGTAGTAGGCACTCGGTATAAATAGAGTGATTCCTGTTGTTGCATAGGAGTCACATGAAAGAGAGCTGGCTTTCCGAATTTCTGTTTGGTGTTAGCTTCTTCGGGAAAGGATATTTTCTGGAGTGTGATTCAGTAAGTGGACGTCTCTGGGGGGTTTCTCAGTCCTTGTCTCTGGATCTGAGACTGGCTCTGGCAGTAGGACCTTGGATGACTCCTCTCTTTGCCCTCTTGTATTGTACCAGCCTCCTTCCTCCACTGCAGGGCGCCAAAGTACTGCCTCCCATCCAAGTAGAGTTTTAGAATGTCAGTTATCTTCCCATAACTGTCCTTATGTTAGAGAACTTACTCAGGCCTCGGATTTAATGCTTCTCTACATGGCTTGTTAGTAATGTATTCAGTTCTGGGTGTTGATACCTGCCTTTTTGGGTTGCTGATCATTTTTTAATACATTGTTAAAGACACTGTGTTTTTTAAATCATCTTGTGACTTTTCTGTGACATTTCTTTTTAAAATTTTTTATTTTTATACAGTGTTACAGGTTACTTTCCATTTACAGTTATCAGGAAATACTGGTTATATTCTGTGTGTTGTATTATATCCTTGAGCCCATCATCCCCCCAGTAGTTCGTACCTCCCCTTCCCTCACCTTTATCTTGTCCCTTCTGCTTTCCCTCTTCCCACTGGTAACCACTAGTTTGTTCTCTATAAAGATATTGTTTTAATGTTTTCCAATGAATACTTTCTCACGACTGCTTCTTATTTTATTTTAGCTACCGATCTGCTTCTTGCGTGGAATCCCATTTGTTTGGGGTTGGTAGAAGGTGTTATTGGAAAAATTCAGCTTCATTCAGGTATGTTTCTGTAAACTCCTTAAGCTTGTCAAATTTGATGTGGCATTCTATGACATTATTTTCTATGAGGATAAATGTAGATTCTGTAATGGCTTGGATTCCTTTACCTTAATTTTGGATCTACCCAAAGTGGGTATATTTTCATGTTGCAGAAACCAGTACTCGAGAAACCAAGCACCACACTTGGAGAGTTGGCGAACTCGTTTATTATGCCAGTGAGCCCAGAGGAGTTAACACTCCAAGCTCTGAGCCCCGAACAAAGGGATTACAGAGTTTTTATAGACAGACTGTAGTGGGCAACACTAGCTGTTTATAGACTGGTTTAAACTAAGGAGTTTTGTGAGTGCAGGAACAGTGGTCAAGATGGGGAAGGGGATGCCTGACCTGGACAGGCATGATTAAGCAGGTTTGCAGGGACTGGGCAGTTGCAAAGAGCAGGATAAGGGTGAGTGAGATAAACTCCAGTTCCTAGTATTACAAGTCCCCACTTTGTGAAACTACATGACCTACATGATCTAGACTTTGCAAGGGGCAAGCTGAGTTATAGAGGCAGAAGGAAAAGGAGGTTATGTAAAATTTTAACTTTTCCTCTTCATAAGTATAAGGGAAACAAAAATACAGGCATCCCTCGTTTTATTGTCCTTTGCAGATGTTGTGTTTTTTTTTTTTTTCAGATTGAAGGTTTATGGCAATTCTGAGTCCAACAAATACATTAGTGCCATTTTTCCAACAGCATTTGGTCATTTCATGTCTCTGTCACATTTAGGTAATTCACACAATATTTCAAACTTTATATTTGTTATGGTGATCTGTGATCAGTGATCTTTGTTACTGTTATGATTCACTGAAGGCTCAGATGATGGTTAACATTTTTTAGTAAGAAAGTATTTTTTAAATGAAGGATAGTTGATATACAGTGTTAGTTTCTGGTATATGGCAAAGTGATTTAGTTACATATGTATGTATACACACACACGCACACTTTCATGTTCTTTTATATTATATGTTAATATACTGAATATAGCTCCCAGTGTAATACAGTAGGATCTTGTTGTTTATCTATTTTATATTTATATATAGAAGTTTGTACCTGCTAATCCCAAACTCCTAGTTCATCCCTCCCCTATCCTTCTTCCCTTTGGTAACCATAAGTTTGTTTTTTAAGTCTATGAGTCTTTCTCTATTTCATAAATAAGTTCATTTGTGTTATGTTTTAGATTCCATGGGTAAGTGATAGCATATGGTGTTTGTCTTTCTCTTTCTGGCTTGTTTACATTATGATAATCTCTAGGTCTATCCATGTTGCTGCAAATGGCATTGTTGCATTCTTTATTAAGGCTGAATAGTTTTCTATTGCCTGTATACCACATCTTCTTTATCCATTTATCCGTTGATGGACATTTAGTTGCTTCCATGTCTTGGCTATTATAAATAAATAGTGCTGCTATGAACTTTGGTACATTGATATGTGTATCTTTTCAAATTATAGTGTTCTCTGGATATGTGCCCCGGAGTGAGATTATTGGATCATGTGGCAACTGTACTTTTCGTTTTTAAAGAAACCTCCATACTGTTTTCTATGTGGCTGTACCAATTTACATTCCCACCAACAGTGTTGGAAGGTTTCCTTTTCTCCACACCCTCTCCAACATTTGTTATTTGTAGACTTTTTAATAATGGCCATTCTGACTGGTGTGAGGTGGTACCTCATTGTTTTGATTTGCATTTCTCTAATAATTAGCATTGTTGAGCATGTGTTCAACTGTCGATTGGCCATCTGTATGTCTTCTTTGGAGAAATGTTAACTTAGGGTAATTTTTTGCCCATTTTTGATTGAGTTGTTTGTTTTTTTGTCACTGAGTTGTATGAGCTGTCTGTGTATTTTGGAAATTAAGCCCTTGTCAGTGACATGGTTTGCAAATATTTTCTCCTATTCTGTAGATTGTCTTTTCATTTTGTTTATGGCTTCCTTTGTTGTATAAAAGCTTATAAGTTTGGATTAAGTTCCACTTGTTTATTTTTGGTTTTATGTCTATTGCCTGGGGAGACTGACCTTAGAAAACAGTGGTATGATTTATGTTAGAGAATGTTTTGTCTTTGTTCTCTTCTAGGAGTTTTATGGTGTTGTATTATACTTAAACCATTTTGAGTTTATTTTTGTGTATAGTGTGAGGGTGTGTTTTAACTTCACTGATTTACATGAGCTGTCCAGCTTTTCCAACACCACTTGCTGAAGAACCTGTCTTTTCTCCATTGTAGTTAATATGTTCGGTGAAGAAGTACTTTTAATTAACGTATGTACATTTTTAGACATAATCCATCCACATTTAGTAGACTGCAGTTTGGTGTAAACAACTTTTATAGGCACTGGGAAACCAAAAAAATTTGTGTGACTTGTTTTATTGCTGTATTTGCTTCCTTGCAGTAGTCTGGAACGGAATGTACAGTATCTCCAAGGGATGCCTATAAAGCTTTAGAGAAAGGAGGCATAATATTAAAATCCTTTCTTCCTCTTAAACCCAGCAACTTATTAAATGCCTACTCTCAGGAATTGTGTTAGTTGATGGAATACAATAGTGAGCATAAACTGACCTGTTCCCATCCTCATGGAGCTTTCGGTTTAAGAGGGAAGACTAGACACTAGTGATTAATCACTGAAATAAGTGTATAATTATTTGTTAATTGTGATAGGTGCTCTGACAGATACACCAGCTTCACTGGTTTTGAGGGAGAATAGTGGGAATAAGGCTGGAGAGGTAGGCAGGTGGCAGACCAGGACTGATCGGCTTTGGTCAGCTGACTGTTCCTCATATAGTCAACTCTGGCCAGTGAAGAGAAGGGGCCTGTTAGTACACAGTGCGGTGCTTCTAGGAGTCCTGTCCAGGGAAGGCAAATTGATGGAAAGTCTAGTTCATTCACCAGATCCTCCCTTGGAAGGACAGGCACCTGTGCCCTGAGTTCAGAGGGAATTTTGTTAAAAGATAGGTGTTACATAGGCAGGTCCCAAAAAGTCATTAAAAGGACTAACTGAAATATTTTAAGCACTAAATTTAAATATATATTTTTTCTTTGTTATCGATTTTAATGTGAGTTAAGAGCTATAGGAAGCTTTGCTATTACTACTGTGCAATCAGGAGTGTAGCCACCTTTGTATGTTTTTAAAAATTCTTCTAAGGTAAAATTGTTGCGCATTTGGAAGCCGGGTTGATTTCTGAATGTAAAGCACAAATTGCATCAGTTCAGTTCAGTTGCTCAGTCATGTCAGACTCTTTGCGACCCCATGAATCACAGCACATCAGGCCTCTCTGTCCATCACCAACTCCCGGAGTTCACTCAAACTCATGTCCATCGAGCTGGTGATGCCATCCAGCCATCTCATTCTCTGTTGTCCCGTCTCCTTCCGCCCCCAATCCCTCCTAGAATCAGTCTTTTCCAATGAGTCAACTCGTCGCATGAGGTGGCCAAAGTATTGGAGTTTCAGCTTTAGCATCAGTCCTTCCAATGAACACCCAGGATTGATCTCCTCTAGAATGGATTGGTTGGATCTCCTTGCAGTCCAAGGGACTCTCAAGAGTCTTTTCTAGCACCACAGTTCAAAAGCATCAGTTCTTCGGCGCTCAGCTTTCTTCACAGTCCAACTCTCACATCCATACATGACCATGGGAAAAACCATAGCCTTGACTAGACGGACCTGGGTTGGCAAAGTCATGTCTCTGCTTTTTAGTATGCTATCTAGGTTGGTCATAACTTTCCTTCCAAGGAGTAAGTGTCTTTTAATTTCATGGACACTCTTAATTTCCTTTTGCTAATTTTTTGTTTATTTATAAAAACTGTTAAATATTTTATCGACACAAAGAGCTATTTGTCACCGATACACAGTATACTTGTAAATTAAACACATTTATCTACCACGTAGATTAAGAAATGAAACCAGTGTCTTTGGAACTCTCGCTGCCTTTCTTCAAGTGTCCCTTTCCCTTCAAGAGAATCTGTGATTTTGAATATTGTACTTATTAGCCCATTGATTTTCATTATTGCTTTTGTTACATATATATCCCTAAATAATATGGTGCTGCTGCTGCTGCTAAGTCACTTCAGTCATGTCTGACTCTGTGCAACCCCATAGACGGCAGCCCACCACTCTCTGCCAGCCCTGTGTTTCTCAAGGCAAGAACACTGGAGTGGGTTGCCATTTCCTTCTCCAGTGCATGAAAGTGGAAAGTGAAAGTGAAGTCACTCAGTCATGTTCGACTCTTCGCGACCTCATGGACTGCAGCCTACCAGGCTCCTCCGTCCATGGGATTTTCCAGGCAAGAGTACTAGAGTGGATATGGTGCTAAGTTTTGTATTTTGTAAATTTTGTATAAATGATGTTAAGCCACTTGTGTTCTTTCACTTGGTGCCCCTACTCACACAACTGGATACTTTTGAGATTTGTCCACTTTGATATATGAAACTTTAGTTCCTATCTTCACTATTGTATTACTGTATCATAATTTGTCCTTTTTCCCATCATTGGGTTTTTTGGGCATTTTTTTGCCATTAGAAATGAGACCACTGTGAGTGTTCTTGTACATTCTGTCTTTGGTAGTTTTAAATTCTTTCAGTACAAAGGAGAAAAGCATTCAGACATTGTGTAACATGCTAATAAGTATTTTAGTCACACTCTCCTACCTGTCCACATTTACATACGTATATTTTTAATTCATTTATATGCTGACAGGATAATTTCACAGTTGAATGTTCTGAGCTAAAATTCATTTTCTATTGTTTAAGTGAAGCGTGTGAAACTTTTGAGTTATTTTTCTCCAATTTCAGTTACATCTTGAAACAATGAATAAATCACTGACATGAGTCAAGAGACCTGAATTCAAGCTTTATTTATTAGAGCTTTGAGATATGAGAGAAATTACATAACATCTGTCTCATCTGTTGCTGTGTAATAAACTGCCACAAAAGTTTTAAAGCCTTAAAACAGTAACAGTTTATCATATCTCAAGTGCTGTGGGTTGACACGTGGCTCTTCTGCCCTTTTCGTGTGTTGGCCAGGGTCATCTGAGTGGCAGCACTCAGCTAGGGGTTTGCCTGAGGCATCTTAGTTTTCCTTCATGTATCATTCCTTCCATGTAGCTCATCTCACGAGGCCTCTTTTTGGGCCCTCTCTGTCTCCTGGATACCTGGACATCCTTTCAGGGTGCTGAGGTGACAAGTTCCAGTGTAGAAGGGCTTATTGAGCCTCTGCTTGCATCACTGAGCTTGCTAATATCCCATTGGTCAGAGGAGGTCACACAGCCAAACCCAGAACCAACATGGGAAGGGGCTTTGCAAGGGTTTGCATCCCAGGAGGCTAGTTCTCTGGGGCCCCCAATGCCCCAGAGCCTCTACTTCCTTGTAAACTATAAAACGAGTAAAAATAACTGCTCACTTTTTTTTCCTGAGGGTATTATGGGTCTCAAGGTAATATACCTCAAGGTGCTTAGTAAATTATCACTATTTTATCAGTTCTTTTGGTTGCAAATACAAACCTATCAGTTCATGCAAACAAGTTTTTATTAGAATTCAAGGGAACAAAAACAAAAAGCTGATTTGTTCAGGATCTGAAATTACATTTTGTGGCAGATAGTCTCTGACTGTCACTTGTCTCTGTACATCTCTTATACATTCTTGTCTTCTTTTGTGTTTTTGTGTTTCTGTGTTTGTGTATGTGAGATGAAATTTCTGTCCTTATGTGGTACTCAGACCGACCTTAGCCCTCAAGCCAACCAGCATCTGATGGACCCTATAATTTCTGGAGATTGACTGGCTCTCTAGTTAAGACCCTAGGGAAGAGACCCTTTTTGGCTCAGTTTGAGTCAGGGGCCTTCCCTGGTCACAAAGTTCAAACATGCCCGCTGCACTAAGCAGGACAGTCAGTCAAAGCAGAAGGGTTTGAACTTGACAAAGAAACCCCAAGTCATTTCCTAAAGCAATATACAAATATGCTACTGGTTGGTGAGTTTGATGCAGTGAACGTATGGTCATTGGGCGGGTGGGGGCATTTCCTTTGGTCTTTTGTGGTCGGCCCCTGCTTACATGCGCCTTCCCTCCTTGTACCTCATGCCTTTCTTTGGACCAAAAAGAAGTTGGTGGGCAGTGTAGATACCTGTCATGTAGGATATTTTGGAAGGAGGAAAAGCGAGGGAATAGAGTGAACTAGAGAATATAATAAAGAAAATATTAAAAAGAAGCAGGGCTGGGCAAGTTTTTCACACTCCTAATCTCTGCACTTCCTCCCCCCTCCCCCGCCCCACCCTCTCTTGTCGCATCACTTCTAAGGTTTGGCTGTTAAGAAAGGATACAGGGGAAAGAAAGGATACAGGGGAAAAAACAAAGGAAAATCTCTTTTCTGGGCCCCTGCTGCTCTTTCCCTCACCCAGAGAACTGCAGCCCCACCCTGTGTACCACTCCACGCCGGCTCCCATGCTCTGAGCATCCATCTTGCTCTTCCCGCCTTCTCTTTCTTCATCCTCTGTCCTGGGCATGCCTCATTTCCTCCCCACCCTGTGTTCCACCTGAGCTCTTGCTTTGACCACACTATCAGCTTGCCTGCTGGGCAGTGTGCTCCTGATATGTGTTAGAACTGAAATATTGGCTCCAAGTGCACTTTCTCACGGGAGCATCTTACCTTCTGGGGGTAGAAGATGAGTGGAAGATGTCTGTACTTAAACTCCTTCTCACTCCTCTTTCCCTCCTACTTATTCTCTACATATTAATGCATGAAGTTTTGTTCTTGCCTAGTGAGATGGGAACAAAAGTTTACTTGAACAGTTGTCATTGACAGTCTAAAAGCGGCGTGGGTGAGCTGTGACTGTCATCAAGCAGTCGTGACTTTGGAACGGCGTTAGTTTGCTAGGCTGCCGCAGCCTAGTTCCTCAAACTTGGGGCTTAAACAAATTTATTTTCTTGTCGTTCTGGAGGCTTAAAGTCTAAGATCTAGTCGTCAGGGTTGGTCTCTTCTGAGGCCTCTTTTGTTGGCTTGTAGATGTCTATCTTCTTGTGTCTTCACGTTATTTTCTCTCTGTGTGTTTGTCTCCAGGTTTCCTCTTATAAGGACACCGGTCATTAGGGACTAGAGCGCACCCTAATGACCTCATTTAACTTAATTACGGCTTTAAAGATCCCATTCTTTAAAACAGGCTCTGGGGGTTAGGACTCCAACATAATGAATTTTAAGGGGACCTAATTCAATCCGTAATAGGAACCTAACATCCTCTGGAATGCTCACTACAAAAGCATGTCCAGGAGAATTCTCACCTTTGCATCTGCCCTTTTATTTTACAGTGGAATAGGCCATTCCCCAAGTATCACTGAGTAGGCACTGGCCCCAGCACTGGACTAACCTTGAGGTCACATGATTGCCTTGGATCAGGTTATTCATCCAAGCCTCAGTTGCTGGGTGATGACACCACCTAGATATGGTTATGGTAAGTTTAATAAACTCTCATTAAGTGCTTAGCATGGCTTCTGATAATAGTAGGTATTCAATAGATGCTGGCTATTATTATTATTTTTTCCCTTAGTTTTAAAGGTAAAACATATCACTAGAGAATACTTAAGTTCTGGATGTATAATTTTGAATAAATGTTAAACTTAGACTGTTTTTTCCAGCAACACTAAGTTTTACTGAAACTAATGATACTAACGTCACTAAAAGACGACATGGTGGGGATTATGAAAGCAGTGTTTTTAGAAGAGAAGTATTCGCAGCATTAGTGAAAGTTATACTCTGTAAGTTGTGTGCCCGTTTAGAAAAATGTATGGTAGAAAAGAATTTAGAAGTATTATTTGGTTGTGGAATCCTTTGCTGATAACTGCCCTTCCTTTTATAGCAAGCTCTGCCCCTCAAATTGTTCTATTAACGCTGGTGCCTAGAAAACAAACTATTTAGAATAGTTGGCCTTTCTCCAGTCTGGAAGGTCTCTTCCCCCAGACACTTGCAGGCAGGTAGACTTTCAGCCAGGGTCTAATGAGCCTATCTTGACAGCCTGAAGTTGTCTGACTCTGCTTTGATCGGTTGGGATTTATTAGGATGAGGAACAGAAAGTCGAAGGAACATGTAATGTGCTAAATAGATGAAGGAAAAGTAAAACTCCATGAAAAATCATTGTCTTCTATTCCTGTAGTGTCCAGGAGGAAGTCAGAATGATGGTCAGATCTTACCACAATTGTAACGACACATTAATTTTTTATCTTCTTCTTTTCTGTTTGTCTTCTTCTTCCCTCTCTAGAGGATAAGCTCGAAGACAGGGGCTGTGTTTGTTGTGCTCATTGCTGTATCCCCCTGTTCAGTGGCTATTCAAAAATATTCAGCACATAATTATTTAACAGATATTTAGAGAGTGCCTGTTGTATGCTGGGGGCTACAGGGTGAACAAAATGCAAAGCTTCCAGGAGCATAGAGTCAAATCCAAGAGCTAGATATTAATTGCCCAGTCAGAGTTTTATTATAAACTTAAGCTTCTGAAGAAGACAAATGTGAGATATTATGAAGCACAGAGCAGAGGGCGTGACTGGTGGGGATGGGGTTCCTGGATGGAAGGCATCCCTGAGGAATTGATGTCTCAGCTGAGGCCTGAAATGTGTTTTCTCAGTCACGAGGATCTTTTTGCACATGGCTTACTCTGCCAACAACTGTTCTCCTCTCACTTTCCCCACCCTGACTCTGTCCAAATTGCCCTACTGAAATAGTTCTGACTTCGACTCACATCACCTCTGTAGGAACGTCCTCCATCCAGAGAATGGTATGTCATCACACAGATCACCTTGAAAAGATGGCTTGCGTGCTAATTGCGTCAGTTGTGTCCAACTCTGTGTGACCCTATGGAATGTAGCCCGCCAGACCCCTCTGTCCATGGGGTTCTCCAGCAAGAATACTGGAGTGGGTGTCTATGCCCTCCTCCAGGGGTTTTTCCAAACCCAGAGATCCAACCCACCTCTTTTATGTATCTACACTAGTGACACCTGGGAAACCCCCAAGATGGCTTGAGGCTGGAGGTTTTAAATGTATTACAGAAGCTCTTTAAAATCTACAGTAGTCCTCCCCCTGTCCTGCCCCGGTCCGTAGTTTCCCTTTCTGAAGTTTCAGTTACCTGTGGTCAGCTGTGGTCCAAAAATATTAAATGGAAAATTCCAGAAATAAACAGTTCACAAGTTGTAAATTGCATGGTGTCCTGAGTGGTGTGATATCTCTGTGCCCTCTGGGATATGAATCATCCCTTTGTCCAGCGTATCCACACAGTATGTTTCCAGCCCATTTAGTCACATAACTGGTTCACTTATCAGATTGGCTGTTGGTATCATAGTGCTGTGTTCAAGTAACACTTATTTTACTTAGTAATGACCCCAGTGTTCAAGAAGGAATGTGTATATAAGGTTTGGTTCTATCTGCAGTTTCAGGCATCTGCTGAGAGTCCTGGAATGTATCCCCTGTGGGTATGTGTCCTGAAGACTGCGCATGCGTGGGTGCTAATTTGCTTTAGTTGTGTCTGACTCTTTGTGACCCCATGGACTGGAACCCGCCAGGCTCCTCTGTCCATGGTATTCTCCAGGCAAGAATACCGGAGTGGGTTGCCATTTCCTCCTCCAAGGTATCTTCCCAACCCAGGGATTGAACCTGTGTCTCTTAGGTCTCCTGAATTGGCAGGTGGGTTCTTTACCACTAGTTCCACGAGGATAAGTTTGTTAGGCTATGAAATATCTGACCATAAAATGCAAATGTATCCACAGTGCATTCAGAACTAGTTTGAAGAGAGAATTGTCAGGAATCCTGATTTATTTAGCAATAGGGGCTCTTCGTTTAGTAATTACGAGAATTACTACTCCTAGTATTGAACAGCTACAGACACAATTCACTCAAGTCTCTCCCATTCATTAAAATAGTATCACCATCTGCTTCTCTACTTTTAAAGTGGTGAGGATATCGAGATCCTTAAAATGGTACAATGTATTATATATATAATTTTTAAAGTGTGATTTTGGTCCCTTGCTGTCTATGGAGACTTTGCTGTGACATTCAATGATATGAAATATTTTTATACCTACAGTGTGAATGAATGGAATGTCACCAGCATTGCTTTCATAGTTTCTAAAAAGCCACTAGAAAGGCCCACGCTTTAGGGGCACTAGAGAAAAGGGAAGAGAAGCCTGGCAGGGCCCCTGCTTGAGGCCTGCTTCTTGGGCACGGCCTTTAGATAGTACTTCTGTTTAAATATGAGTTTCATAGTCTGTGTACAATTGCATTGTGGGAGAAGATTGTTTTATTTCTACTGATGATTCATAGAAACATGTAAGGATTGTGATAATGGTTGCACAACTACAAGTTCATTAAAATCATTGGCTTATTTATACTTAAAATGAGTGAATTTTATGGTATATAAATTATATCTCAAAAAAGCCACTGAAACATTTGTCAGAATACTTTTTTGTATCCTTTTGTCATTACTTCTGATTTTATCTTAATAATTAATCTACCTTTTGGTAACTTAAAGGTGACTTTTTTCATTTCTAAAGTTACTTTGAGGGAAGAATCTTAAAGATTAACAGTATTATTTGTCATATAACATTTCTACCAGATAATCTGAAGTGTAACTTAAAAAGTCGTTTTATATTCAGTTTTTCATGGCTTCCCTTATGGCTCAGCTGGTAAAGAATCCACCTGCAATGCGGGAGACCTGGGTTTGATCCCTGGGTTGGGAAGATCCCCTGGAGAAGGGAAAGGCTACCCACTCCAGTATTCCGGCCTGGAGAATTCCATGGACTGTATAGTCCATGGGATCACAAACAGTCGGACACAACTGAGCGACTTTGATTCATGAGTGTCTCAGAACTCGTGAATTTTGGAGGTAAGATTCATGTTGGTGACTAGGTTCCTGGTTAACCCTTAAAAGATTCTTTCACTGTAGTTTAGCTGATCTATTCAGTTAATAGCTTTGGGTCTTGAAAGCAGGCGGGCTACACGGCCAGGGGCTCCTTTCTTTGGCATCTTCTGGTTGCTCTTGTTTGCTTCTGTCTTCCTTTTACTCTCTCCCCAGGTACCTAGGTGCTTGAATGACCCTTCCCTCCTCTCTTTGCTCCCCTCTATCTACTCCATTACTTTATGCTTCAGAATTTCCCATCACCTCCCTTGTCCCTGATCTGTGCTCCAGTCTCCTTGTGGATGGTTCCACCTCCCTGGTAGGAGCAGTGCTTGAATGAGACACATGAAGGTGACCCACAGTTCTCAGCTTTCCCATGGGCATCAGACAAGCATGCTGCTTAGTTCTGAGCATATCCCTGACAGATTTCTATATCCTGAGGCAGAGAGATATGTTAGAGGTTGGCCAGCTTGCCTCTTCTGTTTCAGTCATTCTGCTGTCCAGTTATAAATGAACTTGTTCTTAAACTCCAGTTGTTTTCTCAGTGATTTCTATGGCAGTGATATTAAAAGTTCTTAACTGCATAAAGAGAAGAATCTGGTAAAGGTAAGAGTGACTGAGTGGATGTATGAGCCACCTATAAAGGTGTTTCCTATATTTATATTCTTTCCTCCTTTATGTTCTTATTAAGGTTTTTATATTATTGAACATTCCACTCCAGTACTCTTGCCTAGAAAATCCCATGGATGGAAGAGCCTGGTAGACTGCAGTCCATGGGGTCGCTAAGGGTCGGACACGACTGAGCGACTTCGCTTTCACTTTTCACTTTCCACTTTCACACATTGGAGAAGGAAATGGCAACCCACTCCAGTGTTCTTGCCTGGAGAATCCCAGGGACAGGGGAGCCTGGTGGGCTTCCGTCTGTGGGGTCACACAGAGTCGGACACGACTGAAGTGACTTAGCAGCAGCAGCAGCATCTTCCTGAACATTTTGAAGTGATTATAATAAAATTATTATCAGGTCTAATTGTGTTTTAAAAAGGATATTTTTGATTAAAAAAAAAACTCACTTACTTAGATGTGGCCAGTATCAGCCATCCAGGGCAGAAAATGAAGGTTATTCATCTAATTGACTTTGACTTGGCTCTCAGGTTTGTTACAGCCTGTGGGCTTGTGTTCCCTCAAGCAGAGAGGCCTGTAACCTCCAACCTCACAGCATACTTGTGTCATTCCTCAAAACAGTAGTTTATCTTCATGATGATAAACCTTCACCGTTGCTGCTGCTGCTGCTAAGTCACTTCAGTCGTGTCCAACTCTGTATGACCCCATAGACGGAAGCCCACCAGGCTCCCCCATCCCTGGGATTCTCCAGGCAAGAACACTGGAGTGGGTTGCCATTTGCTTCTCCAATGTGTGAAAGTGAAAAGTGAAAGTGAAGTCGCTCAGTCGTGTCCGACCCTAGCGACCCCACAGACTGCAGCCTACTAGGCTCCTCCATCCATGGGATTTTCTAGGCAAGAGTACTGGAGTGGCTTGCCATTGCCTTCTCCGAAACCTTCACCGTAAATAACCCCAATTATATTTAGTATGCTGGGGTTTAACAGATAGGAAAGTATGTAATAGATTAACATTTTAAATAAACATGTAAGGAAACATCTTACTTAGCACTTTAGCAAGAGAAAGTTATGTGGAAAATGTACTCTTGTAATAGAAACTCATTTTGCCCATTGATACTTAGACTTTTGTAGTTTTTTTAGGACTGTTACAGATAGAATAGCCTTTATATTTTTATAGATTATAATAGATTAATTTTATGGCAGGTCATTATTAGGGATGTTGTTATTAGGCTGTTTGAATTCATAGGTTAAGCTGAATATGCTTCTGATTGCACCATTTGGTACCTTTGAAATGGACCCTAATAAATGTACCTCATGTCCCAGACACTCTCCTTATGAGTCACTGTCGGTTTTCTGTATGCGCAGACTTAGGACACTTTAGTAGGCAATAGAGCAATCAATCAAGAAACACTGAGTAACTCCTATGTTTGGAAGATGAACAAATTAATGATTGACTCTCTGATCACTGAGAATATTAGAAGCCCAATGTGATGTACTTTTAACTACAGATATCTGACAGTGGAAAAAAACAGCATTGTTGTGTGGTGGTATTGTATTTCTACTTACTTGATGTCCAGTGGTATACGATGGTCCTTGAAATATATTCAAAGGAATATACTACTTTGTTTCTATTAGGGAAAGTATTTTTCTTGATGTGGTTTTTAAAAAATAGAAATGGCCTTAAATAGAAAGCAAAAAATTATATTAAACATACCATGAATCCATATCTTTTAGTAGAAATTTAAATTCATGCAGTTTAGTTGCTCAGTCATGTCCCACTCTTTGTGACTGCATGGATTGTAGCCTGCCAGGCTCCTCTGTCCATGGAATTCTCCAGGCAAGAATTGAGTAGATAGCCATTCCCTTCTCTAAGGGATCTTCCTGATGCAGGTATTGAACCCAGGTCTCCTGCGTTGCAGGCAGATTCTTTGCCATCTGAGCATAAACTTACATAAAATCTGTAGACTTATGTTTATATTCATTTAAAAGTACTAAATGGCCAATTAATAGCTTATGCAATAGGTATCAATGAAGTAGGTTTTATGAACACAGTGAACTGAATTTAAATTCCTACCAAAGATTTATTTTAAAAAAAGAAAAGGCAGGATCCTTCAAATTGGAACATAATTTATCTTGAGATAAGCCATAGTGGCTCCGTAGTAAAGAATCAACCTGCCAATGCCGGAGATGCAGGTTCAACCCCTGGGTCGGGAATATCCCCTGCAGAAGAAGATGGCAACCCACTCCTGTTTTCTTGTCTGGGAAATCCCATAGACAGAAGAGCCTGGCAGGCTATAGTCCATGACGTCACAAAAGAGTCAGAAATTACTTAGTGACTAAACAACAAAGCCATTAAGACATTACCCAATGATTAGATTCTCTTAGAATGCATAGTGTGTTACTGTGCTATATAACAGGTCTTTAAAGATACTTCGTACATTTTAAAAAATGAGATCAAGAGAAACTAGTCAGAGATTGTTTCTGACAGTCACAATATCAAGAAATACTTTGAACTGCAAGAGAAAAAATATGAAGAAAACCACACTTGAGCATCTCATAGTAAAACTGGTAAAAGCTGAAGTCAAAGAAAACATCCTGAAGCAGCCAAAGAAAAGCTACATGTTAAATTCAACGGTATTCAATAAAACTTTGGTAGGAACAGTGGAAGCTGGAAGACAGTGGAATGATACCTTCAAAGTGCCTGTCTAGGATTTTATACCTTCAAAAATTAAGGAAAAAAAAGACATTTTGAGCCAAACAAACTGAATTTGTCACCGCCAGTATCTGCACTAAAATAAATACTAAGGAGTTCTTCAGGTGAAAGGAAAATGATTCCAGATAGGAGCGCGGAAATGTTGGAAGGAACGTAAAACAATGGAAAGAGTAAATGTTGGTAAATTTAAACAAAGTTAGCTTTATATGAGGTTTAAAATTAACACAGAATGAAAACACACAACAATAATCGTAACTATAGTGAGCTAAAAAAGACTGGTGTTCTCAGGTCCTTTCCCTGTCCAGGAACTGGCAAAAGTACTTATTTACATTAGGCTTTTGTAAGTTAGGGCTCATGTTGTCAGACCCTACAATATAACCACTAATAGAATAATAAAAGATTGTAAAAAGCACTCAATCCAAAAGAAGACAAGGAAAGAAAGTATATAGAAGAGGTGAAGAAATGGTAAGATGGTAGAATGATTCTTAAATATTTAAAAAATTACATTACATATAAATGGACTCGTTTAGTCACTAAGTCAAGTCTGACTTCTTTGTGATCCCATGGAGTGTTGCCCGCCAAGCTCCTCTGTCCATGGGATTTCCCAGGCAAGAATACACCTGCATTGGCAGGCAGGTTCTTTACCACTGAGCCACCAGGGAAGCCCATGAATGGATTTAGTAGTTAAAAAGCAAAGCTATTCATAATGGAAAAATAAAATTCATCTACAAGCTACTTTTAAGACAAATACGTTAAGTATATGTATATGTGTAGAGAAAGGCCAAAGTAAAAGGATAGAAAAAAGAGAAACCAAGCAAATGCTAACCTACTGAAAACGGATGTGCTCGTAATAATATCAAAACAGACTTTAAGGCAAGAAGCATAAGCAGATATACATTTCAAAAACAGCCAAAGTTCAAGTCACCAGAAAGATAAAGCAGTGTTAAATTTGTGAGCACCTAAGCCTTAAAGTATAAAAGGAGCAGTGAGTCATTTGGCTTAAATTTATTAGTTCAGAGTGTCAACTTGAAATGGCAGAGAAACACATAAGTATTCTTATTGTCAGCTTGACACAGAAGAAAGGAAAAGTGAGCCAACTATAATTGCCTTTCCTAATTCTCTTTTTCCTTCACAGCAGCACATTTCCATCCTCTGATTTGTCTGGTTCAAATGCGGACTCTAAGCTCTTACTAGAGGCATAATCTGCAGAAGCTCTTCAAGAATTTAAATATTGGTTATTGAATATTATGTTAGGACTTTGGAGTATGTAGTAAATAAATGTTAGTAGTTTGGCATGTGGATATAATTGTAAATTCTTTTGTGTATAAGCTTGCTTGAAACTCAACATTAAAATATACTAAGGTCATGGCATCTGGTCCCATCACTTTATAGTAAACTGAAGGGGAAAAATTGGAAGCAGTTACAGATTTTATTTTCTCGGGCTCCATGGTGACTGCAGCCATGAAATTAAAAGACTCTTGTTTCTTGGAATGAAAGCTAGACAGCATATTAAAAAGAAGATACATCACTTTGCCAACAAAGGTCCATATAGACAAAGCTATGGCTTTTTCCAGTAGTTGTGTGTGGCTATGAGCATTGGACCATAAAGAAGGCTGAGTACCGAAAAAATGTTATTGTTGAATTGTCTTAAAAATCCCACTGAACCGGTCAAATCAGAAACAGTCTTGGAAAAAGGCGAGCCAGAAGGAAAAAAAAAAAATCAGAAAAACAAAATTATTTTCACACAGATACTTCACTCACTTCAAGTGTCTGGCACAGAGAATATGTACTGTGTATGTATTTCTGTCAGTAGGAGCTCTTTTAATTGAACCTTACTTAAGATTAACCAACATTCCTCACTGCCTCTGCAGAATGTATTGGTAGATGTGTTGGATGCTCTAAAGGCTGGTGGAGACTGGGTAGGAAGCCCTCTGTCTTCTGGTAGATAATGGGTTGTGTTTATTTCCATACCTGTTCATACTTGTTTTACTTGATACTGTAATTACATAACTAAATAAACCCATCAACTGTAAATACAAAAGGAATGCCTTCCTGTTTCTATGAAGGCTAAACTGAATGCTTTGAAAAGACTGTATTGCACTGAAAAAAAAATGCTAGGGCTTATTCTCAAAGAACATGGGATTTTATTTCCTGGACTAGGGACTGAACTATGGCCCTTGTAATGGAAGCTCAGAGTTCTAACCACTAGACTGCTGGAAAATTCCCTAAATTATGCATATTTAAAAAATCATTGGTGGTACTTTCTCAGTGGTCCAGGGGTTGAGTCCATCTTGCAATGCAGGGGATGTGGGTTTGATCCTTGGTCAGGGAACTGATATCCCATATGCTGAGGGGTGACTGAGCCCTTGAGCCGAGACTACTGAGCCTGCACACCACAACTAAGATCTGATGCAACTATAAATAAGGAAATATTTTTTAAAAGTCGTTGTTAAGCTCAAGTAAAATTGAAAGGACTAATACCAGCAATGGTAACCAGTTGTTCTTTCTCTGCTAGTCTTATATGAGAGAACTCATAAAGTGGGGTTTGGATTAGATTTAAAGAATTTCCATGGAATGGGGAACAGTGGTGAAAGGGAATATTAATTTTATATGTAATGTTTACATTTTTAAACACATGGAATGTATTCTTTTATTTTCTGTATGATTAACATTAATAAAAATAAAGGATTGCTAGACATACATTGTTGGATCAAATGCTTATCTTTTCTATTGATGCATGTCAGTAGAATGGATAGCCACGTTGAGAAATATTAGATGCAGTACTTAGAGGTGAGGTGGTGAGTAGGGAGAAAAGATTTTCATACAGTGGTGGTTTAGTCACCAAGTTGTGTCCGACTCTTGCAACCCCATGAACTGTAGCCTGCCAGGCTCCCCTGTCCATGGTATTCTCCAGACAAGAATACTGAAGTGGGTTGCCATTTCCTTCTCCAGGGGATCTTCCCGACCCAGGAATCGAACCCAGGTCTCCTGCATTGCAGGCAGTTGATTTATCGACTGAGCTATGAGGGAAGCCCCTAATTTTAATTTTAGAAAAAAAGGTTTTTTTGAATAAAAATCTTTCTCCTGCAATTGCTTTCCCTGATATAACTGAGTCAGTTATTGTATAGGGCAAGCAATTGAATCTTTTCCAGGACTATTGTTTTACTTGCCCTAACTGGTCATGCTTTTCAAGATAATCACTTCCTAGTAAGTTTTCTTATCTGGCTGGGGAAGTCACATTTTTTGTCTTTTTTTTTTTTTTTAAAGGAGTCAGGGTTACAAACTTGATGTTTTCCCCCATTGTAATATATTTTAAAAGTTGAGGAAATATCTTTATACCAAAAGACCTTGCTAGAATAAATTACCTTTGACCCTTGGTTATACTACATATCCAGATCTCAGTGTGATGGCTTTAATTAAGCCAAGTTTCTTTTTATGGTGGGTAATATAAATTAATGCAATAACCTGCTTTGGTGCTTTTAAAAGCTTCATTACAAAATTGTGCTTGACTGGATAGAGACTGCTAAACAATAGTAATGCTATACTTTTGCAATTTTCTTAGCTTAAAATTCAAACTAGAGAAAATATATTTGGATCATTTAACCCTGTAACTAACATACTCATTTTTGCTGGATTTCCAGGCTTCTATGTGTTTACTGTTGTGTTTGTTTCACCAACGGCAAAATAATTAGAGGAATACCGATTGCTGTTATTTCCCAAGAGATTTTTTGTTTTGCTTTGCTTTCTAGAATCAACCTATAAATCTTAGTGTCCAGTTCAAGTTTTTCATTTTCTTTCCATTTTGTTAGTTTTACTTGCTTCTTTAAACACTATTTCAAGTACCTATATCTCTGTGTTTGGTAGAAAATATACTTTTTAGTTTATTCACTGTTCTAGTAAAGTAAGACTCCTAGCAAGTTTTTTTGTTCTTTAGAAGCCTTTTTTAAAATTGGGATAAAATTGACACACCATAAAATGCACTCTTTTAACATTGTAATTCACTGGGCTTCTCTGGTGGCTAAGAGGTTAAAGCATCTGCCCGCAATGCGGGAGACCTGGGTTCGATCCCTGGGTCAGGAAGATCCCCTGGAGAAGTAAATGGCAACCTGCTCCAGTATTCTTGCCTGGAGAATCCCATGGATGGAAGAGCCTGGTGGGCTACAGTCCACGGGGTCGCAAAGAGTCAGACACTACTGAGCGAATGCTGCTGCTGCTGTAAGGTTGTATTATCCTACCATCACTGCTATGTAACTCCAGTGTATTTTCATCATCCCAAGTTACTTAGATTATAACTAGTATATATCAGTTTTCTTGTCTATCTTACTTTTAGTTTTTTTGTTTTGATCAGTGTGTGAGACTGAAAACAGTAAGGCAGGAAACTGTATAGTGAAAGACTTATGAGATATTAACCCAGTTCAATTTGTAGAGCTGGTTGCAAGTCAACTACAAAAAGGTGTTTTTATCCATGCTCTCCACATTCCCAGCGTCTAAATTATTTCAAAGCAGGTTCCAGGTAGATACATTTGTCTGCAGATACTTCAGTATGTATTTCAACACTAGTTATTGGCATACCATACTTTCCCCCTCTTTGTCACTGTTAACTTAGATGCCCGTTTTTACATGGGTCTCTGTCTGCTGTGTTCTTTTCTAGTACTCATTTGTCCATTCCTATACCAACACCACATTGTTTTATTTACCATAGCTTTATAGTATGTTTTGCTACCTGGTAAACATTAACTCTTAATAATATGGAGTATAAAAATTATTTAATCCTCCTAGGTACTCTTTGAAATAGGCAATTTTCCCCCATTTTACAGGTGAGAAATCAAGAATTGGAACAGTTAAATATTATGCTGAAGTACATGATAAATAGTGGAGCTAAAATTTGAGTCTGAGTTCTGACGTCTAAGTCAGAACACATTGAGGCTTTTCTGAAAAGGGAAACTATTGTTTTTTTTGGTTCCTTGTTGTTTGAGATCATTTACATTGTATTTTCTCAGATTTAATCTTCGTTATAACCCTCACGTATTTTGAACTTAAGTCTGTAATGTTTTAAGTGATTTTAAGTTTGTAAGTTGAATTTCAGTATTGACAACACCAGCATTTTTGTGTAAAAAGCGTGCTTTTTGTTTTCCCAAGTGAGTCTATGAATGGGGTAAAACCTCTGTGTTTGAAATTTGGTATTTTTGGTACTACGCCATTAGATGGCATATGAGAAGGACATTTCTCACATTTGATTGTGTACATTGTGTTTTTGTCATTGCTGTAATTTTTTAAAATTGCAGCTCATAATGTTAATAAGAAGACAAGAAGGCGTAAACTAGGAAGAGGGCTTCCTAATGTTGGCTTGACTTGTCTTATCCTCTGCCAACACTCTAAATTGTTCCATGTAAAATAAAAGTTATTCTTGTAAGATTAAGAGATTTGTGGTAAGGGCTTCCTTTTACTCGACTGGCTGTATTAACATTCAAGTGTACTGTGTATTATGTGCTTTATTATGTGTTAGGTTTACTGTGTGTTAAATGCTTGGTAACCTTAATCCGTGCCTGATGTACTTCCCAGTACATGGTGGGTCCTTGGTTAAAGTTTAATGATCATGAATAATGAAATGACTTACAAAAGCCTTGAAACTTTGGAGTGAATTTACACCCTACTTTATAAAGACTTATGAAACATTTCCAAACTCTTGCACTTATGAAATGTTTAATGCACATCTCCAAAGCACTATGCCTAAAATGAAAGTGGATTAGTATTTGGGAGAAAAATGGAAGAAATTAAAATACTGTATCTTTTTTAAAAATATTTTTTCATAAGCACAGTATATATCCACAATGCTGTTTTTCTATAATAAGAAATTTCTGAAACATTGTTTCAATAGTTTTGGGGTTTTTTGGTACTAATTAGGTAGTATTTTTAAAGGATATAGTCTCAAAATGAAAAATTGCTTTTGCATGCTGGCTTTCATAGACTATTTCATTGAAATAAAAACCTTTTGTGGAAAGTAGAAATTTGGATTGAAAAGATAACTGATGGGCCTCTAGGCATTTTCTTTCCTTCCTTTCTTATATTTATTAAGTATTTCCTTAATTTGTTTTATACCCCTCTCCCACTTTCATCAATATATTTATTTACTTATTTGCTCAATCCTAGTGTGTACATGAATCAGCACCAGAAGCAGTGTGTACATGAAGTAGTTCTGGAATTGCTAACCCATATTCTTCTGACAAATAACTTGCTCACCAGAGTACAGTATTGTTTGTATACAGTATCTTTTTGTCTTTATCTTTATAAAATACTGTTTTCCAAAGTTACTTAGGTTAGTTTTTTTTCTTCCTTGTCTCCTATAGTGGGTTACATTTTCCATTTATAATGGTGTTGGGTTACTCTGCATTTCATCTTGGGTTCCCTCCATATTCTGATTAATTTGAACCATTTATTTTTGAGGAGATGTAAAACATTATCATGGTTCAAAGAGTCAGAAGTATGTCAAAGGGTGTACTTGGAGAGCTGTCTGTTCCGGTCCCTTTTATCTCATTCCTGTTTTCCTTCTATCTCATTTCCACCTACCCCTTGTTAGGTAACCAATCTCGTTAATTTCTAATTTTTCTCTCCTCTCTTTTTCTATACAAATTAGCAAATATATTTTTCTCTTTTTTTTTTTTTTACAGAAAGGGTAGTGTACTCTAGCTACTCCATTGTGCTTTGATTTAATACTATATCTTATTATATTAATAATAATAAAGATATTAATACATGAATGATATATCCAATTTATCCCCTTATCAGTTTATAGAATGCTTTGAATTCTTTTTTATGGCTAATTCTTTATAGTACTCTATTGCATAGATGTGCCATAGTTGATTCAACCATTCTTTGGGCATTCAAGTTGTTTCTACTAGTTTGCAGTTAGACTGCTGCAGTGAATAGATTTGAGTGTATATATTTTTGTTTAGTTGTGATGTATCTTGAGGGTAAATTCACAAGCATGGGATTGCTGGGTTAAATGGTAAGTGGGTATGTTTTAATGTTTGTTATAGTAAAATTAACATCTGGACAAGTTGTATCTGTTTGTGTTCTCACAAGCGCTGTGAGGGTGCCTGATCCCATAGCCTTGTTAGAATGTGCTGTCATAACAATACTTTTTTATTATCCCCAAGCTGATGGGTAAGAATGGTATCAAAACATTTTAATTTTGCATCTCCATTGAACATCTTTTCATAGGTTTTAGGGCCATTTTTCCATCTTTGCTGTGCTCTTTACTAAAGGACTGTGGGCTTCCCTGATGGCTCAGTTGGTAAAGAATCCGCCTGCAATGCAGGAGACCCCAGATTGACTCCTGGGTCGTGAAGATCCGCTGGAGAAGGGATAGGCCACCCACTCCAGTGTTCTTGGGCTTCCCTGGTGGTTCAGCTGGTAAAGAATCCACCTGCAATGTGGGAGACCTGGGTTCGATCCCTGGATTGGGAAGATCCCCTGGAGAAGGGAAAGGCTACCCATTCCAGTATTCTGGCCTGGAGAATTCCTGCATCTTGAGGATCACAGATGGACACGACTGAGCCACTTTGACTTCCACTTTCACCAAAGGATTGTACTGTTTGCATACTGTGTTACTCAGCTTCAGCTTGCTAGGAAAGCAGTACTTTATAGAAACCAGACATTAAATATGCCTTTTCTCTTTCAGATCTTCCATGGTGGCTTATTTTAATTCGGCAGAAAGCCTTGGTGGGCAAACTTCCAGGTGACCATGAAGTCTGTAAAGTAACCAAAATTGCTGTACTATCACTTTCTGAAATGGAACCTCAGGATCTGGAGCTAGAGGTAAGTTGAAGTTTCAGGAAATTTCATGGCAACTTGATATAGGTATAATGCCAACTATGAGGATTTGATTTAATGGACCAGAATCATAGAGTTCTAGAGCTGAGTATCTTTAAAGTAATTGAGTCCTGTGTTTTCAGACTTTGGTGTGGAACCTTTGTTTAAACCTATGAAAGCCAGTATGGAAGTTGCATAGAAGCAGAGTTGCACTGGTTGAGATGGTGATGGGGGAAGAGCTTCTCCTTGGGGCCCTTCCTACTTTGCCTTTTCTCGAAACCCACCTCTGCTTCTGGGGACCCCTGTATGTGTTAGGCACTCAGTTGTGACTGACTCTTTGCAACACCATGGACTGAAGCCCACTGGATTCCTCTGTCCATGGGATTCTCCAGTCAAGGATACTGGAGTGGGTTGCCATTTCCTTTTCCAGGGGATCTTCCTGACCCAGGGACTGAACTCAGGGCTTCCACATTGCAGGCAGATTGTTGACCGTCTGAGTCACTAGAGCACATTTTGAAAACTGATTTGGGCTGAGGAGAGGCAGGAAGGTTAGATTTAACTTCTTCTGTATCTTCTTTTATCTATATGTCTTGAAATTTTTCTAAAGCTATATTTCTCTTGTAATTTGTTTTCTTAAAGTTGAGTTTTTTGTTTTTTTAAAGAAGAAATAAAAAAAAAAACCCACTGACCTAGTAGACTTTCATTTTCTGAAAGGAAACCAGGCCCACAAGTTGAGTAAGTTAGGGCCAAGATAATGAGATTGCCCAGGGCCAGTGTTTGTCTCCACACGGGCAGAAATAACCCATGAAAGCACTTGTATCCTGTCTACTATCAGTGTGGGGATGTGGCATCTAGGGGTGTCATTACACTGCCATCGTCCTGGCCTAATTTGATCACTATGTGATGTACCAGACAGGCCCTGAGGGTTAAATGGATAATCATATTCCATCCTTTGCGCCATCCTATGAAGTAGGCACTGCTATAATTCATGTTGCACAGGTGAAGAGAAGGTTTGGCAAGGATTAATCACACAGCTGGCTCGTGGTGGGTCTAGACCTGGACTTAGGCCGTCTGTTCCTGTATCCCTTTGCTGGGCCTGCCTCCCTGTTACCTGAACCGCAGGTAGCAGGTAGCATAGTGTCCACTGCCCCACAACTCAGTATGTGTTTTCTTGGCTGAACTTTTGAGAAGGAAATTTGGGGACAGGGTTAAATTATTTAAAAAAATACATAAGGCATAACTTAGAGATACTATGGGTTTGGTTCCAGACCATTGCAATAAAGCAAATAATTATAATAACATGAATTTTTTGGTTTCTCAGTGTGTATATGAGATATGTTTATATTCCACTATAGTCTGTTAAGTGTACAAGAGCATTATGCCTAAAAAAAAAATACATACCTTAATTTAAAAATACTATTGCTAAGATACTAAATGTGTGCTTAGTCACTCAGTTGTGTCTGACTCTTTGTGAGACCATGAACTACAGCCTGCCAGGCTCCTCTGTCCATGGGGATTCTCCAGGCAAGAATAGTGGAGTGGGTTGCCATGCCCTCCTCCAAGGGATCTTCCCAACCTAGGGATCGAACCCAGGTCTCCCACATTGTACACGGATTCTTTACCATCTGAGCTACCAGAGAAGCCCTCACCACCATCTGAGTTTTCAAGGAGTCAGTCTTTTCACTGTAACGTCAAAGATCACCATAACAAACATGATGATAATGAGAAAGTTTGAAATCTTGTGGGAAATTACCAAAATGTGAGATGCATGAAGTGAGCAAATGCTGCTGGAAAAACAGTGCCGATAAACTTGTTCATTGCGATTGCCACTAACCTCTTAATTTTTTTTTTTTTCTTAAAAAGCATCTGCGAAGCACAATAAAACAGGGTATGCCATAACAATATAGTAACTTTTGTGCTTCAGATCTTTCTGGCAGTTTGACAGTCTAACAAACCAGTATTAAAATGAATTTAGGAGGACACTGATACTCTGTTATAGGAATAAAAAAAAAGATGCAAGTACTTATTTCCTTTAATTGGTACTAGAGATAGAATACTATTCACTATTGCTGCTCCTCAGACAAGTAACTTCGGTGGCAACTGGCCTGTTATAAACAAGTGTTTGCAGTTTTTGTTTGCATTTTATTTTAGCAAAGAGCAGACTAAAAAAATTTTAATCCATCGATTAAGCCAGTAAACTTGTGTCTTTTGGATGATTGTTGACAAATTGAAAGATCAGCACGGCTTCCTGTTACCAGTGTTGGTCTTGAACGTGAGCACTCCTTGGGCAGCGTGCTGGTTTGAGCAGTAAGCTGGGGGCCTGGACAGTTAGATTTAGAGCAGAGACCAGCTCCTCAGCGCCTTGGTCGCCTGTTAGTCATCAGTTTGCACATCTGGCACCCCCAGTTCTGGGGAAATGAACTATCCTCATCCAGAGGCCTGCATGGGATGCCTAGTGGACTTTTCAGGAAGATGCTGTTCGTGGCCATCAGTCTGTATCATTTGAGATTGTTGGTGTTGTTCTTCAGTCACTGAGTCGTGTCCAGCTCTTTGCAATCCTATGGACTGCAGCACACCAGACTTTGCTGTCCTTCACCATCTCCCAGAGTTTGTTCAAACTCATGTCCGTTGAATCAGTGATGCTATCTAACCATCTCACCCTCTGCCACCCCTGTCTCCTTTTACTTCCAGTCTTTCCCAGAATCAGGGTCTTTTCCAATGAATTGGGTCTTCGCATCAGGTGGCCAAGGAATTGGAGCTTCAGCTTCAGCTGACTATTTTATAGATGGTGGTTGGTGGAGGAGGAGGAATCTTTAGGAAATAACATTTAATGGAATTTTAAAACAAAAAAAATGTGACTGTGATGACAGTTTTTTAAATGTCTTCATTCTGAAGACTTTTCCTTTTCTTTCTTGACACTCTCAAGTAAATGAGATCATCTTCACATACAAATGAAAATGAGATAGTCCCACGTAGCTGAGTGTTTTTACAATACTGTTGGACAATCTGAGCGATGGCATTTCCCAGGGTACTAAAAGCACAGTCCATGTTAAGAGCTGGAAATATATAATGACCCTTGCTAATTAGGGATAAATGTGATTATAGATAAAGTATTTCCAGATCCCAGTTTAGTGAGTTTGGCATGGCTTTCTCTCAGGAGAATATAATTTTAGAAATTTGCATTTAAGCCTTTTTCTCCTTCCTTTAATCCTGTTTTCTGTTAATGGAGGTTTACGACAGTGGACAATAGAAGGGCAAAGAGCAGCTCTGTTGAAAATCACAAACTGTTTGCTTGTTTTCTGACATGTTAATTTAAATCTTTAGTATTCTTATTCTAGTTTCCATATAACGTCAGTTAAAAAGAGCATTTAGAAGCATGATAAATTTTTGTGGGGCTTTTTATTTTTGATTATATAGTAAATTGTAACTGAGGAGGAGGAAAAATATTCTCCCACATAGAAATGATCACTGTCAATATTCTGGTTTTTAAAAACAATTTAGTTTTAATTGAAGGATAATGGTTTTACAATATTATATTGGTTTCTGTCATATATCAACATGAATCAGCCATTGGGATACATATGTCCCCTGGTTTTCATTTGTCTCCAGCTCTTTGGAGGAGCAATATTTCAGATTTTCAGGGTAGTTTTTATATTTTGCATCTTTGCATATTTTTCCTACTTCTATTAGTTAAAAAATTCCTGTTATTTTTCATGACCATATGTATCTTATGCACGTAAGACTTTCTTAAATGAAGCTGACTCTTAGGTCTTCCTGAAAGTGAAAGTCACTTAGTCATATTTGACTTTTTGCAACCCATGGACTATACAGTCCATGGAATTCTCCAGGCCAGAATACTGAAGTGGGTGGCCTTTCCCTTTTCCAGGGGATCTTCCCAACCCAGGAATCGAACCGGGATCTCCTACATTGCAGGCGGATTCTTTACCAACTGAGCTATCAGGGAATCCTAGGTCTTCTTAGTATGTCTTTATAATTTGGACATCTGTGTCTGTGTTTGAATACCCACTGCTTTCTACCTTTCCCCTTAGAACCCCTGGTTTATTGTGGTCACTGTTCTCAGATTTTCTAGCTTTTTCTGTCATTGGAGCAGAAGCATTTTGTTACAGAGTTGGGAATTAATAGAATTTCTAGTTTTCTACTCCAGTTGACTTTTTACTTTACTTGTATGGCTTATTATGTTTGCCAATTCTTAACATAATTTTCATACTATACAGTTCATCCATTTAAAGCACATAATTCAGTGGTGTTTAGTATATTCACAGATTTGTAACCATCACTGCAGTTAATTTTAGAACATTTTCATGACTCTAAAAATAACCCTGCACTCATTAGCAGTCACTCACTTTCCTCCAAACCCCAGGCAAAACCTGGGCAACCACTAATCTACTTTCTGTGTCTATATAAATTTCTCTATTCTGAACATTTCTTCTACATGGCATAGAATATGTAGCCTTTTGTGCCCAGCTTCTTTTATTTATGTTTTCAAGGTTCATGCTTGTTGTAGCATGTGTCAGTACTTAGTTTCTTTTTATCCCTTTGTATGGATACACCACATTTTATTTATCCTTTCATCAGTTGATGGACATTCGGGTTGTTTTCACTTTGGGGCTGTTTGTGACTAATATTGCTGTATATTTATATACATGTTTCTGTACGTAACAAAACTTGTACATTTATGTATAAGTTTTTGGTGGACGTTGTTTTCATTTCTCTTGTGAGAAAAAGAAATTCTATACCTAGGAAGGGAGTTGCTGTATTATATAGTAACTCTGGGTTTAACCTTTTGAGGATCTGTCAGACTGTTTTTCAAAGCAGTGTGCCATTTAAAAAAGAAAAGATCTATGCAAGGATGTGAAGAATCTTTGGAGTTCAAATAGATGAGAACATAGATATTCTTTTGGAAAAACATCCTTTAAAGTTTTATAGGCTTATGTTCCATATCTGCATATCTTATTTGCTGTATCTCGTTGCTTTAATAGATAGCTGCATCATTTTCCATATTTGGTTTCCCATTAGACATCTGTTTAAAATTTTAGCTCCTGATGGACATAGATAGATATCAACTTATAAAGTAAAATCATTTGTTTTCCTTTCCCTCTACAGCAGCAGCAGTAGCATCAGCCCTTAATCTTGGTTGTAAACTCTAAGTGGTTAGAGCAGTAGAAATACTAGGGGAGCATTGTGGTGCTGTGGTTGTGGTTTTCTTTTTGAGATTGTGTGTATTGATGTTGTGATAAGGGCGTAAGCACATATTATGCAGAACTGGCTGGGCCTCTGGAAAAGGGAAGGTGATCCTACTGTACACGCTGTGTGTTGTAATCCCAAGAGTTCTGTCTAAACAAAGCACCTTAAGACTGGAAGGAATCCCGAGAAGTTATTTTCTATATTCTTATTTCTTGGTAGGACTGAACTTAACCTTTAAAAAAAGATAGTGAACCTATTTGCAGTGGAGCAATGGAGACGCAGACAGAGAACAGATGTGTAGACACGGTGCGGGAGAGGAGAGGGTGGGATGAATGGAGAGAGGAGCAAGGAAACATATACGTTGCCATACATAAAATAGATAGGAATTTGCTGTATGATTCAGGGAACTCAAACCAGGGTTCTGGGGCAACCTAGAGGGTTAGGATGGGGTGGGAGGTGGGAGGGAAGTTCAAGAGGGAGGAGACATATGTGTAACTATGGCTGAGTCATGTTGATATATGGCAGAAACAGCACAATGTTATAAAGCAATTATCCTTCAATTAAAAATAAATTTTATAAAATGAGATAGTGGTCATGCTTTCTTTTCTAAAGTTAACTATATATATATGCTGACTGTCACTGACAAGTGCTCAGTCGTGTCCGACTCTTTACAACCCCATGGACTGTAGCCCACCAGGCTCCTCTGTCCATGGGATTTTTTTCCAGGCAAGAATACTGGAGTGGGTTGGCATTTCCTTCTTCAGGGGATCTTCCTGAACCAGGGATCGAACCTGGGTCTCTTGCATCTTCTGCATTGGCAGGCAGGCAGATTCTTTACCACTATCTATGTATATGGGTGATTCTAAAATATTCACTGAAAATTTTTATGTTTAAAGTAATTTTAAATTTCTCTTTAGAAAAATCAACTTTAAGAGAGATGGTATGGTGACTTCATGCTCTGCTGTGCAAATCACAATCCTTATCTGAAACCTTTGAGGCTGTATTTATTTTAGAATTCAGGTTTTGAGGGCTTTCCAAAAGGTTATTCCATGTATTTTATTATATGGGCAGTTAGTCTGGGATATTACCCTACAATACTACACATTCATACTTCTTAAAAAATCATATAAATATTCATTCTGAGGAAGGTAAATGATTATAAGTAGCCTCTCTTTTGGGGTTATTTTATCATTAGATGAGCTTGTAGCAAACTTTAAAAATAACCTTTCAAGTTTTAGCATTTTTTGAAGTTGTTGGTAAGGAAGTTAAGGGATATTGGGCCTCTATCAACTCTGTTCCAAGCCCAGGAGAGTAGATTAAAAAAAGAGAAAAGAAAAACAAGGAAGACACTGCCAGGCCTAGAGGGAAACTGTGCATCTTATCTTCATGGGCCAAAAATGGAATGGTAGCTCAAATAGAGGCCAGAGGCCTCCTAGGTTCTGGATCCATAAGTAGGCAGTGGTGGGTGGAAACTTGGTCCCTACACAGTGAGAAAAAGTGAAAGTGTTAGTCACTCAGTCTTGTGACTCTTTGCGACCCTATTGAGTCTAGCCCACCAGGCTCCTCTGTCCATGGGATTCTCTAGGCAAGAATACTGGAGTGTGTAACCATTCCCTTCTCCAGGCAATCTATACACAATAAAGGGAACTAAACGGAAGCCTGGCACCCTTTTCAGTACTTGAAGCCTAGAGTGCTTCAGGTGGTGCTGGAGTGGACCCCCCAGTTCATGAAAGGAGGCTGTTAGGTTTTCTGCTCTAAGTGGGATGATTGTGCATAAAAGAATTCTTCAGTCTGTTAAGCCAGTAGCACCTCCCTTGAGAAGCAATGGTTTAGGCAAAAGATACGGATCTGAATTAACAATAGCAATCAGCATGAAATAGTTGGGGTTGATAGAAGAGACTTTATCAGGGAGAGTAATGGAAGATGACTCGAAGGTTTCTTGCTTAAGTGGTACAGTTGGTGGTATTGCCTGAGATAGGGCATGCCAGAGAAGGAACAGGATTTGGGAAATAGACGTTGGTCAGTTTTGGAGATGCTGAACTTGAGAGACTAGTGTCAATAGTGGGGAAATGTCTTTTTGGGTCATGAGCTCACAGCAAAAGACTAGCGTTAGAAATGTGGCGTTAAACATAGCAGTAGTTAAAATGAGGATGTGTGCGTTAGTTGCTCAGTCGTGTCTGACTCTGCAACCCCACAGACTATAGCTCACCAGGCTTCTCTGTCCATGGGATTCTCCATGCAAGAATACTGGAGTGGGTTGCCATTCCCTTCTCCAGAGGACAGAGGATGAAATTTTCTCAGCAGAGCATGAAGGATGGGCAGAGAGCTAAGGATGGATGTCAGGAACCACCATCATGTTTAGAGAGAGAGATGCTAGGGCGAGAAGGAACAGTCAGGGGTCTGGTAAGAGCCCAGAGAGATGGGTTCATGGGGACCAGAGGAAAAGACAGCAGGAAGTGGTCATTATCGCCACATTCTTTGCTTTGTCCTTTTCAGAGGTGGGGGGAGGGGTCCTTGTTTCACTCTGCCTCAGGAATTTCATTGGGTCGTCACTTCTCGATCTACCCCAATCAGACTAGCATCCGCACACTTCCAAGGACTATGGCATAGAGATTTCAGCGTTGAGGAATGATGGAAAAAAAAAAGATTCAGTAAACTTCAGTAGGAAAAGATGGTAGGAAAGGAGCTAGTAGAGAGAGTTTGCAATAGAGTAAAGGGGAATGAATGACAGGACAAGGTCCCAGTCCTTAAGGGGAGACAGTGGGAAGCTAGCCTTGCAGGGAAAAACAACTCCCGTCCTTGTGCAAATGAGGAGAGTGTGGGTGCAGGCTAGGTGTGCTGCTACAAGATTACTTTAGAATAGCTAGACATTTCGAATCATCTCTGATGTATTCCTGGGGGAAACTCTTGGTGGCTTGAATGCTCTTAAGGAATAACTGTGTCTGACAGATGCATAATATTCTGTTGGAATATTGAAATTGTAATAACTTATAACTAGGTTTGAGGCATGTTTTCTGATTTTTTTAAGAAAAGAAAGTGCAGCAGCAACAGGGGACTAACAGAGCTTCTTGGCTGTCCCAGGAATTCTGAGCTAACCAACGTCAAGGGGTGTGAGGTATATTCATGGAAAAAGGGAAGTGATGGTTTCCCAAGACTACTCTTATGACCTATGTGTGAATCTGGAGGTTACCACTTCATATTTGTAACATCAGAGCCCATTCATTCATTTAACAAAGGTTTTTTTTGTGTGTGTGACCTCCTGTACCAGGTACTGCTAAGGCCCCTGGAGAGATGAGTCAATAAAGCAAAGGTCTCTGGTGAACGTGGGGCAGGCAATAAACATTAACATGATTTTGTTCTGTCTTATGTTGAAAAGTAATCAATGCTATGGGAAATAAAAATTGAGTGCAGTAAGAGTGGTGGGTGGAGTGCCAGGCGCAGAGATTATGGTGAGATATCTCGGGAGATGTCTGGAGGGCATCACCGACTCAATGGACATGAGTCTGAGCAAACTCCGGGAGATGGTGAAGGACAGGGAAACCTGGCATGCTGCAGTCCACGGGGTCACAAGGAGTCGGACACGACTGAGCAACTGAACAACATTTGGGAAGAGGATGAACAGCTAGAACAAAGGCCCTGAGGTGAAAGTAGCCCTGACGTGTGGGGAGCAGCAGGTAGCCGATGTGGGCGGAGCGGAGTAAGCAAAGGGAAGAGATGAAGGCAGGGAGGGAAGGTGAGGGTCTAGTTTTGGATGTGTTGAGTGTGAGGTGCCTGATGGAAATCCGAGTGGAAATGTTGGCGTTTGTGGTTCTAGAATTTGGGAGAACGGGGCTAGAAATATACCACTGAGAGGGAAGGATTGGTATGTCGATGGTATTAGAAGCCGGGAGACTGGATGAAATCGCTGAGAAAGTGGATGCAGATAGGACTGAACCTGGAGGTGCCAAGATGTTAGGACGTGAAGTGGTTGGGAAGGAACCAGTAAAAGAGGTAAAGAGTGCCAGTGGAAGTCAGGTGAGACAGTGTATCAGAGAAGACGAGGGACAGAGGAACTGTGTCAGATGCTACTGAGGAATCCGCATTGCATTTAGCCAAGGAGACTGCATGGGTCACACTGAAGAGAGGTTAAGGTGGAATGGTGGGGGCCGAAGCCAAGTTGCAGTGGGCTGGGGAGAGAACAGGAGGAGAGGAGTTGAAGGCAGTGAGGCTTATAAAGAAGTAGGATCCTAGCTGGCACAGGAAGGTGTTAGAGGAGAGAAATATCTGTGTTTCCGTGCTGGTCGAGTGATCAGGCAGAAAGAAGGGAACAGAGAGAATTGCTGGAGCAACATCCATATGCTTGATTCTCTCTCCTTCCCCGTCATGTCATGATCTGGTTAGTTTTGCTTGTGTGTGTGCTAAGTTGCTTCAGTCGTGTTTGACTCTTTGGGATCCCACAGACTGTAGCCCATCAGGCTCCTCTGTCCATGGGATTCTCCAGGCAAGAATACTGGAGTGGGTTGCCATTCCCTCCTCCTGGGGATCTTCCTGACCCAGGGATCAAACCAGAATCTGCTGTGGCGCTTACATTGCAGGTGGATTCTTTGCCTTTGAGCCACCGAGGAAACCCTTGGAAGAAAAATTTAGGTTAGTTCGGGTTTCAGCAGGATGACTGTAGATCTTTTTTACTTCCCCTTGGGTTCCCTTGTCTTCCCCTGGTAGGCCAGGAGGAGTGTAAAGTTGTAGTCATGTTGTAAAACCCATGTAAATTGAGTGTTTGATAGCCAGAGCTTTAAAAAGACATAAAACCCATAAGATTGCGTTACATGTAAATTCTTGGTTCAATTATCAGTCTCCACTTCCAATCTGATAAAACAGGAACAGCCTCCTTCCTTTTTTAAAAAAATGACTATCAGAACTTGAACTAGGACTTCTCTGGTGGTCCAGTGGTTAAGAATTCGCTTTGCAGTGCAGGGGACACAGGTTCAGTCCCTGGTCTGGGGTGAGCCTGTGCTCTGCAACAGGAGAAGTCACCATAGCAAGAAACCTGTGCATCAAAACTGGAGAGTAGGCCCAGCTGGCTGCAACTCGAGAAAGCACCCCCGTTACAGCAGTGAAGACCCAGCACAGCCAAGAATAAATAATTAGTAATTAAAGGAAAAACCCAACTTGGACTAGTTTTTGCTCTCCTTGTTTTTCTCATCCTGTTTATTATCTAGTAATAGTTATTTTGTAAGTAAGACACTACTAATAATAAGCATATAGTAAATGTTACCTCCTAACAGGGTTCTGCCACTTAGCACAGCAATAAAACCAGTGTATTGAAAAAATAGAATTAGTCTGCATATGGTTAATAGAATCCATGTGTCCCCTTCCGAATGTTTGGTTTGTGTGTTGAGTCACATGAAATTATATGTAAAATGCTCAACTCTAACCAGATAGTCGTCTCTAGAACCTTTGTGCCTTTCTCTTGTCTAAACCTTTCCATCCTCTTCCTCTCCTTGTGGGTTAGACTGCTCATTTCCTGCAGCTCCAACTTTTTGGTTCTCCAAATTTAATCTCTTGACCCAACGAGTGTGTTTTTATGCTGATTTTATCAGTGTGTGTGTGAGGATAGAAGGGGAAAGAGTAGTTGAAATGTTCAGATTTTAAGATTCCTAATAGAGCAGACTCTTGGCATCTTCTCACCCAACACACTCCACTAACTAGCGTTAATATTTAGCACAAATTGCTGTAAAGAAATGTTCCTAGAGCATAAAGAATGTGTATATTGCACTCATTTTAATCTTGTGTGCCTGTACATGTTCAATTCACTTCAGTCGTGTCCAACTCTTTGCAACCCCATGGACTGTAGTCCACCAGCCTGCCCTGTCCATAGGATTATCCATGGCAAGTATACTGGAGTGGGTTGCCATATGCCCTCCTCTAGGGGATCTTCTCCTGAGTCTCCTGCATTGGCAGGCAGATTCTTTGCCACTGAGCCACCTGGGAAATCTTAGATACCAATTTTTAAAGCATTAATGAACCCCAACCAGAGTGTTTTATTCTTCAGTTATGTTAGATAAGAGCTTACTATAACCCCCAAGTATGTCCTGCCCTGTATTTTTGCTTGTGCTCTGCTGTAGCTTTCTAATCCTTGAAGCCACAGCTGTGTTTTCTAGTATCAGTGGACTACTTGGTCATTTTACTTGCTGTTAAGGTTTTAACCACAATGCTTGAGCAGTAGCTACACTTGTGCACTCATGCTGGAACATTTAGCAAGCAGATATTAGTAATAATGAATTCTCTTTCTCTTCCTAATTATGTAGCTCTGCAAGAAGCATCATTTTGGAATTAACAAACCAGAGAAGATTATACCATCTCCTGATGACTCAAAGTTTCTACTGAAGACCTTTACGCATATTAAATCCAATGTGTCTGCTCCTAATAAAAAGAAAGTAAGAGTTCGACTGATATGGGCTTGGAGTTCATCTTTGATTAGTTTTAAATGGAGGGGCAGCTCTCCTGCTAGGAGACTTATTTTCAGACTACTCATCATCTTAAAGCACTGTCCCTGCATGTCCTTGGGATTATTTTTCACTTTTCTCCTAGGGAGTTGTGTGGTATTCACACAATGCCTTGCATTTAATTCCTGCAGTAATAGTAGATGCATTTCTTATAGGTTAAGGAAAGTAAAGAAAAGGAGAAGCTGGAGAGAAGATTACTCGAGGAGTTGCTGAAGATGTTCATGGACTCGGAATCCTTTTACTATAGCTTGACCTATGACCTGACCAATTCCGTGCAGAGGCAAAGTGCTGGGGCGGACCCCCGTCCCCTCTGGCAAAAGGTACACCTCACAGCTCAGAGCAGGGTTTGCCCCAGAGCAATTTATGGACCTGTTTGGCCTCTGTGGGAAAACTAAAACAACATGTTTCTGACCCATTTGTTTTTTACCTTTTTCAGGTTGATGACCGATTTTTTTGGAATAAGTATATGATACAAGACCTTACTGAGATTGGTGTGAGTAGTTGTTTCTGAAATATTCTTAGGTAGTTATAATTGTTAAGCAAATATTTTTAAGTTGTACTAAAAGAAATTTAAAAACTCACATAATGTTTTACCCTGTAGAATGGGAATCATTTAGCTAGGGAAAACCAAGATACTGTTTTAAGGTGGTTCTCAATTCAACTATATGGCCACAGACTTATCTTTTTAGCAGGTTCCCATAGGACTTTAAAGCTATGGAACTCATAATTTAAAGCTATGGAACTCATATCCATAGAGTTCCTCTAAAAGATATTTTTTTTTACCCATTGGAAATGTTGAAGCCCAGTTTTCCTTTAGTGAGATAGTGAAGTGAAGTCGCTCAGTTATGTCCAACTCTTTGCAACCCCATGGACTGTAGCCTGCCAGGCTCCTCCATCCGTGGAATTTTCCAGGCAAAAATACTGGAGTGGGTTTCCATTTCCTTCTCCAGAGGATCTGCACGACCCAGGGATCAAACCTAGATCTCCTGCATTGCAGGCAGACTCTTACCGTCTGAGCCACTAGGGAATCCCAGTTATTAAATGTTCCTGATTCCTCATTTGCATTTATTGCTGGAACAAAATTACAAATAATGAGAATGGTAATGAAAATAATGAATGTGGATAGATCTTCGCCTCACTGTTTTCAACTCTAATCACCTTCCTGAGATCCTGTCTACAGGCTCCATAAAACAGAACTGTGAGGGGGCTTGGAAGATATGGTTGTAGAAAAAGGGCTGGATTTGAAGGTGATGCTGAGATCTGTATCAAGGGTAGATACAGATATGGAGACGGGAGAAAGAGGGACAAAGAACAGCTTCTCTGGAGCACTTTCCATCCTTTACTGTCCCCGGATACAGTCAGTTGAGAAATTTTCTGAGTGTTGTTAGTCTCAAAGACTAAGAGGAGATCTTTGCCTTTAATTAATACTTACCTAAATACATTGGATGACTTTTTAAAATATTTATGGAAATGATTTTTTTTGGTTCATTGACTGCTTAGATTTTAACTGGGCACAAAGCAAGACTTTGTCTAAACTAGAAAGTAGAATAGACCTTTGTGTTTCATAACTAAGTGATCAAAGTTGGTTTTACTAAAGGTTTAATACAGTTGTGAGTTGAAAAGCAACCTTTAAGCTATATCTCCTTTTATACCAACAGGAATAACCGTACTAGCTACATTTGTTAAATCCTTACTATAAGCAGGCAGGCATTTTATTCATTTAATCTTCACAGTAACCTTATGAGGTTGTTGTCTTATTTCACAAAGCAGAATGTCTGGAGCCCTGGAGAGGTTAAGTCATTCTCCTGAGCGAGGCAGTAAGTGGTGGAGCCTGAATTTGTACCCAGCCATCCTATTTGCATCCTATGCGCTGGTCCCTCTCAGGCAGCTCTTCTTGAATGACCACCATAAAGGAAATGAAAGGCTCTGCCCCCTCCCTCCCTTCATTCCTTAGTGTTCTCCAATAAGTAGAAAATATGGTTAAAGAATGGGACGTTTCTGCTTCTAATAAACTAGCAAGTATGTGATGTCCACTGCTTGGATTTAAGGAAGTAGCAGTGTTGCACAGAATAGGAATAACATGGTGTTCATATTATTTTCAGACACGAGATGTGGACTTTTGGATCATTCCCATCATCCAAGGTTTTGTGCAGATTGAAGAGCTTGTGGTTAATTATAATGAGTCATCTGACGATGAGAAAAGCAGCCCAGAGACCCCGCCTCAGGAGTCCACCTGTGTAGATGACATTCACCCACGATTTCTAGTGGCTCTCATTTCACGCCGAAGTAGACACAGAGCGGGTAAGTGGAGGGCTGTGATAGTGTGCAAGTCAGATCCAGGCGAGAGTGGAACATTGCAGATGAATTGAAATGCTAATGGAAATAATGGATTTGGAAAAACAGCTTCAAAGTGCTCAGTGACTCTCAATAGTGTGGTGTAATTGGGGACCAATTTTTTGGAGAGAAGTGATTGGGAGAGTGTTAACAAAAGGGGAAAGAAAAGGAGGTATATTGTGGAAAAGAGCAGAAAGTCACTTGGGATGTGATTCTAAATAATTGTTCCTACTGACAGCCTATGTCACTGTAATAAATCCTTAGTGCTAGCACCTTTGGGAAAACCCTCCTCTTTCAGTTCACAGGCATTATCTCAGCTTCAGCTTTTAAAAACACTGGTGAGTACAGGCATGATTTGGAGTGAGTTGATACTGTGCTGCCAGGCAGTTGCCTGTTAGATCCCCAAGGCTATCCTGAAAGAAACACATATTTAAAAAAACTTTTTATCTGGTATCGGGCTGTAGCCAATTAACAATATTGTGATAGTTTCAGGTGAACAGTGAAAGGGCTTGGTCATCCATGTACATGTATCCATTCTCCCTCAAGCCAGACTAATTTTTAAAATTTTTGCTGTTTTAATTTTTTTTTAGGAATGCGTTATAAGCGAAGAGGAGTGGATAAAAATGGAAATGTTGCAAATTATGTGGAGACTGAGCAGTTAATTCACGTGCATAATCACACTCTGTCGTTTATTCAGACGCGAGGCTCTGTGCCTGTCTTCTGGAGCCAGGTTGGGTATAGATATAATCCAAGACCTCGGCTGGACAGAAGTAAGCCTGTCAGTTATTTGGTTTGCAAACGATGATTTCAGAGGAGATGTTTTTAAAATCCTAGATACTTTATATCTAGACAGTTCATTTAAGACGGTAGCTGGTACACTGAGATTTAATCATGATATAATAATCTCAAAAGCATTAATGATGGTGGTTGCTGACAATTTAAGTAATTAACAATAAAAATTTCAAAGTAGAGCATTGCATAGTTTATTTCACAGATTTTAATTTGTTGTTTCTTTGAAGAATATTACAATGCTTAATTTTGGAAAAGTGTAAATATAGCCAGTATATGTAGAAGCAGGAAATACCTTAACGAGACAGTGTCTTCATGGAATAGGTAGAATCTCTTTTTAGATGTTTGCTGTGAAAGGTTTGTTGTTTGAAATATTAAGGATTTAATTTCTTCAAGTATTTTAACCGAATAGCTAAATCATATTAATCTAATTAGATTACTCAAAGGGACTGATTTTAAAATTGTTTACAGAATATTTTTCACTCAAAACTTAATTCATATTTGTGAGACTTCAGCAAACTTTAATTTTTAATATCCTTGCTTTAAGGGATTTTTATTAATGTATTATAAACTACATGAAACCTTTTCTGACAAGTTGGTTGAATATATAAATAAATGCCATGGTTTCATAGTTGACATCTTCAGTATGTTTCAGTTTAGTCTAATTGGGGAAAAAAGAGAAATCAAATCTTCAGCTTAGCATTTCATTTTAAAATACTAGTTTTAGACAATTTGAGTTACATTTGGGCTGTCAGTGTTTAAAGTAAGAGTAAAGATGGAATAGACACTAAACTCTGTCTTACACATGGGAAGGAAAAATAGATTTTGTATCACTTCTTTGTAGGTGAAAAGGACACGGTTGCCTATTTCTGTGCCCATTTCGAAGAACAACTGAAAATTTACAAAAAACAGGTGGGATTTCATCTGTAGTAATAAGTGTTCCTTCATATTTTTAGAAATGGTTGTGCATCTGTTTAAATTTCATGAAGATAACGACATACGGCTCATAATTAAGTAAAACGGCATTTGTCATGAAGTTAAGAAACACATAAGCTAAGAGTGTTCTTAGTATTCTTTAATAGTTATTGAGTCAGCTACTTTAGACTGTTTTAGATGAGATTAGTCTGCTATCAGTTATCACAGTCTAAGCTATATGTAGAGTGAGATGAAAGGCACCTTTCAGGTCTACCTCTTTGAGGTAACAATTAGAAATATCCTTCAGTATCTTTTTTTCTCTGCACACCTTTCTTGTGTATTCATACAGTCAATATGTAGATATGTGAACATATAAACCAAAATCATTTGAGAACTGTTGGGTAAAATACAATTTCAATAAGATGACCAGATTTCATAGAGATTAATATAGAATAATCAGTGACCCTTCTTATCTATTAGCAGTGACCAGTGTGAAGGTATAATGCCATGGGATGCATTTTTATAACCACAGCACAAATAGGAAGAAATAGCCTGAAATCTATTGAACATACAAAAAAGATAGCATATATATGAGGGGAGGGAGGTGTTGGGAGGGGAAGTCTACTGGAGAACATAGAAGAAAACATGAATAAACAGAGAGACAATACCATGTTCCTGGACGGAAAGACTCAATATTGAATAGGCCTCAGTTCTTGCAAAGTTAATATATAAATGTTTTGCAGTCCCAAAGACAGTCAAGGAAATCCTCACTTTGAAAAAGATTATATGAAGTGTGAAAAGAAGAAATAAAGGCAGGTAACTGGGGAAATGAGAACTGCCACACATTGCTGGAGGTCAAACCAATCAATCCTAAAGGAAATCAGTCCTGAATATTCGTTAGAAGGACTGATGTTGAAGCTCCAGTACTTTGGCTAACTGATGTGAAGAGCTGACTCATTGCAAAAGTCCCTGATGCTGGGAAAGATTGAGGGCAAGAGAGGATGAGATAGTTGGATGATGTCACCATCTCAGTGGACGTGAATTTGAACAAACTCCGAGAGCTAGAGAAGGACATGGAAGCCTGGCATGCCACAATCCATGGGGTTGCAAAGAGTTGAATATGATTTAGCAACTGAAGAGCAGCAACACTTCACTGGGAGGAGCATAAATTGCTGTGGCCATTTTTGAATAGTATTATCAATCAAAATAAAATATGCTTATACTGTTAGTATCGTAATTTGCTTTTTGGCCCTACATGGCATATACAGAAATCAGTTCCAGAAAGATATGGATCTAAATATGAAAGGTTAAACAATAAGCCTTTTAAAGGAAAATATTGCATTTAGACCATCTTTTGACCTTGAATCTTAAACAAGGTTTTAAAAGAACTAACCGTAATAAAAAAGTAGACTTTACTAAATTTTTTATTTTTATTAAAACTTTATTGAATTATCATATATTTTCAATATTAAAACACTACAAGTGGTATATTATTTATTAAAATGAAATAAGATTTTAAAAGTACCAACCATAATGAAAAATTGGTAATTTGACTTTACTAAAATAAATTCTTGATTATTAGAAAGCACCATTAAGAGAATGGAAAGGCAATTCAGAAAGTTGCAGAAGACATATATATATGACAAAGGGCTTATATCTAGAATACCTTAAGAATGCCTTCAAATTCATAAAAGGTGTACAACCCAAAAGAAAACTGGACAAAAGACTTGAGCAGATTATTCATGACAAAGGATAGTCCAAGTACAATAGACAGGAAAAGGTACTGCACTTTGTTAATCATTGGGGAAATGCAAATTAAAACCACCACTCACACACTAGGATGACTGAGAAAAAGATGGAAAATACAGGTTGTGTCAAGGATGTGGAGCAGCCATAACTCTAATACAAATTAAACAAAAAACTTAAATCTCCCTGAGAGAAACATGTTCAGTCAAGGAGGCATGTATTCAGTTCAGTTCAGTAGCTCAGTCGTGTCCGACTCTCCGCGACCCCATGAATCACAGCACGCCAGGCCTCCCTGTCCATCACCAACTCCCGGAGTTCACTCAAACTCATGTCCATCGAGTCGGTGATGCCATCCAGCCATCTCATTCTCTGTCGTCCCCTTCTCCTCCCGCCCCCAGTCCTTCCCAGCATCAGAGTCTTTTCCAGTGAGTCAACTCTCGTCTCATGAGGTGGCCAAAGTATTGCAGTTTCAGCTTTAGCATCAGTCCTTCCAGTGAACACCCAGGACTGATCTCCTTTAGGATGGACTGGTTGGATCTCCTTGCAGTCCAAGGGACTCTCAAGAGTCTTCTCCAGCATCACAATTCAAAAGCATCAATTCTTCGGTGATCAACTTTCTTCACAGTCCAACACTCACATCCATACATGACCACTGGAAAAACCATAGCCTTGACTAGACGGACCTGGGTTGGCAATGTCTCTGCTTTTTAATATGCTGTCTAGGTTTGTCATAACTTTCCTTCCAAGAAGTAAGCGTCTTTTAATTTCATGGCTGCAGTCAGCATCCGCAGTGATTTTGGAGCCCCAAAAAATAAAATATGACACTGTTTCCCCATCTATTTCCCATGAAGTGATGGGACCAGATGCCACGATCTTCGTTTTCTGAAGGTTGAGCTTCAAGCCAACTTTTTCACTCTTCTCTTTCACTTTCATCAAGAGGCTCTTCAGTTCCTCTTCACTTTCTGCCATAAGGGTGGTGTCATCTGCGTATCTGAGGTTATAAACCTCCTTTATTGCAGCTTTAAAAAAACCCTAATTGTTCATTAGGCATTCAATGGACAAAGTACAGCATATCTAAAGTGTTCAAATAGTTAAAAATGATGAGATGCATCTGTGTGTACTAATGTGAAAATATCTTAAAATCATATAGTGGAGTGAGAGGAAAACTATATAACAGCATATGGCATGTCACCACTTAAAAATCCCACAAAACAAAACTGTGCCATTTATACATATGCAGTTCTCTTCCATATATATGTTTGTCTCACCTACATATGGCATGCACATTTTTTTAGGGATGTGCTTAGGTGGCCTGAAAGGGTACACTTCAAACTTGTAGCAGGATTTCCCTTCAGGGAAAGCTGTGGACTAGGTGTGCTCAGGAAGGATATGACCTTTATCCACATTTAAATTTTTTACAATCTGAAAAAAATTTCATGTATGTGCAGTATGTGTAGTTAGAAGTAGTACTGTGGGCTTCCCGGGTGGCTCTTGGAGAAGGCAGTGGCACCCCAGTCCAGTACTCTTGCCTGGAAAATCCCATGGACGGAGGAGCCTGGTAGGCTGCAGTCCCTGGGGTTGCTAAGAGTCAGACACGACTGAGCGACTTCACTTTCACTTTTCACTTTCATGCCTTGGAGAAGGAAATTGCAACCCACTCCAGTGTTCTTGCCTGGAGAATCCCAGGGACGGAGGATCCCGGTGGGCTGCCGTCTATGGGGTCACACAGAGTTGGACACGACTGAAGCGACTTAGCAGCAGCAGCAGGTGGCTCTAGTGGTAAAGAACCTGCCTGCCAATGCAGGAGACACAGAGTTGTGGGTTTGATCCCTGAGTCAGGTGTCAAAAAATCCCCTGGAGGAGGAAATGGCAATGCACTCCTGTATTCTTGCCTGGAAAATCCCATGGAAGGGGAGCTTGGCAGACTACAGTCCATGGGGCTAAAAAGAGTCAGACACGATTAAGCTCAACAGAGCCAATAAGTAGTATCACCTACTTACAGTGGTAACACCTAATTGTTATAAAAATTGAAGTAATACTGAGATATGTAAAGAAAGGAGAAGAAATAATTTCTTGACCACCCTTCTTGCTCCCTGCTGACTTTCATGACCTGTTTGTGCACCTCAGTCTCATGGGCGTAGGTATTAGCAGTCATCTGTTCCTTTCTAACAGTACCCCAAGGGTGTCCTTTTATCCAGCCTCATCCCTTGGGGAATTGTTCTGGGAGGTAGTCCTGTGGTTTGTCTGACTCAGTCACGGTGTTGCTACTGTTGCTCTTGCCTGTGGTTGGTATAGGTGTGGGCCAGTGTATGTTTTTGGCACTTTGACCAGCAAGGTCTGATGTGAAGAGAAGTCTGCTGGGAGGCTCCAGGCAAGATTTCTTGTTCTAATAAAAAGAGATGCAGGAACCCACAGTCCCTCTGTGGTGGTTGTGTCTGGATTTGACTGGTAGCTGCAACTTTAACCAGGCTAGTTCACTAGCTTGAAGATTGATCAATATGTGAAAGATGGTAGAACAAAAGAGCTGGTATTGGTAACTACTGAATAAAGCAGTTCCAGAGCCATGCAACCTCCAGACTTCTGAGGTTCAGAACAGACTTCTGTCCTGAGATTTGAGTCAGGGATTTGTTATTTGCAGCAAAGAAACATCTTGACACGTGCATATATATGCATTCGAAATTTAAGTCAAAAGAAGGCTATAAGCTATACCATATACATCGTTCTGCAACTGTTTTTACATAGTAACTGATCGCCGTTATTCAACCAGTTCTCCACTGGTGGACCTTTAGGATAGTTTCTGCTTGCTATTCTAAAATTCCCCACAGAACATCTTTTACACGTTTTGAAATATGTATGTGCTTTATAGACTGAATTTCTAGAAGTGATATGGCTGGATCAAACATTCAGTTCAGTTGCTCAGTTGTGTCCGACTCTTTGCGCCTCTATAGACTGCAGCACGCCAGGCATCCCTGTCCATCACCAACTTCCGGAGCTTGCTCAAACTCATGTACATCAAGTTGGTAATGCCATCCAACCATCTCATCCTCTTTGTCCCCTTCTCCTCCTGTCTTCAGTGTTCCCCAGCATCAGGGTATTTTCTGATGAGTCAGTTCTTTGCATCAGGCAGCCAGAGTATTGGAGCTTCAGCTTCAGCATCAGTCCTTCCAATGAATGTTCAGGATTGATTTCCTTTACGATTGACTGGTTTTATCTCCTTGCAGTCTAAGGGATCACACATTAGATTAACTTTAGGTTGATGTTCACCACTCAGTTGCTTCCAGAGAGATCATTCCAGTTTATACTCTTAGCAGTGAGAGCCGGTACCTATTTCTCCACATATTCACCATGCTGTCCATATTTAGTATTCGGTTTTTGCCTGTCTATAGATTAAAACTGGTTTTCTGTTTTAAAATTTACATATCATTATTAACGAAGTTGCAAATCTCATGTATATTGGCTATTTGTCTATTTTCTCTTCTGAATATCTTCTGAATCCTTTACCTGTATTTTTCTTACTGAATTTATAGCACTCTATATTTTAATGGTTTTTGTGTTGCAGGTATATTCCCCTAGGTAGTCCTCTGTTTTTCTTAATGTTTTCTTACACTGTCATTTGGTACACAGAGGTTTTAAATGTTCATGTTGTCACATCTGTCCATCTTTTTCTTTATGCTCTCTGGTTTTTATTATGCTTGGAAAGTCCTGTGATATCCTACAACTAGGGAAAAATCATGCCAACATTCTTCTTGCTTTTTTATAACTTGAAGAAAAAATATATAGATCATTAATGCATCTAGAATTTCTTTATATATAATGAAGGGGCTAACTTAAGTCCCCCCCATGTAAATAAGACAGTTATCCCAATATCATTTATAGTATGCCACTATAGTATATAATAGTATAGTAATATATAGTATCTACAGTATAGTCTGTGTATAGTATAGTCTTGTATATTTCTTTAAAAATTATTCTAGAGCTTTAAAATATCTATCATAAAGGAACTTGTTTTCATTATGTATTCTAATAAGTTATTACACATGTATAATGTGTAAAACTATTCTTGCCATTGATGTAAATTTTCATAAACCTAAGTGTAATAAATGAAAATCTAATTTTATAGGGGAAAAAACGGATGCTTGAGTGGATTAATTTCTAAACCTGGGTAGAAAATATTTCTCAAACATAACTCTAAATAAATTCAGTGAAAATCATGAGTCTCAGATCTGATTAACTGAACTTTTTCTTTTTCCCCACTCTCACAGGTTATTATTAATTTGGTAGACCAGGCAGGAAGAGAGAAAATAATTGGTGATGCTTACCTGAAACAAGTGTTGCTCTTTAACAACTCACACCTCACCTATGTTTCATTTGATTTCCATGAGCACTGGTAAGATGGCTTCCTGAAAAATTGTATAAATCTTAATTATGTTGAATTGGTTCATAGTGCTTTTCAGGTCAACTATATCCTTCTACTTTTCTATCCATTCTATTAATTTTTGAGAGTTTGATATTGAAACTCCAAATAAAAATCTTAATTTCTCTACTTAAAAGAATTGTAATGTATAGTAGAACTATATGTAACTTTGTTCTGTATTTTCCAAGTCTCCTATAAATGTGTTATCATACTTTCATAATTTAAAAAAAAGAGAAAAAAAAGATGGCTTCCTGATATGAGTTTTGATCAGGTCCAGTATTTGTAGTAGTTGCTGCCACAGAGGCCTTAGTTTTTCTTCTCTTTTTTTATTGGGAAGAAAATCTTGTTCTCATTGTTAGAAAGGAGAGGATGATCATTTCTTAGTCCCATTTTCATATTGGTTTTATTTTACCAAAAAATTTTAGTTAATTCTTCCTGAAATATTCAGTCTTCTTGTTCCAAAATGACTTCAAGACTTAGAGTTCCTTTTTCCCTTTTATCCTTCACTTAATCAGTGGAGCTTTTTCTTTCTGCTTGAGTTTGAGCCTGGCAGGAGTAATAGCGTTCCCTTACTTAAAACTCATCCTGCTGGCTCGTCTTCATACTCCATTAGTAATAATGCTCTCCCTTGGGATAAGTTCACTAGTTATCTGGAAAACAGCGATCATTTTGATGGTAATTTTAACTTGTGTGTATTCTGAAAGAACATTTCTTTTGTCATAAGCCTGGCTCTAGTGTTGGTTCATTTACCTATGTATTGAAAACTTTGGTGGGGAAAGAAGCTTCCGGTGGCTGTGATGTGTTTCAGTGTACTCTTAAGCATATTTTCTTTCATAATACAGATTACTTGTAAATATTTATATAATTTCCCATATAATTTAAAGTAGTATTAATCTCATTTTTACAGTAATAATTTTAATTTTTCTGAGTAGTCTTAGATATCATATCTTAAGCTTAAAAAATAGTCTTAAAGATGTTTTTCTTTCTTTTGGCATATATTTTAGCCGAGGAATGAAGTTTGAGAATGTCCAAACACTAACAGATGCCATTCATGACATTATTCTTGACATGAAGTGGTGTTGGTAGGTATTTCATAAGAAATCAGTTTGACAAACTCTTGGTCTGTCAAATCATATGTTTTTTGTCTAGTACCACCAAGCGTGGCTTCCCTGGTGGCTCAGAGGTTAAAGTGTCTGCCTCCAATGTGGGAGACCCGGGTTCGATCCCTGGGTCGGGAAGATCCCCTGGAGAAGGAAACGGTAACCCACTCCAGTATTCTTGCCTGGAGAATCCCATGGACGGAGAAGCCTGGTAGGCTACAGTCCATAGGGTCGCATAGAGTTGGACAGGACTGAGCGACGGAACGGAACGGAACCACCAAGCGTTAAAATAATAGCAGGCTGGGAAAGAAATTTTGTTTTTGTTTCACTTCCAGATTCCTATTCTCCTTTTGAAAAGTATTAGTCGTTAGGCATTGTTAGCTTTGAACAGGAAGAAGGTGTCAGATGATTGGCAAAATGGAGCAAAGTGCTCTATGACTGTTCTTTAATTCCTTCTAATGCTCTGTCCTCTACATTTATTCTTGGTCCCTAACATGGGAAGGAAGGCTTAGAGGTATTTGGTCTCAATTTTGAGACATTTAAAAATTGGAGAAGAAAAATGATTCTCAGACTATAGGAGGGAGAAGCAGGAAGGAGAAATTGGCTTAAACGACAGAAGAGAACATTTGATTAGATTTTAAGGCCACAGGTGGCCAGAGGAATTAGATGAGTGAGGCAAATGATTCCACCCTGGGTGGTAGAGTGAATTAGTCTGTACAAGCTCATTTAGATTCATTTCTGCTTGAAGTCAAAAAGCAGGGAACAGGATGTTGTTTTAAAGTGCCTTCTGGTTTTAAATGTGTAGAAAAGCATAGCTGAGGTTGTGTCAGCTCTGCTTAGTAATTGTGTGACTCAGGAAAGTCACTCTGCATCTCATTTTTTTTTTCCCAAAATGAGGGTAATATCTTCCTTGTCAGGTTATTGTATAAATTAACAATAATGTCTACGAAGTTCTCGGTATTGCCTGCCACATGATATTTCAAGCAATTAACCAGTGTTGCTGTTGTTATTATTATACTGTAAAGAATTGTGGGTTTTGAAAACTTTTAGGTATTTCCTATTGTAAAGTAACTCCATACTGTTTTTGAAAAGGGTTGATCAAGCTGGAGTAATATGTAAACAAGAAGGAATTTTTCGAGTTAATTGCATGGACTGCCTGGATCGCACCAATGTGGTCCAAGCTGCCATTGCACGCGTGGTCATGGAACAACAGGTAATTTTGGAGTCCACTGGATTGTAAATATTCATTTCTGATTTTTTCACCTGAAAACAGGTAGCTAAAATCTTCCTGCCATAGAACATTTACAGCATGCAACCATCCTTGTTGCTTTAAAACCTGGAAAGTACAACCTTTGCTAGAAATCAGTTGAATCAGGTGGTGTTTTCTTAAGTACTCATTTCAAAAACATGCGGCCCAAAATTTAATAATGTAGTGGGTGGCACTGTGTAGTCATTTACTTTTTTCTCTCAGCTACACACCCTCTGCCTGTTCTTGGAGCATAGGGTATGCACACCACTTTTCTGCTCGACCACCTGCTTCCATGTCAGGCTCTGCCAGTAGGGGCTTTCAAAGAAGACTGTGAGGCTGAAGGAGGAAAAAGGGACAAGTTTGTTCACCTGTGTTATATTCCCATCATCAGCACCCTCTCTGGGGCTGTGGGTCCTTTGGCATCACAGAACCAGCCTCTTCCCTTTGTGCTCCAAACCTCTTGGTGGCACCTGTTTCCTGTAGTTATTACATCTCTTACCTCTGTGTCTCCTTTTAGATCTTTCATCCTTCCAACACCTGGGTAATGAAATCCGAAGGTTGATATTCCTCGCATGGTGTTTTGTTTTGTTTTCCTGCTAGAGCCTTGTGACTGTCCTTAGAGGAAGTCTTCTACTGTTGCATTGAAGCAGCTCGGCTTTGGTGATGAAGCCCTGGCCCTACCTCATGCTAGGTGTTGACCCCATGCAAAGAACTCAGCCTCTCCAAACTTCTTTCTTTTCTTCCATAAAATGAGAGTACTAAAGGGTATTGATTGCATAGACTTGTTATGAGGAATAAATGAGATCATTTATTTTAGAAAGCTCTTAGCATATGGCACCAGACTTAACCTTTACTGAGTACTTACTGCTCTGCTACTATTAATGTTACTGTTGTTTCTATATGATTTTTTTGATAGTTAGCTTCACTTCATTGCCAGATTTCAAAAAAAGATACAATAGTATGAGTCTATACATTAAAAATGACACCAGAACAGTATGAATGTTTTATTCTGTTTATTCAGATGCAGCAGTTCATAAAGCTGTCTCTCAAGTGGTGCTTTACTTTGAAAAAGTCTGAAAACGTTTCTTGAAGGGTCCTAAATTGTACGTGCATGTGCTTCCTTTCTCTGCAGTATGTTTTATACTATGGTTTCCTGGCTTATCTGCAGTTAATCTACCAATGCATTCATTTTAGCTGAAAAAATTAGGTGTGATGCCCCCAGAGCAGCCATTACCAGTGAAGTGCAATCGGATTTATCAGATAATGTGGGCCAACAATGGTGACTCCATTAGCAGACAGTATGCTGGGACAGCTGCTCTGAAGGTGAGTATCTGTAGCCAGCATCTGTGGGTCATTCTGTGGGACACAGGGTGTGGTTTAAAACCGACTTGGTTTTTGAGAGAAAAGCCTGTGGGTTTCAGGTGGTAGGTCTATGTAGTTGACTCTGGAATGTTTGGGTAAGGCAGGGGTCACACTTCCAAATTCCTGCAGGTGCCGAGTAGTGTGACTTGAACTGGCCACTCATTAGCTTAAAGGGAGAGATGGGCGATGAGTACCTGAGAAAGCGCATGTGATGACTCACTCAGGAAGGTGCTGTTCTGCTGCTTCCTAATGGGGCTAGAGGCCCAGTGTTGCCAGAGCTCCCAGTTTTCAAGGGAGTTTGGAAATCTGCAATTTCATATGTAATAGTTGGTTTTTAAAACTGTATACAGACAAAATAAAACATGTCGGTTGGTGGGATTTGGATCCCTAGTATAATTTGCCTCCTCTAAATTTGAATCCCAACCCGGCCACTTAACTAGCTCTGTGACTGTGGGCAAGTCACTTAAATTCTCTGTGTCTGTCTCTTCATTTATAAAACAGGAGTAATTTTAGGCTCACTTCAAAAAAAGTGGTGTGGGATTATATGAGCTAATACGTTAGAGCTTAGATTGTTCCCTGACACACCGTAAATGGTGAAGAAATGTTTTATTATCTTTTTGTGATTGTTTTACATAAAGTCTTTTGAGGATCCTACCAAGCTGATCTTCACAGAATTGAATGTAAACATAAAATACAGTCACTGGTTCCTAGTCACTCCCTCTCTTGGCAGTAGGAAGCGGTTGAATCAGTTTAAATTAGGCTGATGGTTATTTTCCTTCAAGGTAAATAGTTCACCCCAGAATATTTGTTATAACAAATCCTGAATAAAATCCTAAAGACTCCACCAGAAAACTGTTAGAACTAATAAATTAATTCAGTGAAGTTGCAGGATACAAAATCAACCTATGAAAATCGGTTATTTCTGTATACTAATAGAGATTATCTAAAAAAGAAAACAACCCCATTTATAATAGCATCAAAAACAATAAAATACTAAGGAATAAATTTAAACAAGAAGGTAAAAGATCTGTACACTAAAAACTAAGACATTGATAAAAGAAATTGAAAGCACAAATAAGTGGAAGATAGCCCAGGTGATGGCTTAGAAAAATTAGTATTAAAATACTACCCAAAGCCATCTTCAGATTCAGTGTAATCTCTATCAAAATTCCATTGGGATTTTCTACTAGAATAGAAAAAACAGTCCTAAAATTCATTTGGAAACACATGAGACCCCTAATAGCCAAAGCAATCTTGAGAAAGAACAAAACTGGATGCATCCTACTTCTGATTTCAAACTATATTGGAAAGTTGTAGTAATCAACCCAGTATAGTACTGGCATAAAAACAGGCACAAAGACCAATGGCATAGAACCAAGAGCCCAGAAACAAACCTACATGTGTACAGTCAACCAATAATTTAACAAGGGAGCCAAGAATAGTCAATAGGGAAATGATAGTCTCTTCACTAAATGGTGTTGGGAAACTTAAATATTCACATGCACAATTACTAAACTGGACACCATTCACAAAACTTGAATTGAAATAGGTTAAAGACTTAAATGTAAGACCTGAAACTTTACTCCTACAAGAAAACATAGGGAAACATTTCATGACTTGGTCTTAGCAGTAATTTTTTTTACTGACACCAAAAGCACAAGAAGAAAAGTAAAAATAAACAAGTGGGACAACATCAAACAAAAAATGTTTTGCATAGCAAAGTAAGTAATCAACAGAATGAAAAGACAACTCATGGAATGGGAGAAAATATTTGCAAACCATATGTCTGAGAAAGGGTTAATATCCCAAATATGTAAAGAAGTAATGCCACTCAATAGAAAAAAAAAACAAACTGATTTTAAAATGGGCAAAGATTTGAACATTTTTCCAAAGAAGATATACAAATGGCCAGCAGGTACATAAAAAAATGCTCAATGCCAGTAATCCTCAGGGAAATGGAAATCAAAACCACAATGAGCTATCACCTGTTGGAATGGCTGTTATCTAAAAGGCAAGAGATAACAAGGTTGGCAGAAAGCTCACCCTTGTACATTGTTGGTGGGCATGTGAATTGGCATAGCCATTATGGGAAATGGTAAGGAGGTTCCTCAAAAAATTAAAAATGGGACATATGATCCATCAGTCCTGTTTTATAAATATATACCCAGAGAAAATGACATCAATATCTGGAAGAAAGCCTCTTCCAGATACTCTTGTGTTCATCGTAGCACTATTCACAGTAGTCAGGATCTGGGAAGAACCTAAGCATCTGATGCAGAATGAATGACTAAAGAAGATGTTGACGAGGGAAGCAGCCATACAAAATTAGATATGTATATATATATAAAACGGAATGTTCAGTCATAAAAGGAAGAAAGTCCTGGGATTTCTCTGGTGGTCCAGTGGTAGGGAGTCTGCCTGCCAATGCAAAGCATACAAGTTTGACCCTGGTCCGAGAAGATCCCACATGCCAAGGAGGAACCAAGCCCGTTTGCCCCAACTCCAGAACCCACTTGGTAGAACCTGTGAATCGTATCTACTGAAGCCCAGGTGCCTACCCATGCTCCACAAGAGAAGCCACTGTAACAGGAAGACTGCACACAGCAATGTAGACCTATCGTAGCCAAAAATAAATAAATAGTTTACTTAAAAGAAAACGATATCCTGACATTTTTAGCAACATGGATGAACCTTGAGGGTATTACGTTAAGTGAAAAAGTGAAATCAGGCAAACAGAGAAAGACAAGTAATGCATGATCTCTGAACTTCCCTGGTGCTCCAGTGGTTAAGAATCTGCCTCCCAGTCAATGCAGGAGACACGGGGTTCAATTCTTGGTGTGGGAAAATCCAACAGGCCATGAAGTGACTAAGCCCATGTGCCTCAGCTGCTGACACTGGCCCCTAGAGCCCATGCTCCACAACGAGAGAAGTCTGCACAGAAAGTAAAGAACGCCTGCGCGCAGCAGCGAAGACGCAGCATCGCCAAAATAAATCAAAATAATGCGTGAGCTCACTTACATGTGCAATTTTAAACGTCAGACTCACAGAAACACTGAGCCTGATGGTTACCAGAGGATGGCGTAAATGGGGAGAGACTGGTCAGAGTACAAACTTTCACTCCTGAGTTCTGGGGATCTAAAGTGCAGCGTGGTGACTATAATTAACAATACTATATACACAAAATACCATACCGTACACCTTAAACTTCTGCAGGGGTATGCTCTAATTATACAAAGCTGGACAAAGAGGAATACTTTTTTCCTTTGATATTAAAATTCTTTAGATGCAGCATTCATGTCTCTCTTTTCCATAATAGAGTCCTGTTGCTAAATTAATATTTTCTGTGAATGACCTAATTGGCAACATGTTCTTCCTAAATTGTCAGTTTTAGGACAGGGCCCATTTCTAAGATTGCCTTGGATGGAAATAGTGGGGTTGGGATGGGGGAAAAAAGAGACTGCTTTCCCTACCTCTCTAGGGACTTGCTCTGACACCTTTGTTGTGAGAACCAAGAGAAAACAATTATATCTTTATTGGATCATTCTACAGGGATTGTAATGTGCAGCAAGGTATGGAAACCTCTGCTCTGTCTATATGTACACACAACCACATACACAGGTTAAATACTGTTGTAATAAGCTCTAGGGAACTGTCCACATTTTCCCCCATCAGATATTTGTGTGTTTTGAATATCATACCAGTGGAGGCTTGAAAATCTTTGTTTTGTTATATATAGGTTTTGACCTATAAGTTCTAGATATTCTACAGACTGCCAAGAATGGCTTTACCTTAAAGCACCATCTAACTGTGAAGGTAGATAACACCAATAGCGTGTTTAGTTATTTGACATGCTTGGATCTGAGTCAAATACTGGTAGATATTTTAATAACATTATTTGGAAATTGTAACAGCCTGTAGAATTCCAGTCTTGAATCAAAAGCCCACACTGACTTCAGGAACATTTTTGTGTTTGCATAAATTGTCAAAGTGACTTTATTCTTGACAGGGTGACTTTACAAGGACAGGAGAAAGGAAGTTAGCAGGAGTTATGAAAGATGGTGTTAACTCGGCAAATAGGTATTACCTGAATCGATTTAAGGATGCTTACAGGCAAGCTGTTATAGGTAAGTAACACAAATGTCTTTCTTTAAAATTTGTTATACTTTCTGTGACTAACATTTTACAGTAACCAACTTCATTAACATAATCCATATGTTTTATAATACACTTGTGTTTCTACATTGAACATCTTACCCAATAAATCAAATTTTTACAAGATTAGAATCTGACAAATTTTTTAGGCTGGAGTAGCAAAAGAAACTGCTCATTTCCATACATATTTGTCAATTTGTTATTCATGTAACAGAAGGCAAGGTTGAGGCTTCTGGATTATGGAATATGGTGCCCTAAAACCTCATCAAGTAAAAACTCCATATTCTGTTTTCCTATTACTCAAGCCTGAGAGATAAAATGATTTTCTTTGTCTGATATTTATCATGTGTTCTTGCTGTGGACAAATACGCTATCCTTCCTTATAAGCATGATTTAACAGGGTGTTAGGATATCAGACTATCCTAACCAATTCTTATCATTATTTAAGAGAAAAAATGGAGGGTGAATTGCCGAGTGGAATTCATGCCACAGCATATTTTTTTTTTTAATGTGACTTTAAATTTAATTTCCATGAAAGTATTACCTTTAAGGATTAAAGTAAATGTGGAGTATTCTGGATTAGAACCAAACATAACAGTTTGTCATATGGTCTCTGCTGCTGCTGCTGCTGCTAAGTCACTTCAGTCGTGTCCGACTCTGTGTGACCCCATAGACGGAAGCCCACCAGGCTCCCCCGTCCCTGGGATTCTCCAGGCAAGAACACTGGAGTGGGTTGCCATTTCCTTCTCCAGTGTGTGAAAGTGAAAAGTGAAAGTGAAGTCGCTCAGTCGTGTCCGACCCTTAGCGACCCCACGGACTGCAGCCTACCAGGCTCCTCCATCCATGGGATTTTCTAGGCAATAGTACTGGAGTGGCTTGCCATTGCCTTCTCCGATATGGTCTCTAGGAATATTTTAAAAATCCTATTTTTTTAACCTAATTATTTATTATATATGAAATAGTAGGGCCCACACATAGGCAATTTAGGAATTTGAGAGGTCTGATGTAATTAAGTTTGGTTCATTTGCCACAGATATGGTATGTACTGATAGTAAAATTGGATTTTAGCAGTTTTTTCAAGGAAAAATTAATACATTTTTTTTTCTGTTGGTTGATCTAGTAATTCAGTTAGGTCACTGAGAACTCAGATTCTGTTCCTTTTCTCATTTTGACCATCAAAAATATCAGCTTCATCCTAATCCTGAAGCTAAATCTCTTCCAAGTCGAGAGAGACGGGCTAGTAGCAGTCTGGGCTCACTGCTACTCCATAAAAGGCCAGTGGTTGGCAATTCTCTCCCAGAAGCCTCTAGTCTTACTGTCCCAAACGCATGTAAGGAGTGGGATTGCAATGATTTTGTTAATAAGCCTTGAGCTGCATCCTACACCAGGAAGAAGTTAACTTGTCTGTTCAGTTCCTTTGCTCAACTTAAAATTGGCTTATTTGTCTTTTTATTATTAAGTTGTAGAAATTCTTTTATTATTGATAATAATAATTCTTTTATTATTGAGTTGTAGGGCTTTCCTAGTAGCTCAGTTGGTAAAGAATCTGCCTGCGATGCAGGAGACCTGGGTTCAATCCCTGGGTCGGGAAGATCCCCTGGAGAAGGAAATGGCAACTCACTCCAGTACTCTTGCCTGGAGAATCCCATGGACAGAGGAACCTGATGGACTACAGTCCCTGGGATCGCAGAGTCAGACATGACTGCAACTAACTTTCACTTTCAGGAATTCTTTATATATTCTTGGATACAGGTCCCTTATAGATGATTTTTAAATATTCACTTCTCTCTGGGTTGCCTTTTAACTGTCATGGAGTTTTCCTTTGAAACACAAAAGTTTCTAATTTTGATGGTGTCTAGTTTGTCTTTTGGTTGCTTGTGATTTTAGTTTCATATGAAAAAAAAACATGCCTAGTCCAAGGTCACAAAGATTTATGCCTGTTTTTTAAAATGAGAGTCTTATTGTTTTAGGTCTTGTATTCTCTTTTGCTTTTAAAAAATGTATTAGTAAACTAAGAAAATGATAGATATCAACACTTTCTACTCTAGATTTGATGCAAGGCATTCCAGTGACAGAAGATCTTTATTCCATATTTACCAAGGAAAAAGAGCATGAAGCTTTGCATAAGGAAAATCAGAGAAGCCACCAGGAACTAATTAGCCAACTCTTACAGAGTTACATGAAGTTACTGCTGCCTGATAATGAAAAGTTCCATGGTGGCTGGGCCCTTATTGACTGTGACCCCAGGTAAGTTGGAGTGGTGTCCTGGTGACTAATGTGCTTAAATTTCTGATGTTAAGCTGTCCTAATTATTGCTAGCAGTTGTCCATAAAGCTGTGAGCATGGATGCAAAGTGCATGGCAGTTCCCAAATACATGGCTGGTACTAAGGCAAGCTGACAAGGCACTCAACTTTGGCTGTAAAATTAAAGGGGCACTAAAAAATTCAGTAATGAGGTAAAATATTATAATGTAATATCTGATTTTTTAAAAACCCAAATTGTGAAACTACAATTCAAAGATTGTTTCATGGTTCTTCCCCTGCTCCCAGCCCCAACCCATGTCCCAGAAACTAGGTTTATTGTATTAATGCACAGAACCACCGCGTGCACCAGGAGGTTTAATGATGCTAGTTACTTTGCTGGGTTGTTAAGTGGTCCTGGTCTTTCATAAAATAAATAGGCCAACTAATACTCTACATTCTTTTTTAAACAAAAACCATCCACTTTCAAGTGGTTCTTTAAAATATCAGCTGAATGGCAGGATCCAAATTTATCCCCCAGATTGCTTGCTTTCAGGCTAAAACCTAAAATTATAATTTTCAATATTATGAATCAGAAACACTTCAGAAAATTGTAAACCAAGCTTTGAGAGTAAAAGGCTCTATTTAGAGTTTATCTTCTTTTACATTTCATATGTTTTTTAATAAAGGGGGCATAAAACAAGCTTGCAAGAACAATAGAATGCAAGGGAGTGTTCACATATATGACAATAAATAAAAAGCGCGCGGGAGTCCTTCCTGACTTCAGGTTCATGGATTATTTCGCTTGGTTAGTCAGTACTGTATGTATGGATGCAATGTTTGGACTCTTAAGCGATGAGGTTTTCTGCCCATTTGAATTTCCAAAGTATATGTCTCCATCTTCGTTGTTGTTGTCGGATATTTATTAGGCTGCCTCGGGTCTTAGTTGCCACATGTGGTTCTTCATTGTGTCCTGTGGGAGCTTTCGTTGTAGCACGTGGACTCTAGTTGTAGAGCAAGGGCTCAGTAGTTACGACGCGAGGGCTCAGTTGCCCGACCAGGGATCGAACCCGTATTCTCCACAATGCAAGGCGGATTTGTAACCACTAGACCACCAGGGAGGTCCCTATATTGCCATCTTGATTAGACAGTTCTTTAAGAACTATCCTTCTTATGAGAGATACTTTGTGGTTATCATCCTTTCTATTACTACTAAAATTTGTTTAAATTTGCTACTGGTATTTATCATTTGCAAGGCTTAAAGATTTTCTGGATGGTGGATAGTTTTCCTTTTATCTTGAAGGGAGATGTTTGGAAACCTGCCGTTGGGCTATCTGAGGTTGCTAGAGAGCCTTTATACAGTCTGTCTACTGAGCCAGAGATGTGGACCCAGAACAGGTGGCCCCTGGTTGAGGACAGCAAGAGTAGCTCTTGGAGGGGCTTTGCAGGCTCAGATCCTGGACAGCCTGTGGTGGCCTCAGTCCCTCCGGTTTGGGGGTGCAACAGTTTGCACCTGTCTGCTTCCAGCTGCATGTATGGTTTTTTAAAACACATGTGTGTGTGTGAGAAGTTTCAGTCGTGTCTGACTCTTTGCGACCCCGTGGACTGTAGCCCGCCAGGCTCCTCTGTCCATGGGATTCTCCAGGCAAGAATACTAGAGTGGCTTGCCATGCCCTCCTCCAGGGGATCTTCCTGACCCAGGGATCAAACTCGTGTCTCTTATATCTCCTGCAGTGGCAGGGGGGTTCTTTACCACTGCTGCCACCCAGGAAGCCCCAAAATACCTTTATTGAGATGTGATTCGTATAGCATACATTTCATCCATTTTAAGTATATAATTGGGTGGTTTTAGAATATGCTGAATATTGTAAGACCATCATTTTGGTCAGTTTTAGAACATTTTAATCACCACAAAGAGAATCCTTATACTCCATCCCCACCCTCACCCCCTAAGCAACCACTAATCTCCTTTTCTCTCTCTGGATATGTGAATTCTGGACACTTCATATAAATGTAATCATGTAATATGTGGCCTTTGTGACTGGCTTCATTCACTTAGCATGATGTTCCATGGGTCATGGATATTGGGCCATGTAGCAGAACTTCATTCCTTTTCATGGCTGAATAGTATTTCATTGTATGGATAGGCCATGTTTTCTTTTTTTACTCTTCTTTTGGGCATTTATGTTTCCACCTTCTGGCTCTTCTGTTGCAAACAGTGATGCTGTGAATACTTATAAACAAGTTTTTGTTTGAACACCTGTTTTTCTTTTGGGTATATACCTAGGAGAGGAGATTGCCAGGCTACTATGCTTAATTTTTAAGAAACCAGCAAACTATTTTCTTTGCTGGCTGCACCATTTTACATTTCCACGAGTAATGTGTGAGGGTTCCAGTTTTTCCATGTCCTCACCCACACTTTTTTTTCCCATGTTTATTGCAGTCATCCTAGTGGATGTGAAGTATCGGCGCGTTGTGGTTTTGACTTGCATTTCCCTCATGACAGATGATGCTGAAGATTTTTTCTTGGGTTTGTTGGGTATTTGTATGTCTTCCTCAGAAAAATGTCTATTCAAATCCTTTGCTCATTTAAAAAACTGGGTTGTTTTTTTCTTGTTGAGTTGGGCCACATATTTTTCTCATAAAGCTTTATAGGAATGGAGCTGGGATTAGGGTGAGGCACGCGAGAGAGAGTTGGACAGGTTGCAGAGTCGGATCCTATCTTTATTTGAAATGTTGGATGTTTTGTTTATCATGGTATGTTTGCATTAATTTTGATTTTTAAAAAATTCTGCATTAAAAACTTTCATTGATGTCAGGTTTTTTTTTGGCACCCCCATAAATTTTGCGCCAGAAACCAGTGCCTTACTGACTTCACTGCAGTTATGGTCCTCTTTAATTTTAAACATTTTAAAACAGTTACGGCGAGCCGTTTACAAATGCTCGGTCCTGCCTGCGCAGGCAGCAAGAATGGCTGCCCTTCCCTTTTCCTTGATCTCCCAGGGCTCTAGTTGGAACTGTCCAGCCACCGTCGGGCCTTCGTATGTTAAACCCCCAAGCAAAGCTCAGTTCATTTCCCGCAGACAGCCGCTGGCTGCAGATCAGACCTATGGTCGTCCCGCACCCTTTCCCGTCCACGTGGCCGCTGCTGCCGCAGGGAGAGCTGACTCGAGTGACAGCCCGTAAGCTCCAGGTGGTGCACTGGTGGCTGAAGGAGGACTATTTAATGTGACAGGAAATCGGGGGACCGTCCAGGTGCCCTTCAGTATCTGCACAAAGCCCACTCTATTTTGTCCAACTCGGCCCCGCTTTTTCTTACACTGAGAGCAGCTGACTACTGGTACTCGTGCTAGTGGACTCACGGGGAGCGCGGCAACCTGCTGTCGGGCGCGCGGCAGTGCGGGGAGGTGCTTAGTCCCGGTGCCGCAGGCCGCCTCTGGGGAGGAGGGACGGCTCTTCACCAAGATGTTCGTGCAGCACTCTCCCGGGACCCGGGCGGGGGCCGAGCCCACCTCAGCTTCCCTGCGGGATCGGGGCCGCCCCCTCCTCTGGACGTGGGCGGTGCTGGAGGGGCTGCGCCTGCGCGCTGGGCGCACCGCGTGGGCGGCGGAAGAGCGCCGCGTTTGCGGGCGGGACTTGGCGCGGCCGCGCTGCAGTTGCCGCAGTGGCTGCAGGCGTGAGGTCGGCGCGGGTGGCTGTGACTGAGCTTTGGCTACTTGACGGACGGACTGACGGACCGACTGACCGACCAGATGCCGCGCTCCCACCGGCCTCCTCCAACCGCTCAGCGGCAGGCGAACGCCACAGGCAATGCCGCCGGCAACGCTGCCGAGCCCAAGCCCGAAGGCGGCAGTCTGGCGACCACTTTCAAGATTTTTCTCCTTTTTGCAGGACTGATGGTTAAAGTTCCTGTGGGGTTGTATTTTTCCTGCAAATTGCTGCTCTTCCAAAGCCTCCTGTTAATGTCCCCCGATGACAGTGGCTTTTACGCGACCATTGTCGCGGTGGTGGGGCTGCATGTGGTGCTGGCGGTGTTCGTGTTCATCGTGTGGAAGGAGGGCATGCCTGACTGGCGGGAAGAGAAAAACGAGTAGCGCGGCCCTTCCCTCCGAGCTGCAGGCGAGGGGCGGGCGAGCACCAAGAGGGGTTTTCTTTCTTTTGTCTGTTTAAAAAAAAAAAAGTGGGGGTTAGGTTTTGTTTATTTCTGTTTAAGTGGGGCAGAGGGTGGTGGGGAGGGAAATTAAGTATTTACTGCAGCTTATACTTAAGTAAAAATGCGGGTGGGGGAGGGCTGAATTCTTTCTCGATTGCCTGTGACGTGCCAAGTGCTTTTCTTCCTAGACGTAATGCTTTTGACTGAGAACATGTTTGACCAATGTAAATATTCGTGTCAAAATACAAGCTATGATAAAGTAGCACTATTTAGTAGTTGTAGAATTTTTTTTTTCATATTAAACTACGTGTCGTGATTTTACTACGTGATTAAACTACGTAATTTTTATGGCTTGGCTCAAGCGACAGTTTTAAGAGCGCAGGTAAGCACCAATGCGCAAAACTACATTGTATGTTATTGGTGTTCGTCTACGTTATTCTCGGTGAGGCTGCCAAGATCGTAGAATAGATGGTTTTCTCTTTCCAGTTGGTTGGTTGGTTGGTTACTGCTCGTATTTTGGATCAATCTGTGTATTAGTTGGGTTCTGACTTCTTCAGTCTAATTAGTTGTATTTGAGGGGCATGTTGTTGGTGTAAATTGAGGTCAGTTTGTTATTTTAGATTAAGATTGTTCCAGTTATGGTGCAACAGATGCCCCTGGTGTGCAATTTAAGATCTTGGTGAAATTTTCTCTTTAGTACCTGTTAAACAATGATCTCATTCTTAAGCAGATTATGTAGGTGACTTTACTTAAATTCCATCTACTAGTCATTTTTCCCCCTATTGTTTTCCATTTGTTTTTCAGAAGCATTTGGTCAGTTTTTGCAAATAGCTATGAAATTCTAAGGTATTTCTATTCTAAGAAATATCTACCCCAGCAATGGAATTTTAAGAACCAATATAAGTGTGCAGATTAATTTTCATCTTTTGATTGGAAAGCTGTTTTAATAGTTGATATTTGATTAAAAGGTTGAGTTCAGATTCTACCCATGTTACCTGTTGAGTATTTGTGGATTTCACGTTGACTTTTTAAAAAAAAGTTAGTATTTGGTTTAATGGTTCATCAGTACTCAGTTTCTAACCCTTACTGTGATATTTGACTTTAGAGTGGAGATAAAATACAGCAAAGTGGACTTAGAATAAGGAAATGTTTACTTATTCCCTAAAAGCTGTGTAAATTAATCTGTAGTTTTTAAAAAAAGCAAAATAGTTTGGTTTGGTTCCATTTTTGCACATAAATGTTTTATTCACGTACAAGTCTTTCAAAGGATACATTCTGCATGGGTGTAAACACACGGTAAGTGTGCAGTGTAACTTGAAGATTAGGTCACGTGAGATGATCTAGATAATTTCTCTTTTCTCAGCCTGATATTTTCCTTTCTTTACAATCCTTATCCCCTCCACCATCCTGCGGTTCCCCCTCCTCCCCACATACCACTATCCTATTTCCCCTGAACCCTCCCTTCTCCTTGGCTACTCAACTCCAGTCCTTCCCTCCACCTACCCCCCCTTCCTAAACTGTGTTCCTGGTTTGGTTTTGTTTTTTTAATCTCCAAATGGATAGACTGTGTACATTTAACTTCAGAAGTAGGGCTCATTGATTACTTCCCCCCCAACCCTAGCCTCCACCAATCTTTTATCATAAGGGGATCTGATATAGGAAAAATGTAGATGAAAATGAAAGTATTTAATTCCTTGTGTCACGTTTGTTTAGCCTCATTGATGCTACTCACAGAGATGTGGATGTGCTGTTACTGCTTTCTAACTCTGCATACTACGTGGCCTAGTAAGTTGCTTATTGATTTAAAGCTTTTCCTTTTTTCATGTGAGTAAATATCCTTTTTAGATTTTGTAACACAAAAAGTTAAGAATCTAGTTTTGCTATATATTTTAAGAAATTTCACTGAACCCCTTTATCTTACATAATTGTCACATCACTCTTATCAATTTGAAAATGTGATTTTAGAGTTTATTTATAATCTGTATTTTTGTAATAGTGTTCTTTGAGTATTTGATAGTATCTCCTATAGATCTCAAGTTCTGATGTATTCTACATATTTTTATTGTAATTGACCATATACCATGATTTTTTATTACCATACCATAGTTAAATGTTTCCCCATTGTTAGGCATTAACATACTTTTATCTTTTTTGCTGTGAGGAATGAGACAGCTATGTACAGATAACTGTGTATGTGTACACATGCACTTCTCTGATTATAAGGATATGATGAATTAGGACTTTTTATGCCTTAGAAATGACACCCAGTTCCTCATAGCCTTAACCAGAATTATTTTTCTCAAATACACAGTCACTTTCTTTTTGGTCTGGTATGAACTGTCATTTTTCAGTCCTTGCCCAGGTGCCTGTTGGCATTGATCATTTTTGATTTTGGATGTCAAATTTATCTGCCAAATCAGGAATACGTAGCTTCAGTATGTGTTTTGCTTTCCTTTTAGGTTAAGTTTTAGGCTTGTTGGTTTTAGTTTTTGTAAGAGCTTTTGTAAAACTGAATTTAATTTTGCTTTGTAATTGATTTCTTTTAGTGTAAGATCTATAAACTGATTTTCATTTAGCTATTGAGCTATATATATACATATAAAATTTCATAACTCTTTACCCCAGAATGTATTGTGTTGTGGAAGACTTTGCCTGCATAATGGTTGTTGCTATTATGCCTCAGCTGACCAGCCAAATATGGTTTTGATTTTAATCTTCTTCTTACTCCCTTTCCCTTTGTCTAGTTATGATGATGAAGTTGACAAAGTAAACCAGTATCAACGACTAAGTCTTGAAGACCTGGAAAAAATAGAAATAGGTAAAATTTTAAGATACTCATCAGGTCATAGAAAACAAATACTGTTTCTTCCAAGAGTGGGTTGTTGTTGAAGCAACTGGTATAACATCTTACTGGAATCAGAAAGGAGTTGTCTAAGTAGTCCATTTCTTAAGATTACCTTTTATATTTTAGAGATGAGTGGTGGATACATAATAATAATTGTTTCTTTCATTACTTGTCCTGTGAAGATTAAACTTGGAGTCTAGAAAGTTTAAATATTTGAGACTGAAGAATTTTTATTTATAGTCTTATTAGACCAAGTCATCATGATAAATGTGTGCTTATTCAGATGAAAAAAAGTGCTAAATAATTGATTGATGAATCAATCATCAATATTTTGAAGTATTTTGGGTATCAAAATATCAGTATTTTGAAGATACAGAAGAAAGTGAATGTTACGTGAAAGACTAACACATATTCATCTGGGTTGTCAGGTCCTGAACCCACTCTTTTTGGTAAGCCAAAGTTCTCCTGCATGCGACTGCACTACAGATATAAAGAAGCAAGCGGCTATTTCCACACACTGAGAGCTGTAGTGCGGAACCCAGAAGAGGATGGAAAAGGTAATGGAGGTGCAAGTGTTCAGTTATATCTGCCTTTATAAGCCCGAGTACAACTGGGGACTGTACAGACCATTATACAAGTGAGTGATCAGGAAAAATACCTTTGTGATTTGAGATCTCGAAATAGCACCTTTGTTCCCGGCAGTGCAGAGACACAAATTGATTAGATAGTTTGGGCAAGGGAATCTCTTATGGGAATTCTGAGTGTGTTTGGCCATTTGAGTGTGATGGTCAAACCATCACACTTTTCCTACCACGTACACCTCTCATGGATAATAGTCAGGGACAACGCCTGCCTGTCTTGTTCTTGCCTGTTGTCTCAGCTCTGGCACAGCGTTTGGACAGATGAGAGTTTATTTCTGAATAAACTTTTAATTCCAATTGATTTGGTTCTTTTGTTGTTCATTTAGTTTTCTGTTAACATTTTAGAACATTTTGAATTGGTGAGGGGGGTGAAGAACAAGCAGTATGTTTCCATCAGTTGTAACAAGCTTCTATTATAAAATCAAAAACTACATTTAGAGTTCTGAGTTAGAACTGCTGGTTTTTAAATGTTTTTGCTAAAGTGGAATGCAATTACATTTGGGTTTCAGACACCCTTCAGTGCATTGCGGAGATGCTGCAGATCACCAAGCAAGCCATGGGATTAGATGTACCTATAATAGAGAAAAAGCTTGAGAGGTAAGTATACCACTTTGCATATAAGTGTCTTTATTCTACAGAGAAAATTAAAGTTTTACTTCTTTTAAAGTATCTGCAAAATGAAGAGAAATCACATTATGATATTGTGTTGGTTAATTTAGAGGGGGACGGATCATATCTTTGTGGATCAAAAAGTAATAATTTTGTTTAAATTATGACCACAAGTGATATGTTTTAAAACTGAGAGGGAGCATTCAAATTTAAATAACTTTTTAGAGAAAATAACCAGCCGGTATATTTTAAACACTAGGTTAATTTGGGAAAATAAAGCCTATAAACAAATTATTTTACATTTTGAATTTGTGGGTTTTCCATCTAATGAGCAGGTTTTAAGGTCCAAATTCCACTAGAAAGGAGGACCATCTGGTCATCTAGAGAAAAATTTTCAGTCTTCTGTTAGAAATAATTATTTCAGTAGCTTTTTACAAAAGCAATACTATATTCAGTAACTAAATTAACATAATTTTTATGAAATATTCTCATGATCAGTGATCCTGTGTGACCAAGTGTTGAACTCGTGTACTGAGAGGTGTGGTGAATAGGACTGCCTTTTTCTCATTTCTAGCAACCAGGAGGGCTGGCTAAGGAGAAAACAGATTATTTATGTTAAATGTCCCAAGTCTTCTCAGATAGCCCACAGGAAGCATACGGAAATGGAGCTCCTTCCCCTTTCTTCTCTGCCTGAATTCAACCAAAGTGCAATGTGTGTAGACCAGCTTTAGTTAAAATGCTGTAAATATCCATTTATAGTCAGTGTCTCCTTTGCTGGTGGTTTAGATCGTGGATGTGGTGGATCTGTGCTCCCCCAGACTGTAGTGAGTCACCACATATGGCTGTTTTGAAATATGAATAGTTTGAATTTTGGGGTGTGGGGTTTTTGGGGAAAGAAATTCTGAGAATAATGCAAAAACAGAGGTTGAAGCTACCATTAGGCTTCCCTGCCTCCTCCCCTGCCTCCCCTCCTCTCTGAATGCCAGGGAGAACAGTTGAAGGAAGCATGCCATCACAAATGATGATGAGTTGTAAAGACAAAAGGTCCAAGAGAACATAACTCATCTAATTACTGTGAAGAGCTTCAAGAAGTGGGATGAAGATCCTGTGGAGGTAGTGTTCCTCCAGGGTGGTTCTTCAGTACCCCATGTGGCCTGCTTGAGGGAGAAGACAGCTCACTCGGGAGGTGTCTGTGGCCTGCTTGCTGGACCTGGGGTTAAAGTCGCACAGCGTGCCACCTCTTCCCTCTCAGTGCCTGCAGATGACTCATCAGTGTCACTGAGCAAAGGCTTCTGCTGCCCTGTTATAAAATATAAAATACTTCTTCACTGGTCATTTCAAAGACTTAAGTTTGAGAAAGATGAAGATACCTGATTAATCATCTCTTATTACGAATTATGTGTTGAAATGACAAATTTTTGTATATAAAATTGTATATAGCCCACATGTTTGTATTGGACATTAATGCTCTAGCATCAAGTCAAAGGAGTTATCTAGATTTGTCATTAAGCAGTATGCTACTTTTAAGGAATTGAGGCCAACTTGAGTTTTCACTTACATTAATAATTGGAACTGTCATATTCCATGGGAAATTAACTTTTTTCCTTTCTAATCTGTAGGAAGAGCAGTAAACCTCATGAAGACATCATTGGCATCAGATCTCAAAACCAAGGCTCTTTGGCCCAGGGAAAAAAATTTTTAATGAGCAAATTTTCATCTCTAAATCAAAAAGTGAAACAGACCAAATCCAATGTAAACATTGGCAATCTACGAAAGCTAGGAAACTTCACAAAACCTGAAATGAAAGTTAACTTTCTAAAACCAAATTTAAAAGTAAATCTTTGGAAATCAGATAGTAGTCTTGAAACCATGGAAAACACAAGTGTGATGGATAATAAAGCCCAGGCAGAGTCAGAAGGGGAAATCTCTTCAGATAATGATTCATATCACTCTGATGAGTTTCTTACAAATTCCAAGTCTGATGAAGACAGGCAGCTAACTAACTCTTTAGAGAACGTAGGGCCAATAGACTATGTTCTTCCTAGTTGTGGCATTATTGCTTCAGCACCTCGGTTAGGCAGTCGATCCCAGTCTATTAGCAGCACTGATATCAGCATTCATGTTCCTTCAGAGGTTACTATTGCTCATGACAGTGGGCTTGGAAAAGGCCACGAGTCTTCTTTGAAGAAAAGTCCTTCTGCTGACAACATACACACATTGACTGGCTTTGCCAAGCCTGTGGATATTTACTGCCACAGATTTGTTCAAGATGCACAAAACAAAATGACCCAGCCATCAGAAACCAGCTCTGTTTCTCAGCAGGCTAGTGAGGAAGGAAATCAAATGACCAATCAAGTTTCTAGTGAAGAAACTCAGTTTGAATCGACGGAACAGCTACCTTCTCGACCTTCTCAATTAGACGTGTCTTTTTCTGCAGCAGGCCCACAGTTTTTGTCAGTTGAACCAGTGCATTCAGTTGTATCTCAAAAGACCCCCGGCTCTGAATCTGGCACGCTTGAACTTGAGAGAGGGCTTCATGTAACTTCTTCTCCTTCAGAGAGCTGTAGCAGCAGAGCAGTCTCTCCTTTTGCAAAGATTCGAAGTTCTATGGTCCAGGTTGCTAACATTACCCAGGCTGGGTTAACCCAGGGGATAAACTTTGCAGTGGCAAAGGTTCAGAAGAGCCCTGTAGATCCTGAAGTAGTTAATGAAGTCCAGCAAAATGAACTTAAAAATATGTTTACACAATGCCAGACACGAATAATTCAGATTTAGTTAAGTGCTATATGTGAATCTAGGGATCACAAATTCTAATTACATTAATTTGGAAAGGTTTTTAAAACACTGAACCTGAGCAGATTTTCAAGTTTGAGAGCTAGGACAATGGAAGTGCATCATCCTAGAACAGGACCTAAGTAGCTTATACACTACAGAGCAGTTTGTCTCTTTGCAAGTAATTCAGGAATAGATTACTTTGGGACATAATAATATGAAACCTTTTGGAGTGGGTGGGTGGGTAGAATGTATGAAGTAGACTCACAGGGTAGACACGGATCCTTTTAGATAAGTAGCATTTTTTATAACTTACTGTTCTGTCAGCTCATTTCTGTGTGTTAACCTCTACAAGTTAAATTCTTCGTTTTGTGTCTTTAAGTGTTACTAGTATGGAGAAGCATTTTAATGTAAAAACTATTGGTTTAATTTTTGATGGCTTAACCATTTCCTATAGAGTTACGGCTAATCGCACTGGAATCAAGGACTGTATGCCCATTTGATCCTAATTTTCCCCATTCTACTTAAATAAATTTAAAATATTTCTACCTTGTATACCCCAAAGTCTAAGAGCATTAAGACCTGTCTGCCATGAAACCTGAGATATCAGATATGAATACCAGCACCTATTAATTTTGTTCTCTCTTCAGATATGTTAAAAATATACACATTGGATGCTAGTAAAGCTTGAAAGAAGTTTTCAAGTTGTAACTTTTTGCAAGGTGCAGTCCATAACATCTTATATAGGCTCTCGAAACTACTGAATATTTTAGCCTGAAGCACGACTGTAACATTGACCATGTGGAACCAGGGCCATGTCTGTAAGCCCATACAGTAAGAAAGTTGCACGTCTTATTCCAAACAAGTATTGGTGTTTCTGGTATCTTTACAGCCTTACTCTGTTGAAGTGATTCTCAGCTAAACATTATGTCTGTTGTAACTTTGATAAGTATTTCCACTTTTGTTATTTATTAGTGGTATCTTTTTTGAAGTGTCAGATGTTGTGACTATTTAAAATAAAATATCATAATTTAAAGTGATAATGTGTATGAGAATTCCTTGAATAACATTTTGAAGATAAGGGTTTAAGTCAGACTGAAGAATTCAGAAACAAAGGTTAGTAAGTTGGCTATAACTGAAACTCTTGATCCCAGCCTTTCCAAATACTTCATTCTTAAAGTGTTATGATTTTAAAAATTAAACATCAAAACTGAACATGTACTCTTACCATCTTTTCTCGAAACTATTAAGGTATCCTACAACATGAGAGGAAATAAAGTCAAGGTCAGGTGATAAAAGTGTATTTTAAGCTCCAAGGAAATTAATTCCACAGAGATTTTTGAAAACTAAAATTAAGGAGGTAATGTTTAAATCCAGTCAAGGTGTTTAAATCCAGTTTCCTGGTGCTTCAAATCGGGTTAATACTGCATTAGATCAACAAACTGTTCCCATGGAGAAAAGGACTTCTGAAGCCCAGGGTACCAATCTCTTACTGAGTGGGCCCTCAGAGGGGAGACACCACACTGAAGTTTATCTCTGGTAATGATTTTCCACACAGAAGATCACATGGGATGAGTCTCATAATTCATGAAAAACAGCCCAAAGTACTAGTAATTTCGTAAGCTTTATTTATTTGAAAGAGGGTTTTCCTTTCAAGGGAACTTTTCTGTAAGACCAGGCAAATTATGTACTTCTCTTTGGTAAATTACAATCCACATTGGCACAGTAAACACACGGTAACTAATCTACTCTGTTGAAGTTTATTCTCACAAATCCAGCTGAGCCTTTCCTTTATTTCTAAAAGTTTAAGTAAAGTCTAGTCTACCAGTTATAAAAATGAAAACCAGTTAGAATTCTAAGTATAAACAGATTATTTACATTAGTTTATAAAAATAGATTTGAGCTTAGGAAAAGTTAAAGAACTAATAATTTCCACTTCAGTTCACGAGGCATAGTAGACTGCTCCATTTTCAAGGCTGACCCTGTTTTTTCTTAGTTTAGGCCTTGGGGCCAGGGGGATGCCAAATTTAAGTAATCATTTAGCTGATCTCTAATGTTTCTATTACTGACTGAAGAAACTAATTTTTATATGTAACCGGTGGTAGCGTAAAAAAGTAACGTTCTAACCTTTCCAAAGAGTCTTGATGCCACAATTATACTACTATGCTGTATCAATTTGCTTTCTAGCTATGGATATTTTTGTTCCTTTAAGAATTTGTTAAAACTAATTTGGTGATTACCTGCTGCTATTACCTACCTACATACAATTTTATCAGGGCATTCCTGGACTAGCAGATGTTAGTTGATCTAATACATCTGAAACTAATGGATAAACAAGTTCAAAATGCAAGATAATCTCAAAGCAACTAAATGACATTTATTAGGAAAAGAATAAAAACCCATTTTTTTTCTGAAGAAGGCATTTTTAAAAAAAATTACTTTGTTCTCTTCTTCTTTGGGCAAAACAACTTCACAGGGCAGGCAGCATTTCCTTTAAGTGAGTCCCATAAACAGTGGTTCCCAAATGCACTGGAGTGAAATGACAAAAATAAGGACAATACAGTGTTTTTTTTTTTTTCCCTTCCAAAAAAGCTACATTTATTCCATTTAAAGGACTCTCTCTTGTTCTGAGACTGTTCTTTTATGGGAAAAGTGATAATACAGTGACTTCTTTCAGATTACTTGGCAAAATAAATTGGCAACTCTCAATTCCCCACAATTTTTGGAAATACAACTGGTCCATGAAACCCAAAAGTCTGGGAACCACTGCCATTTAAAGACTTGCTTTGCATGTTGTTAACAACTATTAAATAAATGGAAAAAAGGTGTGGTCCAATGTCTGGGAAATGATACTACATATGTAAGTTAATGGCAAGTATGCTCCATTCCCCAAACTTGGACCACTATACATATTCAGACCCATTGTTCACTGGAGAGACAAAAATCTGAAGTGAACAATTCCTTTGACTTTGGAATTGCAACAGTTTTCTTCAAATGATACTCACATTTCTTATTTCAACAGAGTCTGGCCTATGACTTAGCTGAAGCTAAGGAAACTAAGGAAATGGTATATCAGCAACATTATCAATATTAAATTTTTAATATCAAATACATTTTTGTACATTGTTACTAATTTATATAATTATAAAACAAAATTCAAAAGCTCCATAAAATCAGTAAGGTAAAAGCCCTTACTGAATATTATATAAACTTTAGATGTTACCAGGCGTGATTTCAGGAAAAGTCATTGGTTTCTTTGATACAAATTATCTACAAAACAACATGATATAAATGATATTTGAATTTTACAATAATGTGGCTACAATTTGCCATTACTCTTTAATAGATGTCAGACCTTTAAAGTTCATTTCCATTGACACATTTCTGCTGTTGAAGCCTGGCTCTTCTTAAAGACTCCAGCTGCTTGGCTCTTAGCCATCGCTCTCTTGACAGCGTAGTCTGCCCAGCACTGAGAGACAAAAACCTGGTTTGAAATACAGAAACAAATCAGACTCTAGACCTAGAATGAGACCTTAAAAAAAATTGGTTTAGAAGTTTTTTTAAGAATGTTTTTGTGGGAGACAAGACCATCTAGTAGCTACCCAGCTCAACAGCCAAGTTAAGCCTTCTACAGAGGAATCCTTTCAGAGTCAGATTTGGAGGGCGAGTCCCTCTTTGAGTGGGGCTTCCCTGGTGGCTCAGATGGTAAAGAATCTGCCTGCAATGCCGGAGACTGGGGTTCGATCCTTGGGTCAGGAAGATCCTCTGGAGAAGTGAATGGCTACCCACTCCAGGATTCTTGACTGGAGAACTCCATGGATAGAAAAGCCTGGCAGGCTACAGTCCACGGGGTTGCAAAGAGTCAGACACAACTTCATGACTAATACTTGCACTTTCTTCCCTTTGAGTGGAGAACAAGGAGCATGCCTTGTCCACCGAAGTGATCTCTGGCCAAACGTAATTCCCCCTCCGTGAGCCATTTCACAAGGGGGTTTTAGAAGGGAACAGTTCATTTCCATTTTTGTAAGTCTGCCTCAGTTATCCTAAATAAGGAGAGTTAGCCACAGGTCAGAGAAGGAAATGGCAACCCACTCCAGTGTTCATGCCTGGAGAATCCCAGGACGGCGGAGTCTGGTGGGCTGCTGTCTATGGGGTTGCACAGAGTCAGACATGACTGAAGCGACTTAGCAGCAGCAGCAGCCACAGGTCGCTGAAAAGGACAGGGACTGACTCACCGAGCTACGATGAGTAACTGGTGGAGATCGTCGGCAGTGATGCTCTGAGGATCATTCTTGCGCATCTCCACAAAGTCATCTTCAACTGCCTTTATCAAAACAGTAAATGAGCTTTGAAGTTATTCTTTATGAGGAAATGATATTTGCCTTTTGTAGGGAAAAGGATTCTTTACCAAGCTAACGATGGTCCCTGCCCAATGTGAAAATGAGGTCAGCCCTGCACCTTGAACAAATGAGACAGTATGGGTAAAAGGACCTAAAACCAAACTTAACACCAAATTATACCACTGAGGAGAGTACTGGAAACAAAATAACAAAACTCAAGACTCATTTGAGAAGGTCAGACAGATACAAACCAGCAATTCGCATAGCAAAACATGATGCCTTTAAATACAGGGAAGAGAGATGTCAGCAAAACTGGCCAAGTTAGGACCTCTGAAAACTCCCCCACCATTAAAGAGAACAAGAACGCTGGCAAAAATGATCTCAATCAGCTCCTTCAATCCTAGAAATTAACCAGACCCCTGAAACAAACCGGGGAGCATTTTCTCCAAGAAAGACAAAAGAACATTGTGCTTTGAGGCATTTAAATTTGCCCTATTCCCTTCCCATCTCCAAGCAACTGTGAAAACAGTCTGGCAACCACTGGAGAGGCTGGTGGGGCTGGAGCTCTGTCAAAGCACCATTCCCAGGGAACTGTCATTACCTGACTGCCTGGTGGTTCTTCGGAAGAACAAGGCTTTTTTTTTTTTAAAATTGAAGAATAATTGCTTTACTGTCTTGCTATCTTTACCAGACTGGGAGCTTGTTCAGTGTGAACAGATTGTCTCCCCCCACCCTACCCCCCACTGAGTGTTTATCAGAAACAATCAGAAGCAATTATTGACCACCTCAGCTGCCCCAGATCCTGGATAGTAGATGGGGCAAACAGCAGGCTAACGTAAACCATTAAAAAGAAAATCTAGGAATGAAGTGCCCATAGATTCCCCTGACCACCAGGAATTTACAAGGCCACACACATGCACAGGGCTGTGCACGATCTGAGCCTGAGCAGGCAGGCCATAAGCTCTCACTCCTCAACAACCGTGATGCTCTGTGCGAGCAGAAGACAAAGGCTAGGGCAGAGTTGTAAACTGCATGGCTGAGTGCCGAAGATTTGCCCCACCATGGACACAGAGTCCCTTGGCTTATACTAGGAGACTGCTTGCAAGCATCTAAGGAAATTACATTGCTCTCCAATCACTGACCACTGAACTAACTGAGGGAGACTTCTGTGCCCACATACAATTAAGAATACAGACTTTTAGAGATCAGTTCAGAAAAGTCACTCAGCAACAAACAGCAACAACAACAAACCCTAGGGCAGGGGAGACTCTGCCAGAGCAGAGGTGCCAGATTATATTATTTAAAGCACCAGAAAGCCATACAAAGAAACAAGAATGCCTGGCCCACTTTGTGGGAAAATAAGAAGTCTTGAGGAAACCTAAACATTGGAGTTACTCACCAAGACCTTAAATCAGCTGTTTTAAATATATTCAGAGAACTAAAGGGAGCCAGGAGTAAAGAACTGCAAGCATGAGAATGATATCAAATACAAAATATCAATAAAGAGTAATTACTTGAAAACAGATTCTGAAGTTGAAAAATACACCTTAAATTAAAAATTCACTTGAAAGGCTCAACAGCAGAATTTAACTGGCAGAGATTCAGAAAATCTGTAGACAGGCTGACCAAGATTATCTGAACAGAGCCTCAAAGACCTGTGGGACCCATCGAGTGTACCATACACACACCTGAGAATGCCAGGGAGGAGGGGGAAAGGGGCAGGAAGAAGCTTAAATAATGGTCAAACATGTACCAAATGTCTTGAAAACGTCCCCGAAGTGTGCATTCATCTGCATATCCAAGAAACTCAATAAACTGAGAGTAGGATAGACCCAGAGATCCACTTCTAGACACATCACAGCTCAACTGTCAAGAGCCAGAGAGAATCTTTAAACGACAAGAGAAAAATGACTCACTACTACTGTACAAAGAATCCTCTCCCTGGAAACTCACTTCTTATCACAAAGTCCAAAAGGCAGCTGGAGGACTCACTCACAGTGCTGAAAGAACAAGCCTATGAACTAGGAATTCCACACCCAACAAAATCAGTCGACTTTCAAAAATTAAGGAGTTAAGACATTCCCAGACAAGCAAACACAGAATTTGCCACAAGCAGACCCCTTACAGAATAACCCTGAGGAATATGAAAGCTCTCCAGGCTGAAGTGAGACTAACTTGGAGCCATGTAAGATCAGTGGTGAGGGCATCCACACGGGTAAATACAAAAGGTAGTATAAATGTCTCTAAAGACAACTGTATAAAACAATAATTATAAATGTGTTGACAGACAAACAATATAAAGATGTAATCTGAAAGATAATAAAGCACAAAGAAAGAAATGGAATTATGAAGGAGCAAAGCTTTTGCATACTATTTGTAAACTGGCATTAATCCTAAATTAATCCCAGATTATCATAATTAAGATGTTAATATAGCTCCCAAGGCAACTACTAACGAAAAAAAATTTGTGTCACAGAAGACAAAATTAAAGTTGTACACTAGTAATATCTATTTCAAACAAAAGACATTAACAGAGGAACAGAGGAACAAAAGACATTATGACACAGAAAACAAATAGCAAAATTACCTTATCAGTAATTACAGTAAATGTAAATTGATTACTCCAATTCAACACAGAGAAACCCTTTGTTTTAACGCAAACACACCTTGGTTATTTCATCAGAGATGCTATAATCCAGGAACCTCAGAAGGGTCAGATAGATGCGGAATTTATTCAGCACGGAGGGCAGCACCGCTGCGAGAAGGCTGTCCATATACTCCTCTACGTTTGGCGGCAGCAGCTGAGGCTGTAAGTGGATCTGGCAGTCTGCCTAAAAAGAGAAACAGTACACAGTACTTTCCAAGTTCCTAAATTAATCTAAATTTTCAGGGGATGCCTCAGCTCTATCAGACCCCCAAGGGAAACAGGAAATGTGATTTATTATTAGGGGGAGGTCACGTTTTAATATTAACTGATGTGAACTGTAACTACCCAGCAACAATGACCAAAGCTAGCCTTTCTTGGTTACTTATGTTTCCTCAGTGCTATCAGTAAGCATACAGAAAGAGAGTGCATCTCTACAAAGAGGCTAATTACAACGTTTTAGATGTTTCCTTCGTCATGGAGTATGCACTGTGTCTTACTGAACTGGATTTCTAGACACCACATAAAGCAAATCACACTTTGACCACAGAAACTCACCACTGGGCCACCTCGTTCTCATTCACAGGCAGCCCCTCATATATCACGGGTGAGCACATTACACAAAGCAACTAGATGTCTTTCAAGCAACTGGGCGTATTTCTCACCATTAAAAGACTCAGAAGTAAAAGCGCTCTTCCATGAAGCACTGAAGTAAACAGGCTGATTAGGAACATTCTAAAGGGAACTCTCAAATATTTCTCACCAAAGACTGGCAGAAAACAGTGGAACAGAGGCAACAAGAACCAAGGCCTGGATGTTAATCAGGCAATTTACAGACAGCTTCTACTTTCTCTCCCTATGTATGTGGGTTTCTATGGCCAACAGCTTTCTTTCCTTGCCTTGTGATTTTCTTTCTAGATATGAGGTGTTCATCCCAGAGAACCAAAATATTCAATTTCCTCATTAATAATCAGCAGCCACAATTTTGAAACAAGTTTAGCTTATTAAACTGCTTGTTAGCAGTGCCAAGATCTCTTTCCAGTAACTGCCCTCCATTTCAAAATGACCCTTCGTACCGGTAGGAGCGATCGTCCCTCTGAAGTAATAAAAACATTAATGTTGCAGGGAAATTCCATCTGGTGGTAGCTGAAGTCATAATCCACCTTCTGCCAAGTTATTAGGTTGCTCAGGGCAGTCACATTATGAACACCTACAACAGCAAGAAAATAATTTTTCAGTCGCTTGATTTTAATTACTTAACCAAATTAGTTTTGCTGACATTTATAATAAGACATGAGATTTCTACTGCTTTAAAAAAGTATGAGAGGCACTGTCCAATTTTCTAAATGACCATTAACTAAGAGGGTTCACAGACAATATTTGTCAAGATAGATAAAACATATTTCTGGAGCCAAGATTCCCTACCCACTCATCCACCCAAAATTTACTATCAAGCATCTGGTGTGCAATTAGACAGAAAATAATTCCCAAAAAAGTAAGGTTACTTTGTATGTGATGTGTTCACAGGGCCAAAATAATCTGGCAGGACCAAAACGATTTTTATACAGAGATGAAGTTATTGAATTTTAACAAATTTATACTCATTTTTTTTTAGCCCTGGGCTTGTGGCTCAGAAGTTAAAGCGTCTGCCTGCAACGTGGGAGACCTGGGTTCGACCCCTGGGTTGGGAAGTTCCCCTGGAGAAGGAAATGGCAACCCACTCCAGTATTCTTGCCTGGAGAATCCCATGGATGGAGGAGCCTGGTGGGCTACAGTCCACAGGGTCGCAAAAGAGTCGGATACGACTAAGTGACTTCACTTCATACTCATTTTTGCCTTAATTCTACCCAATCTAACACTGCTTTTTCCACCTTTACCTCCTGAACTGATCACTGATGATGCTGCTGCCAAGTCGCTTCAATCGTGTCCGACTCTGTGCGACCCCACAGACAGCAGCCCACCAGGCTCCCCCATCCCTGGGATTCTCCAGGCAAGAACACTGGAGTGGGTTGCCATTGCCTTCTCCGAACTGATCACTAGCAAAGTGTCTTTTGCATTCTCATTTGAGCAAAGGTAAAGCAATCTGCTTTCTTATAATTTCATAACATGTTCCATAACATTTAGTTCAAGCCATTTAATCTACTAAACTTTTTTATTCTTTTGGAAAAAAGTTTAATCACATTGGTTGGTAAAAAAATGTTTCATTAGGTCTTTTCTACAACTTTTCTTTTCAGATAATATAGGACTAAAGGCAAAGCCTCCTCCCTTGCAGCCATTAAAAAGCTATATCACTTACTTATATCATGGTACAATTTTCATACCATCATAAAACATAGCTGATGTACACAACTTGTTTGTTTACCATGTAAGCTTTACCTAAATTCACAGAGCAAGCCTTTATCTTAAATATCTGTGAAGTGTGACTCTGCCCTTGTTCATGGTTATATTTTTAGAAAACCATTACCCAGCCAGGCCTCACTGGGACTTAGAAACAGTGGGGAAATGTCCGTGCACACACCTGGTGTGTCCAGCTGCCCCTGCTCCAGAAGAGTCTCGTCAATTACAAGCGAAGTGTTGCTGGGCAGCTGCAGGAGCCCGCTGACCAAGCGATTGGCTGCATAGTCTTTGTGGGGAATGAACTTCAAGTGGTTCATGTTCTCTATAGTCATCTGCAGACGAAAAGACTGCAAAGAGAAATTCTCTAGTTACCAAGTTTCCCTCTTTTAAGAAAATATGTATTTGGAGTTAAACACTACCTTTTATATGGAAAGAAAGATCTTATCAATTTCTAAGGGAGTATGCTCATGGTTTCTGGAGCTCTCAGAAGCAAAAATTTCTACATCCTAAGTAAGGTTACTTAGGTTTCTGGAGCTCTCAGAAGCAAATATGTCTACATCCTAAGTAGATTACTTCTGTCCTAAGTAAGAATTTCTCTGATTCTATGAGCTTCTTTATTCTCAACTGTCATGTTCAGTATTCCTGGAGAATAATTTTTATTTTACTAGTGAACCAGAAACAAATCATAGACAACTGAGATATATATTGGTATATGTATCTCAATTTTACCCAGAGGCTTAAAAAAAGAAGTATCGCTAGAAGCTTGCTAAGACCCATTTATGGGGTCCCATGAGGTCAAAATCCTGGATAAAGGATCCATTCAGTGTGCAAGAGAGACCAACGAATTTATGAGAGCAGAGCATAAAAAGCTCACTGATGAGATCTCAGATTTCACACTTGCAACTCTTTTTGAAGAAAATACCACATGGACAGTTTTTTGTTCAGTACCAGAACATCCAAAAAGAACATCTACAGTTATCTGAAAAGGCTGTTAAAACAGTCCTTCCTTCGCCAGCTACTTTTTCATCTGTGTGAGGCCAGCTTTCCTTTGTATACTTCAGTCAAAACATCATGTTACAACAGACTGACTGCAGAAACAGATATGCCAATCCAGCTGTCTATTAATCCAGACCTTCCAGAGACTGGCAAAAACTTAAAACAATGTCACTTTTATCACTGATAATTTTTTTGTTTGGAAGAAATAGCTATTTTCACAAAAACATTTTACTTTTGTTCATATATAATTGATTTGTTTTCAATGACTATCTTAGTATGTCTTTAATTTCTAACATGGTAAATTGAGGATACAAACAATCCACATAAACAATATCTGAGTCCTCAATGATTTTTTAAGAGTGTAAAGTAAGTCAAGGAGAGTGAGGAATGCTGGTCTATTTGGTCTACTGCTGTGTTTCTTAAGGGCCCAAAAGACACTGAATAAACACTGGTTAAATGAATGATCTACATCAATCTCTTAAATTTCCAAAGTAAGGTGTGATAAGCATTGCCAGGCACACAACTAATCAGAAGCCATTCCCCTAAGATCTTACCGCCACACAAACATCTTCATTCCAGATGCCCTGGCAAATAAAGGCAGCTTGACTTTCAAACAGTTGGGCAGCAGAGATAAAGTTATTTCCTCAACTAAAAAGAATTATGCTCCTACAATTTAGAGTTAACTGACATTTAAAATCTTAACGCACACAGAGAATACCAAACTGTACAAACGAACTGGCACCAGAGGAGAGTACAGCGTTAAAGGAATTACGACAGCTGTAGGAACCGTTACTCAAAGAAATACAAGCTAAGGCAACAAAGGAAAAGTGAAATGTTTAGAGGTAAGTACATTTTAAATTATGAAACTGGGAAGGCTTTGTTTCCCCTTAATGAGATCTATTAAAATCTCAAAGTTAAATATTTGGGTTGAATGAAAGACCATTGGATGGACTTTTAAAATGTACTTAGGTTTATAACGTGTTTATATTGATCTTACTGCTGGAACCAGATGTTGAATAATTCTATATAAGTGTTCCGTGAAGGTACTATTCCTTGGACAACCACTCAAGTTAACCGTAAATTTTCCTAGTGGAAGAACATCTCTTCTTGTATATCTAGAAAAAAAAAAAGGTAAGACACTCAGGTGATTTCCTGATCTCCATCAAAAGGCAAACAAAGAAAAATTAGCTTAATACTGTCATTAAAAATAAAGCAGATTAACTAACTGATACCATCTCTGATCAGCTTTTTTAAAAAACAGAAAAAAAATGAAAGTAATAGCCAGTACTTAAGGGCTGGTATTGTTCTTCTACCACGGGCCAGGTACTGTTCTAAGTACTTTATAATTTAATTCCCAAACACTCTGAGGGAGGTAATATTATTTTCATTTTACAGATGAGAAATCTGAGGCATTTTAAATAATGTATCCAGCCATGCAGTGGCAGAGCTGGCCTTGAATGCAGCCGTAGTTCCAGCATCTATGCATTCAGGCATTATGTACTACTGTCTCAAATCCTGCCCGAGGAAAGATTTATTAGGACAAACATGTTTACCACAGAGTTAACTGAGAAAAACTAGGGAGGCCTAACATTTAGGGGAAAAGTACAACTGTCTATAATGAAATATACTGTACAGCCAGTAAAAGGCTCAAGAAGAATTATGATAGAAGAATGTTTAATATTTATCAATGATAAAAGCAAGCTAATGATCTATTTAGAATATAACTGAGACCCAAGTAGGGAGGTATACATATGCAAACAGAAAAAGAAGGTATCATCAGCTACCAAGGTCTGTTAACTGATACCATCTCTAAGTGGTGAGATTACAGTCAGTCTCTGCTTTCTTCTTTATGCCCTTGGAGCTTACTGAAGGCACGCACTTCACTTTGCAATTGGAAAACAAAGGGCTTCAGTGAGCTGAGAGGCAGAGGGGCTCCCGTCCATGCAGTGAGACGTGCACCCAGCGGGCTCGCAGACCGCAGACAGAGCCTCAGGATGTGTAACAGGGGACTCAGAGACTGCAAAAACGACAGGACAGCTAACTGTACTCATCAGCTGGCTCTATACCTAGTTTCAGCTCTGAAATTTAAGGAGATACAATCAAAATGCTACCCGTGACCCTGAGAAAAGCTGAAAAAAGGAACATCTGAGATTAGGTGTAACAGCTGTTGCACTGAACAAATAAAAACCATCAGGTGATGGAGCCTAATAAACAAAACAAATTATCTCAGAAACCTTCCTCTTCTTTGTCCCTCTCAACAAAACACCAAACTCCCAGGAACACAGCACTTACACGGTAGAGATGAGATGTAATATAAGGTACTCAGCGGCCAAGCTGTCTCCCAGAAGGGCATGAGTGAGGAACCCAAGCAGTTCTGCTCTGACTGGAGACAATTCGGACATGAAACCGGAAACGACTGCAGAGAGAAGGGCGAGCAGACTCAGCACACACACCAGGCCCTCTCGCGTCTCTGGCTGAAAAGTAACTACGAACAAAGCACTGCACACCAGCAGATAACGAGCAGGGACTTCAAATACTGGCCCACAAGTGATGCCAACTGTCAAAACAAGACAAGGGGGTATACCTTTTGGGAGGGGCCTCATTTTAATGAAGAGAATTAACACAAAGGAAAATGGGCAAAGCGATGCTGACCGCTGGAGGAGCTTTTCCTGACGACCGAGCACCTGACCGACAGCTCCACAAAGCGCAGCTCCCGCACGCCAGGCGAGTCTGGGCCACGAGGCGTCAGCACTTACACTTACAGGTCTTGCTCTCCTCCTTATTAAGGCAGGCAGGCAGTAAGGGGTTGATATGCTGCAGCTTCTGGGCCAAGACCACGTGGATCCTTGGCACTAAGGAGGCAGGAGGGCTGTGCACCCTCTGCTCCTCGGCCATGTCCGTGCATTCCATCGGGTCCAGCAGCGAGGAGGCGTCCCTGCCGAGAGATGACAGAGGCGGCAGCTGTACACACGTAAAAATAACATCCATCTCTGAAAATGAAATGAGAACTCAAGCCGAGGACAGTTCCACCTGCACGTCCCCTGAGAGAACAGAAAATGCTCCTCCTCGTCATAAACTGTTACATGACAGATTTCCGGCTATCTCCGTATGTCATATTATGATAAAGGTGTATGCATGTACATGTGTGTACCAACTGTAACAATGTGATCAAAAAGAACTTCACCAGGAAGAGGACACCGTACCTCCAGACGCGATGCACTGAGAAGAACAGACCACTTTGTAGTTTCCTACCCAAAATGCACAGCCGCAATCTGATCACAAGGAAACAGCAGATAAACCCCAACGGACACACGTCCCACAAAGTAACTAGTCTATATTCTTCAAAAGTGTCGCAAGTCTGCTCTGCCATGTGAGGACACAGCAACAAGACAGCCATCTACAAGCTAGGAAACGGGCCCTCACTAAATGCTGGTGTCTCAACCTTGGTGCCTCCGTACTATGAGAGATGAATTTCTCACAGTGTCAAGAAAAGTGTCAATACATTGAAGGACAGGAAAAGAAAAGAAAAGGAAGTATCAAGGCCTTGAAGGACAACTAAGAGCTGGAGACCGCTCCAGGTTAATGCAACGAGTGATCTTATGGATCCTGGACCAAGAAAAAGACTGTCAGAAAGAACAACGCTGAGACACTTAGTGAAATTTAGCGTGGACTATGGTTAGTGTACTGTGTATTCACGGCAAATTTCCAAACTTTGTAGCTATACTCTGATTATATATGAAATATGGACACAGCAAGTATTTAGGATATGACATACACAACTTACTCTCAAGGGTTTCCAAAAACTACATATGTATAAAAATGTCTGTATATAAAAATAAGCACAAATGATGACGAAACAAATAGAGCCTAAGTGTTAACAAACTGTAAATCTGAATGAAGGGAAAAGGGAGTTCTTTATATAACCATCCTCTCAAACTTTGAAATTATTTCAAAATAGACTCACCTTTCATCATTATTCAGTATACTTAGCACAGGATCCACAGAGAGTATGCCATATAACTCAAGAACATCGTTTACTTTAAAACAATCCCAGTCTTCATAGACCTAACAAGAGGCCACACAAAATCAGTTAGGACTCAATGACATCAAAAAAGCATAAGATATTAGCCTTGAAGTAGTAATAACCAGAAAGTGAACCTTACAGCATCTCCTTTATTTGATACATGGAGACCAAGGGAGGTAAGGCTCTTACCTGAAGCCATTTTGCTGGTTAGCAAATAACAGCTAAAACACGGGACTCCTTTTTCCCTTTACTTCAGAGAAAAGCTTTTCCCAAAGGATGAACTAAAACTAGAAACATAAATTATCTCAAAATCTATTAACTACACTGAGAGACGGGGAAAACTGAGTATTATTAACTTTGGCCTTATTCACAAGCTCTGCAGTATTAGGACTGACATAGACTTCAAATGGCCCTGAGGCTTCTCACAATAAAAAGCCAAACCTTCAAAGCGGCGTATCAAGATGGACATTAGAAACTGTCACAGCCTCTTACTGGTGAGACCTAAGAGAAGCATAGAAGGAAAAACGCACTAATTCTGGTTCCTGTGTTGCACAGCTGAGGTGCCATTTAACTTAAAACCTTCACAACTAAGAATGGAAATTCTCACTGATTGTTTCTGAAACTTGTATCACTTATTCACTGCTCATGATTAAAAAGCAGAATGAGCAAGAGAGGGGAACAAACTGTTATCAGATTTTCTTCTACCTTATTTCAAATCTAATTGATAAGAAAAGAAAAGAATGGCGAAAATAAAGCAGCAATTACTAAATTAGAAAAATAATGCCCCCTCCCTGCCATACACATATCCACATCTCACTGGAATCCTTGAATATGTTACCTTACATGTAAAAGGGATTTATATAAATTAAAGGACCTTAAGATGGGAATATTACTCTGGACTGCATGAGTGGGCTTGATCTAATTACTCACGTCCTTAAAATCAGAGAATCCTTCCTACCTATGGCCAGAGGGAGATGAGACTATGAAAAAATGGTCAGAGTGCTGGCTGTATTACTGCTGCCCTGGAAGATGGAGGAAGGGGTCACAAGCCTCTAGAAGCTGGAAAAGGCTAGAAGAGAGATTGCCCCCTGGAGTCTTCAGAGAGGAACCAATCTTGCAGCCACTTTCATTTTATCCCCAGTGAGATTCACATTGGACTTCTGGCCTGAAGCCTCTAAGATGATAAATTTTGTTATTTTAAGCCCCCTAAATTTGTGGCAATTTGTTACAGCAGCAAGAGAAAACTCGCTAACACAAATGCTAAGACTTTTCTGTTTTAATTTCTGAGATACTTAGCACATCTCTGTCAGCATCAGACCCGTCAAAGACTTTCTTACCTTCACGAGGCATGCAGGACCCTTCTCTCCTGGCAATGGAAAATTCAGATCAAAAGGAGAAGAGAGGTTTAGGGAGCTCAGCTGTTGTCCAGAAGAGGCTTCAGTTTCTAAACGTTTTGGCTCGCCACACCATTGAAGACCACCAACATTCCCTAAATTCAAAGGGACAGCATTGCACATCGTCATTTCAAAGGCTTCCTGGAGATAAAGAACATTCCTAAACAGCCTTTTGCGTTTGACTGAAATGATATTTCTGAGCTTTCAAACTTCAAGTTGTTCCCATTTTAAAGGAAGTAACACACATTAGAAGCCCTTTTGACCTATAAAGGGAACAAACATTACGAAGATCTGGAAGTGTGATCACCTTCCCCTGCAATAAAACGGCAACAGATTCTGCCCCCCCCATCAAATCTCCTAAATGTTAACTTTAAAAGTTAATATTTAATAGGGTTATTTAACGTCTTTGACCCAATGAGTATATGGGTCTACAGACAACAAAAACACTTTGGGAGAATATATTTCTACTTACTAAGCAGAATAAAACCACATAGCAATAAACATATTTACTAAACAACTATTAACTTCCACTATGTACCAGGAATCAGACTAATTGCTGGGGCTACAAAGATCATTTAAAGATAGCCTGTACCCCTAAAGTAGTTACAATTTAGGACTGGTAAGTAGTTAGAATTAAAATATAGCCTGCCATACCACACTATGCTGCTAGCAACAAAAAGAATAAGCTACCGATATTAGCAACAACTTGGACAGACCTCAGGGAAATTATGCTGAATGACAAAAGCTAATCTATAAAGTCTATATACTATATGATTCCATCTATATAATATTCACAAATGACAAAATTATAGGGATGAAGAACAAATTAGTCGTTGCCCGGGGGGAGGCAGAGAGGCAGGAGAGGTAGATGTGATTATAAAAGGGCAACATAAAAGATCCAGGTAATGAACTGTTCTGTATTCTGACTGTGGTAGTGGTCACATGAATCTAGATATGTGATGAAACTGCACACACTAATGCACAAAAATAAGTGCATGTAAAAATGTGAATTCTGAATAAGGTCTATGGACCATATCAACATCCATTTCCTGGTTATGATATTCTACCATAATTATGCAAGATGTTATAATTATATAAGATGTTGACCCACTTGAAACTGCATCAAGGATATATGGGGATCTCTCTGTATTACTTTTTTTTATAAGTGCATGTGATTCTACACTTATCTCCAAAACAGCTTAATATATACATATATATATATACAACAGTCTGATAGATTGCCTAGAAACCAACAAGGTTAAATGTTAGTCGCTCAGCTGCGTCTGACTCTTTGTGACCCCATGAACTGTAGCCCTCAAGGCTCTGTCCGTGGAATTTTCCTGGCAATAATACGGGAGTGGGTTGCCATTCCCCTCTCCAGGGGATCTTCCCAACCCACGTATTGAACCCGGGTCTCCCCCATTGCAGGCAGATTCTTCACTGTCTCAAACACAAGGCAAGACACAAACAAGGGAGAACTTTAAAACACTAAAGCGCTCAGATGCATTCAAAGCCCTGAAGTCTGACATTCACACAAAAGGGGCAAGAAATAGAAAGACGCATCCACAGCTTAAATGTTAAGAAAGAGAATTACCATATGTCCTGGATTCTAATATGTATTTAGGTTACTGTGATGATGCACCATTAATTTTAATAAACATTTGGGAGTGAGTAGAGAAAAAGAAAGAATACTATTACATTTGCATATATTTGGTGTCATTTAAAAAATATTAAAATATGCCTTAGCTTAAAGAAATACAGTAATATGAACTTATAAAGTAGAATAATATATGGTTAAATGAAACTCAGTAGTAAATCTTTGTTTACCACTGACTGCTGTATTTGCTCTCTCAACCCATCCTTCAGATTAACTCATTTGTTTTACTTCCTCTGCCTTTAAGAAGTGACAGGACATAAAAGGAGAAATGAAGACAAACTTATCTACCTGCCATATGAAGGAATTCACTGCTTATAAAAACTGTGATTGGCAAATCAATAATGACATATACCAATTCTGAAATTCTCTTAGAAAAGATCAACTTTCGGCTTGTATAATCAGAATTACTTGTATTTTAATTATATTTTAATACATAAACTACTACAAACCTACTTTAAATAAAAACAAACAGAAACGTGACTATTCTAAGGGTTATTTACTTTAAAGTTTAGGAATAAATAATCCAGCGTACCAAAACTTCACGTTTTTCCTCCAATGTGCTCAGTCTTACTAAGTTAGAGCATTATTATTTCAGAAAGAAAATAAGAAAGGATGTTTTCAGATACAAATAAGTCATTTTTAGAGTAGAGCACTATGCTTTTATATTACTTAAAGGCTGAGATAAAAAATAAATATGAAGAAACACAAAAGCCCTTTTCGAGCTTCCCAACTTGAGACCCTTAACACCTGACAGCAGAGTAGCCACTTCCAAGTGATGCCTAACTGCTCAATTATGAAGCACAGACTGACCAGAGAGCAACTGTTAAAGCTCTCAGAGCTGTCTATAATTCTGGTAAACCTGAAAGCAAAGTTGTCAAATCACTGCCAGCTCCTAAATCTACAGCTATATTATAGAACTACGAATTCTGAATATGAATCCATTGCAGGAGAGCAGAAGTCTCCAGAAAGCGGGATGGCACACACTACCTGCTTGTCTGGCACCCATATTCTGGTCTTTCTGTTTATTGGGCTGCAGATCCATATCTTCATCATCTTCATAGCTCCTCTTGTGACGGCTGGGAGTGTAAGACGTTGAAGGGCTGACTCGAGCTTGGTTGGCATTAACATAGGCGTTAAATGAAGGGTTAAAGAAAGATCTCCATGAACTGGGGAATATCCTAGAATTATGCTACCTCCAAGACTAATAATAGACTACTTCTACTTTGGTAGCTTACTACTTACTACTTTGGTAGCTTGGTTAAAATAAAAAAAATTTTTTTAAAGAAGACTGAGGTATACAAAAAATAAGCTACAAGGATATATTGCATAGCACCACAAATATAGGCAATATTTTATAATAAATATGAAGTAAAATCTACCAAAATTTTTGAATCATTATGTTGCACCTGAAATTAATACACTATTGTAAACCACTATACCTCAATATATTAAAAAAAAAAGAAACAAGAATAAAAAAAATTATTTTTTCCAGCTAACTTGAGGTAAAAAGACTAAGCTTAAAAAAAAAATCCATGTGAATTGTGGTCTCTTCAATTAAGAAAGTTATCAGGAAGCATTCAACACATAAGAGGGTTCAGATAAAGGATATTTCTTTTACCCACATAGACTCCCCAGGCACTGGAACACAGTAGAATGTCTGTCTTTCCAACGTAGTAGTTCGTGGAGAGTTTAAATCAACTTCTTGCTGAGGCTATGATGTTCACAAAATTTTATTTATTAAAAAACTTAAAAAAATTAGCAACTGTGTTTCCAAGTTGTTTATACAATCACAGTAAATACTTCATATTGAGTTAATTAACAAGCAACTACTAAACCTAAACTATTATTTTTGAAATGAAAACTGACATAAAATCACTTCAAATGCAATAATCAATACAGTGTGTGCAGCCTGAGATGGTGTGTATAAGCAAGGTGGGTTTTGTTTTTCTTTCTCTCCTTCCAGGGCCAAAGTCTCCTTTTCCTGGTACGGTGCTCTTACTTACAACTCTTCAGCTACAGCACGAACTCTTGCTCAGTGTGTCCCACTCTGCGACCCTGTGGACCGTAGCCTGCCAGGGTCCTGTCCATGGGAATTCTCCAGGCAAGAATACTGGAGTGGGTTGTCATGCCCTCCTCCAGGGGATCTTCCCAACCTAAGGATCGAATGCAGGTCTCCTGCACTGCAGGTGGATTCTTTACTGTCTGAGCCACCAGGGAGGTGCAATTAATACTGCACCTTCCATCAAATCCAAAATACACAATACCCTAGGTTACAAAATTAAATCCCTAAAATAAACACATTATTTTGTTAAATTTTTTTCAAAGACAACACTCATAGTAATCCCACTGTCTCTCTCACAGGAATGTTATCAGCATTACCCTATCAAATAGGAATTTAATGATATACTTCTTATGAGGCTGCTCTGAGATGAGATTTAAAAATCAGATATTATTCATTACAAAAGGTATATTCTCTGTTTCAAATACACTTAGAAAGTCTTAAGTACAGATAGGTAGAGGACCCAAGATGTGATATTAAAAAGAAATTATTTCAAGATACTCATATTACTTTTACAGTAAAAAAAAAAAATTCCTTACAAGTAAACACAATCTATATTCTATCTTGTAAGAGAAAAACAAAGAAAAGAAAGAATTCCAGAGACATCAACTGAGTCTGAGATGGTATGTGCAAGCAAAGTGGCTTTTGTTTCTTTCTTTCCAGGGCCAAAGTCCCCTTTTCCTGGTATGGTGTTCTTACTTATGACTCTTCAGAAACACAGCACAAACTCTTTGCCTTTGGGAGTATCACAGATGGACACCCTCGTCTATTTTATTTTCCCATTTCCAGATGTTGAGATTACTGAGTTAGAGAGACACTGCATTATCGTGTACTAGAAGAAAAATTGTGTATTAATTTACCAGCCTAATATAACTTAGGGATCCATAAACAGGAATGCAGGAAACATTTATAAAGTTGATTCATTAGACTCAGCACAACAATGTATTACTATGTCATGGAAACACCCTTAAAAGAAAAAAGACACTGGGAGACCTGGAGGGCATCAAAAGATTAAACGAATTCATCTTTCACAAGTCCATTACTCTAAGTACGTGTAGGAAGTTATACTTCTTTCTCTACAGAAACCTTCCTAATTAGGGCCATTCTTCCATTCAGATCAGCCTGCTGAGCTAGAATATTTATTCCAGGATTTTGTCTTCTTTCTTCTTCCCTTTCCCATTATTGATATGTAGGAGAGTTTCTATCACTTCCTTTGTATCAGAGAAGGCTTAAGTTTATTTTTTCCTTTTCAGGAAAAGAGGGCAGGATTTAATCAAATTTAATGAAGCACGTGTAGGGGCTTCCCTGGCAGTTCAGGGGTTAGGACTCCTTGCTACCAGTGTAGGAGGTGTTGATTTGATCCCTGGTCAGGGAACTAAGATTCCACATGCTGTGCAGCATGGCCAGAAGAAAAAAAAAAAAAACGGTATAAAAATATTAAGCGCATGCAAAGCCCTAAAGTAATGTTCTTTCATTTTTCTTCTACTCTTCATTTTAAAGAACTTAAGTAATTTTTAAAAGCAAGTATATAGATATTAGGAAAAGAAAGGAATTAACTTTGTCATTTACAATATTCCACCTTCTAAGACATTTTTAGATCATCAAAAAAAAAAATCATATCAGAGAAACTCAAGTAAAAGGCAAATAAACAAAACATTTCACGTGACTTCTTAGAACTAACTTATATACAAGGTAAGAAAATTTATGATCGACCAAAGGAAAATAATATTCCCTGCCCAGGAAAAAATGCTCATTAAAAAGTTTTTTATATATTTTAAGTATACATACCCCACACTCTGCTACATCTCTATATTTTCCAAAATGAAGAACCTATGACCCAAACAAAAAATAACAGTATATCAACATATCAGACTCAAAACTGCCACAGACAACACAAGGAGAAAGCCAATCCTACTAACTGAAAACACTCAGCTTCATGAAAGAAGCAGTACGTACACGTGCTTTTGTGTTTCGGTTAACAGTTTCATAAACGCCCATGTAAAATTCAGGGTCAAACATATCCTGAACCATGCAACGAAACTTCACAAAACTGTTAGGCTTCAAATAATGAAGAGGAACTTCATTCAGTGATGGTACCTTAAAGGAAAACAAACAATCAAGTCAAAACAGCCTGTGTATAAAACGTTAGGCAAATACACATATATATCCAGACAAACTGCCATCCCCAGCTACCCACCCCACACACAAAATCAAGCCCCATCAGGGAGCCAAATGATTTCAACGGTCAACAACACAACTGCTGAACAAAAGTCCTTCCCGCATTCTTGTAAGTTCAGCTCGTATGATGACATTTGATTATAATGGCAAAGGATGCTTTTCCTTCAGAACACTTTCTATTTAGCAGAAAGGCATTTGCTTTGTTGAGCTCTTCTCTTAAAACTCCTACAAGTAATTCTTTAAAATGAAGGTAATAAAAGATCATCGAAGCTCTCACAAGTACCCCCTTTTTTATCGTGCTCAGTTACTGCCACCTAGAGGTTCCAGTATAGAAGAATTTATTTGCTTGAATTTAAATTGCAAGAGACCAAAATCTTTTAACACATATGCACTTAAGGCAGAGGGCGGTACAAGTTAACTCATATATTTTTAAGTTATATGTGGATCACTACTGTGAGAAATTGGAAGTCTGCCCAACCCTCGCCCGCCCACCCACCCCCAGCAAACAGCAATAATAAGCTTACCCATTTAGGAGCATTATTCTCCTTCAGCTTTTCCTTAAAATATTCTATTACTTTCTTCTCCCAGTCAGGATTAACCCCATTTTGAGCTGAAAGAAAAAGATGCTTTTCAAAGCTGAAGGTACAATCTATAATAAAAGACTGTTGACACATTAGTTTAGGGTGCCTTACTGGAAGCATTGCACAAGACACCAGAAGCTGCCAGGCTGGGGGGGCTGGATATTACAATCGGGGTGAGGCCGAGGCCCTGCAGGCTCTCAGGTGCTAACAATCTCCTGAGAGCTTCTCCACAGTGAGAGACGAGGCCCCCAACAAAGCAGCACAGGAACCATCACCTGAAAAGCACTCTGCTCCTTGAAAACATTTTAATACAGATTTTAAAAACTTTTGCAATTACCTAAAATGAAAAGCAGAGCATGTTCTTCTTCTGTTTTTTTTTCTTTAAACTTTTTATTTGGGAATAATTTAAAACTTCCAAAAAGTCAAAATGAAAATTACAAAGAACACCTGTACCCTCGCCCCCATTTACTTTATTCTTTGCTTGCTCTCTCTCCCTCTCCCACATTTTTCTCACTTGAGCTTACATTACACACACATCATTTATTTTTACCTTTAAATAGTACTTGGGCTTCCCTGGTGGCTCAGCTGGTAAAGAATTCGCCTGCAATGCAGGAGACCTAGGTTCGATCCCTGAGTTGGGAAGATCCCCTGGAGAAGGGAAACGCTACCCAACTCCAGTATTCTGGCCTGGAGAATTCCATGGACTGTATAATCCAAGGGGCCAGAAAGAGTCGGACGCGACTGAGCGACTTTCACTTAAATAGTACAGTGTGTTTCCTAAGAATAAGGAGATTATCTTGCATAACCACGGTACTTGCTATCAATCTCAGGAAATTCGAAATCGATACCAAACTATTTTTATCAAGTCTACCATGCATATTTCAACTTGTCTCCCGACCCAATACTATTGTTTATTGTACTTTTTCCACTTCAGTACAGATCCAGTTTAGGATCACATGCTGCTTTCTGCTATCTTTTTTTTTCCTTTTAATCTGTTTTTATTCCGGAACAGTTCCTCAATCTTTATCTTTTATGACACTGATAATGAAGAATACAAACCCATTATAAAAAAACAGAATGTTCCTCACTGGGTCTGTCTGATGTTTCCTTATGCATAGACTGCAGTTACATGTTACCAGTCAGAGTGCTACAGAAGCATGCGGTGTCCTTGCATGGCTGTGCGTGCTTCATTTAGACAGGAGATATTCATCTTCTCTTCATGTGTGATGTTAATTTTCACCACTCAGTAGAAGTGACAGCCAAGTTCTCCACAGTAGTCACTTTCCCCTTCTCTCCTCTAGTAAGCAATCTACAGGAGATACCTCAGGACCAAACAAGCAATTTTCATGAAACTTGCCCCGCTCCCAAGATTCAGCACACCTCTTGCAATGACGATTGCAAAATAAGAGAAAGGTTTTTGATGTCATGTTAAAGATCAGAAACCAGCTTTTTAAAAATCATGGGAACTGGCCAAGACTAAAAAGTGAATCATCAAAGAAACAAACAAACCCAGGAATATATACATAGGCATGTTTTCACGAATTAGAACTACCTAACCAGAGTGGGCGGAGAAGGCAATGGCAAGCCACTCCAGTACTCTTGCCTAGAAAATCCCATGGATGGAGGAGCCTGGTAGGCTACAGTTCGTGGGGTTGCTAAGTGTCAGACACGACTGAGCTACTTCACTTTCACTTTTCACTTTCACACATGGAGAAGGAAATGGCAGCCCACTCCAGTGTTCTTGCCTGGAGAATCCCAGGGACGGGGGAGCCTGGTGGGCTTCCATCTATGGGGTCACACAGAGTCGGACACGACTGAAGTGACTTAGCAGCAGCAGCAGCAGCAACCAGAGTGGGTCAATACTTCCACAAGCATGGGTACCACATACATCACACGAGTGCCATGGAAATGTGGTGCTAAGGAATTCTGCTTTTGTTATACAGCTCATTCTGTTAGAAACACTCATAAGATCCTGCCAATACCTGCTGTAGCAGAGAGTCCTAATGCTTTCACTTAACTGAGCAAAGGATAATTATTAAAAAGCATTCATGGAGGTGAAAGCGCCTTCAGTAATTCTGACTGCTGCTGCGAAGTCACTTCAGTCGTGTCCAACTCTTAGCGACTCCATGGACTGCGGCCCACCAGGCTCCTCCGCCCATGGGATTTTCCAGGCAAGAGTGCTGGAGTGGGTTGCCATTGCCTTCTCCGGATTCTGACTGCAATGAGGGTTAAATCCTTGTGTGTGTATGTCAGTCGCTTTGTCATGTCCATCTATTTGGAACCCCATGGACTGTAGGCCCCCAGGCTCCTCTATCCATGGGATTTCCCAGGCAAGAATACTGGAGTGGGTTGCTATTTCCTTCTCCAGGGCATCTTCTCAATCTGGGTCTCCCACACTGCAGATGGGTTCTTTATCAACTGAGCGACAGCAAAGCCCCCAAGGGTTAAATCTACTACTAGTAAACTGGTCCTCCAAGGGTAGCTTCCCAGAGCAGCAGCACGAGCACCACCTGAGCGGTTGTTAGGAAGGCAACTCTTCAGCCCACCCCAGAGCTACGGAGTGAGAACCTCTGGGGGTGAGGCCTAACAAGTCATGCTTTAAAGTACCCTCTAGGTGATGCTGATGAACACTGAGATTTGAGAAGCACTGCTCTACTAAATGCATGCCAACAAAGGATCACTGAATGGGGTTGGGGGGGGGGGCAATGGACTAGCCTGGGTATTTCCTCTTCTAGTCAAAATGGATGTTTCCTACAAGCAGACAATACCACCAACACCACCATTCTGACTGCATCTGTGTAAGAAGGTTGAATACACCACATCACAGGTGATGAAGCTACATCAAAGAGTGACTAGGAAGCAGCAAGTTACTTCGAAGTAACTTACATGTTATGAAATGTTAAAACATCTGGTATTGCAGAACAATTTAAGGACTGCAACAGAGAATTCCAAAATTCTCAGGAGTACAGTAACTACCCATTATGTATTAAGCCTACTTTATGCCCAGCACTTTGTCAAATGCGATCAGGATCCTTAGAATTGAAGGAACTTAGAGCTAAGACAGGGCTTCCCAGGTGGCTCAGTGGTAAAGAATCCTCCTGCCAACGCAGGAGACGTGGGTTTGATCCCTGGGTCAGGAAGATCTGGAGGTGCATGCAAGCACATGAAAGCTAAGATAAGTGATGGGCAGAATAACGGACAAAAGCAAAGAGGAGAAAATAATGAAGGTCAAAATATCTCAGAGAGGGCTTCTGAAAGAGGTGTTTGAGCCAGGCCTGGGAAGAGGGGCAGAACGGAACCATGTTGAGGTATGAGAGGTGGGCATATTGCAGACACAGGGCATTCTGGGGCGGGAACACTAATAGTAAGCCAAAGCCAAGGACGGACATACCAGAAATTCAAATACGCCAGCACAAAGTGGCTGGAAAAGAACAAAGCTAACGAACAAAAGGAAGATGAGACCAAACACATCAGAGTTTTCAATGTCAGGCTACAGATCCACTCTCTGTTCATCAACAATTCACCTTTACATTCCCAGGCTCTAGCAAGGGCCTGGGACACAGCTACTGGAGTCAGAGAAATCAACATTCAATAGACAAAACACAGAGGAAAGCAGGCTGTTTTGCAAGACTAGCACCCATTTCCCCTTTTTCTAGCAACAGTGCCTCTTCTGAGGAGGAACCACAGCACCCTCACTCTCAGCCCCGGGGCGGACCTGACGGAGGCCTCACGGTAGTTCTGATGATCAGGTCAGGGGGGCCTCAGTCAAGGACAACCCTGGGTGTAAGGCTCAGCAGCTGAGTCCAACAAATCCCACAGCTGCCCGTGGCCACAGTGACCGAGGTCTGTCTGCAAAGGAAACCACCCCACGGGAAAGTGGAGTAGAGAGGCTGATTTCTACAGTATTTGGCTGGAGTTGAGCCAGACATTAGCCCACTCAGGAACTGTTACCTGAAACAATGTGTTCATCCTCCTTGGTTTAAGCAGAATCGACTTGGGCCACGGGCAACCAAGAATGCTGCTGAGCACACACCTATCACTACCATCTTTCTCATGAACTCCCGGCCGTCTGAACGTGAGCACCCCTGCACTCTCTTGCCCTAGTTTAAGTGGTCAGAGGAACTGAGGAACAAAAGACAGACACACTTTCACACTCTCACCAACAGCCTATGAGAGGTCCAAGGCTCTGCCTCAATACTTCGTCTTGTCAATCTTTTTAATACGCATCATATACCAAATTAATGTTTTTGTTTCTAGTGTGACATAGACATCAAGGCTCATTTTTTTTCAGAAAGATATCTATTTGTTCCAGCCTTAAAGGACTTTCTAGTGGTAAATTGCTTTGGCAAACGGAACAATTAACTGTCACACAATTACCAAACAGAAAACGTGCAAAAAAATAACCACTCACTCAACATATGCCACAAAATCATGGTCAAAGACGAGGAACTTCACTCATACGCTGTCAATCTTTCTTCCTATAGAATTAGCAAACTTGCATGGGTTCAAGTTCATCATTGATGAGAAACAGATGTTGTAATTGGGGAAAGTCTTCTCGCTGGCCCTCAGTAGCAACAGATGAGATTTTTTAAATAAGTAAGTAAATTCCCGTGATACTACAGTCACACTCAACTCCTGTTTTTATGTTACCGTATTCTGTTAAACTGGTAAGAGTTGTCTATCCTTATGCCAATACCATATTGTCTTAATCACTATTAGGCGGTGATGTTCTTCATCTTTGCTTTCAAGTTTGTCTTGATTATTCTAGATTCTCAACATTTCTAAGTAATTCTGAAGAACACCTGAAAACAACTGCTGAAATTTCTATCAAATTATATTTTGATGTTTAAATTTCAGTTTGATTATATATTGCATGTATAGATTTGAGGAGAACTAAGATATAAGAAGAACTTGACCTGCTGTTGCTAACTTTGAAGACTGAAGGGGGCCGCAACACAAGAAATTAGCCAAACTCTAGAAGCAGTAAAAAAAAGGCAAGGAAGTAAGTCTCCCCTAGAGGCTGCAGAAAGGAAGGCAGACCTATGGACAACTTGATTTTATCCCAGTGACACCCACATCAGACTTCTGGCCTCCAGAACTGTAAGATAATAAATCTGTAACAAAAGCTGGAGAGGGTGTGGAGAAAAGGGAGCCCTCTTACACTGTTGGTGGGAATGATAAGTTGGTGTAGCCACTATGGAAAACAGTTTGGAGGTTTTTTAAAAAAAAAAAACAAAACTAACTAAAAATTAGAGTTGCCACATGAACCAGCAATCCCACTCCTGGGCATATACTGGGACAAAACTATAGTTCAAAAAGATACCGTATCCTGTGACAAATCATAATGGAAAAGAATATTAAAAAGAATATATATAATATATATAACTGAATCACTTTCCTATACAGCAGAAATTAACACAACACTGTAAACCAACCATATTACAATAAAAAATAAATTTATGTTGTTTTAAGCAATTAAATTTATGGTAATTGATTACAGTAGAAATAGGAAATTAATAGTGTATTTTTTAAAGAATTGGTCTATTTCATCCAAGTTGTTGAATTTATATCCGTAGAGCTGTTTGTATTACTCTTTTCCTGTCTGTATTATTCTTTCACGTCTCTAATGATATCTGCTCTTTCAAAATAGTACAGCAACTTTGGAACAGTTTGGCAGTTTCATACAGGGGCTTCCCAGGTGGCACTAGTGATAAAGAGCCTGCCTTCCAATGCAGGAGACATAGAGACGCAGGTTCAATCCCTGAGCCAGGAAGATCCCCTGGAGAAGGACATGGCAAAAAGAAAAAAAGGATTCTCTTATTATTCCCATTTTACAGATGATAAAATTGAGGTACAGAAAGGTTAACTGACATGTTCACCCTCAAGGTTAGAAAGTAGGAGGGGTCAAGCAGTGACCTAGTACAGAAGTGGTAGGAGTGGTCTAGCTTAAGTGCTAGCAATAGGAGATACCTTTCCTGCAGAGAATTTAAAAATAATAAAACCAACTAAAATCCATTTCACTTCTACCATCACTATGAATTAACCATTCTAAACAATGTCAGTGATAAAATATTTTTCCTTTGAAAATCTTCTGCTGGTATAAATCCTAAACAAAATTGTGACTACTGCTGAGTTATATACAGACTTCCCTGGTGGCTCAGACGGTAAAGAATCTGCCCACAATGCAGGAGGCCCAAATTTGAACCCTGGCTCGGGAAGATCCCCTGGAGAAGGGAATGGCTGCCCACTCCAGTATTCTTGCCTGGAGAATTCCACAGACAGAGAAGCCTGGAGGGCCTACAGTCCATAGGGCTACAATTACTACATTTTTACTATTTACCCTTTAATAAATATCTCATTCGACACAGAAGTTTATTTGAAGAACCTCTGTTACATTTTGTGACCCCATGGACAGGCTACTCTGTCCTTCACTATCTCCCAGAGTTTGCTCAAAATTCATGTACATTGAGTTGGTGATGCTAGCTAACCATCTCATCCACTGTTATATATTTAGCTCCCAAAACAGACTCAGCCACATGCATTTGTCTGGACAGTAAATTTCTAAGTGGTATGTGAGTGCGTGCCCAGTCATGGCTGACCCTTTGCGACCTCAGGGACTGTAGCCTGCTAGGCTCCTCTGCCTGTGGAAATTTTCCTGACAAGAATACTGATGTGGGTGGCCATTTCCTTCTCCAGGGGACCTTCCCAACTGAGCGCTTAAACCCGCATCTCCTGCATTGGCAGATGGATTCTGTATCACTGAGCCACCTGGGAAGCCCTCTAAGTGGTACAGACTAGTCCAAACTTGGTTAGAGCAGTTAGCATCCCTCAAGCCCTATGATACTCTAGAGTCCTACAGGTATACGAAATATTTTAAATAAACAAACAATAACCCAGTGATTGTAAAGATGAAGGAGAACTCGAATTATTTCAATTCTACCTTCCACGGGACAACCTGAACAACTTTTTGTGTTTAACATTTTAAACAGTGAAATAGTATGAAGTGAGAGGTGCAATAGGTGCAAATTTTGCTCCTAAGTGAACATTTTACTGAATTTGAATCGTATCTTAATATAGAAATATATTTTTCTTAAGGGCTTGCTTTCCTGGTAGCTCAGCTGGTAAAGAATCCACCTGCAATGCAGGAGACCCCGGCTGATTCCTGGGTTGCAAAGATTCCCTGGAGAAGGCATAGGCTACCCACTCCAGTATTTATGAGCTTCCCTGGTGGCTCGGACCGTAAAGAATCTGCCTGCAGTGTGGGAGACCTGGGTTCGATCCCTGGGTTGGGAAGATGTCCTGGAAAAGGGCATGGCAACCTACTCCAGTATTCTTGCCTGGATAATCCCCATGGACAGAGGAGCATGGTGGGCTACAGTCCATGGGGTCCCAAAGAGTCAGACATTACTGAGCAATTAAGCATAGCACATTTTCTTAAACAGCTATTTGTTTTACAGTAAAGAATGAATCAAGAAAATGTTAGTAACATCAGTGGAAAGATTTCTAATTTGTGTCTTTTGTAGAAGTTTCAGTTTTATCAAAATTCATTTATAATTGAACTGTTTATATAAAATATTATTATATTGAATTATAACTAAAAGACCAAAATTCAAACTATTTAGTAGGTATAAACACTATTGAGATAATAGTTGAGCTTTTTGTCTGCAGAAACTTGTTACTCTTAATACAAAAAATTCATTAATTATACAAGACTATTAAAATCTAAAGTGTGGTACCTGTACCAACATGAAATAACATCGTCATAACAGAACAATCACAAAAAAATTCTAAAATAATCAGGGTTGATGAAGAAGTTGATAGAAACAATGTCTAGATTGAATCTGAGGTATGTAATTACCTTAAACACTGCACATAGCTTCATTCATGATTATTACTGAAAGTAATTCTGGAGTATAAAGAAAGGAAGTATTAAAAAATGATTAGAGCTAAATGCCCTGGGTATGGCCCTGTAGCTAAGAAGCAGTTTGGCTTTAGAATCTGAAATCTTTACTATTCTCTATTACCCAAAGAACTAAATGCACTACAGATTCAATGCAATCCCCACCATAATGCTAACTGCTTTTTTTGCAGCAATGACAGATTCTAAATTCATATGGAAATACAAAGGATTCTGAAGAGTCAAAACTATCTTTAAAAAAGAGAACAACAACAAAGTTGGAGGACTCATGCTTCATCATTTTAAAACTGGCCACAAAGCTACAGAAATCAAGACAACATAGTACTGACAGAAGGGTAAACATACAGATCAACAGAATGGCGCTGAGAGGTCAGAACGTATAACGCTATACGTCTACGGTCAACTGATACACACACACACACAGTTTAAAAAAAAAAAAACAAAAAACAAAGCTGCCAGACTGAATCAGTGGGGAAAGCATAGTCTTTCTCAACAAAAAGTGCTGGGGGAGCTTCCAGGATGGTGGAGGCAACCACATGCTGAAAAGGTAGCACACCGAAGTTTCATGGAGACAGAAGCTTTCCACAAGGGACCCTACCAGACCTTGCCCTATGTTCCTTTTCATCTGCGTACTATGAGATCCTTCAGAATAAACTGGTAAATGTGAAAACACACACACACAAGGTGCTGTGACAACTAGATATGCACATGCAAAAGAATCCCTACCTCATACCATCATCCACAAAAATTAATTCAAAATGGATCCGAGACCTAAATGTAAGGAGCTAAAACTACAAAATTCTAAGAAAGAACACAGATATATATCTTTGTGACCTTGCATCAGACAATCGTTTCTTAAATATGGTACCAAAAGCATAAGCAACTAAAGGAAAAATAAATTGGACATCATCAAAATAAAAAATCTGCATCAGAAGATGTTATCAAGAAAGTGAAAAGGCAATTTATAGAACAGGTGAAAATATTTCTAAAACATATATCCGATAAGGGTCTAATATACAGAATATATAAAGAACCCTTATAATGCAACAATACAAGACAAAACCCCAATTAAAAAATCTACAAAGGGGAATTCCGTGGAGGTGCAGTGGTTAGGATTCTGGGCTTTCAATGCCAAGGGCATGGGTTCAATCCCTGGTCAGGGAACTAAGATTTGGGAAGCAGCTGCATGGTGTGGTCAAAAAATAAAAATCTGCAAAGAATTTGAAAAGACATTTCTCCAAATGAGATATACAAAAGGCCTATATGCATATGAACAGATACAATATACTATTACATTACAGTAACGCAAACTGAAATCATAATGAGATACCACTTCACCCCCATTAGGATAGCTATTATTAAGATGTTGAAGTGGACTGGAGAAATTGGAACCCTCATACTTTGCTGGTGGAAATGTAAAATGGTGCAGATACTTTGGGGAAAAGTTCTAACATGAAATTACCATATGGCCCAGCAATCATACGCCGAGGCATATTCCCAAGAGAATTGAAAACATGTATTCACACAAAAACCATGTGCATTTATAGCAGCACTATTCACAATAGCCACGTGTCCACCTATGGAGAAATGGATAAACAAAACATGGCATATTCGCGCTATGGAGCAGTATTTGCAGTCATGGAAAGGAATGCAGTACTCAGATGCTACAACACGTATGAACCTCAACAACATTATGCTAAGTTAAAGAAACCAGACACAAGAGGCCATACATTGCATGGTTCCATTTATATGAAATGTCCAGACTAGGTAAACCATGGACAGAAGTCAATGAGTGGTTTTAAGAGGATGGTGGATGGGGCAATCAGGAGTGACTGCTAACATATATGGGGCTTCTTTCTGGGGTAACAGTAATGACATGCTGATGGCTGCACACTCACAATGAATAAATTAAAAACCACTGAACTGTACATTTTAAAACGGTGAATTTTATATCTCAATGCAAAAAAAAAAGAACTACAATCGGAAACAGTTAAAGAAGTGGGACCCTCAGTGGGAGAAAAGCAGCACACGCTTATTCCACTCTTCATTTTATAATGTAATACTTTTTTAACCATATGCAAGTTATTATTTAATAATTTAAAAATTCATATACATACACGTTTATATCTATATATACGCGCGTGTGTGTGTGTATATATACATGCCTTTTGCCATGGCTCTCCAATTCATGCCTCCCTGAGAACTTCCCCCAGTGGTGAGGTGTGGGGCTCAATGGTTCTGACCATCCATTACGTAACACTGCCCTGGCAGTGGCTGACTGGCCCATGAGTGAACCATTGACTCCATGCTAGGCCAATCAGAGCCTCTAACCCTAAAATCTGGGATTAAGATAAAGCTGCTGGAACTTTTCTGGCAGTTCATCTGCTAAGACTCTGCACTCCCCATACAGGGTGCCGAGGTTTGAACCCGGGTCAGGGAATAGATCCCACATGCCTCAGCCAGAGACCTGCACGCCGCAACAACTGAAGGTCCTGCATGCTGCAACTGAGATCGGGCATAGCCAAAAAAATACTTTTAGAAAAAATAAAGATGACAGCTCAAGCGGGCTGGAACTGACAAGTGAAACCGAGAGCCCTGGACTAGAGAAAGGTAAAGTTTGTGTGCAGAAATGAACATAGCCTAGGGGAGAAAACTGAGATGTGTTGCTTGGTTGGATTTCTGCTGGCTTTCCAATTTCACTCAGTAGTCTCTTGGGTTACCAAACCACCTGCCCTGCCTTTGGATTCTATAGCCTTAACACAAATTACTTTTTTTTCAATGGCCTAACAGGGGCCTGAATATTCATTGGAAGGACTGATGCTGAAGCTGAAACTCCAATTTTGGCCACCTGATGTGAAGAACTGACTCATTTGAAAAGCCCCTGATGCTGGGAAAGATTGAAGGTGGGAGGAGAAGGGGACGACAGAGGATGAGATGGTTGGATGGCATCACTGACTCAATGGACATGAGTTTGAGTAAGCTCTGGGAGTTGGTGATGGACAGGGAAGCCTGGCGTGCTGCAGTCCACGGGGTTGCAAAGAGTTGGACATGACTGAGCAACTGAACTGAACAAGGGAAAGGTGGTAAGAAGTCCAAGGTGGGTACAGACAAAAAAGGAGTGAACTACTGGTTTAGAATCATGGTGACAACAAAAAAGCAGACAGACTTTTAGATGATTTTACTATTGCTTTAAATTCTCTAAAATGCTAGTGATTAGATACTACTCCCTTCTCTCCTCCACACATCAATGACCTTTTTCTTTATGAGCTAGTCTAATTCTAGTTCTGTTAGATATGACCAAAGTGCCTTGAATATAATGGAAACTAATGATCTTGACCCAACCAACAATCTGAACATAAAGAAATCTGAGTTGATAAGCATTCCTACTTATTCTGAAATTAACTCAGCTATTAATTCAAGTGAAAAAAATTCATTTTTTAAAATGAAAAAAAGATTAAAAGAAAAAAATGTACAAAACTTTTTTTTTTCCTCATTTACAATGCCTGCTTCTGTTTAAGGGAAGTAAGTTTTTACAGGTTACTAATGAACAATCACTGTGGGGATTATGCACATAATAGAACTCAATATGAGCTTCCCGTAAAGAATGCACCTGCAATGCAGGAGACCGGGGTTTGATCCCTGGGTTGGGAAGTTGCCCTGGAGAAGGAAACAGCAACCCACTCCAGAATCCCACGGACAGAGGAGTCTGGCGGGCTACAGTCCATAAGAGTCGGACATGACTGAGCGATTCACACACACACAGAGTTCAATAAAGTATTTCTAAATCTTAAGTCTATGGACCTCAATGTTCTATATGTAAAATCTTTTAAAAACTGGAACAGAAACAGAAAAAGCATTTTATGAAAGCTTACAGGGAAAAATTTACATATGAACAATTGTAATATGGCAGATACAAATTCAAAATATGCATTGGTTCACAAAGATGAATTATGATTCATATAGTTGTAACTGTAGTCACTAAGAGAATTTCAAAATTTCTTATTTGAACCAAGAAAAAAGAATTAGCATTTGCATGTGAAAGTAACTCATACCTGGTATGATCACTTTCTCTGAACCAATATAATGTCCACCAAGACTGTCTTTAGTTAAGATTTGTGGTGACAGTAACCATCGCAGTTTACACCATTTCTGATTGATTAATCAGTCTTTTCACTGCCTCTGCTCAACAAATATTCACAGAGCAGTCTTTAAAAAAAAAAATCTTATTTTTTGGCTGAGGAGCATGTGGGATCTTGGTCCCCTAACCAGGAATTGAACCTGTACCCTGTACATTACAACTGCGGAGCCTTAACCACTGGACCACCAGAAAATCCCTTTGGAGCATTTTTGATGTACAGGTATATTCTAGGCAAATAAAACAGATACACATCCTAAAATCTCCAGGGTTAAAACACAGACAAGGAACCCAGGAAACAAGTGATTTCAACAACATGCTTAACAAGTTAATTTCCAGGCTTCACAGGATCCTATAATTACATGCAGCAGAAGTTACCTAACTCAGGTTCCCAAAGAATAAGATTTAGCCAGGAAAATTGAAGTAGGAGAGGAAGTTGTGACCAGGCAAAGGAAACAGCCTATGCAGAAAGCCTAGTGGCATGGTTTAAGATCAAAGAACTAGAAGAAGGTTCCGTGCGAGGGGGAATACAGTGATGAGGTCTGAGAGCTGGGCAATGTGCCTTCCCAGTTGTGTCTGACTCTTTGCAGACCACCAGCCTTCTTGGTTCACGGGATTCTGCCGGGAAGAATACTGGAGTGGGGTTGTCATTTCCTTCTCCAAGGGATCTTCCTGACCCAAGGATCGAACCTTCGTCTCCGGGGTTGCCTGCATCACAGGTGAATTCTTTACCACTGAGACACCAGAGCTGGGCAGGGGTGGGGCCAAAAGGCCTCATAAACCACAAAAGATAAGTATTACTTTTCTCTCTGGGGGAAAAATGGATTTAAAACAATTTCCTATTAGACCAAAAAGAGTCTACAAGTTTAACACCTCACTTCTCACACAAACATACCTGTAATGTTGTTATTATAAAGCTATCCAATCCCATATATTCACAGTGATAGGAAAATGTAGCAAAATATACATTATACATCAAACTAGCTTTTACAAAAACATCATGACTGTAAGACAGGATTAGTTTCTCCTCTGCAAGACACAACCTGTATGAGAATAAGACATTCTAGAGGAAAAACACATCAACAAGGTCCAGGTCACCAACAATACACAAACTTCACAAAATACTGTAGAGCCAGTGTTTTATATCCAAATTACACCTTCTATACGATAATGAGTTGTTTGCCTCTTAGGGTCCTAAAAGCAGGAGACAAAATCTGACACAAATACATTCAAATATATACCAAATATAAAATCATCTCATTTATCCAGCCAGACTAGGACAGGAATATTTCTCATAAATTTTCTAAACATCAATTAAGCACCAAAACTTACTTTTGAATGATTTTCCCTAAAAAGCGTCTCTGTGTCTGCACCCTCTTAAACCTACTGTGCAATTTAATCTTCACTCCACATTTTAAGGCCATTATTTTGGAAAACAATTATGGGTTCTGGTATTCATTATGAGCATCAATTACTAGGATTTAGTAGAGAGACATATGCCCCTTTTTGAAAAAGGTCCTGGATGGATATACAGGGATTAAAAAAAAAATTTTTTTTTAAACACTATGTACGTAGTTTGAAATTTCTCCTTTAATAGGTTGTCAGTGTTTACTAGCTACAATCTGGATGCCTACCCAGGGCTTTTCCTAATTTGCTGCCTCTAGTTTCAGCCTGGGAAACCAGATAACAAGTTCAAACCACAAGGAAAAGGAATAAAGAGTTGCTGAGTGAGCCTTTCCTGCAAGAAATACATTTTCTGCCATCCGTTTTGGCTGCTGGAGACTATTTAGCTTCTTAATAAGCGTTCACACTAATATTCCACAAGGTCTTAAGTGAGGAAGGCCACTTTACAAGTTCAAGTTACCTCCTGACAAGTCAAGTGTTCTGATCTTACACACTGATTTCTGGTTGGGTTTGCCTCCACCACTCCTAAGTGCAAAAGACATGCGGGGTGGGGCCAAAATGCCTAGTGAACGGCAACCAGACTTAAGTTTTCCTTAGTGTACCCTACCCGAAAAGTGTCATTAACCATGATTGCAAGTGAAATTTCCTGAGTTTGCCTGCCACATGCTAAGCTCTTTCTATGCATGAACGCATTTGAGTTCGTTCACCATTTCTTGCTAGCTCTGGCCCAAGAAGAGATGGGGAGACGAGACAGGTTTTAAAGGTGTCCTAACGGAAAAAATCTAAGTTATCACAATAAATCTTATCTCGAAAAGGGAGAATGTATGTAATACAGGAGTTACAGCCAACTTCTGCAGCGAGCGAGCGAGCGAGCACTCCCCCCACACACCGGAAGTTTTGAAATGTCCTGCGGGCTTCCCATAGGCAAAGTGCTTTTCCCTTCAGCCCATCTCTGCGGGTCCTCCCGAGAGCTTCGAGGACCCCCCGCCTCGGAGTCCGGCCGCACGCGGGGCTCGGGGGCCGCCCTCGGGGCCACGAAGGGGGAAGCGCGGCCGTCAATCAGGCCGGCCGCCGGCTCCTGGCGGCGTAACCTTGGCCGCTCGCGAGTCGCGAATCGGGCAGGTGGGAGGCACCTGCGGCCCGGGCCCCGGCGGCCGCGGCCCGGAGCCTCCCGGCGGGAGGGGGCTGCCGGGCGCCGGCCGGCGCAGGCCCGGCTGCCGTCTCGGCCGCTCGAGCCCTCGAGGCGGCCGCGCCTGGGGGCCGCGCGGCAGGGTCCGGGCCGCGGGGGCTCGGTGAGCTCGGCGGCCCGCCCGCCCCCCGGCGCCGCCACTCACCGAAGAAGCCCTGCACGATGCCCAGCGGGTGGCTGAGCCAATCCTCCCCACAGGGCATCTCGCCGGCGGGCCGGGGCCGGCGCGGCCCGGGCGTCCCGCGCGCCGCTGCTCCTCGGCGGGGGCTCGGCCGCTCCTCGCCCGCGCCCTCCCACGCAGGGGCAGCCTCGCGGCGCGGGCCGCCCGGCCTCGCCGCGCCTCAGCGAACGGCGGCGGCGGCTGTGAGGCGCTGCCGGCGACGGGCAGGCGGCGCGTGCGGGCCCCCAGCCTCCACTTCGCACAATGGCGGGAAACAGGCGCCGCCGCCGCCGACCGCGCTGCCGGCGACCTGGGTGGAGCTCGCGCTGGGAGGGGCGGCGGGGGCGCGCGGCGCGGCCCCGCGGCGGGGGGCGGGGCGGTCCTGCTCCGGGGCGGGGCCGCAGCTCGGCGGGGCGGGGCCGCGGCGGCAGCGGGCGGCCGCCATCTTGGAGGCGGGCGAGGGGACGGGCAGGGGCGGCCCCGCGGGCACGCCGCGTGGCTGCTTGAGGGCTGCGTATTGCTCGGTGTCCCTCTGCAGTCTCGAAAGGAGAGACTCCCGAAGTCTGGTTTATCTGTTTATAGTGGCGAGGCCTTGCGCAGCTCGGAGACCGCAACAGTCCAAAAGCACAAGCGCAAAGAGACCTCAGAGTTATCTCTGGGCAAGATTAGAAGCTAACGTTGCCTCTGCTGTCTGCTCGCCTCATCCCACTTCTTGGTCCGTTTTTTTTTTTTTTTTTTTTAATGGCCAATGGCAACTCTTTTGTTTGGTTCCCTACTAGAAACCCTATGTAGTGACTTTCCTCCACTGGATCAAGTCTTCCCTCGACTGGATCAAGACAGTGGCATCTCTACACAGAAAAGATCTGGTTAATAGTAACCTTTGAATGAGGAAATTTGGAAAATATCCAAGTTCTGTAATGAAACAGCCCCTAGATCTGGAATATATCGGAGAAAAACCTCACTCTCATAACCTGAAATACACCGTATTAACAGAAGGATGATCTGAATGCGACCATCTCCACTCCCCAAAAAGTGGGGAGCTGGACAACTGAACTCAGATCTCAAGCCCTCCTTAGGGCAAAAGGGTTTATTTTGTATCTGTCACTGTGAACTAATTACATTCCTCTGAATCTGGTGGTCAAGGCTGGTTGAATCTCCGGATATGGAAACTGAAGCTATGGAGACCTGACCACGCAGGGCCCTCTGTACTATTTCGTACCATTTTACATAAGGAACTCTGGCATCCACAGATATGTGTTCTGTTCCTGGAACCAATTGCCTGCAATTGATACCAGGGAGTGACTGTGATTGGCATATTATACTATACATCTGGCTCTTATGAATTTGGGTGAGCTGAGAAAACGGTTTCAAATCTCTGGCATTACTACTTCTTTCATTCATTCATTTAGCAGAGAAGGGCTCAAGATTCCTGGTATTGAATAGAGAAATCTCCTATTTAGGTTTGTGGCCAGTAAAATGCAAATTAAATGTATGTCATGGACATCTGCTTTTAGATTATAATAATTTCAATTTGCTGTATATGAAATTGCAGCTGGACACCAATTCAGCAGTGGCTAAGAACACTTCAGCTTTTGGTTTTTCCCTCTGTAGTCAGTGATTTGTAGACAATTGTTCAGATTTAACTTTAAGAGACACTGTGATCCTACTGAAACGTAATTATTTTATAATATGAATAATTTCACCCTCTAATTTTCCTGTGGCAAGATGTTTTGACACTACTAATGAGTGGTTATGACAACTTAAAAGGCCAAGGGAAGGTCCATGAGAGTACTTCTCTATGGCAAGATTTTTTTTCCCACCGCTGGCAATCACACTTCCCCACTCTCAAGTCTGTATTTTTAAGAAGGGCATTAAGGGACTTCTGTGATGGTCCAGTGGTTAAGAATTTGCCTCCCAATGCAGGGGACACAAGTTCGATCCTTTGTGGGGAAACTAAAATTCCACATGCTGAGGGCAACTAAGTTGGTGGGCTACAACTACTGAGCCCACACACTCTAGAGCCTGTGTACCACAAGAAGAGAAGCCCCCATGGACTGCAACAAAGACCCACTGTCTTCATGTTATGTACAGTTCAGTGAGAGACTTATTACTGAATAATTATCCATTTACAACCATGATAGGTACCGGGGAAGAAAAAGTGAAGTGCTATAAAAGGAATGAATAGCACCATCTAGTCTAGTGAGGGAGGGTTTTGGGGAAAGGATCCTTCAGGGATTTCCTGAAAATGTGACATTTTTCACTAGGACTTGAAAGATAAATAAGAGTTAGCTAGGAGAAAAGCGTGAGGGTAATTTTCCAACCGCAAGGAGATCCAACCAGTCCATTCTAAGGGAGATCGATCCTGGGTGTTCATTGGAGGGACTGATGCTGAAGCTGAAACTGCAATACTGTGGCCACCTCATGCGACGAGTTGACTCACTGGAAAAGACTCTGATGCTGGGAAAGGTTGGGGGCGGGAGGAGAAGGGGACGACTGAGAATGAGATGGCTGGATGGCATCACCGACTCTGTGGACATGAGTTTGAGTGAGCTCCGGGAGTTGGTGATGGACAGGGAGGCCTGGCGTTCTGTGATTCATGGGGTCGCGGAGAGTCGGACAAGACTGAGCGACTGAACTGAACTGAACTGAATTTTCCAAGTCTTAAGGCAAGGAAAACAAAAACTTGAATAGAAAATTAAACATCACAATTTATGTCATGACAAAGCTCTCAAGAGTATTTAACAGCATAATAATGTTAAATTAGAATATTTACCTAAGCAACATTATAATTTAACTTTAGGAAGCTAAGGGGATGAGGATGTATAGGATTCACATATGTGATAGGATAAAGAAGACGTAAACCTCATCTTAAACCTGGGAAGTCAACACATAATTCAAAGGAGAAAAAAAGGAAAACTCAGAAGTGACAACATAATGTTAATCTGAAAATACAGAAATACTGAAACAATCAGCAGAAAGAATTGAATGTCGTTGCCTCCAGGATGGGGTGAAAGTTTCTTGTAAACATTAGTTTATTTTCTATATACTCAGCATGAATTCAACCTCAGCTGCACTGAAATTTCCACTAGACTAAGATCTTTGAAGCAGTGATTTTGGTATTTTTATGCTGTATTGTTCCCAAGTACCTAGAACAGTGTCTGACGTCATAGATGTGCAATAAATAGTTGCTGAATGGATAATGCATACTTTCCATCAATTGCCTAAATCTCCTTTCTAAATAGACACATTGAGTATTTTTAAATTAATTAATTTTAATTTTGGCTGCTCTGAGTCTTCATTGTGGCAAGCAGGGGCTCCTCTCTAGTTGAGGTGTGTGGGCTTATTGTGGTGGCTTCTCTTGTGGTAGAACACAGGCTCTAGCATGTGCAGGGTCAGTGATTGTGGGCTTAGCTGCCACGTGGCATATGGACTCTTCCTGGAACAGGTATTAAACCTGTGTCCCCTGCATTGGCAAGCGGATTCTTAACCACTTCCCCAGGGAAGTCACATCAGGTATTTTATATACATTATTTTCTTGGACATCTTTCCCAAAGTCCTTTGTCCTGTTCCAGTCTGGTTTGTTGCCCTCTACTTCTGGTGCAAAACTGTCTTCTTAGGATCTCCCACCACCATTATCCTAAAGATTCTCTTCTTTAGGATTCATCTTTTCATTGAAACTGCAAAAAAATATGTTTTCTCCTTTCAGTGTTGTGGAAAGGTTGTCCTGGGAAGAAATGCATTTCCTAGCTACGAAGTGCAGGGGAGGTTGGTTGCCTGGCTAGGAACTACATTTCCCAGGCTTCTTTGATGCTAGGCAGGGATATATGACTAGGTTTACCAAAGAAGCACAAGGGAAAGTGTATCTGGAACTTCCACTTCAATTTCTTAAGAATTTGGCCTTGGATATGTTCTTTGTTCTTTCCTGATGGATGGGGTGGTGATGTCTAGAATGACCTTGTGCTAAAGCCAGCCTAGATTTTCATGTGAACATTGCATTCTGAGATAGCTTTTTTTTTTTTTTTTTTACAGCTGCTAGCATTACTCTAAATAATACAGAAATTATTTTCAGAAGTGATATGCTACCATAACAAAGAGAAAATGCATAATGTGGCCCTAGTTTAGTGCTTGGATAGTGGATGACAATAGATGAAAGACAAAATGCCCCAGGGAATGCAGACAATCATTTATTCGGGGTGTTGGCAATAGAGAGAACACACATTCAGGAGAGGTTTTTTTTCTTTTTTTGCACTGGGTCTGTGTTGCTGTACATGAAGTTTCTCTAGTTGCAGGGAGTGGGGACTACTCTCCAGTTGTGGTGAGCAGGCTTCTCATTGTGGGGGTGACTTCTCTTGTTACAGAGCACAGGCTCTAGGGTACATGAGCTCAATAGTTGTGGCGCTCAGGCTTACTTGCCCCAAGGCATGTGGAATCTTCTAGGACCAGGGATGAACCCACATCCCCTGCAACGGCAGGGAGATTTTTAACCTCCGGACCACCAGTGACCTCCCTCAGGAACATTTTAAAGAGTTACATTTGGAGATTTTATAAAAGAGTCACTGAGGATGGGGTAAGTCTTATTTTGGTATGTGCAAGAGCCTCCTTTACAGTTAGCCCTTTCTTAGAAAACAAAAGGGAGGAGTAATTTATTTTTTGACCATGCTGTATGGCTTGCAGGATCCTCGTTTCCTGACCAGGGATTGAACCTAGGCCCCTGCAGTGAAAGCGCCAAATGATAACCACTGGACTGCCAGGGTATTTCCAAGGAGGAATTTCTAACCATCCCTATTTTCTCGGGAGTGAGGGAAACAAATAGGAAAGTTGGCACTTACCAACCCATTGTTCTGTCAGAGGATATGGGTCAGAGTTCTATTGTTAAATGCAGTCTGGCTATTGTTTGTGTATTCGGTCTCCCAGATATATTGTACAAACCACATATGTAATTTAAAAGTTAAATTTTAAAAAGTAAAAAGAAACAAGTAACACTTTAAAAAAAAATGAGCTGAGTTTCTGAATACATTTAAAAGGATAGATAGTTCTTTCAATCGGAGAAGGCAATGGCACCCCACTCCAGTACTCTTGCCTGGAAAATCCCATGGACGGAGGAGCCTGGTAGGCTGCAGTTCATGGGGTTACTAGGAGTTAGACACGACTGAGTGACTTCACTCCAGTATTCTTGCCTGGAGAATCCTAGGGACAGGGGAGCCTGGCGGGCTGCCGTCTATGGGGTTGCAGAGTCAGACACGACTGAAGCGACTTAGCAGCAGCAGCAGCAGTCCTTTCAATGGAGAGAAAAGGAACAGACATTGCTCTGGCACAGAGTGGTAACACTAATTTTAATAATATATTTAACCCAGTATGGGTTTCCCTTGTGTCTCAGCTGGTAAAGAATCTGCCTGCAATGTGGGAGACCTGGGTTCGATCCCTGGGTTGGGAAGATTCCCTGGAGAAAGGAAAGGCTACCCACTAGATTATTCTGGCCTGGAGAATTCCATGGACTCATGGAGTCACAAAGAGACACGACTGGGCAACTTTCACTTTCACTTTAACACAACATATAAAAATATTGTAATCTGTACAAATAATCCATGTGAAGGCTATTATCTTTTTTTAATCTAATTCGTCAAAATCCAGAGTGTATTATATACTGATAGCACATCTCAATTCAAATAGCCACATTTCTAATGCTTAGTAACCACAGGTGGGCACAGCTACAAGATCAGGAGAGCTGTAAGCACAGGAGAAATTGGGGCCTTCCTGGATTAAAAAAAAAACAATGTGGTATTCAAACTCAAGGAGAGTTTACTCAAAGGTGTTTTCAAGGATCAGTCCTTTTAGACTTCTCAGGTAAACTAAAGAATCTAGCTTCGTAGCAAAGGTCAGATCAAGATTGTAGCTTGGTTTTAAATGACCTCAAGTTAACCCCCACTGAAAGTCACTCAGTCATGAGCGACTCTTTTTGCCCCCCATGGACTATACATTCCATAGAATTCTCCAGGCCAGAATACTGGAGTGGGTAGCCTTTTCCTTCTCCAAGGAATCTTCCCAACCCAGGGATCGAACCCAGGTCTCCCACACTGCAGGCAGATTCTTTAACAGCTGAGCCACAAGGGAAGCCCAAGAATATTGGAGTGGGTATCTATCCCTTCTCCAGAGGATCTTCCTGACCCAGGAATTGAACCGGGGTCTCCTGCATTGCAGGCATATTCTTTACCAACTGAGCTATCAGGGAAGCCACAGTAACCACTGTTAGGCTCAGAGAAAAAAGAGCTCAGGTCAGACACGGAAGTTACTTTACTGGAAACAGCAAACCAGGGGCTGGCCTGAAAGAGTCTGTAACTGTTCAAGCCTGAAAGCAAGTTTCAGGCTTCAGACTCATACCAACAGGAAGTAAACTGCCAAAGCTGTACTGCCCCTAATGAGGATGTACTTCCCAATGCCACTTCACTTATGGCCTTGGATGACCACGGTCAAGGAGAAGCCCCCCAGAGGGCAAAGCCAGGGCCAGTAAGGACTGTGGATGGGGGAGTTATTTACAGAAAACCAAACCAAAGACAGCCAGGACTAACCACAAATATTCTCCACTGTCAGGGCAGGGGTATTTTCAGTTTTTGCCTAGAAGGGCTCAATCATTTCTATGAAAGAGAGATTACTGTGCTTTCCATTCCTCTTTGATTCCTAGTGGGAGTCTCCATTGCACTTACCCTGTTCTTGCTCCACAACCGTCTATTGAGTGTCTCGTAGTCACAGCTCCTGAGGAACTACATCCAGAATCACTGGGAAAAGCTGAGCTGCCCAGAGATCCTGGACTTTTAAGCTGAAGGCAGCTGGTTGCCACTCTTGGTGCACGAGTATGTTCCATTTGTGAAGAAGGCTTGGTAAATGGTGGCCAGAAGGATAGACTGCCATGGCAGTTATCATTTGCCCACCAAAACCTTCCTCCTCCATTGTTACAGAACTGTAGTCACCAGCATTGTGGCTACCCAAGTGTAAGAAGAGGTGGCAAGAATACACAGAAGAACTGTACAAAAAAGATCTTCAAGACCAAGATAGTCATGATGGTGTGATCACTCACCTAGAGCGAGACATCCTGGAATGTGACAGTCAAGTGGGCCTTAGGAAGCATCACTAGGAGCAAAGCTAGTGGAGGTGATGGAATTCCAGTTGAGCTATTTCAAATCCTGAAAGATGATGCTGTGAAAGTGCTGCACTCAATATGCCAGCAAATTTGGAAAACTCAGCAGTGGCCACAGGACTGGAAAAGGTCAGTCTTCATTCCACTCCCAAAGAAAGGCAATGCCAAAGAATGTTCAAACTACCGCACAATTGCACTCATCTCACACGCTAGTAAAGTCATGCTCAAAATTCTCCAAGCCAGGCTTCAGCAATAGGTGAACCGTGAACTTCCAGATGTTCAAGCTGGTTTTAGAAAAGGCAGAGGAACCAGAGATCAAATTGCCAACATCTGCTGAATCATGGAAAAAGCAAGAGAGTTCCAGGAAAACATCTATTTGTGCTTCATTGACTATGCCAAAGCCTTTGACTGTGTGGATCACAACAAACTGTGGAACATTCTGAAAGAGATGGGAATACCAGACCACCTGACCTGCCTCTTGAGAAACCTGTATGCAGGTCAGGAAGCAACAGTTAGAACTGGACATGGAACAACAGACTGGTTCCAAATAGGAAAAGGAGTACGTCAAGGTTGTATATTGTCACCCTGCTTATTTAACTTCTACTCAGAGTACATCATGAGGAACGCTGGGCTGGAGGAAGCACAAGCTGGAATCAAGATTGCCGGGAGAAATATCAATAACGTCAGATATGCAGATGACACTACCCTTATGGCAGAAAGTGAAGAGGAACTCAAAAGCCTCTTGATGAAAGTGAAAGAGGAGAGTGAAAAGGTTGGCTTGAAGCTCAACATTCAGAAAACAAAGATCATGGTATCTGGTCCCATCACTTCATGGGAAATAGACGGGGAAACAGTGGAAACAGTGTCAGACTTTATTTTTGGGGGCTCCAAAATCACTGAAGATGCTGATTGCAGCCATGAAATTAAAAGATGCTTACTCCTTGGAAGGAAAGTTATGACAAACCTAGATAGCATATTAAAAAGCAGAGACATTACTTTGCCAACCAAGGTCCGTCTAGTCAAGACTATGGTTTATCCAGTGGTCATGTATGGATGTGAGAGTTGGACTGTGAAGAAAGCTGATCGCCAAAGAAATGATGCTTTTGAATTGTGGTGTTGAAGACTCTTGAGAGTCCCTTGGACTGCAAGGAGATCCAACCAGTCCATTCTGGGGGAGATCAGTCCTGGGTGTTCATTGGAAGGGCTGATGCTAAAGCTGAAACTCCAATACTTTGGCCACCTCATGCAACGAGTTGACTCACTGGAAAAGACTCTGATGCTGGGAGGGATTGGGGGCAGGAGGAGAAGGGGACGACAGAGAATGAGATGGCTGGATGGCATCATCGACTCGATGGACATGAGTTTGAGTGAACTCCGGGAGTTGGTGATGGACAGGGAGGCCTGGCGTGCTGTGATTCATGGGGTCGCAGAGAGTTGGACACAACTGAGCGACTGAACTGAAGTGTGGAGTGTTATTTCCCAGTTCTTCTTGTACCCAAAGGGAGTGCCTTTTGTTGAAGTTCACACTAGTGGAATGTGACCAAAAGTGATGTGTGTTAATTTCTGTCTCACTTCTGTTAAGGGACATTTGGACTCTGTGGCAGTCCAGTGGTTATGACTCCGTGCTTTCACTGCAGAGGGCATGGGTTGTATCCTGGTTGGGGAACGAAGATCCCATACACCTCACAGTGTGGCCAGAAAAACAACATGGGACATTTGTCTCTGAATTGAGCTCACCTCTTCTTACTGCCTTGGGGGGCAGCCTCAGAAGCGCTATGTTGAAGACAAAAGCTGGTCACCAACATGTATTCTTGTGTGAGTGAGAAAGGAACATTTGTTTGAACCTTTGCATTTTTGGGTCTTTTTGTTTGGGAATGTGCTTGAATCCCCCTGTACACCTGTGTTGGATATCCTGTTACTTGCAGCCCATATAGGAAGACTTAGCCTTATTCCTTTATTTTTAGTGGAGCCCCTCCGTCATATTCTTAGAAAGTGTGCTTGAGAGGTAAATATTTTGGGAGTTGAATTTCTTTGCATCTGACCGTTTTTATTCTCTTGGAATCTGTATAGATCTTTGTCTCCTGTGCTCAGATGTGTTTTTTCAGCTATGGTGCTGAATTCTGATCCACCCCCCCCACCCCCTTTTAAGATTAAAAAATTTTTATTTTTGGCTGTGCTGGGTCTTCCTTGCTTTGCGCAGGCTTTCTGTAGTTGTGGTGAGTGGGGCTACTTCTCATTGCAGTGCACGGGCTTTAGGGGCGTGACCTTCAGTAGTTGCAGCACAAGGGCTCAGTAGTTGCAGTGTGATGGCTTAGCTGTTTCTCGGCTTGTGGAAGCTTCCCGGACCAGAGATTGAACTCTGTCCCAGGTGGCTGCCAATGCAGGAGACGAAAGAGACATAAGTTCAATCCCTGGGTCGAGATGATCCCCTGGAGAAGGAAATGGCAGCCCACTCCAGTATTCTTGCCTGGAGAATCCCTTGGACAGAGGAGCCTGGCTGGCTGCAGTCCGTGGGGTTGCAGTGAGTTGGAGATTACTGAGTAACAGGGCACAGCAGTGCCACCAGGGAATTCCAGAGATTTTTTTTTTTTTAAATGGGTCATTTTTAAAGTCCTTCCCAGATTTATTACAATGTGGCTTCTGTTTTATGTTTTTTTGGCCATGAGGCATGTGGGATCTTGGCTTCCTGACCAGAGATCAAACCGGCCTCCCCTGCATTGGAATGCAAACTCTGAACAACTGGACTGCCAGGGAAGTCCCACTAAACACTTTTAATTAGGAAACCTGTATCCTTCATTTCTGGATATAAACTTTTTTCTTGATGATTCCCTCCCCTGCATGTTCTGTCTTTTTTAGCAGAGCTCTTAAAATGCAAATACTGGCTTTTCTTGCCTGGTACTCTAATTTTCTTGTTTCTCGCCTAGCTTCCATCTGTTTGTCTTTTTGTTTTCTTTTCTGAGAAAATTTCTCGTATTTATTTTCCTTATACTTACTTTCTTGTTTGTTCCCTAAATATTTCTTTTCTTTCTCAAACAGCACCCCGATCCTGTTTCTTGGTTGCAGATCCCTCTGAAGATATTACTGATAGATTTTTAAAAGTCCCTGCCTTCCCGTGTGGGTTATTTCTTCTAAATTACCATTTCCTGTTCCTTTTGTGGGTTATGTTTGGATCACTGTCTTTGAGGCTGACTCTTCTCAATCATGTGGTAAATATACTTAAAGTGTGGGGACTGCCTCCCACCTGTGCTTCTTCTGATCACACCTGTCAGCCTGAATTAATACCCAGCATGTCACCTTGTATAGAAAGCAACACAAACCCTCCTCCAAAAGAATGGCCATTTCTGACATCGACAGAGCATGAGGCTCTTTGCCCACTACCCACAATTTCCAAATCAGTCACATGTGAGCTGATGCCTCCTACATCTCATTTCAAGCCCGGACTTCTTTCTTCAGTTTTAGAGCCATCTATCTAATTGCTGGGTATCTCCATTTTTATGTTCCACTTTGTCCTCCTGTTGCTCTGTGTTCCCTGAATCAGAAATTAGCACACTTTTCCTCCAGTCGCCTGTGTCTCGTCCTCCCTGTTTACCTGCCTTGCCAGGTGGATGCGAGTATGGAAGAGAGGGTTGCTGTTCCCTCGTGTGTGAACTGTCAGGACTCTGCTGGTCTGGCCATTCTTATATCCCCCATGTCCAGCACAAGGGCAAGTTCACATAACAGAATTTGCTGAATGAATGCCTGAACAAAAAAGTGTGGGGACTTAAAAGGTGTTTGGGAGCTCAGAGCAGGTAAATGGGTCTGATGGTTATTTTTTTTCTAGATGAGTTTATTTTTATATGAAGCAATTCAGTCGCTCAATCGTGTCCGACTCTTTGCAACACCATGGACTGCAGCACGCCAGGCTTCCCTGTCCATCACCAACTCCCGGAGCTTGCTCAAACTCATGCCCATCAAGTCGGTGATGCCATCCAACCATCTCAGCCTCGGTTGTGCCCTTCTCCTCCCACCTTCATTCTTTCCCAGCATCAGGGTCTTTTCTAATGAGTCAGTTCTTCACCTCAGGTGGCCAAAGTATTGGAACTTCGGCTTCAGCATCCATCCTTCCAATGAATATTCAGAACTGACTTCCTTTAGGATTGACTGATTTGATCTCCTTGCAGCCCAAGGGACTCTCAAGAGTCTTCTCCAGTACCACAGTTCAAAAGCATTAATTTTATAAAAATATTTATATGAATATTTCATGGAAGTAGGAATGTAGCGAGAGGGTCTGGGTAGTAGAATAAAAAATTTAAGTAGAGATTCGTAGGTGTTTCTCTATTTACATCTGGGATCAGCCTTTCCCAACTTCGGGCTCAGGAGCGGCCCATTTCTGCTGCCTGTACGCAGACGCACCCCTGGGCACACTTGGCGTTGCCCACAGGGCAGCAGGAGCAGCAGCTCTGATTGCAGGAGATGCATTTGCAGGAGCAAATACTAAGAGTGGGGGCAGGTGCAGGAACCACCAGATGCTCACAAGCACTTAAGGTTCATTTTGAGCTGAGTTGAGGCTAGATGTCCAAATCAGTGGCCAAGAAGAGATATTTGGGCTAGTGGCAGGGGAATTCTGGGCTAGCTGATTGTGAGATAAATTATGGGGTGATCTGCCTGGGCTTCCCAGATGGCTCAGTGGTAAACAACCTGCCTGCCAATGCCGGAGATGCAGGTTTGATCCCTGGGTCTGGAAGATCCTCTGGAGGAGGAAATGGCAACCCACTCCAGTATTCTTGCCTGGAAAATTCCATGGAAAGAAGAACCCGGCGGGCTACAGTTCATGGCTTTGCAAAGAGCCGGATACGACTGAACAACTGAGCACAGCACACGCTGCCTGGGCTGTCTTCCTGGGGAGCCCTGATTTAATTATCGCTAGATGTTTGTTCACATGACCCCAAGAAGAGTCTTCTAATGTCCTGCTGAGAGGTTGAAGACCTGGCAGCTAGTGTTTTGGGAGCTAAGTGGAAAATTGGGCTGGGATTGTGGAAGAGAGTGTTTTATTACTCAGTATGTACATATTTGCTCAATCTTCCTCCTGTTTTGGGCTTCCCTGGTGGCTCAGACAGTAAAGAATCTGCCTGCAATGGAGGAGACCCAGGTTTGATCCCTGGGTGGGGAAGATCCCTTGGAGAAGGGAATGGCAGCCAACTCCAATTTTCTTGCCTGGGAAATCCATGGACAGAGGAGCCTGGCGGACTACAGTCTAGGATTGTGGAAGTGTTTTATTACTTAGTATGTACATAGTTGCTTAATCTTCCTTCTCTTTTACCCTGTCCAGAAGGAAAACTCAGTCCTCTTCCTTTAAGGGGGACGGTCAGTAGTCTAGTTATTGAGAGCAGGGTGGGGAGGGGATCTGTTTAAAAAGTTTTCTCCAATCCTCCTAATTCCAGGACCTCTGTTTTCCACTGGACCGCCACTTTCAGAGGGTGCCCGAGATTATCAGGTCCTCAACTTTTTGGTGATCCTATGGTGCAAATAATGTTGCCTTTGAGCTCTCCCCATTATTGGTTTGCTAAATCATCTACTACTTGCCCTTTGTTTTTTGTTTTTTTTTTTGGGTGCCTTTCAAAATCTTGTTGCTGTCAAATCTTCCCACATTCTCCTCATCCTTATGGGTGTATGCCTAAAAACAAACAAACAACAACAACAACAACAAATCAAACAAAACTGTGCTTTCAACAGAGTTTTAGGAAGAAAATGAAGATCCAGCTGCTCAGTCTGACATCTTTGCCCAGAAATCACTCCTGTCTCTGTTCATTCTGACTGCAATTGCTCTACTTTGAGTCACCATCATTGCTCAGCTGGTCACTGCAGCAGGCTTCCCACTCTTCTCTCTACTTTCAGGCTTGCTCTTTCCTTATCTATTTTGTTACACTGAAGTCAGCGTGAACTTTCTGCAGAACAAATATTATTTCTCCACCCGCCTTTAAACCTTTCTTTCAGTCCCTTTTGTTCTTAACTTGTAAGGACCGTGTATCAGCTGGCCTTGCTCTACTTTTCATTCTCATCTCCAGGCTTTCTCCCACTTGCCCATGCTGTAACTCAGGTTTCTTTTATTACACTCAAATATGGCATCTTAAGGCATCCCTACATACTATAATTTTATCTGTTAATTGTCTCTTACCACAACCTCCAATCCCTCTCCTCCAGCTTTTCTGGTTAACTTCTACTCATTCACTTTCAGGTGTCAACTTAAATATGTTTTCTTCAGGAAAGCCTTTCATGTGGCTCCAGACAAGGTAAGCCCTTTGTTGATGGTCTGATTGTTCTAAATACTTGCTATCCCTCCCCTAGAAAGGTTACAACTCCCTCTCCTGATGGTGTCAGTATTCCACATAAGACACTTTTGGAAACTTTACATTATCACTTTCATCACAGTTTACTGTTATTGTGTGTTTAGTTGTCTGTCTTTCTGATCAGACTGTAAGCTGCAAGAAGGAAAGGTCCTGTGTCTATCTTATGCACTACGTATCCCCAGGGTTTAGTATACTGCCTTGACCACCCACAGTAATGGCAAAGACCCCCTCGCCAAACTCTACCATGGCTGCTAACAGCTCAAGGCCATGTCCCCAGGATGAACCCTGTCCCCCTTAAAATGCCTGCATGAGAAAGCTCAACATTGCAGGGAGACTTGACACTTCTGACCTAAACCAGGTGATAGGCGTAGAGGTCCCTGAACCTCCTTTAAGTAGTTATTTTAGAAAGTCAGCAACTATAAATCTTCTTTCTGCCCCTTTGAGATATAAAGCTTTTATCACCCAGAACTGTATTCTCAAGGACTTGACAGCTCCTCCCAGCCTGGTGGATGCCAGCATGCATGCTACGTTACTTAGTCGAGTCTGCCTCTTTGTGACCCCATGGACTATAGCCCGCCAGGCTCCTCTGTCCATGGGATTCTCCAGGCAAGAATACTGGAGTGGGTTGCCATGCCCTCCTCCAGGGGATCTTTCCCACCCGGGGACTGAACCCACATCTCTTACGTCTTCTGCATTGGTAGGTGGGTTCTTTACCATTAGTGCCACCTGGGAAGCCTGGTGGATACCTTGCTTTAACTTGTACCACTGACTGTCATGAAGATATGAAAAGTTAATTCCTGGAGATCCAACCAGTCCATTCTAAGGGAGATCGATCCTGGGTGTTCATTGGAAGGACTGATGCTAAAGCTGAAACTCCAATACTTTGGGCACCTCATGCGACGAGTTGACTCACTGGAAAAGACTCTGATGCTGGGAAAGGTTGGGGGCGGGAGGAGGAGGGGACGACCAAGAATGAGATGGCTAGATGGCATCACCAACTCTGTGGACATGAGTTTGAGTGAACTCCGGGAGTTGGTGATGGACAGGGAGGCCTGGCGTGCTGTGATTCATGGGGTCGCGGAGAGTCGGACACGACTGAGCGACTGAACTGAACTGAACAAACCTGGGTGGCCAAGTCACATGTACCAGCAACCCATGGCACCCTTCAGTGCTTTCCTTAGCTTTTAGGTTTTATTCTTTTGACATTAAGCATACTAAATAGTTATTAAGTAATAAATTCAGCCATGAAATTAAAAGACGCTTGCTCCTTGGAAGGAAAGTTATGACCAGCCTAGATAGCATATTAAAGAGCAGGGACATTACTTTGCCAACCAAGGTCCGTCTAGTCAAGGCTATGGTTTTTCCCGTGGTCATGTATGGATGTGAGAGTTGGACTGTGAAGAAAGCTGATCGCTGAAGAATTGATGCTTTTGAATTGTGGTGTTGAAGACTCTTGAGAGTCCCTTGGACTGCAAGGAGATCCAACCAGTCCATTCTAGAGGAGATCAATCCTGGGTGTTCATTGGAAGGACTTATGCTAAAGCTGAAACTCCAATACTTTGGCCACCTCATGCAACGAGTTGACTCACTGGAAAAGACTTTGATGCTGGGAGCGATTGGGGGTAGGAGGAGACTGGGAAGACAGAGAATGAGGTGGCTGGATGGCATCACCGACTTGATGGACATGAGTTTGAGTGAACTCCGGGAGTTGGTGATGGACAGGGAGGCCTGGCGTGCTGTGGTTCATGGGGTCGCTAAGAGTCGGACATGACTGAGCGACTGAACTGAACTGAACTGATGTTAAAAAGCAGACATTACTTTCCCGACAAAGGTCCATCTAGTCAAAGCTATGGTTTTTCCAGTAGTCATGTATGGATGTGAGAATTGGACCATAAAGAAAGCTGAGCACCAAAGAATTGATGTTTTTGAACCATGGTGTTGGAGAAGACTCTTGAGAGCCCCTTGGACTGCAAGGAGATCCAACAAGTCAATCCTAAAGGAAATTAGTCCTAAATATTCATTGGAAGGACTGATACCAAAGCTCAGATATTTTGGCCACCTGTTTTGAAGAACTGACTCACTGGAAAAGACCATGATGCTGGGAAAGATAGAAGAAGGTAGGAGGAGAAGGGAAGGACAGAGGATGAGATGGTTGGATGGCATCACTGACTCAATGGACAGGAGTTTGAGCAAGCTCTGGGAGTTGATAACGGATAGGGAAGCCTGGCGTGCTGCAGTCCATGGAGTCGCAAAGAGTTGGATATGACTGAGTGACTGAACTGGTGTGAACAGATGAGGGACAGGATAGTTTTGTTATTTCAAAGCTTTCTTTGGGGTCTCTCCTTTCACATTCTCCCACCCTCCAAGAAGTTATGTTATTTTTTTCTTTCATAATCTAACTATATGAAAGATAATCACATCCAAATTATCCACAGTGTATTTTAGGATTAAACTAGTCAGATTATAAAGAGAGGTGGACGGGCTTCCCTGGTGGCTCAGAGGTTAAAGCGTCTGCCTCCAATGCGGGAGACTCGGGTTCGATCCCTGGGTCGGGAAGATCCCCTGGAGAAGGAAATGAAATGGTAACCCACTCCAGTATTCTTGCCTGGAGAATCCCATGGACGGAGAAGCCTGGTAGGCTACAGTCCACGGGGTTGCAAAGAGTCAGACATGACTGAGCGACTGAACGGAACGGAAAGAGGTGGACACGACTTAGCCACTGAACCATCACCACCAATATAGAAAGGTGTTAAAAAGTCACACACCCAGACAGCAATTCCCTCTTTTCGCTTTTTGGCTTAAAATCTTCAAAAGTTTTACCATTTCTTTTTTTCCCCTTCTGGTGAAAACAAAAACCATCCAAAATTTATTCTCCAACAGACAGCAGCAGCAGATAAAAACTACAGGGGTTTCTCCACAGATCATGCATTCACGAGACATTATTAGCTAACAAATGAGAAATCCTCTGGTGTATTTTCTGTAACAATATCCACTAAGTTTTACCATTTCAATTTCTGGACCAATGACAAGAATTCAGTCCAGTATAGAAAGTGTGGATGGGTAAGATGTGGATGTTTGGTCAGAGCGGGTGAGTGGGTCTATACCTTGGCTATAAATGGCCCCCACGCCTCTAGTCCTCCCTTGGTCGGCTGCTAGCAATCTGTTACCTACACCTGCGGGCTTTCGCAGTTCCTCAAAATCTTACCTAGTTAAATGCTCCTGTGGGTACTTTATGGAAGCACTGAGCGCCCCCCGCAACCCTAGAGCCGCAGTGTCGATTCGTACTTTGATTCACAAACAGCAGCACCCCATCTCCCACGCTCCAGCCCCAGCCTCTTCGGCCCCGCCCGGGCAGTGGCCGAGGTTGTCACGTGCTAGGACCCGGGCGCGAAGTCGGCGGCGCCATGTTACTTTCTGGCGGCCCCGTTGGAGAAGGCAAAGGGAAGTTGAGCGGCCGCCCGGCGTTCCGGCTCTTGTGCGCAAGTGCGGAAGTGTGTTGGCCTCGACCGCGCTCAGTTTCCGGCCGGTGGTTCCGCACCGGCCGCTCGTAGACGTGTAACGGACGGTGGGCCGCAGCCATGGCCGAGAGGAAACCTAACGGTGGCGGTGGCGCCGCTTCGGCCTCCTCGTCGGGCACTAACTTACTTTTCTCCTCCTCGGCCACGGAGTTCAGCTTCAACGTGCCCTTTATCCCCGTCACCCAAGCCGCCGCTGCCTCGGCCTCCCTGCTCTTGCCCGGAGGTAGTAAGGAGATGGAGATCCGGTTGGGCAAGTGTGGGCCGGGGGCGTGAGGTGAAGGGTCGGACAGGAGGGTTTCCTTTGCCTGGATCCGACCCTCTGCTACCTTGTCAGGGCAGTTAGTGGCTAGATTTGAGTAGCCTGGGGACCTTGGGGTCTTGGGGGCGGGGGCCAAGCTCTTCGTCGAAGGGACTGTTCAAGTGCTGGCCACTCCTGCACTGGCGTTCCTCACTTTTTTGTTGAACATCTCCTGGTGAGCCAGGTGCTTGCAGGGAAGGTAGAATAAATTAGTGCCCCCTCTCCTCGGATACAGTAGACTATCTCTTAGGATAGGCTCGTCATACTTGCAAAGCAGAGGTCTAGAACACAGTCATCTTTCAAGGCCGTGCGTCGTTTTCTCTTAGAAGCTCTTGCTTGTTCTCTTAGGTACCCACGCCTATGTGCACCTTAGCACTTAGTCCGTATCTTTATTAGTGTCTGCGGAGCTTGCGTTTTCAAGATTATGCGGCATAACCCGGAGCTGGTGTTTAGGAGCACCGACTGTATTCCAACCCTAGCCCTAGCAGTAACTTGCTGTGTGATCTCAGGCATGTTACTTAAGCTCTCTGTGCTTCGTTTTCCATACATATACAGCCTCCCAGGGCTGTCATGAGAATTGAATTGATTTTTGTGAAGCACTGAGTATAGCGTCTGGCACATCATGTTGCATAAATGTTTGTAAAGTAAGCACGTCTGCCTGTTTATTTGGACTGTGAGCTATGTGAAGTTCGCAGCTATGACTTATTTACCTTTTTATTTCTAGGATCTTGTTTAGTGCCCAGCACATAGCTCCTCAGGAAATGGTGAATATTTTTCTCTTGAATAATTTATTCTTATTTGGAGGACCAAGGAAAGTTTAATGGAGTGGTGAAAAAGGGCAAACCGGAGCAGTACACGATGGTTCTTTTTCTCTGGTGTCATGTTTCTTCTTGGTGCTTACCGCCTGACATGTCCACATCTTTGTTTATCTTGTCCCACTAGCATGTAAGCTCCAGGAGAGAGCAGGAGCTTATACCTGGAACACATCCTGGTATGCTGTAAGCAGATTTTTTTCTGTAGAAACTTGAATGAGTGAAAGGGTGGGAGTTAGGAATATGTTTGTCTTGTTTTGATATATGGCTGAAAGGTTCCACATTGCCATTTTTGGTGGAGGACCAGTATGGCTGGAGCAGAATGTTTTTGGCGGTTGCGGGAATAAATCAGGCTGTACATGGGGTTCTCTTACCATGCTCTGCTTCACAAATGTTTGGTTCATGCCCATGTTCCTTTATAATGTTTTGTTTGTGCCTGTCACTGTCAATAAATGGTAAACATTTTCATTGTCAAGTAGAGGGTAACTTACCTGTCTTGAAAACTATTGTTTTTTGGAGATGGTTTATTTTTTAATAAGAAAATTAGTTTTAAAACTAAAATTCTTTAACAGATATTTTTCTACCTTTGACAAAGATTTGATCGTTAGAAGTCCACTCAGTGAATTTCCAGAGAGAAGGAGTAACCTATGGCATTGGAAGCAGTGATGCATCAGTGTCAGCGAAAGAGGCATACCGGAAGCAGTTTCATTCTCTCAGCAGGCCTGGATTGAGCAGCTTGTTTGCCGGGCCCTATTCAAGGTGTCAGAGAGACAGAGAGGAGCAGATAGCATTGTCCCCAGTGACTGCACATTTTTACAGACACACTGTACCCAGCTGTGTTAAGTAGTTGAGGTCTAGGTTTGTGATGGCTGGAAAGAGGGATTGATAGGCTGCTGTGAGAGCCGTGACTGTCAGGCTGGCTGACCAGGGAGCGGACATCCCTTAGACCTTCAGAACTTTACAGAGGAGGTGATTCTTGAGCTGAGTGTTGACGGATACATAGAAATTAGGAAGTCTGGGGAGACAGGCATTTGTAAAAGTCTGGAGGTGTGAGAGAAACCTGCAGATTTGGTGGGATTTCGAGGTGGGTGCTCACATTCTCTCCCCCACCCCAACTCTTTCCCTCTTGGCCAGTCCACCTCTCCACCCCCTACCCCCTCTCCCCCAGGTCCATATGACTAGAGTGAATGCAGGGGAGTGGCTCAAGTGGTTAGTGGGGGAACCAGGTCATGAATGGCCTCATACAGCACATTGAGGAGTTCATAGTACATCCTGTGTGGTTTGCGGGTGCCCTTGAAGGGTTCTAAAGTGGCATTAGAGATGTGTTTCAGGAAGACTGGAGTTTTCTGAGATTGCACCAAAGTAAAGCTGACTGTAGCAGAAGTGTCCAGTCTGGATGCCACTGTGAGTCAGGCAGGAGCGAGTGGCACTCTAGCCCTGGTCAGCCATGTAGGGTGTGAAGAGCAGGAAACAGAAGTAAGAGATTTTTATACCATCAGACTGTTGGGACTTAGTGACTCACTGAGGGCCAGACTGTCCAGTGTACAGGCTCTTTATCTGTTCAGTTTCAGCTCCAAGATACAGCTCTACCTGGCATATAATAGATACTGTGTACTTCTTTAATTGAAGATCTAAATGATTAAATGGAAGAGAGGGAGGAGTCTCAGAGAGGAGGTTTCTGGTTTTCATGTCTGGATGGATGTTGGTAGACATCTGTTGAGGTAGTGAGATTGTAAAAGGAGCACATGAAGGGGGACAGTTAAGATGTTAATCTAGGTTTACTAAGCTTGAGATGGATGTGTCTGAACCTGCCAAAAGTACTGAGGAAGCAGTTGGAAAATAGGTTCTGGGACACATACGATCAGTCTCCGTTTGGGACAGAGTTGGGAGTGTCACAAGTATATAGGTGCTTATTAAAGTTACGGGTCTTGATGTCAAAGGTGTCCACATGTAATTAGAAAGTGCCCCTGAAGTGAGACTGGCAGCTTGTTGAGATCAGTATTTTGTTTGTAAATGATGCTAATCAGAGAAAAGTTTCTTGTATCAGATTGATCCCAAGTTGCTTTAACGGATGAAGGATACCGCAGAGTTTTTCCCCCTGCTTTCAGATGTTGAGAGATGAACTGAAGTCTGAGTCCAGATGAGGTTCAGGGAATGGAGAGAGAGGATAGGAAGCAGAAATGTATCAGAGAAGTAGAATGATAGAAAGCAGAAAGGGGGCCTTGCTCAGGAAGTGATATTTTAATTACGAAGAAACAGTTCAGAGGGGTATTTTGAATAGAGGAGTATATCAGTTAAATTGATGTGTGAAATACAACTGGGAGCAGCCTAACAGCTGAAGGCCACGTTCAGCAGTAGAGGTCAAGAAGGAGCTCAGAGCTTGAAAGGTCACACTTTGGGAGATTTCAAGGACAGGGACCACAGCCTGCCTGTGTGTTGGGAAGGGGTCCACCGTTCTGATCTGCTCTGTGCCTCCAGTGGTGGGAGATTAGAGAGGTTTGAAGATAAGGGGTTGAGATGGGAGAAAGAAAGATTAGGAAGAGAAAGGTGACGTTCCAAGCTAAGGACTCATAAGAGTTTCTAAGGAAAACTAGGTGACTTTTTAGCCCGTGTAGAAGGAAAATATTATTTTACAACTTGGTAGTGAAAGAGAGAATAAAATAATATAGTTTGGTGCCAAAATACCAACAGTGAAGATCAAGTTTGGCAAAGGGAAGTGAGGAGATCTTCCCTTTGTTAGAAGTGACTTTTTTTTTTAGTGATTGTCATTCTCTAATGACGAGTTACCTGGTTGTGGTACTGTGTGCTTTTAGGGATGGTAATGAATGGTTGACCTACTTTGCCTCGGGAATGCCAGCACCTCATGTTCACTTGTATAATGAGTGTTTTGTAGGTAAGAACCCTGACACACCTCTTCTTGTCAATAGAGTTAATATCTGTACTTTAGCTTCTTGTTGTTACTGTATAAATAAAGTTCTGTGTATTTGGGTAGTGGAATAATGTTTGAATTGTTTCCTACTAGAAAAAAAAAACATTCAAAATAACATCTAAAGCTAGTAGGTACAAATTTTGTTTCCATTTTTTGAAAAATTCTCCTGTATACAAATATGGGCTTCCCTAGTAGCTCAAATGGTAAAGAATCTGCAGGAATTCAGGAAACCAGGGTTATATACAAATATGTCTACATAATTTATACATATCTACCAAATAAATAGTATGTAACTATTTATATTTATTTTAAAAGTATGGAAAAGTATGTATCAACATATTAATAGCATTAACAGTGATTGTTTCTGGAAAGTGAGCTTATGACTAAGTTGCAAGGTTTCCCTCCTTTTGTTGTTTCTTACTGGTATTTTCTAGTTTTTCATTTCAAAGAAAAAAAGCAAGTTTTTCATTATTGTTTTTAAGGTAGAAATGTAAGTCTGAGCAACAAAATAAGAGGTGTAATTGGTAGACCTGCCATATAGAATCTTATCCACAGAGTGACAGCATCCCTTTAAACCATGTGCCCTCCTGTTCCCTTGCAGAGGATTCCACCGATGTGGGTGAGGAGGACAGCTTCCTTGGGCAGACTTCTGCTCACACGTCTACCCCACAGACATTTAGTTACTTCTCTCAGGTATCAAGCAGTAGTGATCCTTTTGGGAATATTGGACAGTCCCCGTTAACAACTGCAGCAGCATCAGCTGGACAATCCGCCTGCTCCAAGCCCCCAACAGCTCTGCCTTTTACAACTGGGTCCCAAGATGTGTCGAACGCATTTTCATCATCCATTTCGAAGGTGCAATATGGTGCTCCACCTGCTTCACAAATGGGAATAAATCCTTACCTGCCTTCTCAGCCTAGTAATCTCCCTCCTTTGAATTTTGGGAGCCCACCGCAAGGAACTCCCCAACAAGGATACAATCCGTATCGCCACACGGCTGTAAGCAGCAGGGCTAATCCTTACATCGCACCACCGCAGCTGCAGCAGTGCCAGACACCAGCTCATCCCTCCCATCCTCCGCCCTCCGCACCCCCCGTTCAGATGTACCAGGTGCCTCCAGGATCTTTGCCGCCGGTGCGAAGACATGCTTTATATCTTTATATCATTCACTAATTCTAATCCCTCTCTCATTTTTACTTGTGCTTTGATGACACACTGTTTTCAGAGGTTTCTTTTTTTTTGTGAGCTATATGTTTTGAAGTAAACAATCTTCTAAAAGTAGCTCATTGAATGGTTCATTTTTAGGTTATATTTTCTATTTATGGAGGTAATAATTTATTTTAATGCATTAACCGTATGCCAGTATTACCAGATTTAATGTAAGGTACCAATAACATATCTGGAGATATGTGAGGGTCGAAGGAATTATTATCAGCTTCTCTTTTTTAAATTATACTATCCGATCAAAACGCTCAATTACTGAGACTAAAATTGATTACTCCAATAATTTATTTACATTTATAAAGTTTGAATCTAGACAGATTATCTCAGACAGATGATGGAATAACTTTTTCCTTGGGTATATTTTATGAAATTGCTTTATGCTTTTTTTCCCCCCACTAATTATTCACCTGACTTCCAATGGGAAATGAACTGAATCAGAAAAAGGGAAATGATTGAAAGGAAAAGTTAAGAACCCGGTGTGGCAGGGATAATGGTGGTGTAGTCAGTGGCGATAGAGAATGGGTTCCATTTTACCATTTAATCTAAATCATACCAGTATACAGACTTGGTAATGGTGGATTTCAGCAGATTGGTAGCATGTAATGTAAGTTAGTATACTTGTTTGCTGATGAAATTTTGAAGTGTTCTGATTAAAAATGTTTAAATAATTTTAAGTAAACTGTTGCAAAAATTAAAAATAGGACAAAGAACACCCCAGTACTCTAACTCAGGTTCCCAGTCACGAACATTTGTTCTCTCCTTTATGAACATGCACACTGACATGTGTTGGGGCATCCTCTCCTCCCCCGTTTCTTTCTCATGCTGTATATGTGCAGTTTTGGGGGGAAACATTTGAAGATCAGTTACATACATTATAGGTCTTCCCTGGTGGCTCAGCTGGGGAAGAATCCACCTGAAATGCAGGAGACCTGGGTTTGATCCCTGGATTGGGAAGATCCCTTGGAGAAGGGAACAGCTACCAACTCCAGTATTCTGGCCTGTAGAATTCCATGGACTGTGTAGTCCATCGGGTCGCAGAGAGTTGTATACAACTGAGCGACTTTCACTTTGACTTACATACATGATGATTCTTTATTCCTAGATACTTTAGTGTGTATTAATATTTCCTAAGAATAAGTATTCTTTTTTTGCTTGGCCACATTAATCAACCTCAGTAAATTTAACATTGATGGAATATTTTGAAATTTTTTAATAAAAATTGTATTCTGCCTTTAAAAAGTATTTTTACTATACAGAATTTGAGAAATGACTAATAGCCAATGAGTAAAAATTGCCACGAGAAAACCTTGTTTTTAGTTTTTATATCTTTATCTTTTTTCTAGATAAACGTAGTTTTTCCTCGACAAACATTATATATGTTTTTTATGTCAACATAGTTTAGATGTTAAGATTTTTTTCTAAAGCATTTTTAATCTTTCTAGAGAATTCCAGTATATGAGTAAAAGATGATTTATTTAATTGGGTTTCTGGTAGGTCTTTAGATTGTATCCAGTGATTGTTATAAATAATCTTTTGGTATATGTCCTTGTTGGTAAATTTTTACAGTTATGTCTTTAGGATGAATTCTTAGAAATGGAATTGGTAGGTCAAGGAATATGAATTATTATTTTTTTTGGCCATGCCTCATGGGTTGTGGGATCTTAGTTCCCGAACCAGGGATGACCCAGACCCTTAGCAGTGAAAGCAACAAGTCCTAACCACTGGACTGCCACAGAATCCTCTAGGATTATGTGTGCCTTAAAGATGAAATAAATGACAGGAAGTATACTGCTGGATTCATTTCTATAAAGGTGTTAGTTTACTTTGCCATCAGTGTGAAAAAGCCTTGTTCACTTTCCAGCTGGCATGGGTTTTGTTAGAGTTTTTAAAAAATTTAATTGCTCTGGGGCTTAGTTATTAAATAGCTGTCCAGAGAAATAATTAAGAATAATTATTACTAATGTCAGTTTGGTTCTGCAGCATACACAGAATTGTTTCTTTGGACTGACTGATGGTCCTGTCTTTTGTCCCCCCCAGATCCCTCCTTCAGTGCAGGCAGGGTTGCCCCCTCCAGTCCAACAGCAGGCACCTGCCAGACCTGCGGGACCCCCTGTGCAAGTGCCGCCTCCTTTTCTCCTTCAAAACCAGTATGAACCTGTCCAGCCCCACTGGTTTTACTGCAAGGAGATAGAATACAAACAACTATGGATGCCTTTCAGTGTTTTTGACTCTTTGAATCTTGAAGAAATCTATAATTCAGGTAAGTGTGGGTCCTGCATCATTTGTATCTGAGGAAGAGTGGAATGAAGAGTAAGTATCCATGGCCTCCTTTTTATGAATGTCACTTTCTTTCATCCTGTAGACCTCAGCAGCCTGTGTACCTTAAGGTGATGATACTTTTAATAATACACTTGTATTATTAAGTTCTGGGTTATTTGAGTAAGGTATTTGAAGACATGTTTTAATAATTTTTTGTTTAAAGTTATTTTAAATCCAAGAAATAAAGTTGTTCATAAAATCCAGGTGTCAGTTTTCTTATTTCCTTTTTTTGTTTGTAGCTAGAGGGCAATGTGGGAGACCTGGGTTCAGTACCTGGGTTGGGAAGATCTCCTGGAGAAGAGAAAGGCTACCTACTCGAGTATTTTTGGCCTGGAGAATTCCATGGATTGTATAGTCCATGGGGTCACAAAGAGTTGGACATGACTGAGTGATTTTCACTTTCACTTCATAGGGCATTTATAAAGCATTTTCTATGGAACTCTTGTTCCTTCAGATAAGAGTTTTAAAAATGCTATAACTACATCCATCTCTCTGTCTCTGTTTTTTTTCCTGGAGCAGGAACATCCATCTCTTGAGGCGGTGCACAGGAGTAGGTTAAGACTCTGAGAAGTTTTCACTATAGAAATAGGTTTTTTTGTTTATCCTGAAGATATTTCATCTTAGGACTTAAAAATCACCTGTTCTTTAGCAGTATGTTCATGGAGCATGTGCTGCTTTGATATATAGAGAAAAGGCCTACCAGTTATTGGAATTATTTCATGATGCTTTTATATTTTGCTCTGGTTATTTCTTCTCCACTTAAAAGAGTCATCATTTTGAGCAGCACAGATTAATCTTTTTTTTTTTTTCTTTTTTTTAGCACAGATTAATCTTAAAATTCTGTTTTTGAATAGAAATGGGCTTCGTTCTTTGTCTTTAATTTTAGACGAGTCACCATATTCATTATTTAATACTTTTAAATGTGCCTTGTAACTGTTCAGTTAAAATGTGGACTTTGTTCTCCAGTCCAGCCAGACCCTGAGAGTGTGGTCCTTGGCACTGATGGAGGACGCTACGATGTCTACCTCTATGACCGGATGCGGAAAGCTGTGTACTGGGAAGAGGAGCCAGCTGAAGTGAGACGCTGTACTTGGTTCTACAAAGGTGACACAGACAGCAGATTTATTCCCTATACAGAGGAGTTCAGTGAAAAGCTGGAGGTACGTGGGCTTTATTCTTTTATGCCTTTCTTTAAAACCCATTGACTCTGTATACATTGGAGCCTCATGTAACAACACCTCTCACAGTGGAGTGGACTTTATTTACAGGATACCTCATCTTGACCCTATTCACAAAGAAGACTACTTTTTAAGTAATGTCATCGTTTTTGAAGTGCTAATTGTGGTCTTGGTGTCTGAAGATAGAATGTTTTTCAGGGAAACACTACAGATCTAATATAATAAGATATTATATCAAACCTTTAAAAGAACTTAGGCTGATGGGATCTGCTGCTACTAATACATGCGAAGCATATGGGTGTTTTTCAAATTAATATTCAGTAAAAGGGTTTATGAAAATAAACATAAGAATGGGAATAGATGTTGTCAGACTTTTTAACCATCTTAAAACTGGTGGTTAATGTTGCTTTACATAATAGTGTTAATTTATTGTTGTTAAAATTTTCTTAATGAGTATTTAAATATTTGAAATAAGTTAATTTATCTGCATACATGGGCATGATAAAGGACAGAAATGAAAAAGACCTAATAGCTAACAGAAGCAGAAGAGATTATGAAGAGGTAGCAGGAACATACAGAAGAACTATACAAGAGAGATCTTAATGACCTGGATAACCACTATGGTGTGTTTACTCACCTAGAGCCAGACATCCTGTAGTGTGAAGTCAAGTGGGCTTCAGGTAGCATTAGAAGTATAATTGACAGGCAGTGAACTATACATATTTATGATATGTATATGATTCAGAAAGTTTGGGCATATCTATACGCCTGGAGAATCCCAGGGAAGGGGGAGCCTGGTGGGCTGCCGGCTGCAGTCGGACACGACTGAAGTGACTTAGCAGCAGCAGCATACACCTGTGAAACCACCACCACAAACTAGTTAGGAAACCTGTTGTCCCTTTTTGCCTTTTCATACTGTTCATGGGGATCTCCTGACAAGAGTACTGGAATGGGTTGCTATTCCCTCCTCTGGTGGACCATGTTTTGTCAGAACTCTTCACTCTGACTCATCTGTCTTGGGTGACCCTGCATGGCATGCCTCACTGAATTATGCAAGCCCCTTTGCCAGGACAGGGCTGTGATCTGTGAAGGGGATCCTTTAAGAAGAGGTGGCAAGAATACACAGAAGAACTATACAAAAATGGTCTAATGACCTGGATAACCATGATGGTGTGGTCACTCACCTAGAGCTGGACATCCTCGAGTGTGAAGTCAAGTGGGCCTTAGGAAGCATTACTGTGAACAAGGCTAGTGAAGGTGATGGAATTTTATCTGAGTTATTTCAAATCCTAAAAGGTAATGCTGTTTAAGTGCTGTACCAAATATGTTAGCAACTTTGGAAAACTGAACAGTGGCCACAGGACTGGAAAATGTCACTCCAATCCCAAAGAAGGACAATGCCAAAGAATGTTCAAACTGCCATACAGTTGCTCTCATTTCACATGCTAGTAAGGTTGTGCTCAAAATCCTTCAAGCTAGGCTTCAGTAGTACGTGAACTGAGAACTTCCAGATGTACAGGCTGGATTTAGAAAAGGCAGAGGAACCAGAGATCAAATTGCCAACATTTGTTGGATCATGGAGAAAGCAAGGGAATTCTAGAAAAACATGCTCTTCTGCTTTGTTGACTCAGCTAAAGCTTTTGACTGTGTGGATCACTTCAAACTGGAAAATCTTAAAGAAATGAGAATACCAGACCACCTTACCTGTCTCCTAAGAAACCTGTATTTGGGTCAAGAAGCAATACTTAGAACCAGATATAGAACAGTGGACTGGTTCAGAATTGGGAAAGGAGTACAACAAAGCTGTAAATTGTCACCCTGCTTATTTAACTTATATACAGAGTACATTATGCACAGTGCCGGGCTGGATGAAGCACAAACTGGAATCAAGATTGCTGGGAGAAACATCAACAACCTCACATATGCAGATGATACCACTTTAATGGCGGCAGAAAGTGAAGAGGAACTAGAGTCTCTTGAAGAGGGTGAAAGAGGAGAGTGAAAAAGCTGGTCTAAAACTCAGCATTCAATAAACTAAGATCATGGCATCTGGTCCTATCACTTCATGGCAAATAGAAGGGGAAAAAGTGGAAGCAGTGGCTGGTTTTATTTTCTTGGGCTCCAAAATCACTGTGGGTGGTGACTGCAGCCATGAAATTAAAATACTGTTGCTCCTTGGAAGGAAAATTATGACAGACCTAGGCAGTGTCTTAAAAAGTAGAGACATCACTTTGCTGACAAAGGTCTGTCTAGCTATGATTTTTCTAGTAGTCATATGGTAGTCTAGTAGTGAGAGTTGGACCATGAAGAAGGCTAAGCACTGAAGACTTGATGCTTTCAAATTGTGATGCTGGAGAAGACTCTTGAGAGTCCCTTGGACAGCAAGGGGATCAAACCAGTCAATCCTAAAGGAAAGCAACCCTGAGTATTCATTGGAAAGACTGATTCTGAAGCTTCAGTGCTTTGGCCACGTGATGCAAAGGGCTAACGCACTGGAAAAGACCCTGATGCTGGGAAAGAGTGAAGGCAGAAGGAGGAGGGGAGGCAGAGGATGGGATGGTTCGATAGCATCACTGACTCAGCTGACATGAATATGAGCAAATCCAGGCGATGGTGAAGGACGGGGCCTCCTGGTGTGCTGCGGTCTGTAGGGCTGCAGAGAGTCAGATTAGCAACTGAACAACAACAAAGAAATTAATAGGCAACTCTAAACTTTGGTTTTCACCTCTGTCTAATGGGGATAACGTTATTTAGGGCTGATTAAAAGCAGTTGATCAAATGAGGTACTGTATGTAAAATGTTAAGTTTGGTAACCACTTAGTAAATGAGATCTGCTATTATTGTTATTTTACTATCATTGTTAATAATTTTCTTCTACACTTTCTGTTAATGTGACATAGATTTGTCTTACTGGATTGTATATTTCCATTGTAGGCTGAATATAAGAAAGCTGTAACCACAAATCAGTGGCACCGAAGATTAGAGTTTCCAAGTGGAGAGACAATTGTTATGCACAATCCAAAGGTAGTGATATTGCTTAAGATATTAAAATGTTTAGGTTTTAAAAAATTATTATTTTGCTGAATGTGTTTGATAAGTGTTTATTTTTATTCTTCAGTAGGGATGTATTTATAACAAGTGCATTGCATGGATGATGGAAAAATAAATGAAATTTAAATTTCTCTCACTAAGTTTCTGTTTATGGTAGCACATTAGCTTAAGCTTAGTATGCATCATTGAAATTAAGCTTGACAAGTTTTTGTACTTGACCCAAGGTCAGCAGACTTTTCTGTGAAGGGTCCGAGAGTAAATATTTAAGGCTTTGTAGGCCATGTAGTCTCTGAAAGTGTATTGGTATTTAGGCAGTATGTAAACCAATGGGCATGGCTGTTTTCAATAAAACAAACAATATTTCAATTAAAACAATATTTCAGTATTTTCATTTGCTTATAAAAGTGAGTGGTAGGCCAGGTTTGACCTGTGGCAATAGTTTGCCTACCTTGCCCTTGAGAGTGGTTTGTTTTAAACTATACAGTAAAAATACAGTAAAAATCCCCTAGTTTTGCCTCTTAATGGTAACCATGCTTATTCTTTTTTAATTGTTTTTTTTTAAACTCTTGTTTTTATATAAACACACAAAACTTTGCATACCATCTTACATGCGTTCATTTTTTTAGGGGGAGGGAGAGATTGATGTTAAACTATCATTTTGCTTTTTTAATTGACGTATAGTTGATTTATACAATATATTGGTTTCAGGTGTAGAGCATTGGGACTCAGTAATTAGATTATTATACTCCATTGGAAGTTGTTACAAGATAATGTCTGTAATTCCTTGTGCTGTGCAATATATCCTTATAGCTTATCTATTTTATATGTAGTAGATTGTGTCTCTTAATCCCCTACCTCTAGCTTGTGTTATTCCTTTCCCTCTCCCTAGTTGTTAAACTGCTTTGCTTTTTTTGTTTTTTTAAATCTATGAGTCTTTCTGTTTTTCTATATACATTAATTTGTTTTATTTTTTAGAGTCCACAGATAAGTGATATAGTATTTGTCTTTTCTGACTTAATTTCACTACACATGTTTTCTAGGTCTATCCATGTTGCTGTAGATGGAAGAATTTCATTCTTTTTTATGGCTAATATTCCATTGTGTATGTGTATTTCTCTATATCTGTGTGTCTGTCCAACATCTTCTTTATCCACTTGTCTGTTGATGGATACTTGGATTGCTTCCATATCTTGACTGGTGTAACTAGAATTGCTGTGAACTTTTAAGTTTTTTGGTTTAAGTTTATTACTAGGTATTTTATTTTGGAAGAGATTTTAAGTGGGATTTTTTCTTTTTTTTCCTCTTTTAGGCCATTATTAGTGTATAGAAAAGAAACAGGGTTATGTATATTAATTCTTGTATTCTGCCACTTTACTGAATTCATATATCAGTTCTAATAGTTTTTTGGTGGAGACTTTAGGATTTTCTGTATAGTGTCATGTCATATGCAAAGAGTGGCAGTTTTACTTCTTCCTTTCCAGTTTGGATGCCTTTTGTTTCTTTTTGTAATCTGATTGCTGTAGCCGGACTTCCAATACTATGTTAAATAGAGGTGGCAGGAGTGGGCATCTTTGTCTTGTTTACAGTTTGGAGGAAATAACCATCAGCTTTTCACCACTGAGTATGATATTAGTGGTGGGTTTTTTCATATATGGCCTTTGTTATGTTGAGATATGTTCTCTTTGTACCAACTTTGATGAGAGTTTTGTTAGGAATGGGTGTTGAATTTTGGTTGTTATTTCTCCTTTTTTATTTCTTATTTTGTTTAGTTGTGTCCTCTTCTTGGTAAACCTGGTTAACGGTTCATCAATTTTGTTTCTTTTTCAAAAAACCAGCTCTTGGTTTCATTGCTCTTTCTTATTGTTTACTTTGGTCTCTTATTTATTTCCTCTCTCATCTTAATTAGTTCTTTCCTTCTGCTGACTTTGGACTTCATTTTTTTCTTCTTTTTCTGATTCCTTTAGATGGTAGGTTAGGTTGTTTGACATTTTTCCTTATGACACTGGACTAAATTTAATACAATGGATTTAACAGAATAGTGTATGTCTTCCTGAAAAGTGGTAGGTAAGTCCAAATTTGACATTGAAATTGAATTTGCACTTTGTTATTTAGAGGATTTTGTGTTTATAAAACTAAGATTCCTCTACTGCAGGTAATTTTTCTTTAATTTCTTACATGTACACCTAGAAGTTTGTTATATTTTTAAATCAAGACAAACTACTTATTTAGTTGTATTATTTTTCAACACAAGCACTGGAAATAATGGTATTGACTTGCTTAATATTAATGGTTACTGAACACCAGCAAGACTGCTAGAAAACTGATTTTTGGAGGAGGAGTATAAGAACTTGATTTGTCAGCTATACTATAAAGTAGTTTATCGTGTATTGAAATAAGTTATTTAATTTATAGTGGAAATGAATTTGGTAGTGAGTTCTGTCATAATCCTTCTCTGTATCTTGAAGGTTATTGTTCAGTTCCAGCCTTCCTCAGTGCCTGATGAATGGGGGACCACACAAGATGGACAGACAAGGCCTAGGGTTGTAAAGCGTGGAATTGATGATAATCTTGATGAAATTCCTGATGGTGTGTATAATTTGTTTAGGATCAAGATCATTTTTAAACTTTTCTAGTTTAAAATGATGAGAAAAGCAAACAGTTATTAGGATTACTTGCCATATTTGAATGAAATAATGAATGAAATAATGAATGAAATGAAACAATCTGAATGATTATTCAGATTAAATCTGAATCAATCTACAATCTGAATGAAATAATCAGAGTAAAATAGTGGATTTAGCTTGAAAATGTTCATTATAGTGTGTATAAATCTAACAGAGAAGGACTTTGGGAAAAGATTGTAAGTTGTATATTGGCAGATTGCTTCTCCATGTGGGGCTTAGTGCCCTGGGCAGTTCTGGAGAAATGACAAGGTTATGGAGCCCCTAGAGCTACAAAACTGATGGTTGTCACTGGCTCATGGCTTCTCTGGTGAGCTGCTTTCTCCACTCCTTGGTCTAGTTCACTGATGTATGCCAAGATGGACTTTGAGCTTTCTAATTTTGGCAAGTTTGTGATGAAAAAAGGGATATTGAATATTGCTACTCGTTTAATAAAACCTAAACTAGTCTCCAGCTTGTGTATGTTTGTATGATGGATGTGTGCATGTCTGTCTGCCTTTTGCAGGAGAAATGCCTCAGGTTGACCATTTGGTGTTCATGGTACATGGCATTGGACCTGTGTGTGACTTGCGCTTTAGAAGCATTATTGAATGTGGTAAGTGTTAGTCACTTTATTTCATGAAATGATTTGAAAACTATTAAAGAACTTTAAGCCTTCATTTTAAAGCGTTTCCAGCTATATACTGTTGGCTGATGTACTGTCAGAGGAGATTGAACTGATCACTGGGCAATACTAATTTGTAGTTGTTTTGCTCTTATGACATTTGTAACTCATAAAATCCTAGACTGTGAAGAATGATCAGAGATCTTGAAAATAATTTAGTCCTTCTGACAGCCTCTGCCTGAACACTTTTAGCTACTAGGAACACCTACACGTTGAACTGATTTTTGGTGGATTAGTTGTGAGAAGTTGTTTAAAGGAACTATGAATTTGTCTGTTTTACATAAATAAAAAGCTATGCATTTTATTTTTTCATTTGCAGTAATAGTTCATATTTATTAAATATTTGGTGTGTGCCAAGTATGTTGCATGTTTTGTATCATTTAACCCTCATAATAACCTTTGGAGGTATAGGTGCTGTTACTGTCATCTTTGCTGTTTGTAAGGAACTGAGGCCCAGGGTGTGAGTTAACCTCTCCTGTGTCTCAGTCTGGGAGGTTCTGGAGCAGGTTAATTTGACTCCTGAGTCTACCTACAGTGCTTTTCTGCCTGCCAGTAGTGGTAGTTGAGCTAATATTTTTCAGTCATTATCTATTTCTGTAAAATAATGGAAGAACTTCTTAGAGATTGTTTTTTTTCTTTTCTGAACTAAATTTTGTCATTCTTTGAAAAGTTAGTGCTACAAAAAATACTGGTATAATTGAGGTGATTGCTGACTGCTTACCAAGGTAGCAGAATTTAATCAGGTACATTTGTCTTCCCTGATTTTTTTTTTTTCTTTAAGTGGATGATTTTAGGGTGGTTTCTCTAAAATTGCTGCAGACACATTTCAAGAAATCTTTAGATGATCGGAAAGTAAGCAGAGTGGAGTTCCTTCCAGTTCACTGGCACAGTTCCTTGGGTGGAGATGCCACAGGTGTTGACAGGTTTGTGGATTTTGATAACTTGGTTTTCAGATTAGTCAGGATTAGATTCAAATTTTAAGCTATCATATAAAGTAGTTTATTATGACTTCAACAAGTAACACTAAAAAGCTTTGATTATATATTTGCTCTTATATATGATTAAATGCTGTTAAGTTTATGTGCTACTTTGTATGAGTGCATTCCTGATTATATATGTATGTGGTGTGTATATTTCTATTGCAAATACTTAAGAGAATCTAAAAAACTTAAACTGGTTTTAATCTGTAGTGTTTTTTTTTTTTTCTATAGTGGTTCAGACATGGGACTGTCCTGTACATTGTAGCGTGTTGAACAGTACCCTTGGCCTCTACCCTCCAGATAAGAGTAACTCAACCTTACCTCTGATTTAACAACCAAAAATGTCTCTAGTCACTGCCAGATGTGCCCTGGGGGCAGAGTTGCCCCTAGTTGAGAACCGCTGGTTTAGATGATTGTTTCTCAGTGGAGACTCTTCTGGCAGGACAGTTGTCATGAAAGACTGTTGTGTGTACTGTAGGTCATTTAATATCCTTAGTCTAAATGCCACTAACTGCCAGCAACACTTACCAGGCACTGTGACAACTAAAAAGGCCTCCACTTAATTTTGATTGCTTCCATTTGGGAACCATAGATTTAGGAAATATTTCTGCTAGGGACACAGAGCTGATAACATACTTGGATTTTAGTGAACGTCATGATGTTTCAGGGCACATGTTTTAATAAAACTAACCTACAAACATTTTATCATGTGAGGCCCTGTACAGAGGATGAGATGGTTGGATGGCATCACCGACTCAATGGACATGAGTTTGAGTAAACTCTGAGAGTTGGTGATGGACAGGGAAGCCTGACATGCTGCAGTCCTTGGGGTCTCAAAGAGTCGGACACGACTGAGCGACTGAACTGAGCTGAGGCCCTGTTATGGGGCTGTTTTCTTTCTCTCTGGGTGTTCCTGAAGTACGCTGGGCTGTGTCCTGAAATGTGACCATCTCAAATCAGGAAAGATTTCATTCTCTTAAACTCCTTTCTTAGTGTCTTGCTACATTCTCTGTTGTCCTTGCCACCCACAGTTTTTGTCAAGTATCCTGATTTCCAGTAGATTGGAAGAAAAATGAAAGTTAGGCTTTCCTCTTTAAAAATGAAGTAAAGATCTTTGTTTTGGCCTTATTTTATATGGTAACTTTAGAGAATCCACAAATTCATAGTATAGTTATAGGCACAAGTTGGTAACATTTTTGATTTATCTTGATTTATTTACAATAACTGTCTGAAATCAACTCATAATTAGCCTGTGAGTTTTTTTTTTCCTCAGTGTATTTTCAGGATTCACAATCAAAACTTTTATAAACTCATATTTAAGGTGGTTACTAAGTATACTTTTTTCTTTCTAAATAGGAATATTAAGAAAATCACTTTACCGAGTATTGGTCGATTTCGTCACTTTACCAATGAGACCTTGCTAGACATTTTATTTTACAATAGCCCCACCTACTGTCAGACGATTGTGGAGAAAGTGGGATTGGAGATAAACCGTCTGTATGCACTCTTCATGAGTCGGAACCCTGACTTTAAAGGAGGGATCTCTGTTGCTGGTCACAGCTTAGGTGAAACTTTTAAATTTCCACATTTAAAGTACAATTTTTGTTGCATCGTCACTGTTTTCAGTGTGGGTGACATGGTTCGTTAGAGATCTAGAATTATAGGTTTTCAATTTTATAAAAGGTAGAAGTGAATGCTTTGAGTTTACATTCTACCTTTTGCTATTCACCTTTCATGTTGCCTAGGAATGCTTTATATTTTAATTTATTCCGCTATTTGGTAAAGCAAGAATATTAATTATCAGATCTTGATTAGCATCTAACTTTACGTGACTTCCTCTTGGGACTTTGAACAAAAAGAGTAGGAGAATTTATTTAGTGTTATAGAAGCACCTGGTACATTATAAAACAAAAAGCAAAATGCTTCTTTTTTTTTTTTAAGGCTCTTTAATATTGTTTGACATCCTGTCTAATCAAAAAGATTTGAGCTTATCAAAGTCTCCTGTGCCTTTTGCTGTTGCTAATGGAGTTGTGAAGCAACCACATTTTCAGGAAAAGCAGGTATGGCCCACTAACATCTAGATTTAGAGTTTGAGCTAAAGAGCTTTTCAAAATCTGAACTGATTTTATGTAACAAAACTCCTTGAGGTTTACAAGTATGATGGAACCATAGAGCTTGTTTGAGTTTCTCACTTGTCTTCCTTATGGATTATACATTTAAATGTGATAGAATGTTTAAGGTTTCTTTAAAAAATGTGAAGTAAATTATTGTACGAAATGGGGAATACAAATTTAGTAATTTTAGTAATTTTCTGAATATTCAAACTTGGAATAACAAACTGCCAAAAATTATGATTTATGTATGGAACAGAATTAAGATTTTTCCATAGATCAGAAGATGTTTTATGGGAGTTTTTCTGAACTTTGTAATGTTCTCCCAACTTTTTTTTAAAAAGATACCTGAAGAGCCAAAGCTGACATTGGATGAGTCTTGTGACCTTGATGTTGAAAATGAAGAAGTCTTGACTTTGCAAGAAACTCTGGAAGCACTTAGCCTCTCTGAATATGTTAGCACTTTTGAAAAGGAAAAGATTGATATGGAATCTCTGGTACTGATGATAGTTTGATTCATTTTTGTCTGAAACTTTTCCTGTGTATGAGATGGAAAATTATTAAGATTTAAGCCCTTTTACATCACAGTGAAAGCAGAGACTTAAATGTTTAAAAAATTGAAAAAATCAGGAGAACTGTTTTTTTTAAATAATCTGGGAAGACTTTTCTAAGTATAACAAAACCCACAAGCCATAAGGAAAAAACAGTTGTGTAGTATGGGATGCCATAAACAGTATCTAAAGGCCAGTGATAGGTTAAGAAGACAATTTGGAGCACACCTCATAGACAGAGTGTTTATTTCCTTATTATTCAAAGTTGCTGCAAATTAACTACACAAAAACCATCAACACAGTAGGAAGACAGGCAGAGGATATGAACAGATGCATATGGAACATAAAACAAGAAGCAACTTCTTATCAAGAAACTTGAGAAAAATAGGAATTAAAAGTGCAGTGAGATTTTTTTTTTTAACCTATCAGTTTGGCAAGAATATTAAGAGTTTGATATTAATTCCTGGCCAGGATAACAGGAAATAGGTACTGATACATATTGGAGTAAGAGCGTAAATTGATCCAAGCTCTATGGAGGGCAGTCTAACAACATCTTTTATTATTTTTAAAATATTTATTTATTTGACTACACCAGGTTTTAATTGCAGTATGTGGTATCTTGTTCCCTGACCAGGGATCAAACCTGGGCACCCTGCATTAGGAGCATGGAGTCTCAGCCACTGGGCCACCAGAGAAGTCCTATCTTTTAAAATACAAAGAATGTATACACTTAAGTCCAGCAGTTTCACTGTCAAGGGTATTTCCTATGAAAAAATACTCACATAGTATTTCCAAGGATACTCACTGTAGCACTATTTGTAATAGCAGCACCTTAGGAACACTTGTGTCCCCTAGTAGGGTGCCAGTGAAATCATTTATGGTGCATGCACACAGTGGCGAACCCTGCAGCTGTTGAATGAACAGGGCAGTGCCAGAGGGATTGGTGTGGAATGATCTCTAAGGTTTGTTATGTGAAAAGACGAAAATTCAGACCTGTTTGTGTGTAGGTTTGTTGTTCAGTCACTAAGTCGTGTCTTACTCTTTGCGATTCCTTGGACTGTAGCGCGCCAGGCTTGCCTGTCCTACACTATCTCCCAGAGTTGCTCAAATGCATATCCATTGAGTTGGTGATGTGTATAAGTTACACCCATGGAAAAACACGGGATGCTGTGTATACATAAGATACCTCTGGACGGAGAGCAAGTTGCCTGCAGTATCTGCTCAGAGGACTGGGTGGTTGGGGTGGGTGGAGGGAGGAAACTTCGTTTACACTTGAAGTAACTTTTGATTCTGTACAACCATGTGTGTATTTTCTGTTTAAAATTGAGAGAATGATTTAGATGTGGAGGCTGAAGATTTTACCACCAAAATTAGTTCATAATTAAAAATTACTGAGGGTGGGGGTAAAAAAATTGCCTGGGATGTTCAGTTACCTTAGATGATACAGTTTCTTTTCATAATTTCCTTTTTTCAGTTCATGTATCATTAGATTGACTAATGTGCTTGTCTGTTTTCTTTTAAAGCTTATGTGTACAGTGGATGATCTGAAGGAAATGGGGATACCGCTTGGACCCAGAAAGAAGATAGCTAACTTTGTAAAACATAAAGCTGTCAAACTGGTAAGGTTCATTTCTGCTCCTAAAAGAAAACACAATTATCTCTGACTAGCTTGTTTATATTTTGGAAATTTTTGTTCATACCGTTATGGTTAGGCCAGTTACTGTGCTCCTTGCCCAAGGGAACAGTAATCGAGTTGATGGAAGCCCACATGTGGGAGTTAACCAGAACTGGGTTTAAATTCTAATTAAATTCCACTTCCTGGTTTTCCTGGGGCTGATCACATTTCAGGGTAAAGGACTTTCAGTTTTTAAATTGGTATTTGCGTATTTCCCAGTGCAACACTGGATAAGTCCTAGACAAATAGATGAGCTTGGTGACCTTAATTTCCAGTTCAACTGCTCATTAACTATATATTCATGAGGAATTTGCTTAACTTTTCTGGTCCTTGGTTTCCTTCATTTCTACAGTGGGAGTGATAATGCCTTCCTTACAGGATTGCAGAGTGGATGGAGCCATGCATGTATAGCTAATCACCCAATAAATATTAGCTCATTTTCTGTCTTTCTAATCCTTCTCACCATCTAAAGAGATAAAAAGAACACACACATACATCTCATTAAATAATAACCAAAAAGCAAAAATTGTTAGCAATCCAAAACACAGCAGTAACAGCAACAACTAAAAAGCATTTAAGAAGAAGTAAAACAATTGGGAATAACTTACTTGTTTTATTTAATTTTCATTAAGTTAACTATACAGAGATTTTCTGTAAACTTAGAAAAAGTTGGTAGCATTTAGGGCAGGTATTTTGTTTTTATTGTATATTAATTAACATGGTTCTCATTGACCTTTCCATCTTTTAAACTTCTGTGGTTCTTTACTTTGGAAAGAACTTAACATGCCCCTTTATGTGTAATGCGATTATAAAGTCATAGGACAGAGTTGTGATTAGCTAAGCAGTTGAGTTTTTCAGCATTTTCCGAGTATATCTTTTGGATCAGGGATGTGCTGGATCCTTGGGATCTGGAGACGAACTGTGCAGTCAGTAGTCTAGTTGGTGGGGGAGATTTGACCACAAAGGAAGTATTGGTCCTCTGACAGTGCTGTCTGTGCTGTCAGAGCCAGGTGAGGCCTGGCTGTGGGAGAAGGGACAGGGGCTGGTGAGGGAAAACTTGCCCCAGGTGTTGGTGAATGAACCTGAAGGAGGGGTGGGGTCAGGGGAAATGGCTTTCCAGGAGGGGGCAAGTATTTTTCTGCAGTGGAAACAGCAAGGGGACTGAGAATAGGGCAGGGGAGAGGGTCCCAAAGGCCCGAATAGTGGAAGTGGCAGCTGGTCCTCAAATGTATTCTCATGGCCGTGAAAGGCATGGTGCTTTTTAAACTAACACCATGAAATGCTGACTTGCTTATTAATTTTTGTCACAAATTATGATTTAGCACCAAATCATTTATTTAGTCTAAATTTTAATTTTTTACTTCAGAAATGTTAAAATTTAAAGCTATGTGCTATAATCCACATTACCAGGGTCTTCTGCATTACAGGTGGATTCTTCACCAACTGAACTATAAGGGAAGTCCCTATAAAATTTCAACCATGAGCAAATGTGCTTATAATAAATAATAAATGAGTTTTTAGACATTGATTCCTTCCTGGTTTTTCCGTTAATATTTGCTGTCTTTTGCCATTGGTTAGGGCCTACTGGCTGATACACAGTACTAAAGGAAGAAAAAGCTGGAGCAAATCTTAAAGCTGAGACAATCCCATTATCAACCTGAATTTTACGTTAATGTGTGTGTGTGTGAGAGAGAGAGAGAGAACTGGGCCACATTTTAGCCGCCGCGTAAAGCCACTGGGTCAGTTCTAAGGGACACGGTGTGAGAGCCACTGCTCTGGGTCAATGGAGCAGTCAGGGCACTTCCATGACTTGGGCTGGTGTTTTAGAGTTCACTTGGTTACAGTGTAGAGGGTGTGAAGCTGGAGGCTGTTGGGAATCTCAGCATAGTCACTAATTATACAGTGACTCAGAAATGGTTGGGGTGTAATAGGAAACGGAAAAGAAGGGTGCGACTCAAAACACATTTTAGACATAGGATAGTGTTTGTGATGGTTGATTGAAGGTGATGATGAAGACTGAGTTGAGAGGCAGCATCTCTGGTGAGCACAGTGGTCACACCAAAACCAGGACACCACAAGTGTGTCCACACTGTGGACACCAGCCTGTGCTCTCCACCTGTAAGCACGTTCGTCTGCATGTGCACATCAGTGAAGCACAGGCCTGTGAAAACAGAGAAAAACAAAAAATGAGAAGCTAGATTTCCAGGCCCTGCATCTGCCCTTGATTTTATATTTCAATAAAAGGAAAACAAGAAAAGTGTTCTATGTATAGTTCCTGAAAAGTCTCTAGAAGAAATTTGGTTTGGTTCCTGTAGTAGCTTGGATATATCAGTTATGGCACTTATCAGAATGTTTTGAAAGGGGTAAAACCTATGAAGTCATCTTATTTTTTAAATTAAAAAATAATTGCCTCTGAATGAACCGTGATACTTTCTCAGCCGTGTTACCATTGATTGCTCTATTTTTCATTGTTAACAAGGTGCTGCTGGATCAATAATGAGATAAAATGGTACATCCTATTGATTTACTGTAATTGAAAAGTTAGCCCATTATTTTTAATAAGGAGATCAGGTATTTGTGACCTGAACTTTTCTTTCCCCTTTGTAAACCATCTTAATCATTTTCCTTTGAAAGGAAATAATTCTTAGTGCTGGGAATATTGATTGTCTAGTATGTGTATGTTGGCTCACTTTGTTTTCAAGTTACTGCCTCTGTCTAAGAGGGAAACAAAACAGCAGTTTGCAGTAGGACAGTTTAGGATCTGTTTAGACAGTTCTCTTAGCAATTTAGATTGTTAAGTTGTATGAGTATAATGGGAGGTACTTCGATGCAAGAAAGCAACTTTGAACTGAAGAACGTTGGTGACGTTCTTCAGTTTGTGTTTTAGGTTTAATCTTGTGGTGTCTCCAAAGGGCAGAGATAACAAGGCCATCCAGACCTTCATGGTGGGATCAGTTCCCAGATGGCTGGCGGAGAACTTTCTTTTTGCTGTATCATCTCTTGAGTTAGCCAGTTGGACCTGTTTCCAGGTTTCCTAGTATTTGGAACTCACTGACGGGCAGGAGCAGTCAGAGCAGCTGTTGGGTTTAGGCACTGTCAGCGATGTTCAGACAGAGGCTTACCCAGGCGTCACAGCTTGGGGAGTGAGGACCACTGAGGCCTGTGCCTGTGGGGGTCGGCAGATCCACCGTGGCGGCTGTCCACATTCCGCTGACACTGTCGCCGCGTCCCGGGGCGCGACCGCAAACCAACACGGGCGGGTTTTGTCTCGGTACTGTAGTGCTACAGCCGTTCTGTTGATGCTCCCAAAGATTTTCTTTCCTGACTTCTCTATGAAACACATAGATCTTGAGCATTCTGTTCAGTAAGCATGACGATTTTTGCACCTTGATGGACAGGGAGGCCTGGCGTGCTGTGATTCATGGGGTCGCAAAGAGTCGGACACGACTGAGCGACTGAACGGAACTGAACTGAATCACCAGCCAAAACCAGAAATAGAACATTTTTGTCACTCAGTTCTCTCATGCTTCTTTCTAATCAGCTCCTCTTGCCATACAGCTCCTCTTCTGAATCTGATCACTATCGAATAGTTTTGCCTGTTCTAGAAGTTTATATAAATGGAACCAACACTGAAAATTCTTTTGTATCTTTCTTCTTTTACTCATAATAGTGTTTTTAAGATCCATGCAGTTGTAGTTTTATTTGAAGTTTACTTCTTTTTATTTCTGAGTAGTTATTCCACTGTATGAATGTACCACAATGTGTTCTTTACAGAATGCTTTTGAGGAAAACTTGTCAATGGCTTCATATAGACGTAAGAATATAAGCATGTTGAATGAATAAATTTCTTAAGTTTACACCTCTTTATAGGAAGTATATATTTCACAGTTACATAAGTACTTCTAAAATTATCTGGCTAAAGTTGAGATCATTAAGGAAGAAGTTGGTATTTTTAAAAAAACTGCTATTAAAATTTTAAATTACATAAGAAGTGTAGGGCACAGAGTATAATAGCTAATATTTAGATTTAATTGTAGCTGTTTTCGCCACATTTTTCTTTGTTCTTAATTTTCTTTTTCTTAAGAATTTTAAAGTAGCTTATAGACATCATGGCATTTTTTCCCTTGAATATTTAGTATGTGTCTCTAAAAGAACATTTCTCTGATTAACCACAATGCTTTCATTCTTATGCCTAAGAAATTACTAATCATTCCTTAATATTATATGGATATTTCATAGTGATAGCTGATAACTTTTTCCCCTTAGTTATATTATGAAATTTTGGTATGTCGCAGGAAGAGAAAAAAGCAGCATTGGAAAAGAAGGCAGTGGTGGCCACTTCAGCAAAAGGACAGGAGGAAAGTGCTCAGAAAGCTAAAGACGTGGCTTCTCCTCCCTCAGACTCGAATGAGTCCAAGAGGAGGCTCCCGCTTGGAGCGTCCGTCTCTTCTGTGCGTGTTGATTATGAGGCCTTTGAAGTTGGCACCGGACAGGCAAGTCAACACACTGACTCAGGCTGTGTGGTTTATGTTGGAATCACTTACCTGGGTTATTTGGGCGACTTTAAATTCTTTAAATATTTATTCAACAATTTTTTGGGGGGAGGGTGAAAAAAACTGATTTTCTCTTAATAAAAACAGTATGCTTTCATAATGTTAAAAATAAGGGATTGAATGTGTACTGAACATAGCACCTCGCCTTTGAAATTGTCTCTATTTAAATCTTTTTACCCCTCAGTTTTATAGCATTCAGTGTCTCAGCCACTAGAAATAGAAGTGGTGACAGAAAATTATTTTCAGAGTATGCTTAAACTTTATTACTCATAGTTCTTCCCTGAGGGAAATAGTTTCTGGAAAAACCTACCAAGTATTGATAATGCTGCATTTAATGATAAATTTGTTTCATAGTGGCTTAAAAGTATTAAAATCTTTTTAGAGAAGGTTACTTTATAATTGTATGGTTCTAATCTCTTAAGTGAGTTCATGACTGATTTAAAGAAGGCAGAAAATATTGCTGGATGTTTGATACAGCCTATTCAAACTTTTAAGCCTAATTATTTCATAAAATTTGCATTTAAAAGGATTTTTATTTCTTTAACTTACTTATTTGGCTTGCCTACTCCAGAGCAAATGAGCTTAGTAGTTACAACTGGCAGGCTCAGTTGCCCCATGGCATATGGGATCTTAGTTCCCTGACCAGGGATCAAACCTGAGTTCCCTACATTGCAAGGCCTGCAAGGTGGATCCTTAACCACTGGACCACTAGTGAAGTGAAAGTCTCTCAGTCGTGTCTGACTTCTTGCAGCCCCATGGACTGTTGCCTGCCAGGCTCCTCTGTCTATGGAATTCTCCAGGCCAGAATCCTGGAGTGGGTTGCTGTTCCCTTCTCCAGGGGATCTTCCCAACCCAGGTCTCCTGCATTGCAGGTGGATTCTTTACCATCTGAGCCACCAGGAAAGTCCCCAAAAATGTCTTCTTAAAATATGAGCAAACTTGAACAGACTTTAGCAAATAAAGGACAGATACTTTCTCAGCTGCATGTAAAGGCTGGAGTTTGAAGGTTTGTGGAGACAGGGCCTCCCCATCACCAGGACGCTTTCACCGCCTGCTTCTCCTTGGAAGTGTTGGCCTCTGTGAACGTCGAATTGTGGGTGTTGGTGGTTCTGGACTCCCCTCCTCATAGCTTCATCACCATAGAGGTAAAGGAATCTACCTAATAGGTCCAGTTAAGAAACTTAAGGAAGGATTTTATTTGACCTGACTTGAGTCTCAAGTCCATTCTGGACCAATATCACTGCCTGGGGAGTGGGGTGTGGTTTGATTGACCCAGTCCAGGTTACATGCCATCTCCTTTGTTACCCAGAGGGTTGTTGTGGTAATCCACAGTGTGCATCATTCATGCCAGAAGGCCAGAAAGCACTGATTAAGGAAGAGATTGGGGGGGAAAAAAATCTCATAATCTCCTTCAGTTCAGTTCAGTTCAGTTCAGTCGCTCAGTCATGTCCGACTCCGCGACCCCATGAATCACAGCACGCCAGACCTCCCTGTCCATCACCAACTCCTGGAGTTCACTCAAACTCATGTCCATCGAGTCAGTGATGCCATCCAGCCATCTCATTCTCTGTCGTCCCCTTCTCCTCCCGCCCCCAACCTTTCCCAGCATCAGAGTCTTTTCCAGTGAGTCAACTCGTCGCATGAGGTGGCCAAAGTATTGCAGTTTCAGCTTTAGCATCAGTCCTTCCAATGAACACCCTTCAGTTCAGTTCAGTTCAGTTCAGTTGCTCAGTCGTGTCTGACTCTTCGTGACCCCATGAATCACAGCACGCCAGGCCTTCCTGTCCATCACCAACTCCCGGAGTTCACTCAAACTCATGTCCATCAAGTCGGTGATGCCATCCAGCCATCTCATTCTCTGTCGTCCCCTTCTCCTCCCACCCCCAATCCCTCCCAGCATAACCATGACTAATTACCATAAGCAGTTTGAACAAGGCCTTCTGGACTCTTGAGCATATATTTACATATCTATTTTAATAAAAATGAAAAATACTAGAACATTATACGGGAACCCTTGACTTATGATGGGGTTACGTCCTGATTAACGCATTATAACCTGAAAATACCCAAAGTCAAAAATGCGTTTAATACACCTAACCTGCCCAGCATCAGAACATTAAACATTAAATGTGCTCAGAACACTTAACATTAGCCTACAGTTGGGCAGAATTACCCAACACAGAGCCCATTTTTTAAATAGGCTGCCATAACAAACTGTCACAACCTGGGTGGTCTTAATCACCATAAACTTACTGTCTCACAGTTCTGGAGGCTGGAAGTCCATGACTCAGGTGTCAGCAGGGCCTTGCTCCCCTCTGGAGCCCTGTAGGGACACCCTTTCTTGCCTCTTTCCCTTCTGATGGTTTGCCAGCACTGGTTAGCATCCTTTGGTTTAAGTGTGCTTCACCCCCCAACCCCATTCTTCCATTTTCATGTGGCCACCTCCCTTTGTCTTCATGTCACTTCCCTGTCTCTGTGTCCAGGTTTCTCCTTTTTATAATGACACCAGTCACTGGATTTAGGGCCCACGTTAATGCTGTAATGATTCTATTTCCAAAGAAAGTCTGAGGTACTGGTACAATTCTCTTTGGGGGGAACACATTCAATCCATAATATTGGACCTGTAGGCAGTTTTTCACTCTATTAAGCAATCCAATGATAAACAGTTCTAAACGAATTTTCTGTGAACATTTTTTATTCTTTCTTGCAGTTACATAAGTGGAAGTATTTATAGCTGGGCCTAAAGCTGTGAACACAAGAATGTTAATAGTTATTTCTTCTTGCCCCTGGAAAGTTTGTACTCCCACTGGCAGCTTATAAGACTGCCTCTCTCTCTTCTCCCTTGCTAGTACTATCATTATTGTTTAGAAATGTCATATTCTTACTTTTATAACTTCTTCTAAAGAAATAATTTTTTCACATGCAAATAGGAGTTTTTAATTTTTTTTTTTTTTAGTATTTTTATTTATATATGTGCTAACTGTATCTCACTGTGTTTCTTTGAGCACTAGAGAGGTTAGATGTTTTGTTTTCTGGTTTTTATGCTTTTTTCCAATGATGTACTAGTGTACCTATTTTTCCATTGGGTTGCTTTTCTCTTTACTGGTACTGAAGAATTCTTTATATATTAGGGATATTGGCCCCTTCATGTGAATATTTTTTCCAGTTTATAATTTTTTTAACCTTATTTTTCTCCCTGGAACTGAGGGAAGATGCATAATACTGAGAGCACCTCCTTTGTGGTCCCCATCAGTGGCAGAAACTATTGAATTTGAAAATTTAGGGGCAAACTAAGGGATGTGAAGTCTAGACTTCGTTAGAAGGGCAGCCTAGTTAGTACAAAGAGCTTTGAATTTGGGGTTAGACGTCATTCTGGAACTCACCATGTGCTCCTGGCTAAGTGCCGTCACCCACTTGGGCTTCACTGTCTTTGTCTGATACGTGGGCATGAGGGTCCCTGCCATGCCCTCTGCTCTCAGTGGACCTATGTCATGCCCTTGATTATGCCATTCATTGTTCTTCATCCTCAGGATACTGAAATGATGAAGACATAAGTTCTGTCACTGAGCAGCAAACAAAAGAGCTTTGTAAACTACAGAGAGCTGTCCGAATGTGGGTGCTTTCTCTTATGCTAACAGTTCTCTGTGAGCCGAAAGGCTCCATGTGAACTTCCCCTACACAGGAGCTCTTTGGGGATAAATCATCTTTCTAATGGAGAGAAACATGCCTAATGAATGAGGATGGTAGTTATAATAGAAGTCACAGTCATTGAATGCTTACGTGGATTTGGTTATTAAGTGTGGTTTTTCAACCACATTGTGAGTTTGGCATTGTCATGATGCCCATTTTATAGATGAGGAAACCGAGGTGGAGGCAAGAGAGATTGAGAAACTTGCCTGAAGACACACAGTGGGGAGTGGAGTCAGGGCTCAAACCCAGGCAGTTTGATTCTAGAGTCTGCAGTTTTGACCACATTTATAACTAACATAGAGGTGATACTTCTGTACACTATATATTTTATGCTTTATACAATAAGTGAAAGTCTAGTTAGAGGATGTAATTGTGTATAAAGATTTCAGAGGGAAATTTTTTGGTCCTTTTGTGCTAGCAGCAGCTGTCCATTACAGTGATCATTAGCATCGTAAGCCACACCTTGCAGAGCATCATCTGTATTGGGGTGCTTTTAATTAAGTGCAGTTTTAGTTGAACCTTTGATATTTGTATTTCATGACACTGAAATGACTGTCTTTCATTGTTTTCTGATTCTTCCTAGGTTTCTGTTGTTTACAGCTCCTTAGACTTTGAACCAGAGATTTTCTTTGCCTTGGGATCTCCAATTGGTATGTTTCTCACTATTCGAGGAGTGGATAGGATAGATGAAAACTACAGGCTTCCTACCTGCAAAGGATTCTTCAATATTTATCACCCCGTGAGTGACTTGCATTTACTTCTGCTTTGAGGAAGACAAAGCACTAGTCCTCTTTATCCTGATAGAGTCTCAGATTCTTATTTCTTAGGAATTAACACTGATTTTGATTTTGTACAACTCAGCCCTCTGACCTAAAACATACAGTCTGATACTTTGCAATAAACTTTTTACCAGAAAGCCTTTGTTCAAGGAAATGATTCTTTTGTTTTGTTTGCAAAGTAATTTTCTCCACAAACTGAAAAGTCGTCTTATAATTACCGGTATTTGAATAAGGTGTGAATTAAAAATCTCTGGTTTGTGAGTTATTTGTTTTCTCACTTAACTAAGATACATAACTCTAAACAGCTTTTCATGAATTTCTGATTCTTCTGTTTGTAGCTTGACCCAGTGGCATACCGATTAGAACCTATGATTGTGCCAGATTTGGACCTAAAGGCAGTTCTCATTCCACATCACAAAGGCAGAAAAAGACTTCACTTAGGTAAAGAGAAAGTGCTGGTAAAACTCATTTCCTTCCTGTCATTTTGTGACCTTTCATTTAATGATTTGTGTTCTTCCTGCTGTTTGTAATAAGTTAGAGCATTTTAACACGAAGCTCTTATTTAAGTGCCTACTACTACGTTCAGAACCTGTTTACTAAGTATTTGGAGGAGCTATGAAGTTACAAAAGAGTTTCTTCTCCTTGATGATTTCTTCTTGATAATATTTGATATTTGTTGATATAATTGTTGATATAATGAGGAATGGGAGAAGTTGGTGATAAAGTGAGATGCATACATTTTGATAAAATTTGGTAAAAGTTTTTGAAATTGGGAAGCAGTTATTTTTGAACTAAAGACCAAACCACCAAGAAATAAATTTGATGCTCAGTCATGTGAGCTGTTTTTTCCTTGGTAACTATAAATAAACTCTTTCTTTTAAAAAAATTTTATTGAACAAAATGGATTGATAATAATTCCAAGTAGGGTTTAGGTTTCTTTTACGCCTATTAATGGTGTATATTACTCTTATTCATAGATTTAAAAGAAGGAAAAGTGATCATGCCCTCTTATTTAAATTTTTGTTCTTTTTTTTTCTTTAAGCTTGCATCATGCTTTTCAGACGTAATTAACTTTTGAAGTTAAAATGAGAAACTTGATACTTTGATGTTCTTAAGATTTGGAATTAAAATATGATTTATTAGACAAAAGTAGAAAAAGTAAAGGGGCAGTAGTTTCTTCATTTTTAAATTAGGAGTTTAAATTGTGATTATATCAGAATCTCAAATTCTCAAAACCATTCACCAATACATATTAGAAAAACAGTCATCTTTTTAGTATTGTGGGCCCATTTTTGACTTATAGTATAAAAAAAGGCCCATAAATGTGCTTATACATTGTTATGGTATTTGAATTTTTTTTTTTTTTTTTTGAGAGAGGAAATGTATAGGTTTAGGCTGGATCAAGTTTAGTCATTAAAAAAATGATAGAGTAAGACTCCACAGAACATTTTAACATGTTGAGTGTTCTTGGCTGAGAAACTCCCATGTATTTGACATTTAAAAGAATAGTAAGAGGTCTTATCCAGTCTGAGAATAGTGTAACTTGTGTTTTAATTTTTGTGGTACAGAATTTTACCCAGTAACTAATACCTTGTTATGTCTTAATCTCTTTAGAGTTGAAAGAAAGTCTCTCTCGTATGGGATCTGATTTGAAGCAGGGTTTCATTAGTTCTCTGAAAAGTGCTTGGCAGACATTAAACGAGTTTGCCCGTGCTCATACCTCTTCAACTCAGTTGCAAGAAGAATTGGAGAAGGTTGCCAATCAGATCAAAGAAGAAGAAGAAAAGCAAGTAGTTGAAGGTAAATTTGACATTTAAGGCATTTTCCAGTGCAAAAATTATTTGTGAACAAAGCACACATAAATTGTTTGATGATGCTTTTCCATTATAGTCCTTTTTGTTGAAATGTAGAGGCTCTTCCTATAAAGGAAAATCTGTTTGTACAAACTGTACTTCAAAATGCATGTCATCCTTTCTTTTTAAACTAGGTTTTGGGCTGATAGTTGCAGGTTTTACTCTGCTGCTGTTTAGTTGCTAAGTCGTGTCTGACTCTTTGCAACCCCATGGACTGTAGCCCACCAGGCTCCTGTCCATGGGATTCTCCGGGCAAGAATACTAGGGTGGGTTGCCATTTCCTCCTCCAGGGGATCTTCCTGACCCAGGGATTGAGCCTGCTTCTCCTGCATCTCCTACACTGGCATGAAGATTCTTTACCACTGAGCCACCTGGGAAGCCCAGGTTTTACTGTACAGGCTTTAAATTTTGTTGAGATTTTTAAGGCCAGAATGGAATGTCGGAGTTGAGAACTAAGTTGGTATTCAGGCATCTGAATGACCCCCTGGTTCTGTGTCTGACTGTGTCACTGTAGACTCTACATGCAATGTCAAGTCGTTGTGCCGTGATGTTTTTGATTCTTTCAGGTTCTAATTCTGTTTCCTTTCTCTCTGCAATGCTCTCTCACCCCTTTTCTTCAAAACTCCTGTCAGCTGGTTGGCTCTCTCTCCTCTCTCCCGGGCAGCCAGCCCCTCTCCCCCTGGCTCTTTGGAGGAATGGGAAGTGAGCCTGGTAGCTCCCCAGGCTGCTGCGTGTGTCAAGCAATTTTCTCTTGAGCCCAGAAAGTCAGCTAAAGTCAAAGGATAATGATTAAGTGATTGACTTTGATATTGAAATGGTTTGAATTCTAGCAGAAAAGATTGTTGAAAGTCCAGATTTTTCCAAGGATGAGGACTACTTAGGAAAGGTTGGAATGTTGAACGGAGGCCGTCGAATTGACTACGTTCTTCAAGAAAAGCCAATAGAGAGTTTTAATGAATATCTTTTCGCACTTCAGAGTCACTTATGCTATTGGTAAGTATTTTCACCTTTGATATTGTTCATGTGGTCTTTAGGTGCCAGCACATACTCCAGTTCTGTGAGATTCTTGCTGAATTAGCATTTATTACGGAATATTAATTTGAATGCCCATATATTCAAAATCAGTATTTTTCCCCATTAGCTTAGTTATCCACCAGATGGCAGTATGTCACCTGCTTTGGACGGAAGGCCTTTGGTTCTTACACATGTTGTTGGGATGCCTTTCAGAATGGGAGTGGAAGGGACTTTGAGCGCCATCCTTTCACATATCCTCTGTCACCAAGGAGAACGGCAGCACAGCTGTTTTGTTGCTGATCAGCTTTTATCCATTTTTTAAGGACAGCTCTGAGATTATACAACTTTGTTTTCATTTGCCCTCCTTAGGTAGAGTTGCATAGAACCAAAGCTGCCTTTCCACCTTTATGCATAGAGGTTAATTTCTTATTATCTCTTAAGTAAGTGTACTTTTATTTTTAATAGGGAATCAGAAGATACTGCTCTGTTATTACTTAAAGAAATTTATCGAACAATGAACATTAGTCCAGAACAGCCCCAGCATTGATTGGACTTCAGCTTCACTGTGTGAGTTTATCTTTATTTTGTGTATAAATTCTGAAGTCTTCATTCTGAGGCTTTTTTTTTTTTTTTGGCTGCACCCTGCAACATGTAGGATCTTAGTTCCTTGACCAGGGATCAAACCTGGGCCCCCTTTGTTGGGAGTAGAGTCTTAACTCCTGGACCACCAGGGGAGTCCCATGTCTTTCTCTTCCTCTCTTAGTCACCTGGCAAAATCTTAATCCTAGTAAACCCAGTTGTCTCTTACTCTGAACCTCACCCGAGTAGCAGCACATGGCCAGAAAAGAGTCAGGCAATTATGCTAACTGTACTCGCTTCAAATCTATGACCAAACCAATGGGCAGTCAAGCCTGCAGTATAGTTCTGCCACACTTGGCTGGTAAATTCCCTTCCCCACACCCTGAGGTGACTGTTATTTTGCTCCTCTCTCCTCACGTTTCCCACAGCCCTTGACCGTGACCCTACTCTCACACACTTTGGAGAGAAGCCAGAGAACCCCGCTCTGACCACCGCCAAATTTACCCACCCTTCTAACCTTTATATCTGTGATTTTCCCACATTCACCCACCCAGCATCTATCCATCATTTGCTGAGCACTTTACTTACCTGCTGAGTGCCTAGACCCTGAGGGTCACAGCAATGGACTACACAGTCTCTGCCCTCAAGGATCTTCTTTCCTCTAGGGGAGGACAGACAGTAAATAAACAATGGAAGTGAGTCAGATGGTTAAAAATAGAGCAGCAGGATAAGGGGGAGAGGGAATACCTTTGAGATGGGAACAAGTTGCTATTGTATATAAAGTGGCAGGGGACATCCTTAATGATAGAATGTCATTGGAGCAACTGAGCCAGGTGGATATCTGGGGAAAGAAGATCATCTCAGATAGAATATATATCAGAATAAAAGAGCTGCCTCATTCTTTTTAGTGATTGTGTCATATTTCATTGTCTATTCCACCACAGTTTGTTTTAACCATTCCTTACTGTTGGGCATATAGGTTTACTAGTATGAACAGTGCTTCAGAGATACATTATAGTTAATAGTTGTATTTTATTCATTGTTCTTTTTATTAAAATCCCTAATTTATCTACCATTGTTGCATGTTTAGGTGATTTTCCAATTTTTCTCTATTATAAATAATTCTTAACATGTAGTTGTACATACTTTTTGTGCATCTCTGACTGTTTGCTTGGCCTAAATTCCTAGAAGAAGCATTGTTAAATCTAAGAGTTGTCACATTTTAAAAAGATTTTGATCTGTATTTATTGGGAAGTTATATTTCAGAAGGGTTGCAGAAGTTTCATAGCTACTGTCAGTATAAGTGCTAGTTTTTCTCTACTCTTGTCCATATTGGTTATTACTGTTTTTTAAAGTTTTGCTAATTTGATAGCTAGAAATTGTTATGCACACATGCTGAGTCTCTTCATTCATGGCCGACTCTGCAGTCCTATGGACTGTACCCCTCCATCTCCCCAGGCAAGAGTACTGGAGTGGGGTGCCATGCCTTCATCCAGGAGATCTTTCCCACATAGATCAAACCCGTGTCTCTTCTGTCTCCTTCATTGGCAGCCTGGTTCTTTACCACTAGCGCTACCTGGTTGTTACAGCATTGTTTCATTTTGCATTTCTGTTACTAGTGAAATTTAGCATGTTTAGTGTTTTTCACTGTCCATTTCTTGTTTTGTCAGTTGGCTGTTTTTCACCCTTATGCTTTTTTCTGGAGGTGGCGGGGTATGATATTTTTGCTTCTTATTGATTTATAGTTTTGATAGTTAAAGAAATTAATATTTTGTCATTACAGGTTTTATTTTTTTGAGTTTGGCATTTGCCTTCTAATAAATAAATACCCCCTTTTATTTTTTGGGGGTAGGATCAGGGAGCATGTTTTAAAAATGTGCAGGCCAGTCTTTTAATATTATTTAGGTAGTTACATTTATTTTATTTTAGTTTTTATATGGTTTTGTTTTTTCACCTGACTTTATAGTTTTGAAGGATATGGTATAGAGAGGAAAATACTTAATCTTTTTGCCTGTGCCATATATTGAATAATGTACCTTTTTGTTGTTGGTTTGATGATTTTATCATGTGCTGTTGACTTTTTTTATTCATATACCCAATATTTGTTTTCTAACATCTTTTATATTGAGTTATTTATCTGTCTACCATATTTTACTGATTTCAAACATATTTTTTGCATTTCAGCATCTTTACATTTGGAATGCATCTTAAAAAGCAGCTGTTGCCTTAATGAAAGTTGAGTTCTCCCTGAGAGGGTTTGAGTTTTCTTTTACCAGTCACTGGGGGGCACTGTTAGTCTGAGTCTTACGAAACTAACCGCTTGAGATTTTCTTGGCCTGTGCTGATAGTGTGCACTCAGGTCATAAAATCTGTAGGCTGGTGGGGGTGGAGGCACCAGGTCAATATCAAGGAATTTCCCCTCCTTGTTGTCAGAAGTGGTCTGCAGCATCTTTGCTTTCTTTCTGGAGGAAGCATTATTATTTTTATTATTATATTTTTACCCCTCTTCGAGGCTGTTTGGGATTTGATATCCCCACTTTTTGTGAGGGTCTCTGTGCCTTTTAGACTCCCTAAACCGGGCATCTTTTCTTTACATGATGCATAAAACAATGTTGCATCTTACAGTTGACACTGTCTTAGATTCAGTGAAAGTTTTTAATATCTGATGGTCCAATTTCTTAGGATACCATTGTCTTGGCTATTATTTCAAATGAATTTTGAAATGATTTAACTTTCCCTGACATTCTTTCTGCACAAAACAAAGCAGAACAAACAAAATCAAACCATAGCAGTTCTAGGACTGTGACATCATCACCTGCTCTGAAAAATTAAGACCCTTTCATCTTACACATGATTTGTTCTCTGTAATTGTTTTATTTCTTCTTATACATGGTTGTAAAACTTAAGCAAGAGCTTAGTTCCTAACAGTATACTGACACTATAAAATAATTTAAAATCTTAATAGGTCCTTCTATACGTGGTTCATTCAAGCATCGACAGTTTTGCTGAATTTTTTTTCTGTCCTTTAATTTTAGAATCACTCTTTAAAAAGCCTCAGATTAACCTGACAGATAATTCACCTTATGTTTTATCTTTTATTTTTTGTACTCATTTTGTTATAAAGATTATTAAACTAGTTAACCTCACTGAACACTCCCTGATGCCCGTCTGTCCCTCCAGAAGGCCTGTCTGAGGACTTTGTGTTCATGGGCCGTGTTCTCCCAGGCAGTTTGCAGTGTGTGTTTGTTGCTTGACAGTGTGTTCTTTTATTTCAGAAAGGAATGACAATGAGTTTTTGTGTTATGTCTATAAGTTTGTAAAGTTGACCCAGGATTCTTTTTTTCTTTTCAAGACTCTCTTGTCTTTACAGAAGCTTGCAGTCTAAATTACAGTGCTGAGAAAATCCTCAGAGGACATTCCCAGTCCGCTCCTGGGATGGCTGACAGAAACGTGATTCATCGACAGTTCCTGTGCTGTCATTCTTAGATGTAGGGGTTCATTTTAAAGAAAACATGCAGAACAAAAAGACAGTGAAAAAAATCAGTACCACATTTGGACTGTGTAGTTGAGAAAAAGAAATGTTTAAAATGATGCAGTTTAAAACTCCTCAGATCAGTTTAATTGTACAGTTGTCAAAGTAATATGTGATATCAATGAAGAATATTTGTTGCATGCAATCGGTTGTTTCTTTTTCCTAAAAAACTATTGTTAGTGGTCTATTAAACTTGCATTTTAAAATTAATGTAGTATGTTCTACAGACTTCTCAAGAAACTATAATACAGTTTTTAAAAATATATGTTCAACTTTTTAAATGTGAATTATAGTTTGGGCTGCTTTAATGCAGGGTTATTTGTATTTGTTAAGCGGAAGTAACCCAAATCACTTCTGTTCCAAGCTCTGCTGTGGTCTGGGAGCCTTCCAGGCCGTTGCTGGGAGGAGAATGGTGAGAGGAAGTGAGACACTCCTCACTTCACGGAAGTCCTGTGAACGCTGTCCCAGCGGCGCTTCTGCTAGCAGCAGGGAGCAAGCGAGAAGTTTCCCCATTTGTCACTATGGTAGCTGTGCAGTCGCCTTATTGCTGAAGTTACAGTTAATGTGAGAACCACAGTAGAGTTTTTTTGGGTTTTGGGTTTTTTTGCCTTGTATTAATTTCACTTATACCAAAGTATTGAAAGTATGAACTTCTAGACTGTAGCTTTACTTCATGAAAAGACTGTTCTGTGATATTTTACTTTGTTTTACTGTAACTTCAGTTATCTAAATATTTTCCTAGTATTCCATGGGAATGCTGATTTGCGTTTGTTATGCAGTAGGGACGTTTGACACTGTTTACATAGTTCTCATGGAACAGAGAATTTTTTGAAAGCCACATATGATACACATTTTTTGTGTATATATATTAGTGTGAATAAAACAGTAACATCAGTGCATTTTTCTAAAGCAGAAAACTTCTGTAATTTTCTTGTCTTCCTTAAAAGTATTCCTTTGAGTTCAGTGTTCATTTTCTTTTCGTTGTGAGCACCTGCTCTATAGTTAATGTCTAACTATAGCATTTGCTCCTAATAATAGAATTAGGACAGTAGAGGTTTTGAACTGCGGCTGACCCCAGACAACATATGTTCCAACCACCTTATTCTGCATCCAAGGACACAACACTAAATGCCTTTCTCAGGCTGCTGGTGGCAGATCTGGGCTACAGTACGGTTCCACCCACTCCCTTTTGGCCTTCATTTCTCGACACCAGTGCTATTACTTTTCACTTAATTTCCTCCTAACTTCCCCAACTGATGAAATAAAGAAAAATAAGAGTTATTTATGTATATTTTAATAAAATCCAGTTTGATTTTTCAACTTACAACTGGTTTTGCCTGTATTATTCAACCTATGTTTTGTGAACATTGAGCAGAGGAGAAACTCTTGAACTAGTGTCCATAGTAGAAACATACACCAGCACAGTTTTAGGAATCTTGTGATTTTAACACTTCAGAAGATATAAAGTAGAATTTGGGGGGTGGGGGCCATGTATTTATATCTTCAGTTTCTTAAAAAAACAAATCTAAAGTCAAAACGGTCTGAGGGCAGAGTCTCTTTATTAGCATATTGTTCACTGTTATAACCACCCTGCCTGGCACAGTCTTGTCACAAAGTGAGGCACTCTCCAAATATTTGTTGAATAAAATTTAAAAAATCAGAAGTAGAATTAAATAAGAGACCTTAGAATGACTGTTCAGACCAAACCCTTTACAAATTACATATTTTCTTTAATTTTGCTTTCTTTGTAATATATTTATTATTTTTGTCTGCGCAGGTGTTTGTTGCTGCTCTTGGGCTTTCTCTAGCTGCGGTGCAAGGCTTTCTAATTGTTATGACTTCTCTCGTTGCAGAGCATGGATGGGCTCTAGGTGCTCAGGCTTTAGTAGTTGTGGCCCACGGGCTTAGTTGCCCTGAGGCATGTGGAATCTTCCCAGACCAGGGATCGAACCTGCGTTCCCTGCACTGCAAAGGTGAATTTTTAAGCCCTGGACCACCAGGAAAGCTCCCCATTTAAAAATTTTAGATGAGAGTGTAGCTGTTGAGTAAAGCTTGACCTCCTCCTTTCCCCCAGCAGCTCGTCCTCTCCTAGGACCCTCCTACCCAGCCCTAACCTGGGTTGATGCTCTCATTTTCTTCCAGTGAGGGAAGTCAAGTCTCTAGTGATACTAAAATTGTTTCATATGCAGAGTTTGGGACTAAAGTTAAAAAGCATCAGTGTCTGAAATTGAAGGTCAAAGAGTTGTTGTAAAACCAGTAAGGACAACCTAGGTCTGGTTTGTTAACGTGGCCGTAGTGAAAGGAAAGTTATCTTCCAAGTCTGATGGGCCTGTGTGTTTTGTGATTTCACCGGATAAGGAGTTTTCTCAAAACCAGAGTGTGGCTATAGTATTGATAAAAGAAAACTTGACAGGTTATATTGATTTTTGAGGTAAGTCTTGGGAAAGGTGGGCTTTACAGAGACACTTGAAAACGAGGACAGAGAGTGTCGACAGTGCTCTCCTGGCGAGGATGATCCTCTATTCAACACAGCGACTCACAGCACTGTAAACAGAGTGCTGGAGATGAGCACTGTCCTGGCAGTTCCAGAGTCGTCGATCTTGGTATTTATTTTACTGTTTCAGGTTTTTGACTTGAGGCATCTAACTTCCTGAGTGTTGAGCCTCGTTTCACTGAACATCATTCTCGTGGTGACTTGTTTTCCACGTAGATCTTCCCGTCTGGAAAGAGGGTGCTTTGAGCTGCAGACACTGGATGCTCTGGTTTTACTCCAAGTTAATGGTTCTCATTGTGACAATAATTTGGCGCTGGTTAGTATGAGTTATTAATAGTTCCCCAGGGCAGGTCCTCTAAGGCGAATTGATAGAATTTGGTTCCTTTATGAGTTATGACAAACCTAGGCAGCATACTAAAAGTAAGAGACTTTACTTTGCTGACAAAGTGTCTGTCTAGTCAAAGCTATGGTTTTTCCAGTAGTCATGTATGAATGTGAAAGTTGGACCGTAAAGAAGGGTGAACACCAAAGAATTGATGCTTTTGAGCTGTGGTGTTGGAGAAGACTCTTGAGAGTCCCTTGGACTGCAAGGAGACCAAACCAGTCCATCCTAAAGGAAATCAGTCCTGAATGTTCATTGGAAGGACTGATGCTGAAGCTGAGGCTTCAATACTTTGGCCACCTGATGCGAAGAGCCAATTCATTAGAAAAGACTCCGATGCTGGGAAAGATTGAAGGCAGGAGGAAAAGGGGACGACAGAGGATGAGATGGTTGGATGACATCGCCGACTCCACGGACATGAGTTTGAGCAAGCTCCGGGAGATGGTGAAGGACAAGGAGGCCTGGCGTGCTGCAGTCCGTGGGGTCACAGAGTCACATGGCTGAGCAACTGAACAACGAGCTGAGGTGCTGACATAGCATTTCTACTCTTGTCCGTCTCCCTGCAAAGCACCAGAGGGACCGCCAGTTGACCTGTCTCCTTGCTCTTTCTATAAGACTTCCAACAGGTATCAGTCTTTTTCTTGTATTTCACCTCTAAAGTGAGCTTTCCAGAATCTTGACAGTATGTTAAAGAACTCTGGTGCCCACCTCCCTTTGTGTCCAAGCTCTCTACCTCTTAGCTGTGGGACCCGTGCAAGGTCGTTTTCTCCTAAGCTCTTGGCAAAGTGTTTCTGATCAATTTCCTCTTTCATGAAATTCCTCAACGTCACAGTTGTTGTGAAGCTTAAACGAAAATATGAGTAAGAGTATAGTGGTTCTGGGCTTCAGTAAGCACTCAGAACATTAGCTAATTATCACTACTGTTGCTTTCTATCATGAGCGCTCAGGTTCAGGAAAGACCCGCGTCTTTATGCCACTTGCAGTCCTCCCTGGGCTGCACTTGGCCAGGTTTCTTGTCTCTGAGGGATGCCAGGAGGGCGAGCATCCTCCACAGATGCCAGGTGACTGGGGAGGACACAGGAAATGTGGAGCCAGTTGGGGTGGGGCTAGGGGCGGAGTTGGTAATGCTCATGAGTCTGTCTTCATGCAGGTCAGTGGGACTCTTAGAAAGCACCTTTGAATAACTTCTGCGTGCCCTGATTGTCTAAGCGCCTTTTGGTGTGAGGGTCGAAAAAACACGTTTTCCTTCCTAAATTCTGCCTTCTTTTCTACCCGATATTTTATTTTCCTGCTTTAAAACACCAACTCTGCTGCAGATTTTCTCAAACCTATTGGCCCCACGGACAGAAGAGCCTGGCGGGCTACATCCCATGGGGTCGCAAAGAGTCAGACAAGACAAGTGACTTGGCATGCATGCAGCATTGGCCCCACAGAGCTCTGAGAGTGACGTCATGTTGTTAACACTAGTGGGCGCTCGTGAGGCAGTGCGGCCTCTTCATTTCATGCTTCCTTCTTGCAAGTCTCAAAGCAAGTGAAACGCGTTTAGACAGTATTCACACTTCATGACAGTAAGCGGTCACAGTATATGTTTAACACAGGAAACCTCAGAGTGACCTATAGAACAGACCAGGGATTAGCGAGGATGCATCCTGGAGACAGTGGCCAGTGCTGCATATTTGCTAGGGGCTGAGCTGCAGTTCAGGTTCATGGACAGGTGGAATCGTTGTACCGGGGGTGACCCACTGTGTTTTTCTTTCACTTATCCTATTAAAGAACAACTTTTGAAAAGTTTTATCGTAGAGATTTTCATATAGTCCAAAGTGTGGAGAATGGTGTAATGAATTGCCATGGGTGGACCCCTGCCCTCGCCTCTGGTGGTGCCGGGGTCTACCTCTCTGTCACCTAAAAGGCAGGTGAGCAGTGGCAGCCAGGGCCAAGCGGGGAAAGAGAGTGCATTCAAGTGCATTCAAGACGTGGAAAGACCTGAGCGGGAAACGGCATCACACAGTGGGGCAACTGGAAGAGTAGGTCGTGCATGAAACACGGTAACAGCTGTTTGAATGTGTTGAGTACAGTTTTCATTCAAATTGGTTTGAAGACAACATTTCTGGTGGTGCTGTTTCTTTCTGTAAGCCTCTTGCTGGCGCTTGCTCTTGCTGAAAGGAACGTGGTTCGGAATATTGGACAGTGCTCACTACCAGCTGAGAGGTGCTCCTCTTCTCCTGCTCCTCTCGGAGCCTGTGCCCAGCTCTCTCTGAGACCCGCCTGCTACTCTTTCCAAGGAGTGTTTATCAGCCAGTAGGTAAAAAACTGTTTCGGAGAGCACTTCTCACTCTTGGAGAAGCTTCATGTGAAAGAGGCTGTAATAGTTCTGAATGTTACTCCTTAGAATAGAACTGCGGAGAGGAATTTGTGTTTTGGGGTGTGGACTGTGTTTCAGGCGCTGTGCAAACTCTTCCATGTCTACAGAAACCCGATGGGAGTAGGTTTATTCTTCCATTTTATGGATGAGAGAACCGAGGCTCACAGAAGCTAGCCATCTTGCCAGGGCCACACAGTTAATGGCAGGGAAGAATAAAGTGTACTGAAGACTCAAAAATAGAAGGAGATCTCTTCTATAGAAAGATGCTTGCAAATTGCCTCTTTTTGAAACACCTAGGCAGTAACAACACTACCTCCCCTTGCTTTTCTTTTTTCCTCCCACAAACAAAAGCATTTTCAAAGAATCCTTTGAAAGAAAAGGGTAAGTTTTAGGCGATGTGGATTATAATTCGCTTTGTTGTTTGCACCTGGAGTGTTTTGTCTTCTTCATGTAGGGGGTAAAAGCCTCGTGTTAGTGGAGATTCCCAAATATTGGTCTGAACAGGACCTAAATGTTTGCATAACTACCCTTTGAACTGAAACAAGAAATAAGTGGAAAGATGGTCTTTTGTCCTTAAAAAAAGAGTGTAAAGGTGTCCTAGCCTGTGTGCCCACCTGAATGTCTCAGTGACTGGTCCCAGGTTTTAGATGTTCCCTTGGGGTTGGTTCTCCATTCTCACTGCCATCACCCTGGATTTCCTTTAGCCCAGGCCCCCGAGACACCGTGCAACCCTCCAGCATCCTCTGCCCTCCCCTTTCCCTGTTGGGGGCTTTCTCTGGTTCAGAATTTCCTGTCCTCCTCTCTCTGCTGCCCCAGCCTCTCTGCTGCCTTTCCTGCTGCTCCCTCAGTATGAACCAAGCTGGCTATTCATTCTCCCAGTTTGCTGTTCCTTTATCATCCTTTCCCGGCCTCTGCAGGAGACCAGAGCCTCAGGCTCCCACCATCTCCGCAAAGCCTCTGCCTTCCAGAAACCCTAAATAGGGCGGCTTCCCCAGTGCTGCTTGGTGATGTTGTTTTTTTTTAGATAGTACAGTTTGAATTTTATTTTATTTTATTTTTTTTACTGCCTATGTACTGACATTTTATTTTTAGTTTTTTTTTTACAGTTCATAACTTTTATAAATAAATTAAATGTACAGTGAATAAGTTCTCTGAAATATTTCAATATTTCTGCAGGTTTAGTAACATCGTAAAATACATTTCAACTAAAATTCACAAATCTAAAAACCTGTTAGGCATTTTTAGGCGTTTTAAGATGGAAATGAAGACCAATGTTACATCGTAATATGCCAATTACAAATAGTACTTCAAATAGCAAATACTACAGTTTGTCCCAAACTTTAAAAACTATTCATGAACTCAACACTGAACTATTGATGGCTATGAGAATTGTTTCCTAGCCTTTTTGAAAATTTCAACCCATTTACGTTTAAGGTAATTATTGATAAGTACGATCCCGTAGCCATTTTCTTTATTGCTTTGGGTTCAAGTATATACACTCTTTCTGTGTATCCTGTCTATAGAAGATCCTTTAGCATTTGTTGGAGAGCTGGTTTGGTGATGCTGAATTCCCTCAGCTTTTGCTTGTCTGTAAAGCTTTTGATTTCTCCTTCATATTTGAATGAGATCCTTGCTGGGTATAGTAATCTGGGCTGTAGGGTATTTTCTTTCATCACTTTAAGTATGTCTTGCCACTCCCTTCTGGCCTGAAGAGTTTCTGTTGAAAGATCAGCTGTTATCCTTATGGGAATCCCCTTATGCGTTATTTGCTGCTTTTCCCTTGCTGCTTTTAATATTTGTTCTTTGTGTTTGATCTTTGTTAATTTGATTAATATGTGTCTTGGAGTATTTCGCCTTGGGTTTATCCTGTTGGGGACTCTCTGGGTTTCTTGGACTTGGGTGATTATTTCTTTCCCCATTTTTGGGAAGTTTTCAACTATTATCTCCTCAAGTATTCTCTCATGGTCTTTCTTTTTGTCTTCTTCTTCTGGGACTCCTATGATTCGAATGTTGGAGCGTTTAACATTGTCCCAGAGGACTCTAATATTGTCCTCATTTCTTTTAATTCGTTTTTCTTTTTTCCTCTCTGTTTCATTTATTTCTACAATTCTATCTTCTAGTTCGCTTATCCTGTCTTCTGCCTCTGTTATTCTACTGTTTGTTCCCTCCAGAGTGTTTCTGATCTCATCTATTGCATTATTCATTGTATATTGACTCTTTTTTATTTCTTCTAAGTCCTTATTAAATCTTTCTTCCATCTTCTCAATCCTTTTCTCCAGGTTATTTATCTGTAACTCCATTTTGCTTTCAAGATTTTGAATCATTTTCACCATCAAAATTTGAAATTCTTTATCAGGTAAATTCCCTATATCTTCTTCTTTTGTTTGTGTTGGTGGGCAATTATCTTGCTCCTTTACTTGCTGGGTATTTCTCTGCCTCTTCATCTTGCTTATATTGCTTTGCTTGGGGTGGCCTTTCCCTCTTCTTACAGTTTGTGGAGTTCTCTTTATTACATAGTTTCTTCGCTGTGTGTGGGGTTGGATGGGTGACTTGTCCGGGTTCCCTGGTTAGGGAAGCATGTGTCGGTGTTCTGGTGGGTGGAGCTGGATTTCTTCTCTCTCCTTTCGAAGACAATGGGCTGCTTTTCTGGGAGCCTGATGTCCTCTGCCAGTATTCAGAAGTTGTTTTGTGGACTTTACTCCACGTTCAAATGTTCTTTTGATGAATTTGTGGGGGAGAGAGTGGTCTTGCCATCTTATCCCTCCGCCATCTTGTTCCTTCCTCCCCAGAACACTGGATTCTTATATTCCACTTGGTCGTGGAGTATCTCTTCCCAGCTGCTCCAGCAAGGCGCAGCCGCTGTACCTTACCTTGGACGAGGGGTATCTCCTCAAGGCCGTGCCTCCTGCTTTGAATGTGGAGCAGCTCCTCTCAGCCCTCCGGTGCCCAAGCAGCCACCGCCTCCTGAACGTGGTACAGCTCCTCTCCTGCTTGGTGATGTTGAATCAACGTTTTACCCTGGTTTGGTCAAAGGTGTCTTAACTCAAAGAGCACCGTTCAACAGGGGAGAATGATTAGCACCAGATTCCAGCCTCCACATCAGAGGGAGGCAAAGCCCCAGGGCACAGAAAGGCCGGTAAGAACGCCTTTCCTCTCCTCTTCTCTGAGGCCGGTGGCCTCTGCCTCGCTGTCTTCCACCTGCACCCCTCCCCAAACACAGCGGGAACGTGAGTTTCTCATCTTGCAGCTACATCTTGACCCTCGTGGGCATCCGTCAGGTAAGAGGAAGGCTTCATGTGTAGATTGCAGCAAGTGGCTGGCGAGGGAAGGAGGTGCATGGTTCTAAACATGCAGTTACCTGGTAAGGTGTCCTTTATAGGCTGGAAGTTCCTATTAAGGATCTGGATTTAATGCTTTCTGTTCTCCCTATTTAATAAAAAAAGCATCTTATTACAAAACTTTTCCTGTGAAAAGGTACATTATAAAATCCCCTCCCCGCTCAAAGTATCAGTTCAGTCCAGTCTCACAGTCGTGTCCGACTCCGCGAGTTGTGCCCATGGACTGCAGCACGCCAGGCCTCCCTGTCCATCACCAACTCCCGGAGTTTACCCAAACTTATGTCCATCGAGTCAGTGATGCCATCTAACTGTCTCATCCTCTATCGTCCCCTTCTCTTCCCGCCTTCAATCTTTCCTGGCATCAGGGTCTTTTCCAATGAGTAAGTTCTTTGCATCAGGTGGCCAAAGTATTGGAGTTTCAGCTTCAGCATCTGTCCTTCCAATGAATATTCAGGACTGATTTCCTTTAGGATGGACTGGTTGGATCTCCTTGCAGTCCAAAGGACTCTCGAGAGTTTTCTCCAACACCACAGTTCAAAAGCATCAATTCTTCAGTGCTCAGCTTTCTTTATAGTCCAACTCTCACATCCATGCATGACTACTGGAGAAACCATAGCTTTGACTAGACGGACCTTTATTGGCAAAGTAGTCTCTGCTTTTTAATATGCTGTCTCGGTTGGTCATAGCTTTTCTTCCAAGGAGCAAGAGTCTTTTAATTTCATGGCTGCAATCAGCATCTGCAGTGATTTTGGAGCCCAAAAAATAAAGTCTGACACTGTTTCCATTGTTTCCTCATCTGTCTGCCATAAAGTGATGGGACCAGATGCCATGATTTTAGTTTTCTGAATGTTGAGTTTTAAGCCAACTTTTTCACTCTCCTCTTTCACTTTCATCAAGAGGCTCTTTAGTTCTTCTTCACTTTCTGCCATAAGTGTGGTGTCATCTGCATATCTGAGGTTATTGATATTTCTCCCAGCAATCTTGATTCTAGCTTGTGCTTCACCCAGCCTGGCATTTCACATGCTGTACTCTGCATAGAAGTTAAATAAGCTGGGTGAAAATATACAGCCTTTTCATACTCCTTTCCCGATTTGGAACCATTCTGTTGTTCCATGTCCAGTTCTAACTGTTGCTTCTTGACCTGCATACAGATTTCTCAAGAGGCAGATCAGGTGGTCTGGTATTCCCATCTCTTTAAACTGTAATTTTTCCCAAAGTATCATCTCAGGACAAAATACTTAGTTTCTTTAAATAATATCTGTGATAGCTTTTATTAGATAGGCTTTTCTGGATACCATCCAGAAATTCTTAACTTGTCTGTTTTGAAGGTTTATGTCATTTTCATTAGAAATTCTTTAGGTAGGTCGTGGGTGTGAGAGGGAGGGAGTTTATTCAGTATTCGGTAGGCCAACTCTTCAGTCTTATAATTCAAAACATACACTTGTAATAGACAGTTGTTTATTTTTTGAGGTTGTGTCTCATTTCTTTTAGCTCAAGTACCTTTCACTGAGCTCCCGTTAAAATTCATTTTCCGATGCCGCTTTTCATTTTTACACAACTTTCAGAATCAAGCCCTCAAAGCCTCCACTTTTTTTACCTCCTTTCCCAGTCAGTTTTGTCAGCACCTGAGTCTACTCAGGCTGTGATCTTTGGATGACTGTGTGATTATCTCCCTCTGTCATTCCTTCTTATTGCCTGGGGCCTGTGGAGTTTTATTCTCTAGAAAATGACAATATTTTGCCAACTGAAAATTAGAGTTTACCTCGACTGTACACGATGAGTTTTGAATGGGTGAATTTGAGTCTCAGTCCCCTCCAGGCAGGTGAAATCTGTAAAGATGAAGGTTTCTGAATCCTCGGGCATCGATAGTTGAACATGTGCTGCTTATCTGCAGAGAATTAAATCCAGTCTGCTGGCTGGATTGTAGAGTCACGTCTGTCATGACATATCTTAAAGTTCTGGAAAGAACTTTCTTGAATTGCAAGAGTGAATGTGTGCAGTTAGCTAGAACTAAATTCCCATTTGCCAGACCCCAAAGGGAAATGCATATTTAAAGAAGTTTTTATTTCATAGCTGTTGTTTAGCTTTGCAAAGTGCAGATCCCAACCAACTTTAAAGTGTTCAGTTTTATTTTTTTGCTTTTGAATTTTATTTCATTTTAAGAGTGTCACATCTAAAGAAAAGACACTGTTTTTCATAAGACATATTTAGTATGGCGAAGTAAAGAACAAGATCAGTTTTTCTTAAAACTGCTTTAAGTCAAGAAAACATTTCACAAAAATATATGCTTTAATTTCTATAAACAATGTGTGTGTTAACAATATTTGTCGAAAATGTTCACTTCACATTAATAAATTTCACAGTTTTAATTTTTGTCTGGAATTAACTATCCCATCCTTTTTAGCTGTGGAAGAAATTACTCCACAGATTTTTCTTTGATGAATTTTTAGCAAGTTAAAATATCTGAAAAGGTCATGAACAGGTAAGTCACTAAAACAGACTCATACACTTGAAATAAAATGTTCATCCTCATTACTTACCTTAAAAATACAAATTAAAATGTAAATGAAGGGACCTGTTTTTTTAACTGCTCATAATGCCAAATTGGAGAAGGAAATGGCAACCCACTCCAGTGTTCCTGCCTGAAGAATCCCAGGGACTGGGGAGCCTGGTGGGCTTCCGTCTATGGGGTCGCACAGAGTCGGACACGACTGAAGTGACTTAGCAATGCCAAATTAAAAAAAAGATTGGCATGAAAGCTCATCCATTGCTGGCAGAAATATCAACTGATACTTCTTTTCCAGAAGACAATTTGGTGTAATATGTATCAAGAGCCTTAAAATGGTCTATACCTTTTAACCCGGTAATTTCACTCTGAGAAACAGAGTCTTTAAAAAAATGGACAAAAATTATATATCCTGGATTGTTCATCCTGGGAGAGTTACAGAGTGAAAGTCTGGAAACAAATGTTCAGGGTAGTTTAAACAAAATTACATGGTCAGTTTGGGAAGAAGTTGGAGGAGAAGTGGGAAGAAGACTTGGAAATTCACAAATTTCTAGTTTTGGCCACGAAGAGCCTTATTGGACAATAACAGCCCATGGACAGTTTGACCTAAGTCTGTATTTCTGTAACTATAAGAACAGCCCAGTTGTATCACTGCCAGGCAGGCTGGCAGCACTACCTGTACAAGGTCAGTTTGTCAGACAGGGTCGCTATCCTAGCACAGATGACGCTAACTAGAAATAGCCCAGTCTGGGAGATCAGTGGATGTGCATCGCTTGAACTGTGGCTGGAGCTGGGGGCACAGGAATCCTCCTAACAAGTCCTCGGCAATCTGAGGATCAGAAAGGGAAGGGGCCTGGTCAGGGTCGCAGATGGTGACGAATCCAGCATTGCAATCTCCTGAGCCCAAGTTCATTTGTGTCCATTTTGAATCCCAAAGAGAATAGCTTCTTTATATGTAACTCTGGCATTTGTGGCATCAGAATGGCATTGGCCCATTTTATAGATAAGGAAACTGAGATCAGCAACATGGAGTGACCTATCCAAGATCACATTATAAGTAACTGGTAGCATTGTAGTCAGAGTAGAGAAAATAAAATTTTTTAAAAAATGAGATGAAAATTCAAGCTTTTAGTTTTCCTCCAATGTTTGGACAAAGTCTTGGAGGTTGCCAACCAATATTCTTTCTTTAGTGGATTTGGAAGAGAGAAGTGTGTTATCATCTAAAAAAAATTTCTCCTATTCTTCACGTGTGGCTGTGTCTCCCACAATATCCTTCCCTTGTCTTTTTCTGCCTCATATAACTGTTGATAAGGTACCACTGGGGACCTGGGACAGCTGTTTCTTCACTCTAGTGACTTGTGGAAACATTTTGTTTTTTCTCCCTATGGGCAGATACTACCTACCTGTCCAACACTCCTGCTTTGGTGCTTTGTCAGGATCCCACATTTGTCCCACCTGAGGGAACATGTGTGGTGGTGATGATGGATATTTTTTTTCCGATGCAAAATACAGTCTTAAAACTTTATAAACTTTAGTCAGATCCATAAAAAAATCTTTACAAGCAGCTTTAATAGTTACCGTTACTCCTTTTCCTGAGCCTTACTTTCCTCTTGGCAGAAGACTTTCATGAACTTTTTGCATTTGATATTTGCACTAATTAAGGGAGGGAGACAAGCTGGGGATGAGCATCTCCACCTTTAATTAGATGAGAGAACCGAGATTCCCAGAGGTGCTGTGACTTGTCTGAAGTGACCCAGAGGAGTGAGTGGTGAAGCTGGGACTTGAACTCAAGTCTTCTCCCTCAAAGTCCAGTCCTCCGTGGAATCATTTTGTTTCTGTGTGGAAATACATTATTTATCATACAGACAATTCTCACAGGCCTTAAAATTTGTAAACATGAAATAGCTCTTGGCATTGTGTTGGCCTGACGATATGGAAAACGCAGAGAAGCATAAATGAGAAAATAACAATTACACATATTCTACTCTCACCGTTTTGCATTTTTCCTTAGTAAAATGAGATCACATTATAATATTTGGAACTTCCTTTTTTCATTTACTGTTTCTTGAATTTTTTTCTGTTACGGGAACAATCTTCTATAAAGCCAAATCAATTTTTACTTTCATCTGTTTTTTGTTGTTTTCAGTTTTCCATACATACATGTATGTGTGTGCGTGTGTATAGAGATGGATACACCATACATACATCATAGAGGCTGATCAGATAGATCAACTTTTTTTTTTACTGTTTTTTAAAGAAGTGAATTATTTATTTTTGACTGTGCTGGGTCTTTGTTACTGCGAGGGCTTTTCTCTAGTTGTGGTGCTTGAGCTTCTTATTGCCGTGGCTTCTCTTGTTGCAGAGCGCAGGCTCGAGGGCTCGTGGGCTTCAGTAGTTGTGGCTCCCAGCTCTAGAGCACAGACTCAGTAGTTGTGGCTCGCGGGCTTAGTTGCCCCGAGGCATGTGGGATCTTTCTGGATCAGGGATTGAACCTGTGTCTCCTGCAATGACAGGTGAATTCTTTTAGCACTGAGCCACCAGGGAAGCCCCCTGGTGATGAGCCTTTTGATGAACCTCCTTTCAGAGGAAGCTTTGTGAACATGTGAATTCGATTTTAAATTCAATCACTGAACAGGTGTACGATTTCTCAGAGGTCAAATGATATAGGAAGTTGCGAAGGAAATAAGACTTTGTTCCCTTGATTTTATTTGAGTCTTTTTACAACTTCTCTCAACCTTAAAATCACCTTCAAGATTCTGTTTCCTGAATGGTAGTTTTGGTATCTCCCAACCTGTATGTTTCAAGTAGATTTAATTCAGTCACTTAGCTACCTAGTAAAGTGGTGGTTCTATTTTTTTTCAGGCCAAAATTAATTCTGCTAAAAAACTAAATAAAAAATAAACGAGACAGTGATGGGAAATATGAATTCTAGAAGGCATTCCTCTGTTAGAACACATTGACCTTTTTTTCTTTAACCAAAAGGGGGTAAATTGTTTCTAAACCACAAACTGGTTTCACCAGTGGATGCCATTTAAGTATGGCTTACATATATGATCATGTAAGTCTAATGATCCAGTTTCTGACCCTTCAGAATCTTCTGGAAAGGCTTCCAAGTTCAGGAAGTTTTGAGTTGTCTTGTTTATGCTGTGTCTATGATTTGTATTGCATTCATTTGTTTTCATTTGGGGCACACATCTTACTTTAGAACTTGATCTGACTTATGTAGCTAATGTTAGCAATCTTTTAAATCTCTTTTGTAGTATTTGTTCATTTCACTTATTTGCTCATTTAAAAATGAAATTCGTTGAATTTGAAAAATAGATAAATGTATGTGGATAACTGAATCACTTTGGTGCACACCTGAAACTCGCAACTCATAGTTAATCAACTACGTGCTGTGCTGTGCTTAGTCATTTAGTCTAGTCTAACTCTTTGCGACCCCATTGACTGTAGCCTGCCAGGCTTCTTTGTCCATGGGATCCTCCAGATAAGAATACTGGAGTGGGTTGCCATGCCCTCCTCCTAACCCAGGGATTGAACCCAGGTCTCCCAAGTTGCAGGTGGATTCTTTACCATCTGAGCCACCAAGGAAGCCCAAGAATACTGCAGTGGGTAGCCCATCCCTTCTCCAGGGGATCTTCCTGACCCAGGAATCGAGCCAGGGTCTCCTTCGTTGCAGGTGGATTCTTTACCAGCTGAGCTACCAGGGAAGACCCTAATAAACTATACTCCAATATAAAATAAAAAGTTAAAAAATGAAATTTGCCTTTGAACTTAAAACTTTAATTTCAGAGCATGTAATTATTGGCTTTAGTGTATTGTTTCCTCACAAATCTGTTCAGACTCTCTATTTACATTCTAAAAGCCTTAAATCCAAATTATGTATATGAGAAGGGAAGAAGGGGAGCAGAGTAACCCACCTAATGTTGTCTCTCACAAAGCAATAGTATTTTCCAGAATATTCTTGTTCCTTTTTAGCTTTTTTCCCTGCCCAATTTTTATCATCCAACTCATAACGTATTTGAGTTGTGATGCCATGAGGGAGACTTCCACTTTTGGTGATGGTAGACTAGCTGATTGTACACCAACCCTCCCACTAAAAACGACTAGAAAATATACAGAAAAAGTGTTTGAAGGTAGCAGAGACCTACCAAAGAAGCAAGGTACAAGGGATTCTGAAAAATACTCCAACCACTTCAACTGGGACTTCTAACAATCTATTCCTTCAGATGGGGATAAAATAGAAGTAGAGCAGCCCTCATACGGACCGTGGCCCAGATTTACATTGGCTTAATCCTTGATTGTAAAGTGGTCTACCCCTCTCCAAACTGCCTGCAAGAGGCAAAACACATTTTTCGGGGAAGGAAGATAACATCATCTAGATCTTCAAATTTACTGTATAGTTTTTCATACATGATAACTAATCTATATGACTAAAAACCGAAAAAAAAAAAAAAGACCTATAGTACATCCAGACATTGGAGTTTCTTAGACACAGATTTAACATAACAGTGATTAATATTGTCAAGAAATAGGATGACAATTTGGAGATTTCTGGATCCAGGTTCAGTCCCAGGGTTGGGCAGATTCCCTGGAGAAGGGAATGGCGACCCACTCCAGTATTCTTGCCTGGAGAATTCCATTGACAGAGGAGCCTGGTGGGCTATAGTCCATGGGGTTGCAAAGAGTTGGACATGACTGAGTGACTAAGAATTTTAGAGAACTATATATATATATATATAGTTCTAAATATATATATATAAGCTCTCTCTATATAGTTCTAAATATATACACACACACACATATATATAACTGAAAGGAAATTCTAGAACTGAGCACTTTAGTAATGGAAGGTAAGAAGTCAGTAGTGGATTTCATACCAGGTAGGACATAACTGAAGAGACGAATAGTGGATTGGAAAGAAGGTCAGAAAGAAATAGACTGAAACTCACAGAGGAGAAAGAAAACACAGGACAGAGTGTCAGAGAGATATGGAATATGATGGAAAATCTAAATGTGTGTAATTGGGGTCCACAAAGCAAGGAGGGCAGAGAGAGCATTATTCAAAGAGAGAATGAGGATTTTCCAAAACTGGTGAATGGTTTCAAGAAACACTCTAAACCCTCGTCTGGACACAAACAAAGAAAACCACTGACTAAGGCACACCGAGGTAAAATGCTTGGTGGCTTAAAATCACTACTTCAGTTGCTATTTGGCAAGAATGTCTTCACCTCAGTGGGCAGCACCGTGGCTAAGAATTTCCACAACTGCTTCCAGAGCTTTGCCTTTAAATTCTTACCAGACACATCTCTCTTTGGGGGTACAATCTAAGGACCAGCTTCTGACCTTGGTAAGATCTCGGCGCACCCAGAGGTGGAGTTCTCTTCTCGCGGCACTTTTGTCTGTGATCCCAGGGGAGAAATGCTCAGTGCCTAGTGTGCCCAGTCTGGTCTCCCACTGAGGGGCTGGAAACAGACTGCCTTATTTTTTTTTTGGCTGTGCCTCTCAGCTTGTGGGATCGTAGTTCCCCGACCAGGGATTGAACCAGTCAGCAGTGAGAGTGTGGAGTCCTAACCACTGGACCGCCAGGGAATGCCCAGGTCTCCTGTCTGTGTTCCACCACTTCCTCATCGTGTGATCTCACTGCTTGAAGCTTTTCGGTCCTAAAATGTACAATACAGATGATAATGGCTATTTATACCTTTTAGGGGTATTATGAGCATTAGATGCGTTCATGGATGTGAAGTTTTGACATGCAGGAATTAATGGAATCAGTGAATGAGTTTATCTTTAAATCTCCTTGACCCAAGTCTTCAGTCTGATTGGCAGCCACATATTCCTTCCTTAATAATAGCTGAGGCTTCTTCAGATTTTTGTGCCTGGCTCATCCCAGTGGGAAGTAACATGAAAGGAGAGGAGGTGGTTTACATTTTATATCAGAGGAGAGAGCTTAAAAATTAATCTCCTTAAGTATGTACAAGAGTTGGTGAACTTCACCTTTCAAAAGAAGTGAACATTGAAGTTAGAAAGTTTCTGAAGAGAACCAGAGAAATCAGATCCTGATAAGATCAAATAAACCACCTAGATTGTTAAACATTGCCACTCTTACTACCCTGACCCAATTTAAATTTGGTTCCTGTTTCTGCCTTAAAAAAAAAAAATCGATGCATAAAATACACCATTTTCTCTATCATAAAATTCTTTAATAACAATTCCATTAATTTGGATCCTGTATTCCTGATTCAGCTGCCTTCTGACTCCTGTTAACTCCTTGACTGATGCATTTTAATATATGCATATGAACTCATACACATTTTCTATAATTATTATACTGAAAAATATTTTATTCTCATTGTGTTCCTTCTCTTTAGGTAAATACATAGTTATATAACAAATTGCATAAAATTGGAAATTAAAATAAATCTCACTCAAAGAGTATTTCTAACCACTATTAGCATCAACTTGTCTGATATTTGGCTCTCTATTCACAGAATTAAAAGAAATCTCCATCCACAGAGCACTGATTGTATCAGGCTCTGGGAGAAGCCATCACTGTGCTGTATCTCATTTGGACTTCACAGCAACCTGGAGAGGTCTTTACTTTAGCCCAGGCATCATTTATTTTTTTCACTAGGCAGAAATTTCATTTTAATACAATATAAAATTACTATTATTTTTGGCTTCACTGCAAAAGATTATGCCCTGTGGGATCTTAGTTCACCAACCAGGGATTGAACTCATATCCCCTACAGAGGAAGCACGGAGTCCTCACCACTGTACCACCAAGGAAGTCCCATGAATATAAAATTATACAGAAGTAATATGAGATATCTTAGTCTGTTGAACTGCTATACAAACTACCCCGCACTGGGTGTATTATAAACAGCAGAAATTTGTTTCTTACAGTTTTAGAAGCTGAGAAGTCCAAGATGAAGATGTCAGTAGATTCAGTGTCTTGTGAGAGCCCACTTCCTGATTTGTAGATGGCTGTCTTCTCACTGTGTCCTCACACGTCAGCAGGGGTGAAGGAGCTTCCTGGGGTCTTTTTCATAAGGGTACTAATCCCTTTTGTGAGGACTCCACCCTCGTGACCTAATTACCTTCTAAAGGCTCCATTTCCTAATATCATCACATTCAGTTCAGTTCAGTTCTGTCACTCAGTCATGTCCGACCCCATGAACCACAGCACGCCAGGCCTCCCTATCCATCACCAATTCCCAGAGTCGGTGATGCCATCCAACCATCTCATCCTCTGCCATCCCCTTCTCCTCCTGCCCTCAATCGTTCCCAGCATCAGGGTGTTTTCAAATGAGTCAGCTCTTCGCATCAGGTGGCCAAAGTATTGGAGTTTCAGCTTCAACATCAGTCCTTCCAATGAACACCCAGGACTGATCTCCTTTAGGATGGACTGGTTGGATCTCCTTGCAGTCCAAGGGACTCTCAGAGTTTTCTCCAACACCACAGTTCAAAAGCATCAAATCTTTGGTTCTCAGCTTTCTTTATAGTCCAACTCTCACATCCATACTGGAAAAACCGTAGCGTTGACTAGACGGACCTTTGTTCACAAAGTTGGAGGCTATGATGTCAACATATGGACTTGGGGGAAACATACATGTTCAGTCTGTCGCACCAGGTAAAAAGTGAATTTTTCACTCTATCCCTTGTCCTAGTCCCTCTCTTATTTATATTTCTTTGCAACGTTTCCTCAGTACTTTGTAATTTTTGTTGCTGTGGATGTGATGATTTTTTTAAAAACAATTTCAAGTTGGATATTTTTAGTACATGGGCAAGTATTGATTATTATTCATAATCTCATGTCAGTTGCCTCTTTACTGTTATGAGTACTAATAATTTTCAGTTGTTTTCCTTTCATATTTACTGAACATCAGTTTTCTCATCTGCGAAATGAAGATAGTGTTGCAGAGCTTTAATAAGGATCAAATGAGATAAAGAAGCTGAACTTAGTGCCCAGCTCTGTGGGGGCTTGATTAATATTAACTTGCAGTCTCACTTCCACCATCCTCATGATAAGATATTTTCTTCATGACTCCCTTCACTGATTGTGGGAAAAAGGATCATGGAGAAATGATTTGATCAGAAAAGGCTCTACTTACAGTTGCTGATACAGAAAGACCGACATCAATCAAGAGGCTACTAATAGTTTTTTGGTTTTTTTTTTTAGTCTTTACATGCTTAAAAAATTGTGGCAAAATTCACCTAACATAAAATGTACCATCTTAACCATTTTAAGTGTAGTATTGTCTCATGAAATATTTTCACATTGTTGTGCAACCATTGGCTTCGTCCATCTGCAGAACTCTTTTCATCATGCAAAACTGAAACTCCATACCCATCAGCAGTAACTTGCCACTCCCTTCCAAATGCTGGCAGCCACAGTGACAGCCACTGTTCTGCTTTCTGTGTCTATGAATTTGGTGACTCTAGGTACCTCATGTAAGTGGAAACATACATTATTTGTCCTTTTGTGTCTAGCTTATTTCATTGGACATAATGTCCAGACTTCCCTGGTGGCTCAGATGGTAAAGAATCTGCCTGCAATGCAGGAGACCTAGTTTCAATCACTGGGTGGGGAAGATACCCTGGAGAAAGGAATGGCTACCCACTTCAGTATTCTTGCCTGGAGAATTCCATGGATAGAGGAGCCTGGAAGGCTGAAGTCCCTGGGGTCACGAAGAAGTGAACACCACTGAACAACTAACACCTTCATGTCTTCAAGGTTCATCTATATTGTAGCGTTTGTCAGACTATCCTACCTTTTTAAAGCTGAAAAATATCCTAGTGTATTAATATGTACATACTACATTTTGTTTATCCATTCATCTGCCAGTAAACACTGGGCTTGTCCCACACCTTGGTTATTGTGAATACTTCTGCTTTGTAGGTGAACAAATAGCGCTTTGAGTCCTAGGTTTCAGTTCTTTGATGTATATATGGCAGTGGGGTTTTGAAAGCTAGAGCACATTAAGGATGAAATTCGTGTGTGCCTTCTTCGGTTTCTGTAGCCCTTGGAAGAACGGCCTGACCAGCAGACCTTTGGCATCTTAGGCTGCCGTGGCAGAAAGGAGGGGTCTTCAGTTGACTGTCATTATGTGTTGAGCTTTCAAAGCCCCCACCAGCTTGCTGTCTCAACACTTGTGGCTGCAGAAAGTGCTGGACAAATGCAAGATTTGCTGCTGCTGTTGCTACTCACAAATGTATATTTTTCTATTTTATTGTGTAATTCCAACCACTAATATGACCCTGCACAATGTAGAAGCTGCAATCAAGCATTCACATGTGGCTTCCAGGAAAATAAAAATGCAGCAGGAAGCAGCAGCATCAGGAAAAAGAAATCACTGGGAAAGACTCACAATATGAAATGCCTTGGCTGTTTTTTCCCTCCCTCCCACCTTCATTTAAATGCCCTGTATTATTCAGTGCAGCATTGTTTGTAATGGCAGAGACTGTAAACAACCTCGCTGTCTATCAGTGGGAAATGCTTAGATAAATCACACTTCTCCACACTGTGTGAGATTGTAGTGCTATAAAAAAGATGCTCGACCTTTTTGTAGAGAAAGATCTCCCAGATAGTTAAGTGAAATAACATAGGTGAAATGCTGGTTAGATTGTAGAGTATGCTGTCCTTTGCAGAAAAAGTGAGCATTAAGACTGTGTGTTGTGTATTTATAATACATTCTTACCCATGTTTGTGTATATATATATATATACTTTTGCTTATATAACGAAACTCTGAAATGATGACAAACCATTATCAATGGTTATATTTGGGGATGGGAAGATTTTCACAGTATCACTTTTAAGATATATTTTTTGTTCCTAAACCTTGTGAATAGATCACTTTTTGAAAATCAAGAGAGAGTGTTTGTATTTTCCCACCAGCCTGACCATGCTGCTGCTAAGTCACTTCAGTCGTGTCCGACTCTGCGTGACCCCATAGACGGCAGCCCACCAGGCTCCCCCGTCCCCGGGATTCTCCAGGCAAGAACACTGGAGTGGGTTGCCATTTCCTTCTCCAATGTGTGAAAGTGAAAAGTGAAAGTGAAGTCACTCAGTTGTGTCCGACCCTTAGCGACCCCATGGACTGCAGCCTACCAGGCTCTTCCGTCCATGGGATTTTCTAGGCAAGAGTACTGGAGTGGCTTGCCATTGCCTTCTCCGATTTCTTCTTCTCTTAATTTAAATTTGATTTACAGGCAACAAACAGTTGCACAATATCTTGTAAGAAAAAACACATCTCTGTTATGGGCTGTTGATAATTTATTTTCTGGTCAAGGAAACCAACCACTTCTGAATCTGACCCTGGAGATGCTGGGAGGAGTTAGGGAGGGATGGGTGCTCAAAACCTCCCTCTACAGCTGACCCTAAACTCTTGGGAGAAAGGGGAGAGATGGGTTCAAGATAGGAAGCCAAAGCCATGGCGGACTGGGGCTGGTTATACTTGGGCTTTCTCTCTCTCTTACATTACCATGGTGAACCAGGGCAATTTGCAAAACTTTGGTTTATATGGCTGGGTCAGAACTCAGGTTGTTTGAAACCCTAAAATCTAAATCAGTTCATAAATTGGCAGGCGGGTGAACATGCTGATTGACTGAGTGCCCACTGCCATGTGCCCAGAGCGCCTATCACTGCTCTCCCTGCAGGGTGCCCAGGCAAGAAGTGCGTGAGTTTGGAAAGCACCAGTTGGGACCTTCTGTGTCTGTATCTCCAACTCACCTGGAGAAGCACAAGGTAGGGCTTATTCTCCCTACCAGAGAGCCATCACTGGCCAAGGAGTAGTTAGTCTTAAGGGAATAATGGTGAATGCAGAAGAACAATTAAGAGACTTGAGGAGAAGCCACCTAAACGTCCATTGACAGAGGAATGGATAAAGAAGCTGTGGTACATATATACAATGGAATATTACTCAGCCATTAAAAAGAATGAAATAATGCCATTTGAGTAACATGGATGGATCTAGAGATTGTCATACTGAGTGAAGAAAGTCAGAGAAAGAAATATCCTATGATATCCTTTATATGTGGAATCTAAAAAGAAATGATACAAATGAGTTTAAATGATACTAATGAACTTATTTACAAAACAGGAACAGACTCACAGACTTAGAGAATGAACTTATGGTTTGGGTCGGGAAAGAATGGGGGTAAGGGATAGTTTTTGACTCTGTAAATTAGATAGATGAATGAAACTTCAAGAATAGCTGAGACATCCTGGGGACAAAAAGGAGCAAAGAAAGATCACTAACACTATCAGATATTAATATATATTACAGACCCAGACTTAAAACCAGGCCCGATTGAACAGAAAACATCTAGAAATAGACCCTGTATAAATTGGGTTTTGGTATTTTATAGAGCTAGGGAAAAGATGGATTATTTAGTAAATAATCTTGGCTTGTTATCTGGAGATAAAGTTGGATCCTCATCTCTACTATATACAGAAATAAACTCCTGGTGGATTAAAGACCTGACTTTAAAAATAAAAGCGCTATGTTATAGAAAAAAATGTAGCTAATTCTTTATGATCTTGAGTGGTGGAGGATTTCTTAATAGGATGCTCAAAGTGTATATACTAAAGAAAACAATAGACTCGAATTGAATTTAAAACAGACTTTTTTGGCTGCTGTTAATAGGCAGATATCATCAAAGTAAATAGATGACAGCTGGTAATATGCATGTTCAACATCTATGACTGGAAAGCAATGAACTTCTAGAGTGTGGGGAAAAACATCTAACACTCAGTATAGAAAAAGGGAACTAAATTAGGAAAAAGAACTAAAAGGGAAATTACATGAATGGGCAAGTTACAGAAGAGTAAGCCTGAATGAATGATACATATCCAAAGAGATGCTCAACATCAGTCAGAAAAACACAAATTGAAATAGTAATGAGACCCTATGTCCATTTGATAGCAAAAAAAAAAAAGTTTTCCAGTTTATGTCACTCCCCTGTGTTAAAACTTTCACACGCACCCATGTCACCTGCCTGATGGACCACACACTCACCTCTCCACTTCCCTCCTTTGCTTCCTCTCATCAGACTTGCCTTTTAGTATAAAAGGCAAGTTACTCTAGTAACTATGGAGATTGGAGAGAGAAGATCCTAGAAAAAGAATGAGTACTTAGAAGCCCACTGAAATCGAATAGGAAAGAGAGGCCTAGACTTGGATACCAAAGAGAGGGTCAAAGTGCAGAAACACCGAGAGAGAAGGAAGGATGCCCAGGCCCTTGCTGGGGGCAAGGGGAGGTTGCGAACGGCTTCTAAGGTTTGTCTCCCCAACGTGTCACATGGCGGTGCCGCTTGTCAAGACGGAGAGGAGAAAGCCTAGGTCTCTTTTCACTATGTTGAGGCTGAGATAGCCATGGCACCTTCAGGAGGAGCTGTAGAGTTGTGGTTGGCTATGACGGCTTGGCATCTAGAAGGGTGACCTGGGCAGAGGTGTCGGTTTATGGGTGTCATCACTCCATAGGACGCAGTTAACATCATTTGCTTCAGTGAGACTGAGCCATAAGGCAAATAGCTTCCCTTTGTTCCTAAAGATGCTAACTACTGAATTTTTATTTTTTGCAGGACTAGGATGACCCCCTCACCCCCAATTTGACCACCTCATTTTATTTTTTGTCACATGATAAAGCTCACCTCTTGTTTTAGAGTCACACTTCATTGTTTGAAAAACTACTGATTGAAGTCAGTGGTGAAGATAATTAAACTGCTTTACCTGGAGTTCAAATTCATGACTTTGGCCTCTTTAGTACTGTTGCTTTAACTAGCCAGAGACTTAATATCTGAATCTGCTATCTGGCATGAAAATAAATGAACTTGAAAGTGAAAAAGTCTTCTTATTATACTTGTTTATTAGATGACATTTTGAATGAGTTGTAGGTTAAAGTGATAATTGCTGTTACTAGAACTTCCAGGTTATTGATATTTGAGGATTTATGATCTAGAGTTACTTTCTAGTACTAATAAGTATACAAATTCAAGTTACAAAGTTCTAGAAAAGTACTGTGAACTAATTAGAGGCACTTGCTATATAAACAATTGTGATATAATAGGAATTATGATTTTTCTCTCAGGCTGTTATCTGTGGATAGTCTTTCAGTGTAGACATTGAGCTGAGAACACGGGAACATGGGATTTGGGACTTCCCTGGTGGTCCAGTGGTTAAGACTCCACGTTTCCACTGCAAGGGGCATGGGTTCAATCCTTGGTAGGGGAACTAAGATTCCCACATGCCGCTTGGCTAACAATAATGCAGTACCATTTATTAAAAAAAAAAAAAATAGAACATGGAATTTGGAGGCAGACTTGAGACCTAGGTCTTCCACTTACTGTGTGTCCTCTTAGGCTGTGGTTCAAAGATGGCTAGGGCAGTTCCAAACATCCAGAAGCATCAAAAGGGAGTTTTTCTTCCTGCATCTATGTGAGTTATTGAGAGACCTTTCCCAGAAAGCTAATGCATACTTCCCTTCATGTCTCAGTGGCTAGCACTGCACTGCATGCCCTGTCCTGAGCCAGTCATTGCAAGGAGGGCATGGAACTTTTACGTTTGGCTAGACCATGTCTGTCAGGTTCCAAAAAGTCACGATCCTGTGTCTGGGTGTGCGTCTGTCTGCATCCACTGTCAGTTGTATTTTCACCCTGCTGACTCATCCTTTAAATTCTGAAAAATGTTATTGAATCATAAATAAGTTAATTTTCTTCCCTTTGGTTTTTCTGTTCTCTCCTTCTGGGAGTACCCCTCTTATGTGAGTGTTGAACCTCCTGGACTGGTCTACTATTCTTTCTCTAATATTTTTCATCCCTTTGGAGTTTTGTTTTCTGAGTTTTTCATTTTGGCTCCTAAAGATTTAACACCCAAGAGACCCCCTCCCACTTTCTTCTTTGTGCTCAGGGAAAGTGAAAGTCGCTCAGTCATGTCCGAGTCTTTGCGACCCCGTGGACTATACAGTCCATGGGATTCTCCAGGCCAGAATACTGGCGTGGGAAGCCTCTTCTCCAGGGGATCTTCCCAACCCAGGGATTGAACCCAGGTCTCCCGCATTGTAGGTAGATTCTTTACCAGCTGAGCCACCAGGGAAGTCCCATTTTTATAGCATCCTGTTCTAATTTCATGGAGATAAACTATTCTTTTATTGTTCTGAGAATATTAAATGTGGCTTTGAAGCTTTTGTTCTTTAGAGTGTCTGCTTCTTCTAAATTGCTTTTTGCTATTTTTGGTGTCTTTCATGTTAAGGATTTTACTCAAATATCTAATAATTATTTTTAAGCTTGAGACCCCAAGAACCCCTGTGGGACTGGGCTTGTTGATAGAGGGCCTCCCCATGGGTGGAAGGACCCTTTCACTGGGGATTCCTCACTCTCTCCTGTCTTTATGCCTTTCCATTTGAATTGGCCGGAGGAGAATTTTAAATTCTCCCTCTTGGGGTTAGAAGTCTGGTCTCCCCTGGGTTCTGAGTCAGGGAGGAGAGCTGAGTGTCTCAACATGAACATGTAGATCAGTCTTATTTTCAGGATCTTACTCTGTCCCTCGACTAGGGCTGGTGCCCCCATCTTTTTATACCCATTCAAATGAATACACCTCCCATTTTCTGCCAAGGTGGGGGAGCGGCAGCTGCGGAAAAGCATCACGCTGGGGAGAGCATCTAGGAGATCTCAGAAAAACTGAGAAGATGGTGTAGTGTTCCCTTACACCCAGCACTCAGTTCCCATTATTAGCATCTTACACTGGTATGATTCATTTGTTACAATTAATAAACTGATACTGGTGCATTATTAATCTTTTAAATTTTTGGCCACATTCTGCTGCATGTGGGATCTTAGTTCTCTGATCAGGGGTCAAACCCATGCCCCCTGCATTTGGGAGCACGGAGTCTTAACCCCAGGACCACCAGGGAAGTCCCATAAGCATTTCTAAAATATGATTTTGCTTATTTATTTTTCTTTCTGACTGGGGGGGTGTCTTTGTTGCTGCATGGGCTTTTCTCTGGTTGCAGAGAGCGAGGCGACTCCCTAGTTGCAGTGCACAGGCTTCTCTTGTTGCGGCACACGGGCTCTAGGGCATTCGGGCTTCAGGGGTTGCGGCATGTGGGCTCAGTAGTTGTGGCACATGGGCTCAGTTGCTCTGCAGCCTGGCATGTAGGATCTTCCTGAATCAGGGATCGAACCCACATCTCCTGCATTGGTAGGCGGATTCTTTACCGCTGAGCCACCGGGGAAGCCCCATAAGCATTTTAAATAAATGAGTGAGTCTCCGTAGTCTTCAGAGGACTTAGGATTGTGCCTTCTTATACTAAGTCCTAAACAAATAATAACTGTTTGCCACACACGTTACCAAATGCTTTACTACCATAGCAGAATAAATAAGCATGCAACTAAGTCACAGAAGATGAGAATCGCAACTTTCAAAGACACAGTACTCTGCTTCCTCCGGATGAGTAGCTTTTATTTAATGCTTGTGAGTTATTCCTTTCAGTCAAGCCTAATGCAGTTGGAAGGAAGATGCTAGAATGGGCACAGCAACTGCCCTCCTAGAAACAGCATGCTGAATAAGTAGGGTGTGTCTAGGTGCCAAGGAAAGGAAGGAGAAATGAAGTCAGGTTCTCAGGAGCAATGTATGCGGAGAAAAACATCGCAAGTTAACAACACTAGGGAAGAAAATACAGATTCCTAGGGCTCACCTCTGCCTCTTTGAAACCTAAAGCCTGAGCACAGAAAACTTTATTCTAATTAAATACAACTTCATTTTAATCCACTTCAGAATTTTCATCCATCTCTTTTACATTTGAATTTTAAGATTTCACTCTTTAATATTGTTATTCATATTACTACTCACATTTTGGTTAAAATGCCAAGTGCAAATCATTTGTTGGACTTTTGCACAGTGGGGAGAGGTGGAGGATTGATGGCACCATCTGGGAAGTTCTAGCTTAATGGAATTTGGGAAATGAGATGAGCCGAGTTGGTGATGTCTATGGCTGAAAACGATAATGCCTTCCAGTGGCAGCCCAATTGACATTATTATTAAAGCCTATATACATATATTTTAGAAATAATAATAAATTGGAGTTGAACTTTTGGATCCTCTCCCAGGTTAAACTCCTCGAATGTTTATCTTATAGAAGACACAGAAAGAATTTGAGTTTAGACCTATATATTTATCTAAGTGCAGTGAGTGACCATTTTTTTTTTTTTTTGTTGTTGTTGTATATTTTCTGTCGGGAAAAAGCAAAAATGTGCTTCAGAGCAAAACACAGAAAAAGTCATTAAAATAAAAATTCAGGATTGAGACTCTGTAATATATTTTGCTAGTGGCAGCAAAAAGCCCAATAAATCAGGTCTATTTGTTCACTTTCTTTATAATTGATTTTCCATATTTTTCAGCAAGTCATGGAAAATTCAGCTTTAGATATGTCTGTTTTTATCTATGACCTACTGTGGGAAGAAATTACTTGTGTCCATATTTTAAATTATTTGCCCTCATGAAATTTTCATGGTCTTTCCTCCAGATTGCTCTTCCATAAAAGGGCTCATTCATTTATTCACCCATTGCTTGTAAACGCCTTGCGTTGGACTCCCGGGGTTAGCTCAGTGTCTGACGTATGGTGGCATTTTACACGTATTTGATAGATGAAAAAATGTTGCCTACACGCACACAACATCGTTTTGAATGTATTTCCTAAGACATGGTCCCTTGCGATGTTCATTTTCTTTCCCTACAGGCTCTCCCTTTCTTTGCCAGGGAAAGAGCTTTTTTAAAAAGCTATTTTTAATTGGAAGATAACAATTGCTTTACAGTATTGCGTTGGTTTCTGCCATATATCAACATGCATCAGTCATAGGTATACATATGTCCCCTCCCTCTTGAGGTTCCCTCCCATCTCCCACCCCATCCCACCTTGCTAGGTTGTCACAGAGCACTGGATTTGAGCTCCTTGAGTCATGATAATGAAAGGACTTTTAACTCGGTTCTGCCTTTAGAAGGGAGGGACTTCTCCTTGCCACAGTTCCCTCTTCTTACTGGTTGGAGTGTAGACAAGATGTTGAGCTATTGTAGACAGATAAAGGCAACGTTCTTGAGGATGGAGAGTCACAGATAGCAGGTGCCTGGATCCCTGCATGACACAACGGAGCCAAGCTGCCCTCCAGCCCCCACGCTGCCCCTGCAGCATTACATGAGAGAGAAATGAACTCCCATCTTTTTAAAGCCGTTGTTATTTGGAGATGTTTCTTACACAGCAGCTAAATCTGTTTTTTAACCATACAGTTCTCAGGGCATTTAACTCTAGAAGGGTTGAAATTGTTAGTTCCTTGGTCTTGTCTGACTTTTTGCAATCCCATGGACTGTAGCCCACCAGGCTCATCTTTCATGGAATTCTCCAGGCAAGAATATTGGATTGGGGAGCCATTCTCTGCTCCAGGGGAACTTCCTGACCCAGGGATTGAACCTCGGTCTCCTGCATTGCAGGCAGATTCTTTACCACCTGAGCCACCAGGGAAGCCCACAAAGGTTGAGCTGTTCTTCAATAACCGTAATGTATACCAGGATGAGAGAAATTCCATGAGAGAGTTCAATAAATGCTCTGAGAGTTTAGAGGAGGGAGGGTTCACACCACCCATTAGGAGAGCAAATTAAGTGTGCTTTAGATATTAGGATGTCTGAATTTTTAAGTTTTTTAAAAATAATTTTATTTATTTATGATTTCGCTGCCCTGGGTCTTGGTTGCGGCACATGGGGTCTAGTCCCCTGACCAGGGATTGAACCCGGGCCCCCTTCATCGGGAGCTTGGAGTCTTAGCCACTGGACCACCAGGGAAGTCCCACAGATGTCTGAATTCTGGTGAGTAGCATTACTCTAGGGTTTGATGGCCATGGATATTGTTATTCATGGTACCTTAACTGCCTGCCTTACCTTGCTTGTCTGTCTGGCACAAAGTTGCCACCTTCAGATTTGGGCAAAGCAGACAGACCTTCCAGAGGGCCTGGGGAGAGGGAGGGGTCAGTGTGCACTCAGCTTGCATGCAGAACAAAGAGACTGACCAAGCTCTCTCTAGGTAAATGGATTCTGACCCTTGCAAATTATCAAGATGGCCAGGAGATGTGAGATCGGACAGATGTTGGGGTTCAGATTCTACCTTTACCATTTCCCAGCTGTGAGCAAAAGATTGTGATAGCTGAGATCTGGCTCTGTGGGTTCAAATCTCTGTTCCACCCTCAGGACCCATGAGATCATGGCGATTGGTTTTACCTCTCGTGTCCTGATTTCCTGTGGGATAAGAGTTGAGGAGTGTTGAGGAGATTAAGTGAAAACTCCTGATAATATCAAGTCTCTAACACACATTTAATGCTTAGTATGTGCTAGGCACACATTTATGTATCTATTTAATTTGTATATAAAGAAAATAGTGTCTGGCATATAATAAATATATAACAAATATTACCTATGATTGTTGTTGTTTTTAATGACAACTTCCTGTGATTTAATAGCCTCAGTTTACATACATGTAAAACACAGGTGATAATACTTACCTTCTTGTCCTCATTTATAACATGAAGACCTCTTAGGGTCATAAGATTATGTCTGTAAAACACCTGCAAAATGTCTGGTAAGCAGTAAGATCAACATTATTAAGCACCTTTTAAAGTAAGTCTCTAAAAAATATTTCCTCATACATTTCCTGTGCACTTCTAAGGCAAGTATGTGCAGATCTGTTCAACGCAGACTCGAGGAGAGAGGAAGCCAGGCGCATAGGTGAAATAGTGTTTGGCCAAGCACTATGCTACACTGACGGCCTTGGTAAGGATTTTGTGGCAAAGATACAGAGAATTCCCACCCAGTGTCCGGGGTGGGAAATAGTAGTTGCCATTTATTGAGGCCTTCTATGTGGCTCGCTAAGGCCCTGGGGGGAGACTGTGTCCCTTCCGATGGTCAAGAAGAGTGAGGTTCAGAGAAGGTAACTTACCTGTCCACAGTCTCTCAGTTGGCCTGGAACCTACTGTACACACCCTCTGGGTTCCTGTTCAATCCTTTTCTGGCTGAAGTGCCAGGGGCATGGCCAATGGGCCAGGCAGGAATGGGGGGATGGTGAGCTTGGCTCGCCTGGAGGCTCCTGCCCACGTGTGAGTGTCAGTAGATCCCCTGGCCCTCTGACAGCCTCTGACTGTCTCAGAAGGTGCCCAAGCAAAGTATTAATAACCTCAGACCCTGTGGTGGTCCCTTGGGATCTTCCCTGCATCTTCCAGGACCTGGCTAACTCTCAGTCACTAGGGATAAAACCCTCTTTCAGCTGGAATGGGAGAACTCTTAGCACGGTGTCTCCCAGTCTTATGGTGTCATAGAAAGCATTGAAATCGTAGGAAAGAGGGCTCTGAGCTGACCACTCATTTTGGAGGCTCTTTGAAAGCACGGTTCTCTTTCTCTTGCCTTTCTGGATCTCTGGAAGGGTTGTGGGGACTGTGAGGACCCTCTTAGTTCCCGACCATTCTTCCTGCTCTCCCTGTGTGGTTTATTTCCTGGGCCTTGTGGCACCAGGGACAAAGTAGAAGATGCCCAGTGCTCCAGGTGGGACAGGTGAGGCTCGGTTCTTTCCCCTCTGGGATTTCTAATCCATCTGGGTCTCCACCTTCAACACCTTCTCTTCTGGGAGCAGAGCCCAAAGCCGGGCTTCTTTGGGCCCTCCCTTCCTCTTCACCTCTCTGCCCCCTTTTCCAGCTCCAGGGTAAGAGAATAGATGGGGAGGGCAAAGGTGGGGAATCGCTTCTGCCAGATAGCACTGCTCTTTAGATTTTTAAAAATTTGGACCGTACCCTTTGCCCTTAGATGCAAATAATTTATTGTCTCCATTGTCTGGACATGACCTGGCCACAGCCCCTGGGACATAAACGCAGTCCACTTTTTATGATCCAAAGAGACTGTGGGTAGAGGGAGTATGGGGCCAAAGGGCACGATTCCTGCGTCACAAGGTCATCCAGCTGCCTTTCTTTGCTTGGAGTGAGCATGTGTGTGTGTGTTTCCATCCTTCCTTTGCGTCCCGCATCCTTAATGTGATGAGACACATTTCACCGAGTCCCTTTGTACAGAAACTATTGTGATTGTGTGTTTCTGTTATTTGGTATGTATTTACTATAATACTCTGTTACTAGGTTTTAGCATGTATGAATTTTTCTGTGTTAAAGAGTTTGGGGATCATTTCCCCAAGAACCCATCGGCCATGTTTTACACCTAGAACATGTGTCAGAAGTTTATAGGATTTAGGACAAGCTCAGGGACAGGTTTCATAAATAAGGGTAGTGGATGGTTCAGCCTTATTATCTTTTGTTGTTCAGTTGCTCAGTTGTATCCGACTCTTTGCGACCCCATGGACTGTAGCACACAAGGCTTCCCTGTTCTTCACTATCTCCCGGAGTTTGCTCATGTCTACTGAGGCGGTGATGCCATCCAACCATCTCATCTTCTGCTGTCCCCTTCTCCTCCTGCCTTCAGTCTTTTCCAGAATCAGGGTCTTTTCTAATGACTCAGCTCTTCACATCAAGTGGCCAAAGTATTGGGAGTTTCAGCTTATCATATACTTATCATATACATATTATTTAGCACAAGCTTATCATATACTCTTTACCCATCCTCCCTGTTCAGGGCATCAGGCTCAGTAATTCCCACCTTGTCACAGTGAGCCTCTGTGTGGTGACTGAGGTTGGCTTTGCAGATGCTACCTGTATTTAAGTTGATTTAAAGAAATGAAAGCTATGTTACGTCTCAAGATTTATTGTTGCACATTCATATGTATTGGAGAAGGAAATGGCAACCCACTCCAGCGTTCTTGCCTGGAGAATCCCAGGGACAGGGAGTCTGGTGGGCTGCTGTCTATGGGGTCGCACAGAGTGGGACACGACTGAAGCGACTTAGCAGCAGCAGCAGGCATCTGTTAGCCCACATCTGTGGGCTAATTTGACATCATGGCACTGTAGGACTATATTCCAACCTCCCCATCGAGTTGCATTGTTTTTTCATAATTTCAGAGAATCTCTCTCTGAAATCCCAAAGTTCTTATCTTGCCTATCTCATGTGATTTATAGGCCAATCAGATGAGTAGTTATTTTAAACACCCTTTAGTTTACTCTTTAAGAGGGCTCACGGGCTGCCTTGAAAACAAAATGTGACTGTTTTGAAGATGCTTTTAATGTATGCTAAAGACATTTTGTTTAAGGAACAAATTCTGTGGTTTTGTAAAGAGAGGCCAAATGGAAATTAAACTCCTTATGGAAATATCAGTGGGCATGCTTACCTCCCTAACATAAATTCAAGCCTACATGATTTGAGTGTTATGATGCTATTTATCTCTTTGAACAGAGTAAAATGGTAGTGTATGTGACAAAATTAGAGTCTAAAGCTCCTTTTTCTACATGAAATTATAGAGAAAAACATCAGATGCTTTGCCTAGTACCTGCTCCCCACCCATGTGTCTTTCTCCTGCTTCCTCAGTACATTCTAAAACTGCCTGCAAGGTTCACAGGAAATGTATTGTGGTCTCAAAGCTGTCAGGACTAACTACTGATTCATCTATTTTTCTGGCTCATCACCTTTTTCTTCTGAGGGATTAATCTTACAGACTCCAAGATGTAAGAATAAGTCTGATTCTGTAAGGATGAGAGGAAAAATGAGTGAATGGAATTTGGCCATAGTTGCTGGCTTCATGCCTTTATGTTCCTGTCACTGGGATGACATGCTATGATAAAATCCATTTCTTTTATGGGAATTTCTTTTTACAGAAGTACAGAGGCGCCACATGTCAGTAACTTAGTTCCCAGATTAGTGAAGACCTTGAAATCCTGTCCTCTATAAAACAGTGGGAAGTTTCCCTTCCAAAGTCAACTTAAATATCTGACAATTAGAAAAAAATTCTAATGGTGGGGGGCGTAGAGCTTAATAAGATCTAATTCTAAAAGCTATGCAGTGTTACATTTAATGAAAGGGCAAACCATATCTTAGAGGATCACAACAACTATTCCCTGGAACCATACTTATTTCTTCACAGTTCTTCATGACAGTTGATCAGGGTTTAAAAGTCACAGAGGGATGGGTTGAATTTGTACTTGCACTGTGTCTATTGGTGAAGAAATTCTCTAAGTACAAGGTTCCTGTCAGCAGGCAATAATGACCTTGCTGTTGCTATCTTTTATCTCTATCATAGTTCCGGAAGCCTCAGGTTTTCAGTCGCACCGTGTTCCTATTGTGATGTAAACTGCCAAAAATATAACAAGAAATAATCTTAGGAGATATACAGATGGTTTTTCAAGTTTAGGTGGCTATATATTTAAAGTAGTTGAAAAAATACAGCTAGAACACTAAACCAATCCATTCAGATATTGTATAACTCTTTGAAATAAAGTAGATGATTAAAATGAAAGTAAGGAGCCTGATGGCCGACAGTCCGCAGGGTTGCAAAGAGTCAGACACGACTGAAGCGATTTAGCATGCATGCACACACGCATTAAGTAAATAGTAGTTTGAGTGATACATGAAAATGGCAAAAAGCATACACATGGTATGGAAATGACCGCAGCATGAGAAACTGTGAATTAATGGAGTCTCCCTGGATCTAGCAGGCTGATGCTGCTTATCTGTCTCAGTGTTTGGCTGCGTTGGGTCTTAGTTGCAGCCTATGGGGCCTGTTGGTGGGGCCTGTGAGTTCAGTGGTTGCTGTGCTCTGGCTTAGTTGCCCTGTGACATGTGGGATCTTAGTCTCCCGACAAGGCATCAGACCTGCTTCCCTTGCATTGCAAGGCATATTCCTAACCATTGGACCACCAAGGAGGTCCCAGGGTGATACTATCTTTTAACTTTAAAATTTCATTTTGATTAAGATAGACCTCAAAGATTAAGATAGATAATCCCAATGGTTTAACATCACGGGGAACCTGAAGAGAATGTTCAGTTGTTGACCTTAGCTTCTGATTTACCACCTGCTGTATCTTATGTTCTGTTGTTGTAGGCACCTTATTTTATATAATAGCGCAGACTCTGGATTCCTGACTCTATTTTTTTGTGTGTGTGAACTCAAATTTACTCAACTACCATGAACCTTTTTTTTTCACTTGTAAAGTGGGGAAAAATAGTAGCTGCCTTGGGAGGGTCTTCTTAAGATTAATAAGCCAAAGGACACCAGGGATATAGGCTGTTACGAAGTGAAGCATTGACCAAATACTAGCTGTTAGTTTTGGGCTTCCCCAGTGGTTCAGTGGTAAAGAATCCGCCTGCAATGTAGCAGCTGCAGGAGACACAGGTTTGATCCCTGGGTTGGGAAGATCTCCTGGAGGAGGGCTTGGCAATCCACTCCAATATTTTTTCCTGGAGAATCCCATGGACAGAGGAGCCTGGTGGGTTACAGTGCATAGAGTCCCAAAGAGCTGGACATGATTGAAGTGACTTAGCATGCACACACGCACACATTATTGTTTTATGTTTCTGAAAAGTTGTGTAAAGATAGTGGTTTATATATAAAATTTCATTTATCATGCCACAAAATAGCTTATTTAAAAGAAATGCTTGGCGAATCCCACTGTGAAGCAATAATTGCTATGAAATGTACTGTATTTTTGGACAGAATGGGCAGAAGGTGAGGCTGTTCTTAGAAACACAGAAGTTATGTAAAGTTTTAAAGGCATTTATTTTCACTGTTTCTCACTGTGACTTGGCACAAAGAAAGGTACTTTAAAAAGTAATGTAAGTTAGCTCGGGATTCTTGAAGGCAAATATTTGAAACTGTATGTGTAAGACTTCAGGATGATGGCCTGTATAATGACAAAAAGTACTTCTACATTTCTCCTGGGAATCTTTTAGAGGAACTCTAGGTTATGGCACTTGAAAGCAAGGTTTTGGTTTCCATTGTCTTTAGCATCATTTGAATAGGGTTCAATTTCATCCTTTAAAAAGTTTGTAAGGTATCAAACATTTTGCAGTTAAGTATGTCATATATTTTTACTTGGAAAAGGTTTTTTTTTTTTTTTTAAATTTAATTCAGTTCAGCTGCTCAGTCATGTCCAACTCTTTGCAACCCCATGGATGGCAGCATGCCAAGCTTCCCTTTTATCACCAACTCCTGGAGACTACTCAAACTCATGTCCATTGCGTTGGTGATGCCACCCAACCATCTCATCCTCTGTCGTCCCCTTCTCCTCCTGCCTTCAGTCTTTCCTGGCATCAGGGTCTTTTCCAATGAGTCAGTTCATCACATCAGGTGGCCAAAGTATTGGAGTTTCAGCTTCAGCATCAGTCCTTCCAATGAATATTCAGGACTGATTTCCTTCAGGATGGACTGGTTGGATCTCCTTGCAGTCCAAGGGACTCTCAAGAGTTTTCTCCAACACCACAGTTCAAAAGCATCAATTCTTCGGGCTCAGCTTTCTCTATAGTCCAACTCTCACATCCATGCATGAGTACTGGAAAAACCATAGCTTTGACTAGACATCACTTTCTTGGTAATGTCTCTGCTTTTTAATATGCTGTCTAGGTTTGTCATAGCTTTTCTTCCAAGGAGCAAGCGTCTTTTAATTTCACGGGCTGCAGTTAATTAATTGACTAATTATTTACTTTTTGTCTGTGCTCAGTCTTCACTGCTGTGTGCAGGTGTTCTCTGGTTGCGGCGGGCAGGGGTTACTCTCTAGTTGTGGTACGTGGACTTCTCATTGTGGTGGCTCCTGTTGTTGTGGAGCACAGGCTCTAGGGTGCTTAGACTTCAGCAGTTGCAGTGCATGGGCTTAGTTGCTCCATGGCAGGTGGGATTTTCCTGGACCAGGGATTGAACCCATGTCCCCTGCATTGGCAGACGGATTCTTAACCACTGGATGCCAGGGAAGTCCCTGGAAGAGTATTTTGTTTCTAGCTGTTTAGGTAGGGCTACATGTAGAAGCACAGAATTTTTAGAGTTGGAAGAAACCTGAGGTATTGTTGAGTCACCTCCTTCCTGGTCTTTCTGTCACAGAGCCCTACTGAAGTTCACCACCTTGTCCATGTTACCCAACTAGGTAGTAATTCTTCTAATGTACTACCCCAGGCCCAGTTCTTTTTAGACTGGTCACTCATTAAGCTTCCAAATCCTAAGTTTTTTAGTCCTGTCAAATTCCTTACACATTTATTGCTTCTTTGTCCAAAAAGTATAAAAGTTGCCTGCTTTGACTACTTTTTAGGCCCCATTTCTATAAGACCTCCATGTGCCCAAGTGAAAATTAGTTTCTTTTTTCTCCCGTCAGTCAGCCTTGTGTCAATTTTATTATTACTGCAGCCACAAGAACTCGAGAGGGGTAGAAGGGGAAATTTCCCCTCCCCAAGCATGCATAAGGGTGAGAGAGCCTTAAAACCAGGGAGAATTGCTAGAGACAGGACCTGCATGGCTGGGTGTTCAGGAATTTTCTTTTCCTAACTGACTCATTGGGAGACTCTCCCAATGAGAACCTGGAGACAAATAAGTGATAGAAAAATTATCCTGGTGCTTCTTTTCACGAAGAAAGAGAAAAGTTCTAGCATGCTAAAGACCAAACCCCTGGTTTATAAAGGGGTTGATCTCTACTTTGCTATTGCAAGAAGAAAGGATAAAAATATCTATGTTGATTAAATCTCTGGGTATTGTGGCCCATTTCTCTTTTCATCTCTTGCCTGCAGGTTTATGGTTCCAGCAGCCTTGATTAGTTCATGATGTTCATTTTATTTGTTTATTTATGTTGAGCTCCACTCTGTACCTCTCTCTGGCCCAACTTGTTTGATGCATCATAAATATTAATGAGCTAATCTTTCCTACTGACAACAACAAAGAGGAGGAAGTATTTGGGCCTTCTCTCTGTGCCTACATGTCTCCCCAAATGAGTCTCAATTCACAAATAGAGGCTTTGGATTAAAACAAGCCATGCTTACCTATATGGGGAAAGAATCTAAAATCGAATGGTATGTGTATAACTGATTCACTTTGCTGTATCCCTGAAGCTAACAGCACTGTAAATCAACTATATTCCAATGAGAATTAAAAAAGCAAGCAAACAAAAAGCAAGTCATCTTGAGAGAGTTCTGAAAGGGGAAGTATCAGACACTCACTTTTAGTGTGAAATACATCGGTTTTCTCCCAATACCAAGTTGAAAGCTACACTTAGGAAGCGATTTACCTATTTTGGGAGTGGAGAAGGAAGTGGGAGTAGGGCAAAGGAAAAGGGTATTGTGGCTCACAGGGGTGCTTTGGGCAGTTCAGAACACACCAGAGAATTGCTGGTGGTGTCCGGATGCTGGTTCCGGGAGCAGACTGAGGAGGCTGGTGATTTAGTCCAGTATAAGAAGAGCTTCTTTAATTAAGGAATAATTGTATGGACATTTTAATTTTTGCTCCTTTGTATTTATTAGATCCTGTATAGAATAATTCTATGTGTTGATTAGAAAATCATCCAGAAATAGCCTGGTGGGACTTTTGCTCTTTCATTTAGACAGCTGTCTGGTGGGAGAAAGATGATGCCCAGCAAATTGGACGTTTGCACAGGGAAATTTTTGCCTTGGCCAGCTGTGCTGTTAACCTTCCACCTGGTGGCTAATTGCCTGTGGATCTCAGACGCTGAAGCTAATTAGAAGACGAAAAATTAGAAATCTCAGTAAATGGGACATTCTGAAGATCTTTAGAAAACTTTTGTTTCCTCCCAAAGCAAGTTTCACTAACATTTATCTTTTGCTATTATGAAAGAAAGTATGATCTAAATGTCCTTGCATGAGTAAGTCTCCAAGATATATTTTGCCTTACTAATGTTATCAGTATTTTTTGGTCACACTGTGTAGCATGTGGGTTCTTTATTCTCTGACTAGGGATCGAACTCATGCCCCTGCATTGGGAGCACTGAGTCTTAACCACTGGACCACCAGGGAAGTCCCTTCTGAGGTTAAGACAACAAAATAGGTTTCAGGACTAAGCCTTAAGCATGATACACACACACACACACACACACACACACACTGTTACAGATCTTCTATAAGTAAATACAAGAATATATGGATATAAAGTAGCTGTCACAGAAGAACTATACAAAAAAGATCTTAATGTCCCAGATAACCATGATGGTGTGATCACTCACCTAGAGCCAGACATCCTGGAATGTAAATACAAGTGGGTCTTAGGAAGCATCACCACGAACAAAGCTAGTAGAGGTGGTGGAATTCCAGTTGAGCTATTTCAAATCCTAAAAGATAATGCTGTGAAAGTGCTGCACTCAATATGCCAGCAAATTTGGAAAACTCAGCACTGGCCACAGGACTGGAAAAGGTCAGTTTTCACTCCAACCCCAAAGAAAAGCAATGCCAAAAAATGGTCAAAGTATCGCACAATTGCACTCATTTCACATACTAGCCAAGTAATGCTCAAAATTCTCCAAGCCAGGCTTCAATAGTAAGTGAACTGAGACCTTCCAGATGTTCAAGCTGTATTCAGTAAAGGCAGAGGAACCAGAGATCAAATTGCCAACATCCATTGGATCACTGCAAAAGCAAGAGTTCCAGAAAAACATCTACTTCTGCTTTATTGATTACTCCAAATCCTTTGACTGTGTATGCCACAACAAATTGTGGAAAATTCTTAAAGAGCTGGGGATACCAGACCACCTGATCTGCCCCATGAGAAATCGGAATACAGGTCAAGAGGCAACAATTAGAACTGTATATGGAACAATAGACTGGTTCCAAATAGGGAAAGGAGTATATCAAGGCTGTATATTGTTACCCTGCTTATTTAACTTATATGCAGAGTACGTCATGCGAAATGCTGGGCTCAGTGAAGTATAAGCTGGAATCCAGATTGCTGGGAGAAATATCAATAACCTCAGATATGCAGATGACACTACTCTTAGGGCAGAAGGCAAAGAGGCACTAAAGAGCCTCTTGATGAAAGTGGAAGAGGAGAGTGAAAAAGCTGGCTTAAAACAACATTCAGAAAACTAAGATCATGGCATCTGGTCCCATCACTTCATGGGAAATAGATGGGGAAACAATGGAAACAGTGACAGACTTTATTTTCTTGGGCTCCAAAATCACTGCAGATGGTGACTACAGTCATGGCATTAAAAGATGCTTGCTCCTTGGAAGAAAAGCTATGACAAACCTAGACAGCATATTAAAAAGCAGAGATATTACTTTACTGACAAATATCTGTATAGTCAAAGGTATGGTTTTTCCAGTAGTCATGTATGGATGTGAGATTTGGACCATAAAGAAAGCTGAGTGCTGAAGAATTGATGCTTTTAAACCATGGTGCTGGAGAAGACTCTTGAGAGTCCCTTGGACAGCTAGGAGATCCAACCAGTTCATCCTAAAGGAAATCAGTCCTGAATATTCCTTGGAAGGAGTGATGCTGAAGCTCCAATACTTTGGCAACCTGATGGGAAGAACTGATTCATTTGAAAAGACCGTGATGCTGGGAAAGACTGAAGACAGGAGAAGGGGACGACAGAGGACAAGATGGTTGGATGTCGTCACCGACTTGATGGACATGAGTTTGAGCAAGCTCTGGCAGTTGGTGATGGACAGGGAAGCCTGGCATGCTGCAGTCCATGGGGTCCCAAAGAGTCAGATGTGGCTGAACGACTGAGCTGAACTGAACTAAAAGTAACTGTCTCATGAAGCTGTTATGAGGATTAAAAAAAGGTGATGGACATAAAATTCCTAGAACAATGTAAATATGTGCAAATATATTATACAGTGTAAATATGTAAAAAATGTTAACTACTACTGTGATGTAATGCATTTAGAATGACTTGTACTGAAGCTGTAGTTGTTAACAGTGGGGTGGGGTGGATGGATGAATTGGGCTGTAGCCAGATCTTTAATGTGTTAATACTTCTGCAATAAGGAAATATGTTCATGTGACTTGTATAATTAAAAAGGAATTTAATAGATCTTAAAAGCAGATATACTGACTAAAATTTTAAGATCAAATATCATAAGCAGGGCTGCCCTTGGACCTGGGCAGAGGGGATCTTGCCCTGAGCCCTGCGTTTTAGAGAGTCCTGCATCTTAGAGAACACGTGGGCAGCTTTGTCACTTAGGAACGGTATGATTTAATGCTAATTAAAAACCCAAGCATCTGCTTTTTGTGACGAGCTCCATTCAGGTCCTAGGGAAAAGATTGTGCGGGTCTTTTGCCCTTGAACAAAGGCAACTGCCCCCAAATGCCAAAAGGATGAGGCTTGTGCTGCTGCCTGTGTGGGAACTGCTTTATTACATAAGGATTTGAGCAGCAGAGCACTGAGGTAAAGAAGAGATAATTAAATTAATTTATCAATAATTAACTTACAATAGATTCTTGCATAAAGAGTTATTGTTTCCCAGTAGTGGCAACATTAATTTTCTTCTCTTTGTGTTCCAATCCTTGGTTCCAGGGATATCATAAATTAGCATGGTATTTGCAATCATTACACATGGCAGCTGCAGAATATTCTACAATATTAAAACAATGCATGAAGAAAAAGAGAAAGTGTTAGTTGCTCAGTCATGTCCAACTTTCTGAGACCCTATGGACTGTAGCCTGCTAGGCTCCTCCATCCATGGAATTCTCCAGGCAAGAATACTGGAGTGGGTTGCTATTCCTTTCTGCACGGGATCTTCCCTACCCTGTGATTGAACCTGAGCCTCCTGCATTACAGGCAGATTCCTTACCATCTGAGCCACCAGAGAAGCTCTAAGCTCTGCATATTATTTTTCAACCAATGAAGCATGATGTCTATTTTTTTATATAGGCATCTGCATGGAAATTGAATGCTAAAATTATGAATAGTTTTACTTCTATAATATATATTTAATATGCCTTGATTACATTTTCAAAAAATTAAATGACCTTAGTTTTAAGTACTTTTGATTTAAAATTTTTATCTTCATTGATTAAAAGTTTTATTTTTGCCCATATGCTTCCTCCCCAGCACTTTGGAATATGTTAGGAAAAAAAAACCCTATTTTAAAAGCATAAAATAATTTCAATTTAAACATTTTATTGTTTTCTTTTAACTTGTATTTTTAATGAAAAGTTATTCCAATTTTGTACATTGGAATATTACTACATTCTGATAATTTATTCATTTAGGCCATTGCTATCAATAGCACAGAAATTATGTGAAAATTGTAGAAATATAATTATGATTTCCCTGAAATGAAGTCAAGAAACAATTTATGAAATAAAGGTAATTAATAATAACGCATATCTTTCTGACTTATCAGTGTTAGAGCATTAATTGAACACCCTGATTTGGGAAATAATACATTCGGTTGTGTTTGACATTTTGCCAGCCTTCAGGCACATACAAGCATGACTTTGGGACTTCCCTGGGAGTCCAGTGATTGAGACTCTGCTTCCACTGCAGGGGATGCGTGTTCCGTCCCTAACTGGGGAGTAAGAGCCTCGCACGCTGCTCGCAGTGTGGCCAAAAGAAAGTAAAACACCCAAGCCTAACTTTATACGTGTTTTAGGTTTTGTCATTATGGAAGTGTGCTTGTGTGAGTAGGAGGATAAAACACATTTAGCAGCCTGATAGCTTTTAGTTTTTAGATTCAAGAACAAGACTCTCCACCTGAACTTTCAACCTGAAGTCCTGTGCGTGACAGAGGTGGATCTGAGAGTACACAGCGTCTTAAGCCACTGGGACTGTTTACTCTGGACCACTCATTTGCCAAGTTCCTTGCTTCACCCCGAACTGCCCAGGTTGACCCATGGGAGAACGAAGGGGTCAGCTCAGAGCATGACCACGAGGCTGGGCACCTGAGAGGATGGGCCCTTCTGCCCTTTCTCTTTCTCCCTGCAGCTTCGTCACTTGCCTCCTTGCCACAGCTCGTGGGGGTGTTCTCCTGAATCTTTTGGTGAAACCATAGCCTTTTCCTCTCTTCGGTTCTGCTTCTATAAAGCTTATCCTTTCAGATGATTGCCAACTAATTCCTGCCAAATCCTTCGCTGATAATTAAAATCTGAACCAAAATGGGGTTAAGGAAAATGCTTTCTAGAGATTGTTGAAATTATAGAGGGCAGTGTTTTTCCCTGTGTTCTCAGAGTTGAATTTAGACATTTAAAAACATCGACTGAAATCATGGAAGGTTATTTTTTAGAAATTTCCTCTCAGCTCTCTGATCATCTTGGGAAGAATGCTTCAATTTGTTGCCAGTGTGTATGCTAATATCTCTTCTAGGCAATTCCTGTCCCTCCCTTTTTTATTTAAAAGTCAACTTTATTGAGATAAATTTACTTAAAATAAAGCACACCAGTTTTAATTGCGGTGAATTTGATAAATGTATACAAATAACCACCAACAAAATCAACACAGAACATTTCCACCACATCCAACTTCCTTGTGCCCGTGATTGTCAATCTGTCTCCACTTCAGGCCCCAGGCAATTACTGATCTGTTTCTATCACTCTAGAGTTGATTGCATTTTCTAGAATTTAACATGTATGGAATCACACAGGATATATGTATTTTGTGCCTGGCTTCTTTCATTCTATATAATATTTTTCAGATTCATCTATATTGTGTGTATTAGTAGTGTGTTCGTTTTTATTGCTAAGTAGTGGTCTTTTGTATGGGTATATCAAAGTTTGTTGCTCTGTTCACCTTTTCATGGCTATTTGGATGTTTTCAGTTTGGGGCTGTCATGAATAATGAACATCTGCATGCATGTTTTGTGTGGAAATATGCATTCATTTCTTTTGAGTAAGCAGCTAGGATTGGAATTGCTGGTTCTTATAGTATCTGTACATTACCTTTATAAGAAGCTGACTTATATCATTTTATACTCCCACCATCAATTTGTAAGAGTTCAAGTTGCTCCCCATCTTTATCAACACTTGTTAGTGTCAGTCTTTTTAATTTTAGCTATTTAGTGGGTATGTGTGGTATTCCACTGTGATTTTAACTTGTGTTTCCCTGCTGATAATTGTGCTTATTTCCCATTCATATATCTTCTTTGGTAAAGTGTCTATTCAAATTTTTTGACCATTTGTTTTATTCTTATTGAGTTGTAAGAATTATTTTATATATTTTGGGTAGATATAAGTTTTGTAAATATTTTCTTCCAGCCTGTGGCTTGTCTTTATTGTCTTAACAATAAAAAGTGGTTTTTGAAGCAGAAAATGTAAATATTGATGCAGTCCAATTTATTAATTTTAAAACATTAAAAAAATAAGTTGTGTTTTTTGTGTCTTACTTAAGAAATGTTTGCTTAACCCAAACCCTAAAATTTTTTTTTTGATTTCTTTTATTTGTAAGTTTTATGGTATTAACCCTCGGTGTGTGTGTGTGTGTGTGTGACTCTTTTTGTTTGACTCTTTGTGACCCCATGGACTGTAGCCACCAGGCTCCTCTGTCCATGGTATTTTCCAGGCAAGAATACTGGAGTGGGTTGCTATTTCCTCCTCCATAACAATAGCAACAACAAAATCTATCTGACCTTAGACACTGACACTGAACTTAGAGGTATAAAATGGCAGGAAGTTAATGCTCACTGCCCATCAGAGATGGCATGCTAGGGGTTAAGTTGTAATCTCTCTGTAGGACTAGTTCTTTTAAGACAGGATATCCCTCTTGCTGATATGAAAAGAAGAAATATTTAATGGTTTTATACCAGATGCCCAGGATCCAATTCTCCTGTCTTTTGATTGATAGTGTGACCCTTATCTGAGATGTATCCCAGTTTCAGCAGATAAGACAAGGTAATTGTGCATTTATTTGCCACCTGCCTTCCATAGAAGCAGGTAGAACTCAAGCCGAGCACAAAGCTGAGTCAGGTCAGAAGGGCATCAGCGTTCATAGTCTGAATCTGTTCCCCAGAGCATATGGTCTATTTCAGGAGACAAAGACTTGATTAACTAAGCTGGCCCTGGGTTCCAACGGAAAACCCAGAGCAAGAGTGTCACGGCAGGGCATATAGGACAGGTGGGTGGGTGGTGTGATTTACTATTTGGCAAGTTACCTGAGAGTCAGCTGCCCCGTTCCCCAATATCGACATGGAAAATGGAGTGTTCACAGCCATTGTGTTCCACTTATTGAAGTTGAGTTGCTTATACTTCAGGCGGATTTGCTGAGCTGCACCTCCTTTTGGCCTATGTGCCAATAGATTTTTGTTGACTTAAACTGTCCTGCACTGCATTCCTTCAGCAATCAACCTATTACACAAATTCTACTCCTTTTTTCACATGGCAACTGTGTGGTAGCACGGTTAACAGGGGCTGCGTTCTTTGGAGCAGAGCTCCCATTGTTATTCTGCTGCTGCTGCTGCTGAGTTGCTTCAATTGTGTCCGACTCTGTGCGACCCCACAGACGGCAGCCCACCAGGCTCCCCCGTCCCTGGGATTCTCCAGGCAAGAACACTGGAGTGGGTTGCCATTTCCTTCTCCAATGCACGAAAGTGAAAAGTGAAAGTGAAGTCGCTCAGTTGTGTCCGACTCTTAGTGACCCCATGGACTGCAGCCTACCAGGCTCCTCCATCCTCGGGATTTTCCAGGCAAGAGTACTGGAGTGGGGTGCCATTGCCTTCTCTGGTTGTTTGTCTAAGTCCTATCTAATCTTGCCTTCCCAAGGTGCAAAGTCTGGGAGATAAGGGCTACCATTCACAAAAACTAGCTTCTGATTGTTATCAGCCAGTTTATTCTGAGAGCATTTTCCCCCATCATTGTTTGTGAAATTGATTAAGACAGGATAAGTAAAATTAGGAAATGTTAAAACTCTGAAAGAGCAATAGTGAAAAAAGAAACCTTAATTTATTTTATAGAGCATTTTTAATGAATTCGTACCTCAGGTGAAAAATAATATACAACATGAGATTCTTCCCCTAAATAAGAAAACTGTGCATAGATGTGCATAGGTGTGTGTTTGTATAGGGTATGTGTGTGTGTGTGTGTGTGTGTGTGTTTATGGCCAGGGCACTCTCCCCAGCACTGATGTTGACTCAAAATGTCAGGCTGGGACTTCCCTGGCGGTCCAGTGGTTAGACTGTGCTCTTTCAGTGCAGGGACTGCAGGTTCGATCCCTGGTCAGGGAACTCGATCTCACAAGCTGTGTGGCCAAAAAAAGAAAATAATTTTAGGCTGGTTATTAGCACTGAATTTGACCTTGAAGCTCACGCAACTTCAAACCTTAAACTTTGCAGGTGAGGAAGCTGGACTCAGAGTGGTGAGGTGACCTTTCCGAGAGTCCACGGCCTCTACGTAGCAGTGACCAGAGGAGCTCAGATTCCACAGTTTTAATCTTTTGAGGGGTTTCCTTACCTAGTGTAAAAAATGCATGGCATAGGCTTTGTTTTAAACGGTTTCTTTTCAAAAAACTGTCTTTCTCTGATTAGAATTTGACTTGCCATTCTTATTTGCTCAGGACTCACAGGGTCTCTGGAATTCAGGACTTCGGCGGAAACCAGGGAAGTTCAGGAAAACCAGGATGTCTGTGACCCTGTTGCAAGGGTTTGCAGCTTTTCATCTGGATGGTTTTGTCCATTTTCCTGGTGACCTGTGACTTCTGGCCTGTGCTACATGAAAGGAAATAGATAACTCTGTTCTGTGACAAGGAAGAGACAAGTTGGGGCTCTGTCTGGGCTGTGAGCACCCAAATCCTTCTCCCCTACACCCAGTTCAGTCTGTCTTTTCAGGCTCAGTCACCTCCTTTCCCACCTGCCCTGACCACTGTGGTGGTTGTCAGACACCTCACTGATTGGCAGGAATGATTTCTGTACGAACCATTTCACCCTATGCCATCAAGCACTGCAGTGATTTAATCAAGGTCTCTGATTTCACGTGGGCGGGTTTTATTCCTTCGAAGATCTTGTGAGCCCCTTGCAGGCAGGAGGTAAGGCCACCGTGTCCTGGCCGGGTGAGGATCCTGGTCTCTGGAGCCCATTTGCTTTAGAGTCCTGGTGCTCTGCCCTTTGTTAGTGAAGTGATCTGGGCAAGTCATCTAAAACTCTGTCTCTCAGTTTACTTCTGTGTAATGGAGAATAATAGTATCACTTCTGGAGGTGTCATGAGAATTCACTGACGCCCACAAATTGCATACAGCGGCACCTGACACATGGCCCGTAGGCTGCCATGAGTGAGGTCTCAGTAGATTCTGTGCTTGCTGGCTGATTTGAATGCATATTCACATGGCTAATTTCCTTACCTTTGACTTTGACTTGCAAGCTCTGCACTTTGAAAGTGAGCCTTGATGACCTGGAGGAGTGGGATGGGAGTGCGGAGGGAGGGGAGATATACAATTATGCTCCGATGCGTTGTATGGCAGGAACCAACACAACACTGTAAAGCAATTATCCTCCAATTATAAAAAATAAATTTTTTGAGAGAAATTGCAATGGAATTAAAAAAAAAAGTGATCCTAGTGGTGGAGAACATTCCTTGCCACCTAGGCTGTTAAAGGATTCTGTGGGGTTCGTTAGAATTCTAACTGCAGCGAAGCTTGCTTTGAAATAGAATCTTTAAGCATAAGGCCATCTGAGAGTGTCCGCTTGAAGATTACTCTTTATAAGTAATGCTTTTCCATCTTTGAACTGACCATTTAATATTAGCAAGTTATCAATTAAAAATAGTTTAAGAGCATGTTAAAAGGACAGCTAATTTTAATTCATTGGAATGGATCTTTATTTTATTTGATATACGATTTGAATTTTATGGCTGAAATAAAAGGTTAAAGCTGATAGGTAACTGAAACAGAATATGTGCATCATGGGAACTTAACTTTTAATTTTTTATACACCTTGGTGTAATTAATAAAACATTTCTTACAGCAGAATTGCATGACTGCATGAATCCATGAACTCCCTGAGTGTCAAAGCAAATCAGATTACGGCAATCCTCCTCTAAAGAATAAAACTGTTCAAATTGCAGGGGCCGGTTAATTCTTGGCTTCGGAACAAAGAATCTGTGCCATCTTTGGAAGAGGGAATAGACATTTTCTGCATTCTCTTCACCTGTAAGAAATCCAGCCAAAGCTGGTGACAGCGTACTTGTCTGCCCAGCCCCTTCACACTCTTCCTATGTTAAGCGAGGTTTCCCTGGTGGCTCAGATGGTAAAGAATCCGCCTGCAATGCAGGAGATGAGATAGAATTCGATCCCTGGGTGGGGAAGATCCCCTGGAGAAGGGAATGGCTACCCACTCGAGTATTCTTGCCTGCAGAATTCCATGGACAGAGGAGCCTGGTGGGCACGACTGACCGACTAACACTTTCACTTTCTGTTAATGGAGCACCTCCCCCTTCTTTGGGGTGCAGCCCTTTCTCCCCAACTGTGTATTTGGGGCTGCCCTTCATAATACCCCAAATCCCTGACCCCTGCCATAGGCACCTGATCAGCCTGGGTCCTACATGTCTGTATGAGTTTCTAGGACTGCTATAACAAAATACCGCAGAGCAGGTGGCTCACCATAACACCGTTAGAAGTCAAATATGAGGATGTTGTCAATGCTGGCCCCTCTGGGAGGCCCTGAAAGGGGGTCTGCTCCACACCTCTTGCACCGTCTTCTGTGTGTGTTTGTGTGTATGTGTGTGCTCAGTTGTGTCCAACTCTTTGTGACCCTGTGGACCGTAGCCTGTCCATGGGATTTCTCAGGCAAGAATCCTAGAGTGAATTGCCATTTCCTTCTCCGGGGGACCCCGTGTCTCTCACGCCTCCTGCATTTGCAGGCAGATTCTTTACCACTGAACCACCTGGGAAGCCATAGCTTCTGGTGGTTGCTGGTGATCCTTGACATGCCTTGGTTTGTTGATGCATCTCTCTAATTTCAGCCTCTGTCATCACATGGTAATCTCCCTGTGTGTGTATGTCCATGTCCAAATTTCCCTCATCTTTTAAGGGCACCAGCCGTTGGATTAGAGACCACTCGGATCCAGAGTGACCTCTTCTTAACTTAATTACATCTGCAAAGACCCTGTTTCCAAACAAGATTAGAGTCTCATGATATCAGGAATTAGGACTTGAATCTGTCTTTTGGGGACAGAATTCAACCCACCACAGCTTCTTCCCCATGGTGAGTGGTCCAATGATAATCATTGTACCCAAACTGGGCCAGTTGGAGTCTCCCATTGAAGCTTTGGGGAACATCCTTTTTTTACCCCCTCTCTTCCTTCCTTTCTTCTTCTTCTTTTTAATAAATAATTATCTATTTATTTACTTGGGTGCATAGAGTCACACGGGCTTAGCTGCCCCATGGCATGTGGGATCTTAGTTCCCCCACCGGGGATAGAACCCACGTCCCCTGCATTGGAAGGCAGATTCTTAACCAGTGGACCACCAGGGAAGTTCCCATTCTTGTTCTCTGCCTGAGACAATCATGGCCGAGCTGCTGGTCATCATGAGTCCAGCCTTGTGGAGAAGGTTGCCTGAGAGGGTGGAGCCCAGGAGCAGAGAAAAGCAGAGAGAAAAGACAGTCCTGATGACACTCAGGTTATTCTATCCCGACTCCGATTTCCTTGGCTTTCTCACATGAGCCATGAGATATATTTGAGGTAATTTTTCAGTCATTCTCAGCCTGAGGACCCTAAAATAATACAATTTAAAAAGGTCCTAGGATTTTGTGAGAAACAACCCTAAAATGGGAGCGCTGTCTCCCAGAAAGAGAGGGCTTAGCCAGGTTCGCTCCAAAGCACGTTTGTTTGCTTGGCAAGTAGTGATGTGTGTGGGCAGGGATGGCTCCTGTCTTCCAGGTCATGTAGAGATGCCCGTTGCTCTGGATCACCACAGAGGTGGGTTCAAACTCTGACTTCATTAATTTTTCTTTCCCTCTGTTGATGCAGTCCAAGCGCGGGTTGGAAAAGAATTTCCAGACACAGAGCATTTCAAAAGGGAGTGAGTTTATTAAGAACCAAGAGCAGAGATAAAATGGGCCCTGCAAATGCAGTGGGCCAACCTCCTGACAGACCAGGGAAAGCTGACTGTTTTTGTGGGTTAATAGCCAATTAAAAAAATAATTAATTAATTATTTTACTTTACAATATTGTATTGATTTTGCCATACATCGACATGAATCCACCCTGGGTGTACATGTGTCCCCCATCCTGAACCCCCCTCCCACCTCCCTCCCCATCCATCCCTCTGGGTCATCCCAGTGCACCAGCCCCAAGCACCCTGTGTCATGCATCAAACCTGGACTGGTGATTCATTTCACATATGATATTTCACATATTTCAATGCCATTCTCCCATATCATCCCGCCCTGCCCTCTCCCACAGAGTCCAAAAAACTGTCCAATACATCTGTGTCTCTTTTGCTGTCTCACTTACAGGGTTTTCGTTACCATCTTTCTAAATTCCATATATATGCGTTTTTCTTTCTGGCTTACTTCACTCTGTATAATAGGCTCCAGTTTCATCCACCTCATTAGAACTGATTCAAATGTATTCTATTTAATTGCTGAGTAATATTCCATTGTGTATATGTACCACAGCTTTCTTATCCATTCATCTTCTGATGGACATCTAGGTTGCTTCCATGTCCTGGCTAATAGCCAATTTTTATAGCTTCAGGGCAAAGCAAATTTCTGCTAGAAGTTTGGTGTTAAGTGACTGGTTGGGATGCTATAGGGTATTTACTGGAGCGGGCATCTTTACTTAACTGGGAGTCAGGAAGGTAGTTAGTGATGATCAGGGGGCTTTTGGCAAGGTTACAAAGGGGTCAGTCAGCTTCAGAGGTGACCTTGGTTCTGGACTCTGCTTCTGTGGCCTTGGGGCAGGACTCAACACCCTCCTGCAGGCTTATTCTGTCCCACTATCATTTTCATATGAGTTTACAAAAGAAAACTTTTCTTGAGATCCTAAGAACAAACGAATGACGTAGAATGATGTGCTTTCCCCAGGATGACACGAGTGCTATAATAACATAAGAGTGTCTTGCCCAATTGTCTGATTCGTTGCAAGAGTACAGAGGTCACAATCCAACATCCCCGAAAAACTTTCTGCCATCCAGTGACATTTGGCATGCAGGAGTCTACCTTCGTGTCGAACTTGCTGGACACTTTTGGCTGCAAATAGCAAGAGCTTCAATATTAAGGAGCTTCTTATCTCACACAGCAAGAGATGCAGACATAGGGCTTCCTTTGGTGGCATCATTAAGTCTCTGTCGCTTCCTACGTTTCTGCTTTCCAAGTAGGGATATGCAGGTTTTTTAAAGTTATTCAGTTTTTAATTGAAGGATAATTGCTTTACAGTATTCTGTTGGTTTCTGCCAAATATCAACATGAATCAGCCATAGGTATACCTCCCTCTTGAACCTCCCTCCCCATCCCAGCCTGCTAGTTTGTTACAGAGTCCCGGTTTGAGTTTCCTGAGTCATACAGCAAATCCCCAAATTCATGTTGGCTATTTTCCATATGGTAATGTCTGTTTCCATGTTATTCTTTCCAGACATCCCACCCTTCCTGACCACCCCCCGAACCCCATGCCGTGTCCATAAGTTTGTTCTCTAGGTTGGGGGCATGCAGTTTTGAGGTCTTTAGCCCGGTGGGGCCCCCTAGGCATGGCAAAGCAATAAAGCTATTCTCTTCTAACTTCACCCCAAAACTCTGAGACTTAATTCGGTGCCAGGGTATGGAGGTGAGGCTGGATTCAGCTTCAACTGTCGTGGGCATAGAAAGCTGGCAGGAGCCTCTTCCCTTCCTGCCAGGCTCCTGATCATGTTGCATCTGCTGCCTTGGCCACCTCTGGCTCCCTCAGTTATGTCCAGCTGCTGCTGCTTACGTGCAGATCCCTCTTGGGCCATGACCAAACTCTTCATGGCTCCCCCATACTCTCCAAGCACTCATGCAGGGGGTAGGAAATTCAGTGCATGTGTGGTGGGACCATTGCAACCCTAGGACCCAGCACAGCACCTCCCCAGGGCAGGTACCTCCAAATATTGGTGGAACAGGTCCATTTATATCCATGGACCACTGAATGTTATGTATTACCCTGCATACAACCTCTACGCTTTTTTGCTGTGGAAGGGTGTATTCATTTTTGAGGACTTCTATAACCAAGTCTGGTATTCCCATCTCTTTCAGAATGTTCCACAGTTTATTGTGATCCACACAGTCAAAGGCTTTGACATAGTCAATGAAGCAGAAATAGATGTTTTTCTGGAACTCTCTTGCTTTCTCCATGATCCAGCGGATGTTGGCAATTTGATCTCTGATTCCTCTGCCTTTTCTAAAACCTGCTTGAACATCTGGAAGTTCACGATTCACATATTGCTGAAGCCTGGCTTGGAGAATTTTGAGCATGACTTTACTAGCGTGTGAGATGAGTGCAATTGTGCGGTAGTTTGAGCATTCTTTGGCATTGCCTTTCTTTGGGATTGGAATGAAGACTGACCTTTTCCAGTCCTGTGGCCAATTCTGAGTTTTCCAAATTTGCTGGCATATTGAGTGCAGCACTTTCACAGCATCATCTTTCAGGATTTGAGCTATTCCAATAGCTCAATTGGAATTCCATCACCTCCACTAGCTTTGTTCGTAGTGATGCTCTCTAAGGCCCACTTGACTTCACATTCCAAGATGTCTGGCTCCAGGTGAGTGATCACACCATCGTGATTATCTTCGTCATGAAGATCTTTTTTTGTATAGTTCTTCTGTGTATTCTTGCCACCTCTTCTTAATATCTTCTGCTTCTGTTAGGTCCATACCATTTCTGTCCTTTATCGAGCCCATCTTTGCATGAAATGCTCCCTTGATATCTTTAATTTAAGCAACAGTTAGAACTGGACATGGAACAACAGACTGGTTCCAAATAGGAAAAGGAGTAGGTCAAGGTTGTATATTGTCACCCTGCTTATTTAACTTATATGCAGAGTACATCATGAGGAACGCTGGGCTGGAAGAAGCACAAGCTGCAATCAAGATTGCCGGGAGAAATATCAATAACCTCAGATATGCAGATGACACCACCCTTATGGGAGAAAGTGAAGAGGAACTAAAAAGCCTCTTGAGGAAAGTGAAAGAGGAGAGTGAAAAGGTTGGCTTGAAGCTCAACATTCAGAAAATGAAGACCATGGCATCTGGTCCCATCACTTCATGGGAAATAGATGGGGAAACAGTGGAAATCATGTCAGACTATATTTTTTGGGGCTCCAAAATCACTGCAGATGCTGACTGCAGCCAGGAAATTAAAAGATGCTTACTCTTTGGAAGGAAAGTTATGACCAACCTAGATAGCATATTAAAAAGCAGAGACAATACTTTGCCTACCAAGGTCCGCCTAGTCAAGGCTATGGTTTTTCCCGTGGTCATGTATGGATGTGAGAGTTGGACTGTGAAGAAAGCTGATCGCTGAAGAATTGATGCTTTTGAACTGTGGTGCTGGAGAAGACTCTTGAGAGTCCCTTGGACTGCAAGGAGATCCAACCAGTCCATTCTAAAGGAGATCAGTCCTGGGTGTTCATTGGAAGGACTGATGCTAAAGCTGAAACTGCAATACTTTGGCCACCTCATGCGACGAATTGACTCACTGGAAAAGACTCTGATGCTGGGAGGGATTGGGGGTGGGAGGAGACGGGGACGACAGAGAATGAGATGGCTGGATGGCATCACCGACTCGATGGACATGAGTTTGAGTGAACTCTGGGAGTTGGTGATGGACAGGGAGGCCTGGCGTGCTGTGATTCATGGGGTCGCAAAGAGTCGGACACGACTGAGCGACTGAACTGAACTGAACTGATAACTAAGTAGCACAAACAGGGTGGCTGAGACAGAAACTATCTCACAGCTCTGGAGTACATAAAACTGAGAAGGACCCTATGATGCTTTTCTGGGTACAAAAGACCCCCTGTGTTCCCTGTTTGTAAAAAAGCAAGGCTTTAGTCTCCATGTCTTCCCTGGGTTCCAGAGAGCAGACTCAAACAGGTTATGAATTAGGGAAGTGAGAAAATGCAGAAACAAAAGAAAATCAGTCAAGCAAGAAAAGTAATGATAGCTTAAACAATAGTTCAGATAAATTTAATATAAATTAAATTTAAAAATTAAAAGAAACTGAGCTTTTACTGCTGTGGACCCAGGTTCAATCATTGGTTGGGTAACTAAGATCCCACGTGCCACAAGCCATGGTCAAAAAAAAAATTCAGAACACCTAGTGTTGGAAAGAGATGGAGCAATCTTACACATGCGTACATTATACAAAAGGAAACACCACTTTGAAAACAGTTTGGCAGTTTCTTAAAAGTTAATCACATTAATCATATACTCATCCTGTGATTCATTCATGCACTCCTAGATATTTATCTAAGAGAAATAAAATATGTCTACAAAAATCTTCAGAAAAAAATTAAAAAACTGAAAAATAGAATGCAGTTCAGATAATGAAACAGAGTCCAAGCTCCTCTTCAAGGGATTTCATAACAATCTCATACATATTTTTGAGTTAAGACCTCGCACCCAGGTGGAGGATGATACTCCATGCTGACCTTGTAGACCCTACACTGGTTGGAACCAGGTTGGTGCTTGAGTCCTGAAACACCACCATGTTCCCTCACCACCAACCAATCAGAAGAAAATCATGCATCCTCCAGCCCTCACCCTGAATGTTGCCTTTTAAAAGCTTTCCCTGAGAACATACTTATACCCATGGCTGATTCATGATGAAGTATGGCAGGAACCAACACAATATTGGAAAGCAATTATCCTTCAATTAAAAATAAAATACAATTAAAAAAACTCTTCCCTGAAAGTCACTGGGAGCTAGGTCTTCTGGGCATGAGCTGCCTGTTCTCCTTGCTTGGTACCTGACTTTTAACTCTGCAGTGACTCTAAGTAAGGTTGCATTCTGAAGTACTGGGATTAGGACTTGAAACATGACTTTGGCAGGAGGAACATAATTCAACCCGTAACAGAGAGTTACCAGGTGTATAGTTGCTGTTCCTTGGCCTCAGTTTTGTTGCTCTCTCTCCATTTATTAATATGTTAGAAAAGGTTGAAGCTTATATAGATTTCTTTAAAGTATGGACACAGCTTTCCTTGAGGAGGACCAATGAAATGAGTGTTCCTCACATTAACAAAACTAGAATTTTTGATTTTGTCTGAAAATGGCAACCAAGGCTAAGAATCTACTTTTTTTAATATAAAAATTATTTATTTATTTTATTTGACTGTCCTGGGTCTTAGCAGTGTCATGTGGGATCTAGTTCTTTGACCAGGGATTCAAACCAGGCCCCCTGCACTGGGAGCATGAAGTCTTAGCCCCTGAACCACCAGGGAAGTCCCAAGAATCTTAGAGATCTGATAAATCGTGCTATTTCATCTCGACCTTGCGTATCTGTGAATAAACCATATTTTCTCTTTGAAATCAGTGAATTGTTTGCATGAGAATACCTCATTCTTAGCTGCGTGCCTTTAAGCAAAATGTAGTTCTGTCTTGTGACTGGATGGACACAGTTGACACAAAGTTTGCCAGAAGAAACTGGAGAAGATAGAAATAGCAAATCTTGTCTCTAGTACTTGCTCTGATAGGAGCTGCTGTTAAGCCCTGAACGCATCCAACCGCCCCTCAGTCCCGCTAGGGGGCTGCTGTTAACAATCATCCTGTTTACCGGTTCAGAGACGAGACGATGCACAGAACGGCCAGCAGATGGCGCCAGAGCTGAACTTGAATGCAGGCAGCCTCGTCCCTAGCTGCTAAGGCACGGGGTTGATTCTGATGCTGTAAATTTTGGGCTTGTGTGTCTGCGGCACAAAAAAGCCAGACTCCGACAGCCACAAAGTAAGTCTGCAGCAAAGTCAGGATTTATTGCACACCAAGCAAGGGAGTGGGCGACAAACCTCCGAGCCGCTCCAACCTGGTCTTTGAGTTAGGGTTTTTTTTTTCTTAAAAAGGGAAAGAACAGAGAGACCAGGATCAATCATGTGACATTTCTATGACTTTCCTTAATTGAGGTTTTGAAGTCAGGATGCCTGTGGTTTATGATTCTTTGGCCAGGTGGTCCATGGCTTGGGGGTCTGTTAGTTCATTTTGACCTAGAGAAGCAACCGGAGTTTGTGGTTAAAGGTAATATCTACAACAGCAATTTCAGCACATTAATGATATTATCGACAACAGCAATTTTAGTACAATAATGGTGGTATGGACAAGAGCAATTTTAGTCATCTGGCTGGTGGATTAGGTTCAATAAGCTCAGGGTTGAGATCAGAGTGGACAGAAAGGGAACGAAATTTTGGAGAGGGAGTTGAATCATAAACTTAGCTTTGAGGGGACGGGGTTTCAACACCTCACTTTAATCTTGGCCATCGCCCGCAGCCTCTCGGGGAATACACATCCCCGGTGGGAACACAGCTACCTTGCAGGGGGCTTTTGAAGAGCTTGTTACTGGGAGCAGGGGAAACACGGCTACCTCTGCAGGAAACCTTTGAAAGAGCATGGTGTTGAGAGTGGAAACCGACATGGATTATGGTTAATTTTTGCCGCCTATGTTTCTGGCTAAGAAGCTGTCCTGATAAGATGCTAGACTTAGCCATGCGCCTGCCAACAGTGCCAGAGCCCTGGCCTGCCAGGCAGCTGAGGCCCTGGCCCTGCCCCTGTGCTGGCCCTGAAGTGTCCCCTCTCCAGGTATCCACTGGGACCCCATCCCCTTTGGAAGTCCTCCAGCTCCACGGTCTCCCTGGCCTGTGGCTGCTGCTCTCTGAGGGTCTCCGTTTGTTAACAGCTTCCTCGGGGTTTGAGGCAGAGAAAAGAAGCTAATACCTCGTGTGGAATTTGGCAGAGGAGAGGCTGGCAGGAGCAAGGTTGAAACAAGTGGCTGAGATGCATGGAGGGGATCCGTCGCCCTGCTTGGCTGGTGTCAGCCCCCAGCTCCTGGCCTGGCAGCATCAGTAGTGCCTTCAGAAATGGTAAGGACAGACAGACACTGCTTGTCACTGGGAAACAAATCTGAAGGCGTGGTCTTCAAGGCCGTGGCGAAGATGTGCACACGTTTTACTTGGGGAGAGGGAGGAAAAGGGCACCTCTGCTTCCCGTGAAGTGACACAGGGTGTGCGCCACGGAGCCCCAGTCAGGACACACCAGAGGCTGCGACAGTTTTCAGAGCCCAGAGGATCTGCTTAAGGAATGGGCTTTTTGGTGGCTGGTTAAAGGGTGGGGGGTACGAAGGAAGAAGAAAGGTGAGAGGGACCAGATGGGGTGAGGGGGAGAAAAACTGCAAGTGGCCGGGCTTACCGTCTTGCCTGGGGCTTATCTGGAAATTTTGCCTTGGGGTTGGCTCACTGTTGCGACTAACAGTTATGGAGGAATGGAAAGAACTGGCCTCTGTGAGTGACTAAGTCATTTATAGACAGATACACACCTCTGTTTTCCTAACTGTAAAATGGGCCAATAGCTTGCTAGGATGGCATAGGGCTCGGAGTGTGTTTTGCAGCTGCAGCACTTCTGGGGTCCCCATCCAGCTCTGATGCTTTCTGTGTGAACTTGAGCATCTCTAAGCCTAGACAGTCTCTCAGCAGCGAGTGAGAGAAATACACTGGAATTGGGGATGGAAGAGATCTCGGTGGGACCTACCTGCTGAAAAGGGGGACCTGAGTTCTCCACGCTGAAACGTGATCTTAGAAATGATGCCCATGTCAATCTGACTCATGTTTTTTGGGTTTGAATGGATAAAACAGAAGTTAGCCAGAGCAGATTCTAGAGAACAGAATTAGTTCTGCTTGGGATTGCATGAGACGAATCAGCAGTAGCTTGTCAAAAAGCTGTATGTGGGACTAGAGTCTTGGGGACCAACCACCATATGTTAATGACTAAATTTAGTTTTGTGAGTATCTGCATACATGTGATGAGAATTTAACTTCTAATCTTCTCACAATGCTGCGTCTATCTATGACATGTTAAAAACAGAATCCAAGCGAGTAAGTTTGAAGGTCTCATTGGCTTCATTGAGTGACTGATGAACCGGGTAGCATTCCATCGAGCCATTAGGAGGACACTCGGAGAAGGATGTACAGAATGGGAGGTTTTTATAGGGAGAAGGGTGGGACAAGGGAGCGATTAGCAAAAGAAGAGCAAAGATCTTTTTCAGGCCAGGACATCTTTTCTGAGGGGAGGAGGAAGGAAATGGTAAGGATTTTATGGAACAGATGGCCTCTTCTGCTGGGTGAGGGGAGGTATGGAGTGCCCCCACATGACAGACTGGCTCACTGGCTCTGACTGGAACATTCCACACAGGTTGATTAAGATTATGTTTCTGGGGAAAGTTGAAGCTGCAGTTAAGTCAGGTGTTTGGTGTAAGTTTGGTATCATGGGCTTTAGCACAAGTGATGCCATTTTGACCCTATGGTTTTCTCTCTAACACTAGTTTAAACTCAGGAAAGATGAAGGGTTTAAGAGGTTTATTCCAGCTAAAATCCATCTGAACTCAAGTCTCAAGTGGTCCAGGTCAGCCTGAGCAAGCATTGTCTTTGTAAAAAGTTCCTGAGGTGGTTTCTTCCCATTGTGAGTTCTCTTATACAGTGTTTGCCTATTTTTCTGGGACTTGGTTTCAGATTTTACAGTGTTTCTCTGCCCTACCCTCCATTCTGACACATCTTAGGCATAACAAAATTTGGTTGAATGGAATGAAATTCTAAAAATGGTGAAGATGGTGGCAACTTGGGTTGAATCAAATTAGATTCTGCTCAGCCATTCAGTTTCTCATGGGAACCTTTTTTTAAAAAAAATGTTTATTTATTTTTGGCTGTGCTGGGTCTTCATTGCCACGCAGGCTTTTCTCTAGTTGCACTGAGCGTAGGCTACTTTCTAACAGCGATGCACTGGCTTCTCATTGCAGCGGCTTCTCTTGCTGCAGAGCTCAGGCTCTAGGCCCTCAGGCTTCAGTAGTTGCAGCTCCCTGGCTCTAGAACACAGGCCCAGCAGTTGTGATGCACAGGCTTAGTTGCTCTGGCACATGTGGGATCTTCCTGGATCAGGATCCAACCCATGTCTCCTGCATTGGCAGGTAGATTCTTTATCACTGAGCCATCAGGGAAGCCCTCTCGTGGGAACCTTTTAAAATAAAAAGTCTGGAGCTTTTCTGAATCACGGGTCTCTCTAAGAGCCTGAGGAAACTTTTGACTGTTTTTTTAGGTTTTGCAATTAAATACAACATATTGTAAGAAATTCCAGAGTGTTTATAAACTCAGGTTGTCCGTCTCTGTTTAAGCATCTAAATGCAAAGTTCTGTCTTTCTCATGTTCCTTGATGTGAATGAAGAGAAGAACGCTGTGTTCATGGCTGGAGGCAAGTAGAGATGGACTGTCAGTATCTTATTATTTTGATGGATTTCTCCCCCCCCCCACAAAGATGTGCAGAATATTCCAGAGTGAGCGGAGGAAGACAAATATAGTGGTATCCAGTCTTTAGGGCTTGTTTTGGTTACGGATCTTCTAGTTATCAATTTGATGTATGAATGTTTATTTTTTTGGTTTATTTCCTTCCTGCTTCTCAAGGAAGATAATAGTAGGAGATTTGGTCAGAAAACCCAAACAACTCAGAGTGCATGTATTATAGTGAAATCTGTGCCTGAATCTGCTGAAAATAGGCCCCAGGTAAAGGAGTCTTTAGAATAATCACATGTGTTTCCCTATCAAAGCTGATAAATTAGATTGCCGCCCCCCCCCAATATCTAGGAATTTCTGAGTGAAGATACTGCTCAAGTGTAGTTTTCAGGTTGGCATTCCTGCTTCCAACTTTGCATGATTGCTTATGGATTACTTTGCATGTGTTCTCAGATATGTCTATTTTCTAGCCACTGTCCTGTGCAAATATTTGACTTGGAAAGAGTGTGTATGAGGTAAGGCTGCGAGTTCTAGTAATGCTGCCAGATCATTCTATGTGGGAAGAATTCCACTAGAAAACACCCATTCTTTCATCCACTGAGTTGGCTTTGAGCATGCTTAAGTCAATTAGATGCCATTCTGATCATGGTCAGCAGAGTTGTCTTAGAGTCCTGATAAATCGCTTTACAAGTCAAGAATTTCACACTGCAGGGTATTGCTTGGTGGGGAGTAAGAGATGAGATGAGTAGCCTGGGATTCATTATTGATGCACTTGTGTAGAACTTTCCTTAGAGTCTTGTGTAGGCATGCTATAACGCAAATCTTATGAAGCCTGAAACAGCACAAAGTGAACTTTCCCGGGTTCTCAGATTCCCTAATTTAGTTAAAACTCAGGTTTCTCTCTGTGGCGAGGTTGGACCTTGAATACAGAAGCAGGTTTATGACTTAAGCTTGTGAGCTCCATGGTGCCCAGTGCTTGCAAGAACCCTAGGAGCCATCTAGAGTTGGGGGACGGCTTTGATCTCCCACCCTCAGCTGGCTCAACAAGAGATAGACATAGCAAAAAAAAGAACTTTTGGAGGTGTTGCCATTTGAAGTTTTTTTTTTTTTTTGCAAAAAAATGTTGAAAAGTAGAATATTGTGGCTGAGAGTTTTCCTGCTCCACTAAATGTATAGTTCTTCGATTAAATTCATATCGCCTCAGAAGATTATGACCCTTCCAGAAGATTTTATGCTTCACTTTTGAGTGCTGTGGAGGATGAGAGGCCTGCTCTCATAATTTTGGTTTTATTAGAAGCATTTATCACACTGTCCTCTTACTTTTGTATTAAAATTTCCATATGACATCTTTAAAAGACATAAAGTAAAATCTTTGTTTTATTGCAAAATTCTTTTTGATTGAAGTGAAAGTCACAGGACATAAAATTGACCATTTTAAAGTGAAAAATTCAGTGGCATTTAGTAGATTTGCAGTGTCTATTCCAAACATTTTCATCACCCCACAAGGAAATACTGGACACATTAAGCAGCTGCTTTCTATTCCCCCCTCTCCCTAGATCCTGGCAGCAGCCCTCTGCATTTTCCCTCTGTGGATTTATCTACTCTATATTCATATAAATGAAATCATATAATATGCAATATTTTTGTGGCTTATTTCACTTAGAATAATGTTTATTCTAATATTTTATTAGAAGTTTTTCCACATAGCAGCATGTATTAAAACTCCATTCAATTTTATGGTTTATCCACATAGCGGCATGTATTAAAACTCCATTCATTTTTACGGTTGAATAATATACTATTGTATGGATCCGCTACATTTGGTTGATCCTTTCATCTCTTCATGGACATTTGGGCTGTTCTCACCTTTGACTGAATGCTTTGTTTTGGAATTAGATGCATAGGGCACTAATGTGGCAACTCACATGATGGCAGGATTCTATGAAGAAGAATCACTCCATGGTATACACAGCAAGTGAGTACCAATAGTTCTGTAGGAGATGGAAAGAGAAACATGTTCCTGGTAACTGGCTAGTCTGTGATGAAGACTGGAATGGCTCTGCACTGGCTCACTTTGGTCCTCAAGATTGATTAGACAAGGTGTAATATACACTGATTAGCAATATTTCCAACCCTGCCTTGCTTCGTGAAAAGTGAAAGTGTTATTTGCTCAGACCCTATGGACTGTAGCCCGCCAGGCTCCTCTGTCCCTGGGATTTCCCAGACAAAAATACTGAAGTGGGTAGCCATTCCTTCTCCAGTAGATCTTCCTGACCCGGGGATCAAACCTGAGTCTCCTGTATTGCAGGCAGTTGCTTTACCCTCTGGGACACCAGGGAAGCCCTGTTTCATAGTTACCATTAAAAAAAAATCATCCATAATTCAATATAAAAACATTTCTTTTCATATGTATACTTGCCTGCCACAGAACATTTGTCTTTATTCAGTAGACTTTTCAATAGATTTTTATCAAGTCAGCTTTCCTGAAACAACCCACAGTGAAATTCTACAAATAAACTACATTTCCTCTCACTCACTTATACCGATAAGAAGTCAAAGATGGAGGAATCCTTTGGCTTCAGTTTTAAGTCCTCCAATGGCAAGACTTTTCAGTTGTGGGTGGGGGCATATTCCAAGACCTTACCACTGAGACCTTTCCCTTGAAAAAACAAAAAGATAAGAGCTGACCTATTTTCTGCCATCAAAATTTGATAGACTCTTTTGATTCATTTAAAATACCTGGACTCAGCACTTATAAAACTTTTCCTTTTCTGACCCAATGGAGAAATTCACCTTAATAAGAACCAGTCAAGCAGATTGCATGCTCAGATTCAGATGTTTTTTGTTTTTAAACCACTTCATGTCAGTTAATCGGAAAAGAATCTTTACTGGCCATTTGTTAGAGCATCAATGTAATTTTTAGGGATGTGTCCTAGGGAAGCCCAAGTGGGGTTGCATAGAACAGTGCCTCTGTCTCTGCCTCCAGAGGGAGCCCCCAAGGGCTGTTCATTATCTTCTCAAGTCTTGGTGATTTATAGTTTACATCCTAGTCTCAGAGAATACAGACCTCATGAACCCCAAGGTGAATGGCTTTGCTGCTGGTAATCTGGTTTGCAATGTTATTGCTTTCAGGGGATTCCTAATGTGGCCTTAGATATATGGTCTCATGTCAAATTCCAGTGGAGAAGCAAGGAATAATGCTCTTCCATTTGCTTCTAGCCTTAGGTTCCAGTTTCCAGTTTCATGACAGGTAACAAGAGAGTAACAAAAGACGCAAATATTCTTAGAACAATGAAAAAGGTACATGGGAACTTAATGAAATGTGGCCCCATGTTTTCAGTCAGTTTTCTTACCGTCCTTTTGGGTCCCGATCACACCATTCTCAGTCCATCTTTTTCTTAGGCACCCACTGCGGGGACTGTGGGTGATTTTGAATCTGACACCCTTGGTTCTGGGTTCTACCACTTAGCATCTGCATCACATTGAACAAGTTACTTAACACCTTTAAATATCAATCTCATCTGTAAGGTGGCAATAATTCCTAAGGGTTAATGTGAGGATTAAGTGAGATGGTACACATAAAATGCTGAGCCCAGGCCTAGCTACTTAAGGGCACAGTAAAAGGTCCATATTATTGTTATTTAAATAAATGCCAACCACGTCACTCAAGTTCAGTTCTTTGAGAAAAAAACCCACCTGAAATATATGATATGGTTTAGAATTACACGTTCATGTCAGCAGGTAACATCAAGACCATGATAATGAGTGCAACTTTATATTTCAGAGCAACATAATGTTGATAAATGGAGCAACTGCAAATTCAAATGGAAAAATTTGCTTTGCTGGAAGAAGCGGTGCCAGAGATTCTAAGCAGGATGAATATGTGTGAAACTGACTGAAGTTGACTGCCGAGAAACAGAATTTCATGGGCAAGAACATTAAAAAAATTTAAATGAAGTTAAAAAAATATAGCTGACAATGATCAGAAATTAAAAAAAAATATGGTTGACAATGACTAATAATAATTGCATAGGTTACTAGCAGGAATTTACCTTTTTGACAATTTACATATACGTCCAACAAACATCTATGGAATTTCTAAGACCAGCCACACAAAGCAGTGGCTCTAGGGGGCCAAGTCCCTGTTCTCAGCGAGCTCATGGTCTGACTTTGTGCAGAACACGTTGGGAGTGGAGAGTTGGCAAACCTGAACCAGACAGATTAACAGGAGAAAAAGAAACTAATTTTAGTTCTTGCACTTGGAAGTCTTAAAGAAATATGACCTAAGAAGTGGCCAAAGCAAGCAGCTTTTATGCTTTTTAGACAAAGAAGAAATAAATTCAAGAGGAACTGACAGGACAAAGCAGAGCCATCTAAAGAGGTGAAGTTGATTGTCGAGGATCTTGAAGTGAAGAGACCAAAGTGATTCAAAGAGAGAGAGAGAGAGAAGGAGACAAAACCCCCGAGTCACCGAGGAGGGAGACGCGCTGGAGATGGACCTCTGGGAACAGGGCGAGGACCGTCGTGGTGAGCAGGTGGGCCTGAGCATCTGGTGTCACTGGTGCCTAGGGGCAAGGCTGGGGGATGACAGAGGACGGGGACCAAGTGGCAGGGACCACATGTCTTCAAGTCTCGGACTCCATCCGTAGGTCATAGGAAATCACAGAAAAACTTTCCACACAGGAACCATGAGGTCAGGATTCTGGGTGCTGTTAATCTTTTGCTTCAATTTTAGAAAATTCTGATTCTCTTTCATTAATTTTCTCTCTTTCTTTGTCCTTCTACATATTCAATAAGAAAACAGGGTGATGATAAGTAAATGTTGATTTTTCTACCTTGCACTGGAGGAAGAGCAATTGCTGCTTTGCGAAGCATTTTCCCATCTGCTGTGTCATCTCAGGCTCCTCCCAGGAAGAGAGCTGTTAGCTGAGAGATTTGGGAGATTTTGACCTGTAGGTCTTCCTAGGTGTTGCTAGTGGTAAAGAACCCTGCCGGCCAATGCAGGAGACATGAGATATGGGTTCAATCCCTGGGCTGGGAAGATTCCCTGGAGAAGGGTATGGCAACCCACTCTAGTACTCTTGCTTGGAGAAATCCCATGGACAGAGGAGCCTGACGGGCTACAGTCCATGGTGTCACAAAGAATCAGACATGACTGAAATGACTTAGCATGAATGCATTTTGAGCTGTCAGTAAGGGAGGCCACTCCTGAGACAGTGGGGTGCCTTTCTGCATGTTCCCAAGAGACTTGTTAAGGGCCGGTTTCCTTTCTTAGGCTAACTTCTCCTTTCTGTTATCTTGATATTACTAGTTTTGCAGGAGAATTCTGTGCCCATGGTCCTCTAGCATCTCTGCTTCCTTCTAGACACAGATTTGGTTTATTATCTATCAATCCACCCATCTAACATGTATTGTTTATTTATTATCCTTTGCTCTTTTCCTTTCAAGTTCCTCTAATAATCATCTTTGGCTCATTAGATGTCTTCTAATTAATATTCTTTTGGCTGCAGATAATAAAAATCATTTGAGCTAGTTTCAGCAGATAGAATTCTTTGGAAGGGTCTTGGGGTCTATGGCAGAACCCAAGAACAGGGACCTGAATAGGTCTCAGCAAAGACTAGAGTCAGGAACTGAGTACGTAGAAAGCTGCTGCCAACAGCCTCTGCGATCTCCAGCTCCCCACACCCACCCACCCTAGTAAGGCTAGGGGGCCTCCCTTGGTCTTCATGCCAAATCCCTGTCGTAGAGGCTTTTGGTCTGCGGTCGGGGAACTGGAGGGAGGTCTTTCTGTATGAACATGACCGTTGCCACTGCAGGTCTATGGATGGAGAGGAGAGGGCAATTCCTCAAGAGTGATCGGGGAAGAAACCAATTAGACAAGGAATTAGACCATATGAAATATGATTTCGCTATGTTTTTTTAATAGAGGCTGGCAATTTTTTTCTAGGAAGAAATTTTGCTGCAAAGAATACCAACAGAGGCTGGAATATTTTTGTTGGCATTTGAAAAGAAGAACTTATTGTCCTTTCTAAGGCTCATGAAAATCATTCAAGTTATTATATTTATTCCCTTCATTTTCTTTGCACGGATCTCCTTCCTCTTGACCCTTCTGATCCAAATATCCTATAATCCTTTCCCTTGGTTCTTTCTCATCACTTAAGTTTCAGAAGTATGTGCGTCTGTGTGTGTGTGTGTGTGTGTGTATACACTGAGCTGAACCTGGTGTTCAGACATGTCTGGGCATGGGTAATAATGGGTGGGCAGAGGGCTATGGACTGGAAGTGGTGGAGGAGAGATCTTTGTGTCTGAGCTGAGGGAGGACCTGGATTGAGCACAGCAAGGCTCCCATCTTGCAGATTTGCCCAGGTTCAGACTCAAGGACTTAGCCCCTTGGAGGGCGTGGCTACCAGTGGAAGCTGTAGGAACTAGTGAGGTCCTGGGGTGCAGGTCACACTTCAGCGTGTGGTGTACTTCCCTCTCGTGCATGGAACAGTGTGGCATGGGGGTGGCGAGGACCCCAAGGACAGCATTGACTTGGTCCTCGTGTTGGAAGCCACCGTGTGCTCTCTATGCTCCTGACGTCATGGAACACCTCTTACACAACAGATGGAAAGCTCAGCCCCACTAACATGGACTTCTTTTCAGGGCTGAGTCTCAGCAGTCCTGGGGGTGACTCTGGGAACCTCAGAACCAAACCCAGGAATGCTATGAGGTCTGAACTGTAAGTTAGGCTACCCAAATGGGCCCCCATGTCACTGTTTCTGTGTAACATGGTAGCAACCTGCCAAAATCTTAACTTTTGAAATGTAGATGCCCTGCCTTATTCCAGGAAAGCTATTAGAATCTCTATAACAATACATTTAGTTTGACAAGACTGAAAAAAAAAAAGATGAGTAAAGAAATTGAGATCAAAGGAAAATAAGGATATGAAAGACCCGAAGAAGCCCAAGGTGAGGTTTGCACATAAAGTGCCCTTGTTATGATCCCAAGTGTGTGGCTGAGCTTCTCAGCCCCTAAAGCTCAGGAATAAATAAGATTCATGACATGTAAAAGATTAAAAGCAAACCAGTGGTTTGGAGAAGTGCAGCTATTTTTGTTACCGAGAGTGGAGACATTTCTCCTGTGAGTCTTCAATAGGAGGCCCAGTGTGATGTAGCAAATAATATCCTCAAAAACACCCATATGGAATATATAATAATATATAATGATGAGCTTCCCAGGGTTGTTTTTCATAGTGTCTTTCAATGTAGGTCAAATATAGTGAAAAAATATAGTTTAGTAAAAACTTGTATATGGGAAGCAAAAATGGTTCAATTATTTCCAAAGATCTGGCTGACTTAAAGGTTGCATTTAAAACTGAAGGAAAGAGTGGGCGGTGTGTTCTCTAAGCAGTCTTTCATCAATATTACTTTTTGCAGTTAAGTTCAGGTTTCTAAGTATAGGCTAGTACTGAGTTTGATTGGTCTGTTCTTTGACAAGTAGAGACATAGCACTGACCAAGTCATCCTTCAAGGGCCAGTTCCTTGCAGTGGAGATGAGATGGGCATCCTCTTAAGAAAACTGGAGGTCTCACCAGGACAAGTGCCTGTGCTGAGGCCGGTCCGCCCGCCCACGGAGGTGGCTCACAGAAGTACCTGTTGGCAGGGCCAAATTTTTCCTTAGAGAGCAATTCAGGATCTGTTGTAACATGTGGATAATGGCTGATTAGAACCCCAATGTATTTTTTTAATAGTTATTTTTATTTATTTATTTGGCCATGCTGGGTTGTAGCTCTGGCATGTGGGATCTAGTTCCCTGACCAGGGAATGAACCTGGGCCCCCCTGCATGGGGAGTGCAGAGTCTTAGCCACTGAACCATTAGGAAAGTCCCTAAAGCCCCAGAGTTTTATGTCAGTCTTAGCTGTCGGACACGACTGAGCGACTGAACTAACTAACTAACTAGCTGTGCTCAGTCGCTTCAGTTGTGTCTGACTCTTTGCAACCCTATGGACTGTAGCTCACCAGGTTCCTCTATCCATGGGATTTCCTGGCAGGAATGCTGGAGTGGGTTGCATGCCCTCCTCCAGGGGATCTTCCTGTCCCAGGGATTGAACATGCATCGCCCACATCTCCTGCATTGGAGGTGAATTCTTTACTGCTGAGCCACTGGGGAAGCCCTAGTTTTAGCTGCTGCTAAGTCACTTCAGTCGTGTCCGACTCTGTGTGACCCCATAGACCGAAGCCCACCAGGCTCCCCCGTTCCTGGGATTCTCCAGGCAAGAACACTGGAGTGGGTTGCCATTTCCTTCTCCAAGTTTTAGCTGGGAAAACCTTTAAAGCAGATTCATGCATTGTGTGCATTGCTGAGGTCCTACACTGTACTAAGGATTAGTAACAGAGGCAAATTCCTTGCCTTCCTGGAGTTTGCGATCTGCTGGATGGAAGATGGAGAGCATTGAAGTAAATGAATGAATACATAAAAAAAAATAATGACAAGCTGTGCTAAGGGCTTGGATAGGGTAAGAGGAGAGGGGAGATCACCACATTACGTGAGGTGAGAAAGCCCTTCCGAGGAGGAAACTTTTAGACTGTGATCTGAACAAGACCCTGACCTTGCTAAAGTCTGGGAAAAGAGCCTTCAGGAAGAAGCAATGTCAGGAGACCGGACTGAGGCAGGAAGGGCTTGGTGGGGAAGGCACTGAGGGCAGATTTGTGCAGCTGGAGCCCGGGAACGGTGGAGAAGGCGTGAGATGGGGCTGAGAGGCAGTGGGGGCCTGGTGGAGGAGCCCTGGTCAGGACACAAGACAGTCTTGGTTGTCTGAGCTTTCTGAACTTGAAGCATCATACTTGTTTGTGAAGTCTTTAAAATGGCTCGGTTGCAAAGTATGCCGTTAGGGAACTCAACAAGTAAATATGCTGTCCGAGTTGCTTAGTATAATCTGTGTGTGTTTAGTCGCTTCTCTCTCCATGGGGATTCTCCAGGCAAGAATACTGGAGTGGGTTGCCATGCCCTCCTTCAGCGAATCTTTCCAACCCAGGGATCGAACCCAGGTCTCCCGAATTGCAAACGGATTCTTTACCATCTGAGCCATCAGGGAAGCCCTGGCTGTATAACCGTTATACTTAAAAGCAGAGTGATTTTTATGCTGTGTGAATTAGATCTCAGTTAAAAGAAATTATGAGGGCAAGGGTCATATCTTGGTGATCAACGTGGCATATAGCCAGTTGGTGCTCAGTAAATGATTAGAAAAAAAGGTTGATTTTGGAAAGGCTGATGTTCAGTCCTTTGGGTAGTCCTTGTCCAGTGTGGTCAGTTGTCTGTTTCAGCCCCTTGTTTGTGACAATGCCCTGTTCATACAGTGAATGCCGTCTTTTTGTTTGGTAGTCAGAGTTGTTCTGAGGGTTTTCAGCCCTCCATAAAGTATCAAGTCATTAGGGAACAAGTGAAAATAAAAAGAGTGGTGCTGTGGGAACACCTACGCCTCTATCATTCTTCCAGAAAAAAATCCACTTTTCCAAAGGGAAATTCTTACCAATACTAAGCGTTGAGGTCCTGATAAGGGAAACGGTATAGCCCTGAGTTGTAATCACCCAAAGCTGGCTCTATAGATTGTCTTGCAAAGAGAGAACTTCTCTTCTCTGTAAGCAGCTGGTTTCAGGAGTCCCTCCAAACAATTTCTTTGAAGTAGATTGAAACAAGTTCTCCACTTTCTTGATTCTAGCATAATTTTGTTTTAACAAACCTCTTCTTCTCAATTAGTATAATGCACAAGGAAGCTTTAGCTGGGGGCAGTTCATGATCACAGATGCCCTAGGAGAGGCCTGTGTGTTGCTGATGGGACTGGCTGTTTCCTTCTCTTTTGCATTGAATCCCCTCTCTGTGGGACTGATAAAAGCCACACTGTTCACTGAACTCTGAAGAGCTGTGTGTGAAGTGATGGTTTTTAATTTCAGGTGTTCCCTCCTTTTCTTAACTTGCTTTTACTTATTTAAAAAAATATTAGTTTGGCTGTGCCAGGTCTTAACTGTGGCATTTGGGCTGTTCAGTTGCAGCGTGTGGGATCTAGCTCCCTGGCCAGGGATGGAACCGGGACCCCCTGCATTGGGAGCATGGGATCTTAGCCATTGGACCACCAGGGAAGGCCCTTAACTTGCTTTATTTTAAATTCTAGAATGGAAGACAAAATGTAGTGCTCTTCCTCAAAGATGGATAAATAAAGGGCCCTTTGGAAGACGTACTTTTTTGGGGAAAAAGTAGCTTTAAAATTTTCGATCAGTACTAAAGTTGATAGAATCATAGAGTAAAATGCCTTATTCTCTCCATTCCTCCCCCAGAATTAAGGAATACCAACAATAGACGGCCATGCTTTCAGTTTCCTGTGCATTGATAGACATTCATATCCTTATATGTATACACACACGTATATAGTTTTATTATTTTTGTAATGTTTTCTATTGTTTATTTTATTTACAAATTTTTAAAAATTTTGAAATCATTAGATTCATAGAGATTTGCAGACAGTGCAGAGATGTCTCCTGTACCCTAACCCGGTTTCTCCTGATGGGGAGTAGAATATGCCACCGCAAAATATGCCCACTCTGGCATATTGATCATATTGATTACTTTGAATTAAAGTTACGTAGGACACAGCTGGTCCAGGAAGGACACTCTGACCTCCTTAGTTCCCCTGGAAACAGGAAATACATCCCCCTATGAAAGGTACCAAGAGGGTAAAAGGCATCCTTAACACCAGAGACTGAAATTTAGGACTGAGAAAGCTGTTTGAACAAAGCTTGTTACTTCTTCACTAATTTGCTACTCCAAACTCAAACCCCTTTGTCTTGTCCGTTCTGTTCAGTCGCTCAGTCGTGTCCGACTCTTTGTGACCCCGTGGACTGTAGCCTACCAGGCTTCTCCGTCCATGGGATTCTCCAGGCAAGAATACTGGAGTGGGTTACCATCTCCTTCTCCAGGGTATCTTCCTGACCCAGGGATCGAACCCGGGTCTCCCGCATTGGAGGCAGACGCTTTAACCTCTGAGCCACCAGTCAGCTCTCCACAAATTTATTGTTTTTTTTTTGTCTAAAAGATAAAAGTTCGCTGCTTCGGCTACTTTGAGTCTTGTATTTTTATGGTGCCCCTATATACACAAAATTAATTTTGTTTTTCTCCTGTTAATCTGACTTATATATTCAGTTATTAGATTAGTCAAAGAACCTAGAGGGGAAAAAGGAAAAAATTTTCCACCTTACTCCCCTATATCAAAGCCAGGCAATTAACATTGGTAGAGTGTGGTTCACTGGCATTTGATCCCTTGTGTGGGTTTCTGTCACCACCACCCCGGTCAAGATGCAGAACTGCTCCCTCACCACAAGGATGGGGTTGCGTTGCACTTTACAGTCACCCTCTGCCCTTCCCTCCCCCACCATCTTTAACGTCTTGTTACTCTTTTTTTTTTTTTTTGATCACACCAAGGCTCGCAGGATCTTAGCTTCCTGATCAAGGACTGAACTCTGGTCCTTGGCAGTGAAAGTGCAGAGTCCTAACCACTGGACCACCAGGAAATTCTCGTTTTTTTTTAAACACGAATTGTTACATGCTGTATTTATTGATCTACTTTTTTCCCCCATCTTAACAATTAGGCCTGGAGAGTTTAAACATTAGCATAGAAATTGTTCCGGGAATGCCTATCCACTGTGTATTATTCTGCATGGGTGTGTCATAATTATTAAAGGATCTAGAGTTTCTTTTTCCCCCATGTTTTGGCTATTATCAACAAATGCTGCATTGAATATCTGTGTGCATGGATCTTTGCAATTAATGCAAGTATGTGTATAGAATCAAGTCCTGTACGTGAAATTTCTGTGTCAAAAGGATGTGTGTGTTATTGATAGATACTGTCTAACTGCCTTCCAACACGACTGCATCAGGGCACACTCCCATCAGCAATTTATAGGAGCGGGAAGTCCTGCTTTATGGAGTGGTTATTAAAGGCTGGTGACAAGTTTTATTTCATGATTTTATTAATTCTCACCCTCTGAGGGCCTCAGACAATACATTATGACACTGCGGGCAGATTCTTTTTGCAGCAACCTAGCTTTTCTTGACTCTGAATATTCATTGGAAGGAATATGTTGTTCCAGTGAATACTGGAAGCTGAAGCTAAAGCTCCAGTACTTTGGCTGGTCACCAGCCAAAGAGCCAACTCATTGGAAAAGACCGGGAAAGATTGAGGGCAGGAGGAGAAGGGGACAGGGTGGTTAGCTAGCATCACCAACTCCATGGACTTGAGTTTGAGCAGACTCCGGAAGGCAGTGGAGAACAGAGGAGCCTGGTTCAATGCAGTCCATGGGATCACAAAGAGTCAGACATAATTTAGCAACTGAACAACAACAACACAGGTTTTCTACACATGTATTTGTTTCCTAGGGCTGCCACAACAAAGCGCTGCAAACTTTGGCTCAGTCTGAAGTCACCATGATGGCACATCCATGCCACCTCTGCCGGTTTGGGGAAGGGTCTGCCCCAGACCTCTCTCTGAACGTCTAGTACTTCCTTTGCCTGTGGTCGCATAAGCCCAGTCTTCAGAGGGCATCCTCCCTGTGTGCAGACCTCGGTCCATATTTCCCCTTTAAAAGGGCCCCAGTCCTGCGGGATTAGGGGCCCACCCTACTCCAGCATGACCTCGTCATCACTAAGTGCTTCTGCAAAGACCCTCATTCCTAATAAGCTCACATTCTGAAGTCTTGGGGGTTCGGAATCCAGCTTTTGAACTTTTGGAGTGAGGACACAATTCAACCCATGACAACAAGTGTTACCGATAAGAACACGCAACTCTGGGACACACACGGAATGCTTTCTTTTCTCTGGTCAGAATATTTTTCTTTTCCCAATCCCCCGTGTCTAATGGCAGGTCCCACTGTTGACTCAGCCACCCAGAGACAGACCATCCATGCTCTCCCTTTCCAGCTGTTAGTGTGACATGGAGCATGCCTAGAGAGAATTAAGTCAAATTGAGGTGAGTTCAAGAGACTTGTGTTCACACTGTGCAAAACCAGAGAAGGATTCCCCTGAGAGAATGCTACCTGCCCAGTAGAGCCCATCTTGCCCACACGTGCAAGTCTGCAGAACTCAGAGGAACGCTTTGGCTGAGGTCTTTATGACAACGACTGAAGTCTAAGTTAGGCTAACAAGCCTGTACTCAGAAATAGCAATCGTAACAGAGCCCTGGAATGTGCTAGGCACTCACCTAAGCTCTCGACCTGTATAAACTCACTTAGACTCACAATGACCCTACAAAATAAGATCTATTAATGACTCAAATAGACAAGTACACTGGGGCACGTGTTTGAGTCATGGTCAGTTCCTGGCCCTTAATTGGGGGTGAGCCCAGTTCTGCTTTCCCCTCTCTCTTATTTTTAAAAACAATATTTGTTTATCTGGCTCTGCCAGATCTTAGGTGCAGCGTGTGGCATCTGGTTCCCTGACCAGGGATCAAACCTGGACTTCCTGCATTGGGAGTGCAAAATCTTAGTCCCTGGACCACCAGCCAAGTCGCTCTACTCATTTTAACTTAGGGGAAGCAGTGAAAACTTTATTTCACAATCAGCTGCTAGTGCTGGTATAAAAGTAACTCAAGAAAATGTGGCTTTTGCATAGCTGGGTATTTGTAAAGGGTTAGAGGGAGAGATGTCTCTTAGCCATATCAGAGTTCTACATTCTTTTATTTTCTTAATTTATTTATATTTATTTATTTGGCTGGGCTTTAGTTGCAGCACCTTTTCCAACTTCTAGAGCTTTCTGCATCCCTCCGCTTCTGGCCCCCTTCCTTCATTCATAGCAGCTTTAAGATGGTGTAGGGGTGGAGCTATACAGGTCAAAGTTCAGATATACTATAGAAATTGTTGTGTTACTGAGTCCATGCTCGCTTTGCTCTCCGCACGACAGGCCAATGAATCCATGAGATGAGGCGTTGAGGCAAGGAAGAGGCTTTAATCGGGTAGCCAGCTGCCCAAGAAGGTGGCAGGCTAGCACCTCAAAATAACCATCTTGTCAGGACCTGATTGCCAGGTTCTTTTATGGATCAGAGATGGGGGAGAGGTGAGGAGACAAAGCAAAACAACTGTTCAATCCCTGCAAATGTTCCCTAGAAAGGCAAGCCTCAGGCAGGGGAATGTGTTAGTTTTACTTCCTTACACAGGTTCTTCACAGGTGGGCGGCTCAGGTTATCTCCCTGAGCAGGCCATTATGTATGCTTATGTATACAAAAAAGGGTTCAAGTCACAGAACAGATCCAGTGTACATTTAAAACTAACCCTTCCCAGTTACAGCTGTTGCTGTTTAGTCATGCCTGACTCTGACGGGACCCCATGGACTGTAGCCCACCAGGCTCCTCTGCCCAGGAGATTCTCCAGGCAAGAATACTGGAGTGGGTTGCCATTTCCTGCTCCAGGGAATCTTCCTGACCCAGGGATCAAACCCTCATCTCTTGAGTCCCCTGCATTGGCAGGTGGGTTCTTGACCAGCTGAGCCACCAAGGAAAGCCAGACATAAAGAAGACCACTCAAATGAGAACAAAGGCTACTTCTTCAAAGCTTGCTGCAGGCAGGAAGTCAACATCCATCATTGTCTCTGGCTGAGACTCCAAGGCAGGCAGGGGAACAGGAAAGTTTTACAGTGAAGAAAGGGAGAAGGTTTTAAGTGTGTTTTGACTGCAGGATGTTGGCCTGGGGGAAGCTGGAGGTGGGCTAACTAGAAGTAAGCATCTTAAGTAATTGGTTTGAGAAGCGTGGTAGGGGAGGAGAAAAATGTTTTTCCTCTGCTCCAACTTAGATTTTCAGACTGGTCTCCTGTAAATTAGACTAACAAAAGACAAATTAACAAGACAAAAACAGTTTATAATCATGTGGGAGAAGCTTCAGCGATGGGTAACTCAGAGTGGTCTGAATTTGGGCTTCTATAGCATCTTCAAAAAGAAACAACAAATCTGGGAAGTAACAAGACAAAGGAGAAGGGTTTTAGGCTTCTAAAGGTATCAGCTGTGGGAAGGTGAATATATGGGGGAACCAATGGGAGATACTGGGTTATATCAGCAGGTAAATCTTGGCGCCAACTTTCTGTCTTCTTCATGGCCATAAAACTTCCTTGGCAGAGGGGATTTATGGCATCCTCAAGTTCTCAAAAGTTTCTGCTTTTTTTCAGATAAGAGAAGGTCTGGGAAGGTTTCTTTCTGGATCTGTTGATTCTCATTTGCCTCCAACTCAAAATAATCATTGTGACAGAGCGGAGTATCTTAGGGAGTCATATTCTTTTTTTAAAAAATAAATGTTTATTCGGCTGTGCCGGGTCTTACTTGAGGCGTGTGGGATTTTTAGTTATGCCATGGGAACTCTTTGTTGTAGTATGTGGGATCTAGTTCCTCAGCCAGGGATCGAACCCCAGCCCGCTGTGTTGGCAGCGTGGAGTCTCAGCCACTGGACCATCAGGGAGGTCCTGGTGTATTCTGATCTCCTCCAGCTTTCTCTGGTTGGTCCTGACTTGGAAGCTGGTGATCACTGACGCCATCCTAACTGACCTGGGCAGGTTACTGCAGAGGTTGCGGGTCAGAGTTTTAGTATTCAATTTGGTCCAGCTCTCACCTATTGGTGTATTCCGTCTCACAAATGTTATAAGGTAGAATCTGATGGTGTATATTAGGAGTTCTCCTTACTGAGGAGTAGAGACAATAACCCTTATAGCCTGTGTGGTTACAAAAATAATTTGGGTCTAACTCAGAATTTCTGCTTTTTCCACATGGTCTTATCTAACGACATTTGCTATGTTTGCCTTTGGGCTCTGGTTACCGTGGGGTGGCTTGAGGGACCGTGCTTGTATTGATCATTGTTGTTCAGTTGCTAAGTCATGTCCAACTCATTATGACCCCACGAACTGCAGCATGCCAGGCTTCCCTGTCCTTCACTATCAGATTCATGTCCATCGGATTGATGATGCCATCCAACCATCTCATCCTCTGTCGCCCCCTTCACCTTTTGCCTTCAATCTTTCCCAGCATCAGGGTCTTTTCTAATGAGTTGACTCTCTGCATCAGGTGGCCAAAATATTGGAGCTTCAGCTTCAGCATCAGTCCTTCCAATGAATATTCAGGGTTGATTTCTTTTAGGATTGACTAGTTTGACCTCCTAGGAGACCGAGGGACTCTGGTGCTTTCTGTGGCTGGCATGGCTTCCTTCCAGTTTCTTCTGTAATTGAATCTTTGCCATGACTGTGTGATGCTGGAGCTCTCTGCTTCTCCCACCCAAGCCCGCTGGTTGCTGGCAGCCTCTTTCTTTCCACGTGGTGTGACATTCTCCTAGAGATGGTACTTGGAGGGTGATGTTACAGCACCTTGGGAGTTCTCATCCTGTCCTAAGGAAACACAGATGCCTAAACTCTGGGTTTTACACATCAGGCTTTGCTGATCAATCACACCACCCGGAAAGCTGTAGAGCCTCTACTCTCACTTTTGCTGTGGATTTTGTTTTTCTTCTATTTTCTGCCTTTGCTGTGATATAAGTGAGTATTGCTCTGACACCCAGTGTGGACCAGCTCAGGACCACGGGTGGGGAGCCAGGGAAACCTGGGAGAATCAACAGCCCTCTGGGTGGTATCTCTTCCCAGGATGTAAGGTTAGTGTACGTGGATGGGTTGGAGATTTTCAGAGCTGGAAACTACTTGAAAATGATTCTGCTTAATGAATAAGTGGCAGATTTATATCAAAGAATATTTTAACTCAGCTGGCATTTATTGAGGGCTCCCTGGCTCTGGGGTAAGAATGGGGAGTTGGGGACTGGCAAAGGTAGTCAGGACCCACAAGAACTTCAGCATTTGCTTCAGAAGAGAGACAAAAACACCAGTGACTGTGCAATCCTAGGGAGCATTGTGTGCAAGAGGCCCCATTTTCTGAAAGCTAGTTTGCTGAAAAACTATTCTCAGGGTGGCGAAACTCCAATGGCTCCCCCCACAAAAGTAACTGCAGAACCGCCCCAAACTGGTTCTGTCCTGTTTCTAACAAGATACTCAGTTGTTTTTTCAGGGGCAACAGAAGAAAACTGCAGGTCACGCAGCCAAAGAGGTGCAGAGGAGAAAATTTTGCCCTTAATTAATACCTAGAAGTTTCTCTCCACAAAGAAACCAAAGGACCAGGACTTTACTGGAGACTGAACCTGGATCCCTTTCAGGAGCAAAGGGTCTGTTGTCCAAGAAGATCTGGTGTTGAACCCCTTTTCCACACTGACCTCAGGTGGCCAGCTCCAAAGCCCTCTTGTCATAACCCGCCCACCAGCGCTTCCCCAGACCAGCCTCCCTCCCTAACTCCCAAAAGTTTGACCGAACCCCAGATCGGGGGAGAGACTCGAGCCACACCTCCTGTCTCCTTTCTGGTCCACCTTGCACTAAAGCCTTCTCTTTTTTCTAAAAAACCGGGGCCTTAGTGTTGACTACTAAGTGCATTGGGCAGCAGACTCTTTTTGGTAACAAAAACATGGCATTGCCGTCTGAAGTTTGGCAGTTTTTGTTTTTAAAATAATTGTTTTTGCTTTGGCACATGGTGACCTGCAAGGGCGCTTGACAGAGTTGGGGCTTAGTTTATGGTGAGATGGTGGAGACTCAGGGATGGTGGTGAATTGTATGTGAGCCCTGGGCTTCCATAGAGAAATCTCGCAGTCTTTCGGGTTCTGAGAAAGGGGTAACTGTATATGACTGCTCCACTCTTGCATATTCCATGGCAATAGCCACATCCACACTTCCTCCCACGACTCCCATGAGAATAGGATGATTCTGTTGCCTCCCTGCCTCTAGAAAACCCCAGGCCTCCATCCTTTCCCGAGATGCTTCTCATTACGGACATCTTCCTTGTAACAGTAGCTTGAATAGAATCATCACCTTAATTGTTCTGGGAATTCTGTCTTTCACACTAACCACACATCAGCAGGGCCCGGCAAGGGGAGGTTGGATGGTCACATGGTTGCCAGGGAGCCCTGGCAACCCTTCATGTGGAGCAAACTTGAGCAGGCGTGGTGTGCAGTCAGCAAATCAGCCAGGAGGTGGCAGGCGTCCACACAAGAGAAGGGCATCAACTGGAAGGACTTTGTCTTTGGTTAGTCTAATAAAATCAGGCAGTGCTCCATTCCAGTCTTAGTAGAACCAAGAGCTGAGCTTTCTAATGCATAGGGGGTGTGTGTGTGTGTGTGTCTGTGTCTGTGTGTGTGTGTGCATGTGCTCAGTTGTGTCTGACTCTTTGTGACCCCATGGCTGTAGCCTGCCAGGCTCCTCTGACCATGGGGTTTTCCACGCAACAATACTGGAGTGGGTTACCATTTCCTTCTCCAGGGTATCTTCCTGACTCAGGGATTGAACCTGGTTCTTGAGTCTCCTGCATTGGAAGGTGAATTCTTTACCACTAGTGCTACCGGGGAAGCCTATACCCACAGCTAAACATCTAGTTGGAAAGTGATTGTAAATATGTTGGTTCAGAGTTAGGTCTAGATAGACCATTGAGATAACTCATGGAATATAACCTTCAGCTTTGTATTAACATCTCCATGACTGCCCTATTTAATAAAACCCCAATCTGGTACCTGGTAAACATAGACTTAACAACTTACTTAGTGGTTTTCAGTTGGGTAGAGAGATTTTCCTTCTTTTCTCAAGGACAAAATTCCTTGGACAATTGAGGTGGTTTCATCTAGGATATTGCAATAGGGACAATGTTCATTAATGAGGGTAAGAAGAGGAATAAAAAACTGGGTTTTATAAAACAGGGGAGTCATAAAGGAGATCAGTCCTGGGTGTTCATTGAAAGGACTGATGCTAAAGCTGATACTCCAATACTTTGGCCACCTCATGCGAAGAATTGACTCACTGGAAAAGACTCTGATGCTGGGAGGGATTGGGGGCAGGAGGAGAAGGGGACGACAGAGAATGAGATGGCTGGATGGCATCACCGACTCGACGGACATGAGTTTGAGTGAACTCTGGGAGTTGGTGATGAACAGGGAGGCCTGGTGTGCTGTGATTCATGGGGTCGCAAAGAGTCGGACACGACTGAGCGACTGAACTGAACTGAACTGAAAGGAAGGGTGGAGGTGGATGGTATCTTGAAATATGCTAAAGAAGCATGGATCTTTGTAATCAGGCCTTTTCCAGAACACAGGGTTGGGGGTGAGATTTCTCAACCATCACTGCTCTTTGGGAGCACAGGGCCTACGTAAGTTTTCACATTGTCACCTGCAACCTGTATCCTTCGAAATGGAAAGCAGATTACCATCTCCTTTTCTGTTACTTTCAATTTCAAGTGTCTGGACATTCTTTAGAAAGGTGTAAACATTTCCACAGAACTGCTATGATAAATATTTTAAAAAGTAGAATTATGTTGTTCCCTAGAAATTCAGTTCTGGCACCTGTATTATCTGCCAGCAAATGAATCTTTTGTCTCCAAATGCAGAGTGATTAAACCTTTTTCCCTGACATGTAATGATTTCTTTACAAAAACTACCTTTACAATTGAGCATTTCTTTAGAATGGAGTGAAAGTAATTATGGTTAAATTCACAAATCTTATCTCTGTAATGATTTTAAACAAGAGTTTAGTCTCTAAATTCTTAGGTGCAGCAAATTCAAATTCCTTTATAATTAGGGGCATTTTAATTTTCCTTGTTGCTTTTGATGAGTCATCATCTATTTATTTTGAACCTCTGGGGCATTCACAAAGAAGTCAAATTAGCTAACAGTACAGGATGACCAAGGTGAACAACATCAATGGCCTGGGAGTCAGCTCAGAAAGCTCTAGACTTTTATCTCTCCTGGATGGGGATTATTTTACCTGGGATAATTTAACTTTTTGTTCATGCTTGTGTTGAGAATTACCATGTCCTCTTATGGCACTCATATGACAGCTGAATGTCCAGAGTGCCCCCCTTCTTATATTGAGGACTCGGCTTGCTGCCTAGTGAGAGTGAAAGAGGAGAGTGAAAAATTTGGCTTAAAATTTGACATTCAAAAAATGAATGGCAGTGACAGGACCAGATCATGGCATCCGGTCTCATCAGTTCAGTTCAGTTTAGTTCAGTCGCTCAGTCGTGTCCGACTCTCCGCGACCCCATGAATCATAGCACGCCAGGCCTCCCTGTCCATCACCAACTCCCGGAGTTCACTCAAACTCATGTCCACAGAGTCGGTGATGCCATCCAGCCATCTCATTCTCTGTCGTCCCCTTTTCCTCCCGCCCCCAACCTTTCCCAGCATCAGAGTCTTTTCCAGTCACTTCATGGCAAATAGATGGGGAAACGATGGAAACAGTGAGAAACTTTATTTTTTGGGGCTCTGAAATCACTGCAGATGGTGACTGCAGCCATGAAATTAAATGATACTTGCTTCTTGGAAGAAAAGCTATGACCGACCTAGACAGCATATTAAAAAGCAGAGACATTTTTTTGACAACAAAGGTCCATCTAATCAAAGGTATGGTTTTTCCAGTGGTCATGTATAGACGTGAGAGTTGGACTATAAAGAAAGCTGAGCACTGATGAATTGTTGCTTTTGAACTGTGGTGTTGGAGAAGACTCTTGAGAGTCCCTTGGACAGCCAGGAGATCCAACCAGTCCATCCTAAAAGAAATCAGTCCTGAATATTCATTGGAAGGATTGATGTTGAAGCTGAAACTCCAATACTTTGTCCACCTGATGCGAAGAACTGACTCACTGGAAAATACCCTGATGCTGGGGAAGATTGAGGGCAGGAGAAGAAGGGGACAACAGAGGATGAGATGGTTGGATGGCATCACCGACTCAATGGACATGAGTTTGAGTGAGATCCGGGAGTTGGTGATGAACAGTGAGGCCTGACGTGCTGCAGTCCATGGGGTTGCAAAGAGTCGGACATGACTGAACAACTGAACTGCCTGAGGCTTGCTGCCTCTTGTAAATCTGATTGAAAGGAGGTGTAAAACCAGGAGACAATGTCCTCAGAGAGACTTGAATCTCATAAATGTCTCTACTTTACATTTCTCTGACAGGCTAATGGGACTTGGACTGACCATAATGACCTGAGGTCTCAGTTCACCATCAGAACTCCACTCTTATCACTAATTATTAGAGAAATGCAAATCAGAGCTGCACTGAGTCGAAACTAAAAAACTTACATTAGTCAGAATGGCCATCATCAAGAATTCTACAAAAATAAATGCTGCAGAGGGTGTACAGAAAAGGGAACCCTCCTGCACTGTTGGTGGAAATTGGTACAGACACTATGGCGAGCAATGTGCTGCTGCTGCTAAGTCACTTCAGGCGTGTCCGACTCTTTTGCCACCTCATGGACTGTAGCCCGCCAGGCCCCTCTGTCCACAGGATTCTCCAGGCAAGAATACTCGAGTGGGTTGCCATTTCCTTCTCCAGGAGAACAATATGGAGGTTCCTTTAAAAAAACTAAAAATAGTACTACTGTATGATCTAGCAATCCTATTCCTGGGCATAGAGAAAACCATAGTCCCAAAAGACATATGAACCCTAATGTTCATTGCAGCACTATTTACAATAGCCAAGACATGGAATCAGTCTAATTGTCTGCTGACAGAGGAAAGGATAAAGACAACCTGCTACATGTATATAATGGGCCACACTTTGAGAACCACTGCTCCAAGCAAGAAGATGCAGAATTATCGGGTATATGTGGAAACCAGTAGTTTGGCCATTTGGGTTCCAGTGGAGGATTCGTGCAAATCTGGGAATTCATGGAGATGAGACTAAAAAGGTAGTTCAGAGCCATGTGCATTCCTGTCACCTTAAATTAATAGTTTCATAATTAAAAAATCAAGGTACCATGTACAATCATAGGGGGAAATTTCAGCTAATATGCCTGATGAGAAAAATGTGCTATTCCCTAGGGTAGATTGCATTATTGACCCCAACTCTACTTATTTTTTGTCTGTGCTGTATGTGGGATCTTAGTTTCTTGACCAAGGATGGAACTCATGCCCTCTGCAGTGAGTGCGGAGTCCTAACCACTGGACCATCAGGGAATTCCCACTTGACCCCAACTCTTGCCTCACCTGTATCCATGCCCTTTGCCATGTGACCTTGAATTTCTTCCTTGAAGGTGCAACACATTTCACTGCCCTTGGACACTGCATTTAACTATGTGCTTTGGTTTGGCCAAGAGAATGAGGCAGAAGTGACAGTGCCAGGTCTGTGCCTAGGCCAAGTGATCTTGGGTTTCCACTTAATCTCTTTGGCCAAGGCCGAAGAGAAGACTGTGCCTGGACTGGGAGACTGGTCCAAGGAGCATGAGAGACACACGTGGAGCAGAGCCATCTCAGTTAAGTACAGACTAGACTAGTCATTCCCCCAACCCCTAGGTGCATAAGCAAATAATAGCTGTTATTGTTTCAGCCACTGAGTTTCAGGATGGTTTGTTTACTCAGCAATAATTTACTGATGCTTCCTCTTTAAAACATGTATATGATTTGAAGGTATTCTTTTAGGCTACCTTATCAAAATACCAACTTTGTTATTTCTTTTTCTTTGTATAAAAGAACCCTAAATGGATGTGAGAGTTGGACTGTGAAGAAAGCTGATCGCCGAAGAATTGATGCTTTTGAACTGTGGTGCTGGAGAAGACTCTTGAGAGTCCCTTGGACTGCAAGGAGATCCAACCAGTCCATTCTAGAGGAGATCAATCCTGGGTGTTCATTGGAAGGACTTATGCTAAAGCTGAAACTCCAATACTTTGGCCACCTTATGCGACGAGTTGACTCACTGGAAAAGACTGATGCTGGGAGCGATTGGGGGTAGGAGGAGACGGGGACGACAGAGAATGAAGTGGCTGGATGGCATCACCGACTCGATGGACATGAGTTTGAGTGAATTCCGGGAGTTGGTGATAGACAGGGAGGCCTGGCGTGCTGTGGTTCATGGGGTCGCTAAGAGTCGGACATGACTGAGCAACTGAACTGACTGACTGAACTGAAATGAAATTTGTTATCCTTGCAAAGTTGCTGATAGTCTTCTGTGAAATATCAAGTACATCACCCAGACAATTCTTTTATAAGAGGATCTACTGCAGCCTCTGGGCTTTTTTTTCACATCTTCCTCTGTGGTTTTCTTGATTTCAGGCTCAGGAAGAACCCCTCACTTGGCTGGGACTTATTCTTGACAGATCTATTGAGCAGTCCATTATGTTGTCAGCTCATTGATTAAGAGTGTCTTCAGTGTGAGAGAAGATCATTGTCATGGAAATTTCCCTGATCCTGTCTATCTTTCTTAATAAACTGGGTGTAAAAGAGAACTTTGCACTTGAGAACAAAGAGAGCTGTTAAACTAAATAGTGGTTTAACATTTATAAAACACTGCACCTTAATTTTTCATAAATACCATTGGGTTGATTTATAGTTAGAGCCTTGGTTTGAATCCTGATGTTGGTTTCAGAGATCAGAGTGTTATACCAGGTAGGAACCCAGTTTGTTGCCTGTTAGAGACAGCAGAGGGCTCCTTATGGAGCTATTGGGCAATGCAGCTCATTCTCTGTCCAGGCACACAAGTCTCTGTTGTCTGATCTTTTCCAGGAGTGGTTGCTGCTGCTGCTGCTAAGTTACTTCAGTCGTGTCCAACTCTGTGTGACCCCATAGATGGCAGCCCAGCAGGCTCCCCCTTCCCTGGGATTCTCCAGGCAAGAACAATGGAGTGGGTTGCCATTTCCTTCTCCAATGTGTGAAAGTGAAAAGTGAAAGTGAAGTCGCTCAGTCGTGTCCGACCCTTAGTGACACTACGGACTGCAGCCTACTAGACTCCTCCGTCCATGGGATTTTCCAGGCAAGAGTACTGGAGTGGCTTGCCATTGCCTTCTCCGCCAGGAGTGGTTATGCCTTGGTAAAAAGGTCTGTATAGTCAAAGGTATGGCTTTTCTAGTAGTCATGTATGGATATGAGAGTTGGATTATAAAGAAAGCTGAGCACCGAAGAACTGATGCTTTCGAATTGTGGTGTTGGAGAAGACTCTTGAGAGTCCCTCAGACAGCAAGGAGATCAAACCAGTCAATCCTAAAGGAAAGCAACACTGAATACTCATTGGAAGGACTGATGCTGAAGCTGAAGCTCTAGTACTTTGGCCACCCTATGTGAAGAGCTGACTCATTGGAGAAGACCTGATGCTGGGAAAGATTGAGGGCAGGAGGAGAAGGGGGTGACAGAGGATGAAGTGGTTGGATGGCATTACCAATTCAATGGACATGAGTTTGAGCAAACTCTGGGAGTAGTGAAGGACAGGGAAGCCTGATGTGCTGCAGTTTATGGGGTTGCAGAGTTGGACATGACTTTATAGACTGAACAACAAATTATATGGGCTCCAAGCATCTCAGTGCAGCTGAGCCTTTGGAGTTGTGACCCTCACAGACTTTTCTTTATCAAAGTGACTTCTAGGTCCAAGTGTCCAACCACACAATTATCCGCTTTGTGGGCTCCTCTTGAACCTTCCTCAACTCTATTTCATAAGGGTGTATTTCTGCTCCTTCCCATGGAGAAATTGCAGGAAAACATGACTGTTCTCTACACTGATACTTAAATTTCAGTGTGGATAAGAGACACCTAGAGAGCTTGTTAAATCACAAATTCCTGGCCTTACCCCACAGATGCAGTTGGTCTGGGGTGCGCCCGAGAATTTGTATTGCTAATGAGTTCCCAGGTGATACTTATGTGGATGGTCTGTAGCTGTTGTTGTGTTGTTCAGTCACTCAGCTGTGTCCGTCTCTTTGCGACCCCACAGACTGTAGCCTACCAGGCTCCTCCGTCCATGGGATTTCCCAGGCAAGAATATTGGAGTGAGTTACTGTTTCCTTCCCCAGGGGATCTTCCCAACCCAGGGATCAAACCTGTGTCTCTTGCGTCTCCTGCATTGGCAGGTGGATTCTTTACCACTGAGCCACTTGGGAAGCAATGGTCTGCAGACCTCACTTCAAACAGTACAATTCTATCTGCCTTTTGAATTCTTATCCCAAATTCCTTCTCACTCAGTTCTCTGAGCCATTTCCTTCCCATGCTTACAGGTTTTTATCATCCAAACCCATTTCTGTTGGAGGAAGCTCTAATTCTGCTGACTCTTGAACTTCCAGTAGATTCTTGGTCAGTCCTCTTAGCAAGATTCAGTGGGGTTACAGCCTCCATGGTAAGCATTTTTCCTCTCTGTACAAAGGCCACCAGTCAGGGCATACCTGAAGCCTTCTTCCCTCCTCCCCACCCCTCCCCACTATAAAACTTTCCCACATATTTGCCTGTTTTTTTTGAGTTTCTGCCAAATGCAAGTGATGATGGCTACAAGCTCTGAATGAACAGTCTTTGCTTTTCTCATTTGGTTGATCTTCATGTATTTATATCTAAGTTATAGTTTCCATATAATAAAAAGTACCCATTTGAAGCGTACCCTCTATTTTGCTACATAAATACTGTTCCCATTAAGATACAGAACATTATCATCACTCCTAAAAGTTCCCTTGTGCCTCTTTGAGATCAATCCCCACCCTTCTCAACAGCTCCAGGCAAGCACTGATCTGTTTTCTGTCACTGTAATTCTGAATGCAGTTTTTTTTTTTAAAGTATTTATTTATTTTGCCTGCCCTGGGTTTCAGTCGCGACTTGCGGGTTCTTCCTTGTGGCATGCATGTGGGATCTAGTTCCCTGACCAGGGATCAAACCAGGGCCCTCTGCACTGGGAGCTAGGAATCTTACCCACTGGGCCACCTGGGAAGTCCCCTGAATGCAGTTTTGGTAAATCTCCTTGGTCGTGTCCCCCACCCTTGGCCCCAACCCTCACCAATTCCTGCTTGGTTTTTCTCTTCTCCACTTTGAAATTTTCTATGGCTTTTGGGGTGAGTCTCACTTTCTCAGGACTCTTGTGGGTAGATGTTCTCAGTTCTGATTTTTACTGCTCTAACTCTATCTGCTATCTTCCTGGGCTTAAAAAAATTTATTACCTTTAGATGGCCTTTGTTGCTTTCCTGGGCTATTGTGGTTTTATTGTTCAAATAAAAAATCTGTAACCTGTCAAAATCAGTGGGGATATAAACAAGAAATTGTCTTTATTTCTTTCCATCATTGCCTCTAGCCATACCTTGTCAGTTTCTTCTTTCCTGCCCTTTAATAAAATCTTGGGTAAATTCTTTAACTTTACTTCCTTTCAGCTTGTCTCGTCCTGGGTAGAAGTTTATAGTTGATTTAAGCTCTTGCCTCTCCTCCATCCTGTGACTCCAGGGACCTGTTGTGATGGGGCTGAAAACTTAGACGACTCAGGAAGTATAGTCTTCTTTCTCTGCATTGGGCTCTTCCTGAATTGAGATCAGGGAGTGAAACTGAGTCCCTCTAAAACTGAGTTCCTCTGCTGAGTTTATGATTAACCTCTCTATCGAAAATTTTATTCCCTTTCTTGTCCAGCACGTGTTTTCCTCAAGATTGAGGAATATCAAAGAAAAGGGGAAATTGAAAGGGAGCAGGACCCTGTGGGGGCCTCCCTGGGCATGAAAGCCTTTCTGTGTCTTCCATTTCTTGCTTGTAGGAAAAAGGTTTCAGCCTCCTAGACCTTCCCTGAGTTCCAAAGGGCAGATTCAAACAGTTATTTTAGCACTAATTAGAGGAGTGAGGGGATGCAGGAACAAAGGCAAGGGAGTCAAGAAAGAATAGTGCCACGACTGGGCAGGGTTCTGGTTTCTCCTCGAGGGATGGACATGATAATGAGAAAAGTAATAGTGTGCTTAGCACCTGGGCCAGGCTAGACCTGGGTTATTTAGTCCAGTAACTGGATGTAACTTAACCGGGACAAAATATCAGTTTAAGAAAAAATAATTTACCCTTTAGAACTCAGGGAAGGTCTAGGAGGCTGAAGCCTCTTTCCTACAAACAAGAAACAAGGGACATAGAATTTGTACCTGGGAGGGTCCCATAGGGTCCTGCTCAGTTTCATGGTTGGGTCGGGGGTGGCTCCTCTAACACAGAGGATCTCCCTGTAGAAAGTGCGTGGTTTCCTTGAGGAGCAGAATGAAGACAGTGGCAGCTAGTTGTCTCCTTAAGTCCTTGCCGGTGATCTAGCTGTATTGCTAAAGGGGCAGATGGTGGTGGTGGTGTGTGTATCAATTTTGCCTAAATCACACAGCTCAGAATTGAAGAGGTACAGTTCCTCACGGGAAATTTGGGGCATTCTTAACATGAACATGAGAAATAAAGAGGCTAAATCAACAGATGCTCAACGTGTATTTAAAGATTGTACCCTTTGAACAACTGCATGTAGGGAAAGATGCTCCTCTTTTTCCTGCAAAGAGAACGGTATGGTCTAGATTAAAGTCCTGATTTTTAATCTGCCTCCGATGCATATTTCACTTTTCTGGAGAGTGTTCCTTGGTGGCTTAGATGATAAAGAATCTGCCTGCAATGCAGGACTCCTAGGTTCAATCCCTGGGTCAGGAAGATCCTCTGGAGAAGGGAATGGAAACTCACTCCAGTATTCCTGCCTGGAGAATTCCATGGACAGAGGAGCCTGGCAGGCTACAGTCCACGGTGTCCCAAAGAGTTGGATATGACTGATTGACTAACACTTTCGCTTTCATAGTGAGCAGAAAGTCTGGGATTTAAATTTTCAGAAACTGCAATGTTTTTCTTTTCAAATTATCAATAGTCTTTCTTTCATAAAGGTGAAGGTGGGAAAATGTTTGGATTTTGTTTTTACAGCTTGAGAGCAATCTCATGCTTGTGTTACAGCTGATCTTTTTCTGGATTTATTATTCTTTCTAGGGTTGACTTGTGAAATTGCCTCTAACTGTTTATCACATCTGAGACCCTGAGTGATCTGCATCTCTCTGCCCCATCTTAGAAGAGCTTCAGTAGAGATTTGGCAGTTTTCATTTTGTAATTCTCAGGCTATCATAAATGCAAGACTAGATGCTATGTGGCCAGCCTTATGAACCAGGGGTGAATATCTTTTCCCTTGAAAATGGATGAGACTTTGCACACATGACTTTACTGATGCTAGAAATAAATTTAATAAAGGAGCTTCTCCAAATGGTTGAATGTGGATAATTTTGCATTTAAAACTTCTTCATTGTAATTTCAATACCATATACAGATTTAAACTGACACATTGGGGAGCTTACAGATGAGATGTGTTGCAGACCAGGCATCATGGTCTCTAGATTTTATTGTTTTAGAAATGGCATAATGACTATTTTTTTCAAGTTATAATCATCTTTATCTTTGCATATAAATACTTTTCTAAAATTAGTTGTATGCATATTGAGAAAATTCAAGCATTATAGAAAAAAGTATGTTATACTTTTATATATGGTATAATATATACTTTTATAATATGCCATTAACATATCAGTGAATATCCAGTCATCTCTTTAATCATGCATCCACACACGATTATCGCTGTAATTTAGGTAAGAGGTCATTCTATATATCATGCCCAGCATCTGGCTTTTTTTTTAACTTTTATTTTTTTAAATTATGGAAGTATGATAACTCATTTACAGGAAACTTGGAAAATACAGAACAAAGTTACGTATGGTGTCACCATATATTACAATTATTTTTTTAAGTAGGTAAATTAAAATTTTTACTTGGAGTTTCAATAGCAAACTCTCAAAAGTTAATACAATGCATATACAGAGAAATAAAAGGATCTAGTAGACTTGGCAAGGGCTGTGGACCAATTCAGCATAATTAAGATTTATATAATTTTCACACAAGAGTAGGATACAAATGCTATTCAAGTTCCCATAGACTGTAAACTAGGAGGCACTTGAACATATACAGGGACATAAAACAAGGTTCAAAGATTTCATGGTCTAAAAGTATTGAAATCATACAGAATCTGTTCTCTTAACACTGTTGAATTATGTCAGAAATCAATATCAAAAGATACTTGGAAATAACAAACATATTTTCAAGTGCAATGTGACATTTACTAAGAGAGATCTTAGCCCTCGAAAGCAGAAAAGGCGTAATGACTATTGAAAAGCACTAACTGCATGCAGTTTAGTGTGACAGAAGAATTTAATACATTTGTACTGCCCCCTGGACCCTGTTTCACAAAGACAATTTAGGGTATATAAGAAAACAGTCACGTATTATTCTAATCACCGTGGCATTTGCAAATTATTTTTCCTCAAAGGGCATTTTGAATAATTTTGTTGGCATTTCACATCCCTAGTAAAAGTAGCAAAATACCTGGGGAAGAGCAATGGGCTGGATTTGGATTCCAGTTTTTTATCCAGCTTCTTAGAGACTTTGTGTACATAGATTGTTCAGATTCTCTAGGTAAGTTTCATTTTCTCTTTACAATTACTTAGAATTTTTATGTAATGCTTTTCTGGAACCAATCAAAATAGAATTTTTCTTCTTTAATCTACTGATATAATAAGTTACATTAATAGATTTCCTAATGTTAAACCAACGTAGTATATTAAGTCATCATAAAATTCTGTAATAAACCCAAATTGGTGACTTTGCTTTAAAAATATTTTTTTAGATTCAATTTGTTAATATATTATGTAAGGTTTTGTAACTTATATTGCTAGTAATATAGATCAGTAATTTCTTTATATTTAAAAAAATTATACTTTGAATCAGGTTTATGTCTACTTCCCAAGCGATTTGGAAAGGTTTTTCCTCTTCTTTTGTGCATGCATGCTAAGTCACTTCAGTCGTGTCTGATTCTTTGTGATGCTATGGACTGTGGCCTGCCAGAGTCCTCTGTCCGTGGGGATTCTCCAGGCAAGAACACTGAAGTGTGTTGCCATGCCTTCCTCCAAAGTATCTTCCTGACCCAGGGATCAAACCGGTGGCTCCTGTGGCTCCTGCATTGCAGGCAGATTCTTTAGCCCTGAGCCACTGGGGAAACCCCTGTAAGTCATGATTCAAGCATCACAGGGATTAGCTGTTTTCTGAAGGACAGATACACTTTATGGGCAAAACCGTCTGGGCCTGGTTCCTATTGCAGTGGTGGATGTTTCACAGTCCTCCCCGACCCCGCTGCCAATTCTTCTATCTTTTCTCGAATTTATTTCGGTAATTTATATCTAACAGTCACCAATTTCATCTTGATATTCAACTTTATTGGCACATATAGTTATTTTCATTGATTGTTTTAATTGCCCCTTATTTTACCTAATTTCTGATATTTATTACTTTCTTTCTTTTTAAAAAATTAATTTAAAAATTGAGACATGGAGAGACGCCCGGCCCCGGCGGCGCAGACACGAGAGACGCCCGGCCCCGGCGGCGCAGACACGAGAGACGCCCGGCCCCGGCGGCGCAGACGTGAGAGACGCCCGGCTCTGGCGCAGCCGACCGCGTGCAGAATCGTGGCTGAGAGGAGCTGCCCCGCACCCAGGGTTAGGGCGGTGGCCGAGAGGAGCTGTACCACGTTCAGGAGGCGGTGGCTGCTTGGGCACCGGAGGGCCGAGAGGAGCTGCTCCACATTCAAAGCAGGAGGGGCGGCCTTGAGGAGATACCCCTCGTCCAAGGTAAGGTACCGTGGCTGCACCTTGCTGGAGCAGCTGGGAAGAGATACTCCACGACCAAGTGGAATATAAGAATCCAGTGTTCTGGGGAGGAAGGAACAAGATGGTGGAGGGATAAGACGGCGAGACCACTCTCTCCCCCACAAATTCATCAAAAGAACATTTGAACGTGGAGTAAAGTCCACAAAACAACTTCTGAATACTGGCAGAGGACATCAGGCACCCAGAAAAGCAGCCCATTGTCTTCGAAAGGAGAGAGAAGAAATCCAGCTCCACCCACCAGAACACCGACACATGCTTCCCTAACCAGGGAACCCGGACAAGTCACCTGTCCAACCCCACACACAGCGAAGAAACTACTTAATAAAGAGAACTCCACAAACTGCAGGAAGAGGGAAAGGCCACTCCAAGCAAAGCAATATAAGCAAGATGAAGAGGCAGAGAAATACCCAGCAAGTAAAGGAACAAGATAATTGCCCACCAACACAAACAAAAGAAGAAGATATAGGGAATCTACCTGATAAAGAATTTTGAATTTTGATGGTGAAAATGATTCAAAATCTTGAAAGCAAAATGGAGTTACAGATAAATAACCTGGAGAAAAGGATTGAGAAGATGGAAGAAAGATTTAATAAGGACTTAGAAGAAATAAAAAAGAGTCAATATACAATGAATAATGCAATAGATGAGATCAGAAACACTCTGGAGGGAACAAACAGTAGAATAACAGAGGCAGAAGACAGGATAAATGAACTAGAAGATAGAATTGTAGAAATAAATGAAACAGAGAGGAAAAAAGAAAAACGAATTAAAAGAAATGAGGACAATATTAGAGACCTCTGGGACAATGTTAAACGCTCCAACATTCGAATCATAGGAGTCCCAGAAGAAGAAGACAGAAAGAAAGACCATGAGAGAATACTTGAGGAGATAATAGTTGAAAACTTCCCTAAAATAGGGAAAGAAATAATCACCCAAGTCCAAGACACCCAGAGAGTCCCCAACAGGATAAACCCAAGGTGAAATACTCCAAGACACATATTAATCAAATTAACAAAGATCAAACACAAAGAACAAATATTAAAAGCAGCAAGGGAAAAGCAGCAAATAATACACAAGGGGATTCCCATAAGGATAACAGTTGATCTTTCAAGAGAAACTCTTCAGGCCAGAAGGGAATGGCAAGACATACTTAAAGTGATGAAAGAAAATACCCTACAGCCCAGATTACTATACCTAGCAAGGATGTCATTCAAATATGAAGGAGAAATCAAAAGCTTTACAGACAAGCAAAAGCTGAGGGAATTCAGCATCACCAAACCAGCTCTCCAACAAATGCTAAAGGATCTTCTCTAGACAGGAAACACAGAAAGAGTGTATAAACTTGAACCCAAAGCAATAAAGAAAATGGCTACGGGATCGTACTTATCAATAATTACCTTAAACGTAAATGGGTTGAATGCCCCAACCAAAAGACAAAGGCTGGCTGAATGGATACAAAAACAAAACCCCCATATATGTTGTCTACAAGAGACCCACCTCAAAACGAGGGACGCATATAGACTGAAAGTGAAGGGCTGGAAAAAGATATTCCATGCAAATGGAGACCAAAAGAAAGCAGGAGTAGCAATACTCATATCAGATAAAATAGACTTTAAAACAAAGGCTGTGAAAAGAGACAAAGAAGGAAACTACATAATGATCAAAGGATCAATCCAAGAAGAAGATATAACAATTATAAATATTTATGCACCCAACATAGGAGCACCGCAATATGTAAGACAATTACTAACAAGTATGAAAGGGGAAATTAACAATAACACAATAATAGTGGGAGATTTTAGCACCCCACTTACATCTATGGATAGATCAACTAAACAGAAAATTAACAAGGAAACACAATCTTTAAATGATACAATAGACCAGTTAGACCTAATAGATATTTCACCTAATAGACATTTCACCCCAAAACAATGAATTTCACCTTTTTCTCAAGCGCACACGGAACCTTTTCCAGGATAGATCACATCCTGGGTCATAAATCTAGCCTAGGTAAATTCAAAAAAATTGAAATCATTCCAAGCATCTTTTCTGACCACAACGCAGTAAGATTAGATCTCAATTACAGGAGAATAACTATTAAAAATGCCAACATATGGAGACTGAACAACACGCTGCTGAATAATGAACAAATTATAGAAGAAATCAAAAGAGACATCAAAATATGCATAGAAATGAATGAAAATGAAAACACAACAACCCAAAACCTCTGGGACACTGTAAAAGCAGTGCTAAGGGGGAAGTTCATAGCAATAGAGGCACACCTCAAGAAACAAGAAAAAAGTCAACTAAATAACCTAACTCTACATCTAAAGCAACTAGAAAAGGAAGAAATGAAGAACCCCAGGGTCAGTAGAAGGGAAGAAATCGTAAAAATGAAGGCAGAGATAAATGCAAAAGAAACAAAAGAGACCATAGCAAAAATCAACAAAGCCAAAAGCTGGTTCTTTGAGAAGGTAAATAAAATTGACAAACCACTAGCCAGACTCATCAAGAAACAAAGAGAGAAGAACCAAATCAATAAAATTAGAAATGAAAATGGAGAGATCACAACTGACAACACAGAAATACAAAGGATTATTAGAGAATACTATCAGCAATTATATGGCAATAAAATGAATAACCTGGAAGAAATGGACAAATTCCTAGAAAAGTACAACTTTCCAAAACTGAACCAGGAAGAAATAGAAAATCTGAACAAACCCATCACAAGCACGGAAATTGAAACTGTAATCAAAAATCTCCCAGCAAACAAAAGCCCAGGTCCAGACGGCTTCATAGCTGAATTCTACCAAAAATTTAGAGAAGAGCTAACACCTATTCTACTCAAACTCTTCCAGAAAATAGCTGAGGAAGGGAAACTTCCAAACTCACTCTATGAGGCCACCATCACCCTAATCCCAAAACCTGGTAAAGACCCCACAAAAAAAGAAAACTACAGGCCAATATCACTGATGAACATAGAAGCAAAAATCCTTAACAAAATTCTAGCAATCAGAATCCAACAACACATTAAAAAGATCATACATCATGACCAAATGGGCTTTATCCCAGGAATGCAAGGATTCTTCAATATCCGCAAATCAATCAACGTAATACACCACATTAACAAACTGAAAAATAAAAATCATATGATTATCTCAATAGATGCAGAGAAAGCCTTCGACAAAATTCAACATCCATTTATGATAAAAACCCTCCAGAAAGTGGGAATAGAAGGGACATACCTCAACATAATAAAAGCTATATATGACAAACCCACAGCAAACATTATCCTCAATGGTGAAAAACTGAAAGCATTTCCCCTAAAGTCAGGAACAAGACAAGGGTGCCCACTCTCACCACTACTCTTCAACATAGTTCTGGAAGTTTTGGCCACAGCAATCAGAGCAGAAAAAGACATAAAAGGAATACAAATTGGAAAAGAAGAAGTAAAGCTTTCACTGTTCGCTGATGACATGATCCTCTACACAGAAAACCCTAAAGACTCTACCAGAAAACTACTAGAGCTAGTCAGTGATTACAGTAAAGTTGCAGGATATAAAATCAACACACAGAAATCCCTTGCATTCCTATACACTAATAATGAGAAAATAGAAAGAGAAATTAAGGAAACTATTCCATTCACTGTTGCAACGAAAACAATTAAATACTTAGGAATATATCTACCTAAGGAAACAAAAGACTTGTACATAGAAAACTATAAAACACTAGTGAAAGTAATCAAAGAGGACACTAATAGATGGAGAAATATACCGTGTTCGTGGATTGGAAGAATAAATGTTGTAAAAATGAGTATACTACCCAAAGTAATTTATACATTCAATGCAATCCCTATCAAGCTACCAACAATATTTTTCACAGAACTAGAACAAATAATCTCACAATTTGTATGGAAATACAAAAAACCTCGAATAGCCAAAGCAATCTTGAGGAAGAAGAATGGAACTGGGGGAATTAACCTGCCGGACTTCAGGCTCTATTACAAAGCCACAGTCATCAAGACAGTATGGTACTGGCATAAGGACAGAAATATAGATCAATGGAACAAAATAGAAAGCCCAGGGATAAATCCACGCACCTATGGACACCTTATCTTTGACAAAGGAGGCAAGAATATAAAATGGAGAAAAGACAGTCTCTTTAACAAGTGGTGCTGGGAAAACTGGTCAGCCACTTGTAAAAGAATGAAACTAGAACACTTCCTAACACCATACACCAAAATAAACTCAAAATGGATTAGAGAGCTAAATGTAAGACCAGAAACTATAAAACTCCTAGAGGAGAACGTAGGCAAAACACTCTCCGACATAAATCACAGCAGGATCCTCCAAGACCCACCTCCCAGAATATTGGAAATAAAAGCAAAAATAAACGAATGGGACCTAATTAAAATCAAAAGCTTCTGCACAGCAAAGGAAACTATAAGTAAGGTGAAAAGACAGCCTTCAGAATGGGAGAAAATAATAGCAAATGAAGCAACTGATAAAGGATTAATCTCCAAAATATATAAGCAGCTCCTGCAGCTCAATTCCAGAAAAATAAATGACCCAATCAAAAAATGGGCCAAAGAACTAAACAGACATTTCTCCAAAGAAGACATAAAGATGGCTAACAAACACATGAAAAAATGCTCAACATCCCTCATCATCAGAGAAATGCAAATCAAAACCACAATGAGATACCATTTCACACCAGTCAGAATGGCTGCTATCCAAAAGTCTACATGCAATAAATGCTGGAGAGGGTGTGGAGAGAAGGGAACCCTCTTACACTGTTGGTGGGAATGCAAACTAGTACAGCCACTATGGAGAACAGTGTGGAGATTCCTCAGAAAACTGGAAATAGAACTGCCATATGATCCAGCGATCGCACTCCTGGGCATACACACCGAGGAAACCAGAATTGAAAGAGACACATGTACTCCAATGTTCATTGCAGCACTGTTTATAATAGCCAGGACATGGAAGCAACCTAGATGTCCATCTGCAGATGAATGGATAAGAAAGCTTTGGTACATATACACAATGGAGTATTTCTCAGCCATCAAAAAGAATGCATTTGAATCAGTTTTAATGAGGTGGATGAAATTGGAGCCAATTATACAGAGTGAAGTAAGCCAGAAAGAAGAACATCAATACTGTATATTAACGCATATATATGGAATTTAGAAAAATGGTAACCTGAACCCTGTATAAGAGACTGCAAAAGAGACATAGGCATTTAGAACAGTCTTTGGGACTCTGTGGGAGAGGGTGAAGGTGGAATGATTGGGGAGAATGGAATTGTAGCATGTATATTATCATAAGTGACCAGTCCAGGTTCGACGCATACATTTTCCTCTGTTCATTTCTTTGCATTTGTGCTTTTTTAATAAAATTGTTTTTTAGAAATAAAAAAAATAAAAAAATAAATAAAAAGAATGCATTTGAATCAATTCTAATGAGATGGATGAAACTCGAGCCTATTATACAGAGTGAAGTAAGACAGAAAGAAACGCACCAATACAGTATACTAACACATATATATGGAATTTAGAAAGATGGAAATGTAACCCTGTATACGAGACAGCAAAAGAGACACAGTTGTATCGAACAGTCTTTGGGACTTTGTGGGAGAGGGTGAGGGTGGGATGATTTGAGAGAATGACATTGAAACATGTATGTTGTCATGTGTGAAGCGAATCAGCAGTTTAGGGTCAATGCATGTTACAGGATACTCGGGGCTGGTGTGCGGGGATGACCCAGAGGGAGGATAAAGGGAGGAGGGAGGTGAGAGGGGGTTTCAGGAAGGGGAACTCATGTACACCTGGGGCGAATTCATGTCAATGTATGGCAAAACCAACCAATATAATATTGTAAAATTAAAAAAAAATAAATAAAAAAATAAATAAAAATTGAGACATAATTGACCTTGGCTTCCCAGGTGGCGCTAATGGTAACGAATCTGCCCGCCAATGCAGGACATGCAGGAGACGCAGGTTTGACCCCTGGGTCGGGAAGATCCCCTGGAGGAGGAAATAGCAACCCACTCCAGTATTCTTGCCTGGGAAAATTCCATGGACAGAGAAACCTGGCAGGTTATAGTCCATGGGGTTGCAGAGAGTCAGACACGACTGAGTGACTAAGCAGTGTAATCGACCTAGAAGATTATGTTAGTGTCAGGTGTACAGCATAATGATTTGATATTTGTGTATATTGTGAGATGATCACCACAGAAAGTCCAGTTAGCATCCTTCATTGTAAATACTCCCCCAGGTTACTTGAATTGTTCTGCTAGGAATTTGTCTTCATCATTCAGCCTTTCAAAGAAATTATTCTTGATTTTCTTTATAACATGCTTAGATTTTTAAACAGGAAATAAATTTAACTTTTGGATTAATTATATATTTGGTACACCAAATGGAGGATATTCCAGAAAGGTCATTTGTTACCTTGTCTACAGCCCCCACCTTGATCCTCCTAAGTAGATTTTAGAAGAGTCAGGACAGGGAATTAAGCACAGGAAAATGAACACCAACTGGACTGGGAGCCACATGGAGGGTGGGCTTTGTGACTTTATTGTCACATAACATATGGTCTATAGCTGCTGGGGAGAGACAGTGCTTGGCAGCTTGAAGGCAGTATGCTATAGTTAAGGTTAAAGCTTTGGACAGACCTGTGTTTAAATCTTGGCTCTGTCACTTACAAATGGTGTTACTTTGGGCCAGTCCCTTGGCTTCTGAGTCCTCATTTGCTTGTTTGTTGAGGCAATATCAGATAAAATGTATGAAAGCTTTTAGCTCAGTGCCTGGGACATAGTTAACCTTAATGGGTGGTAATAGCAGTGGTAATTCTTATTTGTCTAGTATCTGGTCAGATCATGGTCTCAATTTCTTATTCCCAAAAGGTAAGGTTCTATCCTTTGGAAGCTAACTCAGCAGGCAGATCTAGAAACACTTTCCTTCTCTTGGTATGAGCCATTTCTCCATTCTCTGCTGGAGAAGGAGACAGGCTTGGATGACCAGATGTGGTCTCTGCATCTTCCAGTTATCTCATCATGTTAGGCTACCTCTGTTAGATAACCTTGCTTCTGCACCTTGAACGCAACAGTAATACTTGGGTAACAAAGCTATAAGGGGGAAAATGTGGTACATACATTACTGATACATGCTTCTCCCACCTAGGTTATACGTTTAGCATTTTTGAGGTTTGACAAGGTAATTTAAGGATCCTGTTACAGTCTCTTCAGAATGACAAAGGAGGACAAGGCTGCCTGGCCCCTCAAGACAGAAGGATGAGGTGATGGCCCAGTCTTGTCTTCTGAAAGGTTTCCCACCCTCCGTTTCCTTCCCATTCTGACATGGATGGTTACCATGCTGTATCTGAAAATAGAGGAGTTGGAAATATGCTGTCATGTTGGAGACACAATGTTTCATCTTTGTGAAATCTTAGCTCCTGTTCCAACAAAGTCTTTCTGTTTCTCCTACTGCTTCCATTCCTTAGAGGTTCTTAGACCTGTGACCATTAGAGGGGATGAGTCCTAGGGCCAGGGCCATGACAGCTTGTTTATTTCCCTACAGTGTCTCTTGCCAACACCAACACTGTCTCTGCAGCTTCTGGGAACAACCCGATAGGTCAATAGAGCAAGTAGAGCTATCACCTCCATTTCATAAATGAGAAAACTGAGACCCAAGGAACCTAAGAACTCTGCCCAAGGTCACACCTAGAGGACGTGAACACTTTGGTGAGTTCAAAGTCAGGCAGCCCTGGGTAGCCTGATATTTTGGGGTCAGATTTGTAACTTGTCTTCATATTTTATAAAAATCTATAAGTGAGACATGCCTGTATTCCTTCTGCAAAAGATTCAAACTGTACAGGTGTAAAGAGAGCAAAACAGTTCCTCTTCTGCTTGGTTTCCAAGTCTAGGGCAACTTCCACCTGCAGGTCAGTCTCCCCTCTGCAGGGGCCACATCTTGGGTCAGAGTTCTTGCCTCTGGAATTTTCTATTGCTTCCTGCCTGGAGTCCCCACCTTAGCTCACTTCCCCTTAGGAAGGGAGACTGAGAGGGAGGGAGAGGAAGAAAGAGGAGAGGCCAAAACAGAAAGAATAATCTGACTTCTCAAATGTAGGAATTTCTCAGTTCAGCCTTTCCAGTTCTGCAAACCATTGCCAAAGAGGAGACCTTTTGTTGCTCCTTACTTTTGATGGTTTCTCAAAAGTTCCACAAAAGCGTGCCTTCACTCTTCACGTCCTTTTATGGCAGAACAGATGATATAATGTAGGCTGCCATCATCATTGCAATGGGCCCAAGGGAAGGAGGTGACATTTTCTCATGAGACTAGAGGGGGCAGAAGCAGATGTGGGGAAGGGTTGTTTTGCAAACCAAATGTTGTGGGTCATTTTTTACAGTCTTGGGTGGTGGTGGTTTAGTTACTAAGTCGTGTCTGACTCTTGTGATCCCATGGACTGTAGCCCGCCAGGTTTCTGTGTCCATGGAATTCTCCAGGCAAGAATACTGGAATGGGTTGCTATTTCCTTCTCTAGGGCATGTTCTTGACCCAGGTCTCCTAGATTGCAGATGGATTCTTTACCAACTGAGTTACTGGGGAAGCCCTTTACAGTGTTAGGAGAGATAGTATTTACTGAGGGAATGGATAATGTTCCTTAGGTCGTCCTCTCTGTACTAGGAAGGAACCACAGTCCAGCTTCATGCATTCACTGCTTTTCTACTGGCCCCAGATTTCTGCCGCTTTGCCTTATAGTAAGACCTGTAAAGCTGACAGTCCCTTATAAATAAAACAGGTGGAAACCACTGGCTTATTTTCATAAAATGAGCGAACAGTAGTTCTCAATCAGGGTTTATAAATAAAACAGGTGGCAACCACTGGCTCATTTTCATAAAATGAGCAAACAGTAGTTCTCAATCAGGGTGATTTTTTCCCCTAAGGGACATTTGGCAACATCTGGGCACATTTGTCAAAAGCGGGGAGGTCCCATTGGCATCTAAAGGGTAGAGGCCAGGGCACTTCCAGGTGCCCTATGGTGCACAGGACAGTCCCCACAACAAAGAATGAGCTGGCCCCAAAGGTCGACGTGCTGAAGGTGAGAAGCTCTGGGTGAGATGAGACTCACCATGCGGCAGTCATGTTGGAAGTTTTGGTCCAATGGTTGGATGCTGATATGTTCAGGAGTTTTGAGTAGCACATCCCTGGTAAGCATGATATCTTAGGGTCAATTTGTGTGGTTTTTTGCCTGATTATTATTTTATCTATTTATAAATAGATTTCGATTTCCCGAATGGTAGGGGTAATAGCGTTTTTTTAAAGAGGTTTTTTTTTTTTTTTTAATGGGGATTACTTTATTTTATTTTTTAATCTTTCAACTGCACTGGGAAGCATGTGGGATCTTAGTTCCCCCACCAGGGATTGAACCCATACCTCCTGCATTGGCAGCTCAGAGTCTTGACCACCGGACTGCCATGGAAGTCTGATAAGAGCGTTGTCTGTTTTAATTTTGGTCTTGGATTATAGTCCTTGAATCTTGACACAAGAGCTTCAAAAACCTTGTAATCTCCAGAGTGGAAAGAGGATCTTCTGTATGCTGATGAGATGACTGGTGGTGGGGGGCCCTTAGACAGTGTCAGGATGATGGCTGGTCTCCAGGAAGACCAAGATGTGATTAGAAGTTTGGAACCTAAAAAAAATTGTTGGAGTATGGTCTATTTATAATGTTGTGTTAATTTCAGGTGTACAGGAAAGTAATTCAGTTATACAAATGCTCATTCTTTTTTAGGTTCTTTTCTCATATAGATAATCATAGAGTATTGGGTTGAGTTCCCTGTGCTACACAGCAGGTTCCCGTCAGTCATCTGTCTTATATATAGTAGTGTGTGCATTCAAGTTTGGGATGGACATCCCTCCCTGTTTGTTCCCCCCACCCCTGTATTTCCTTTTGGTAACTGTAAGTTTACTTTCGATATCTGCAAGTCTGCTCCTGCTTTGTAGATGAGTTCGTTGATATCTTTTTATAAGTTAGATTCCACAGGAGTGATACCACAGGATATTTGTCCCTGTCTGGCTTCCTTCACTCAGTATGATAATCTCTGGGTCCATCCATGTTGTTGCAAGTGGCACTGTTTCAGTTTTTGTGTCTGATTAATATTCTACTGAGTACCACATCTTCTTTATCCTTTCCTCTGTCACTGAACATTTAGGTAGTTTCCATGTCTTGGCTATTGTAAATAGGACTGCAGTGAACATTGGGGTGCATGGATCCTTTAGGATTATGGTTTCCTCTGGATATATACCCAGGAATGGGATCGCTGGATCACATGGTAGCTCTATTTTTAGATTTTTAAGGAACCTCCACAGTGTTCTCCATAGTAGTCATACCAATTTACATTCCCACCAATAGTGTAGGAGGGTTCCCTTTAAAAATTGAAACTTTCATCCCAACCTGTGACCTCTTGGGACAGGGGCTTGAGACTGAGTCAGTCTCCAATAGGGAATGATTTCATTGATTGTGCCCAGGTAATGGAGCCTCTTTAAAACCCCTAAGCTGTGGGACTTGGTGGGGCTTCTGGATTGGTGAACACATTGAGGTCCTGGAAGGATAATGCACCCAGAGAAGCCATGGAAGCTCCCCGGCCACCGTGCCTTGTCCTCTGCCTCTCTTCTATAGGATTTGGTTGTTCCTGAGTTGTCAGTTCAGTTCAGTTCAGTTCAGTTGCTCAGTCGTGTCCGACTCTCCGCGACCCCATGAATCACAGCACGCCAGGCCTCCCTGTCCACCACCAACTCCCGGAGCTCGCCCAAACTCATGTCCACAGAGTCGGTGATGCCATCCAGCCATCTCATTCTCTGTCGTCCCCTTCTCCTCCCACCCCCAACCTTTCCTAGCATCAGAGTCTTTTCCAGTGAGTCAACTCGTCGCATGAGGTGGCCAAAGTATTGCAGTTTCAGCTTTAGCATCAGTCCTTCCAATGAACACCCAGGACTGATCTCCCTTAGAATGGACTGGTTGGATCTCCTTGCAGTCCAAGGGACTCTCAAGAGTCTTCTCCAACACCACAGTTCAAAAGCATCAATTCTTCAGCGATCAGCTTTCTTCACAGTCCAACTCTCACATCCATACATGACCACGGGAAAAACCATAGCCTTGACTAGACAGACCTTTGTTGGCAAAGTAATGTCTCTGCTTTTTAATATACTATCAAGGTTGGTCATAACTTTCCTTCCAAGGAGTAAGCGTCTTTTAATTTCATGGCTGCAATCAGCATCTGCAGTGATTTTGGAGCCCCAGAAAATAAAGTCTGACATTGTTTCCACTGTTTCCCCATCTATTTCCCATGAAGTGATGGGACCAGATGCCATGATCTTCGTTTTCTGAATGTTGAGCTTCAAGCCAACCTTTTCACTCTCCTCTTTCACTTTCCTCAAGAGGCTTTTTAGTTCCTCTTCACTTTCTGCCATAAGGGTAGTGTCATTTGCATATCTGAGATTATTGATATTTCTCCCGGCAAACTTGATTGCAGCTTGTGCTTCTTCCAGCCCAGCGTTCCTCATGATGTACTCTGCATATAAGTTAAATAAGCAAGGTGACAATATACAACCTTGACGTACTCCTTTTCCTATTTGGAACCAGTCTGTTGTTCCATGTCCAGTTCTAACTGTTGCTTCCTGACCTGCATACAGGTTTCTCAAGGGGCAGGTCAGGTGGTCTGGTATTCCCATCTCTTTCAGAATGTTCCTGAGTTGTAGCCTTCATAATAAACCATCAATACTAAGCTCCCCTGGTAGCTCAGGCAATAAAGAATCTGCCTGCAATCCAGGAGACCCAGGTTCCATTTTGGGTTGAGAATATCCCCTGGAGAAGGAAATGGCTACCCACTCCAGTATTCTTGCCTGGAGAATCCCATGGACAGAGGAGCCTGGTGGGCTAGTCCATGGGATCACAAAGAGTTGGATATGACTAGCACTTTCACTTTCACTAGTAAGCAAAGACCTTGTGTGAGTTCTGCGAGACATTCTAGAAAATTAGTGAGCCTGAGGAGGGAGTCGTAGTTGTGGGAACGTCATGACTTTATACTAATAGCTGGTACATTCAGGGAACTCAAATCCCGCATTCCAACTGACCCCAGAGCAAATACTACATAAACCCAACAATAGATAGCCAAAGTGTAAACTATAATCACACAAAACAATACAAAATGCAGGCACTTGGAAACTGAAACTCCCTCTTCTAAATCTTGGATCAATGAGAAATCAGATGTGTAATTACACAATGGAAGAAAAGAAATTATATTACCATTTCATGTTAAAAAGCAGATTGATGACATTAAATTGTATCATATAAAGAAAAAAGAAAAAGCCCATTTATTTGGTGTCAGAAGTCCTGTGAGTAAAAAACATCACAGAATGGATATTTATTGAATGCCAGCCACATGTTCAGCACTTTGCCAGGTGTCCCTGCCCTCCAGGAAGGCCTGGGCTCAGAGCAATAACAGACAGGTAGTCAGACGATGGCAGGTCACAGCAGCTCAGCGAGCTAAGTGCAGCAACAGGGAGGCAACAGTCACCACTTGATTTATGCACCAACTCCAGGAGGGCAGTCCAGAACCATTCTTAATTAAATATGATCTGTCCTTATTAGTCAGCTTTTCTGTCTCAAACTTTTGAAGAATGCCTAATCATAATTTGCTTTATAACCTTATAGCAGGAGATGCCAATAGGCAAAATAATGCTTCAGATGTTGTTAAGATGGTAGGGTTTGAGACGGTAGGGTCTGAATGTTTCATGTCCAGACTAGCACTTTAGGCATCTCTCATTATTTCTCAACTTTCAAATGTGTTTTGCTAAATAAGCCACTCTTTCCCCTCATTACCCTGCAATATCATTTTTCTCTTTTACCAAGGATGACTGTTGAATAGTTTCAGAATGCAAAACACATGGCACCCACTAGGGTATGATCCAGTTCAGGAAGCCCTTAGTCATCTCTAGTTGGGTACCAGTCACTGTGACACGTGCAGGGAGGCTTTCACAGGTGTGTTTACAGTAGATGTTGACAATGAGCTAAGTAAAATGATAAAAATAACGAGATAACACACAAAGGGTTTAGGAGTCTAGAGTAGTACCTGGATGCATGTCTAGGCTGAAGGACTGCATAATGTAGGGTGTATTCCACTATACGGAGACAGATAGATAGCTGTTCAGTCAATCGGTCATATCTGACTCTTTGAGACCCATGGACTGCAGCATTCCAGGACTCACTGTCCCTCACTATCTCCCAGAATTTGCCCAAGTCCATGTCCAGTGAATCAATGATGCCATCAACCATCTCATCCTCTGCTGCCCTCTTCTCCTTTGGCCCTCAGTCTTTCCCAGCAACAGGATCTTTTCCAAAGAGTCAGCTTTTTGCATCAGATGGCCAAAGTATTGGAGCTTCAGCTTAGCATCAGTCCTTCCAATGAACAGGACTGATTTCCTTTAGGATGGACTGGTTGGATCTCCTTACAGTACAAGGACTCTCAAGAGTCTTCTCCAACACCACAGTTCAAAAGCATCAATTTTTTGGCTTTCTTTATAGTCCAACTCTCACATCCATACGTGACCACTGGAAAAACCATAGCCTTGACTAGACAGAACTTTGTTGGCAAAATGTTGTATAGTTTCTACTATACAACAAAGCAAATCAACCACACATCTACATTTATTACCTCGTTTTTGGATTTCCTTCCCATTTCAGTCACCACAGAGTGTTGAGTAGCATTCCCTGTGCTATACAGTCTGTTCTCATGAGTTATGGATTTTATCCATGGTAGTGTATATATGTCAGTCCCAGTCTCCCGATCCATCCTGCCCTGGGTATCCCCTCTTGGTGTCCTTATGTCTGTTCTGTACGTCTGTGTCTCTATTTCTGCTTCGCAAAGCAAATGGTCTTGTGTCTTCTGATGTCACTCCTCAGGAGTGGAAACTCCATTCATCCTAGGGCAGATATTTGTCTATTAGACCAATATTTCACTTGCTTTCCTTCTTCCAGCAGATTCTCTCTCTAAGGCAACATTCAAATATCTGTTTAGATTTCACAGTTCAATTCTGAATGTTTGGGGAGCCTTGACATTCCCTATCCTTATTTACTGCTCTGAAATAATTGGATGCACCATTTGCTACTGAACTTAACCTCTTTTAATTTGCTGTTGATTCCCTATCAGTAAGTAAGACTTTGCTGTTTAAGAAGCCACATTGAATAACAGAATGCCCTCGAGCTTCTGACATGCCCCATTGATGTGGCTGAGTTGTCTAACAGCAGCCACAAGTTTCCAGGGTTTGGGGATGTGAGATTTTCTAATATTACAAGCGTAAACTGAAAAGGCCTTGGGTTCTCTTTCTCACCAGTATGTTTGGAGAGGCTGCTTTCCTTGGTAGGAGAACAACTTGGTAAACTTATTGGGTAAGACTAGAGCTTATCTGGAGAAGGAAATGGCAACCCACTCCAGTGTTATTGCCTGGAGAATCCCAGGGATGGGGGAGCCTGGTGGGCTGCCGTCTATGGGGTCACACAGAGTCGGACACGACTGAAGTGACTTAGCAGCACCAGCAGAGCTTATCTGGAGAAGGAAATGGCAACCCACTCCAGTGTTCTTCCCTGGAGAATCCCAGGGACGGGGGAGCCTGGTGGGCTGCCGTCTGTGTGGTTGCACAGAGTTGGACACGACTGAAGCGACTTAGCAGCAGCAGCAGCAGAGCTTATCTGGAATGAACACTTTATGAGATTGTCAGCAGAAGATTGTGATCTGAGCTTGCAGGAACAATGCCTAGTGTGAGGTCTACAGGCCACATCCTGATGTGGGAAGGGTAAAAATAATGATCTCCAAAGTACATGTTCTTAGCATGCTCCTGTAGAGATAAAACGCACATCCAGTCATTTCTCTAGATTATCCTTTTTTTAAAAAATTGTTTATTTATTTGCTTTATTTGTGGTTGCACGGGGCCTTTGTTGCTGCGCACGGGCTTTCTCTGGTTGTGACCAGGGATGACTCTTGGTTTCAGCGTGAGGGCTTCTCATTGTGGTGGCTTCTCTTGTTGTGGAGTGTGGGCTCTAGGCTTCAGAATTTGCAGCACGTGGGCTCACTAGTTGTGGCCCATTGGCTCAGTTGCCCCGAGGCATGTGGAGTCTTCCCAGACCAGGGATTGAACCTGTGTCCCCTGCACTGACAGGTGGATTCCCATCCACTGGACCACCAGGGAAGTCCCTAGATTATTCTTGCTAAAAAGCAATTCTGTATTTTCCAAGATAGGAATCTCTCAGAGAAGATGGAAACTGAATGTGGGGGGACGGGAGGGTGAGAAGTAGTGGGTAGCAGGGGAGTTCAGTTCAGTTCAGTTCAGTCGCTCAGTCGCGTCCCACTCTCCGCGACCCCATGAATCATAGCACGCCAGGCCTCCCTGTCCATCACCAACTCCTGGAGTTCAAAGGTAGGAGGGGAGGGGCTCTGTAATTACAGCTCTGAGGAATCTCTCTGCCCGTGGCTCTCAGACAAGTCCTTGGAGAACTGGGCTTTAATGAATAAGAATGAGGACTGGGTTTCCCTGGTACCTGGGTGACCAGAGACATAATTTTTTCATATATATTCCCAATCATTGAGTGCTTATTGTGTGCAAGGTGCTAATTAAATTTTGATTAAAAATCAAATTTTGATTAAATCTCCAATTTCCAGGAATTTACAAGATAGAGAGAGTGTAAATGAGAGACCCAGAAGACTTATTTTCTAAGATCTCATTGAATTTGTTTGTTTTTTTGCTGAAAGTTTCATTTCCTTGCTTCAGATGATAGCTGCTTTTAATTCAGAGCTAGGTTTGGCTGATTGCAGGAAATAATGGGAAGGACAAAGCCTGTGAAGTAATTTATTCTAAATTTAAGACTGAAGTGGACTATTCCAATGAAGTCTGGATTCGTATCTCCTCTGAGCCAGTGGTCAGTCTTCAAATCCCCTTGAATTCATGATAGTGATGTTCACAGAGCTCTTCTGATGTGCCAGGCATCGTGCTAAGTACTGATGTGGGTTATAGCATTTAATCCCACATCAGCTTTAGGTGGAAGTGCAATTTGTGGACACATTTTACAGACAGGGAAACTGAGGTTCAAGAGTCAGAAGTAACAGGGTCAGACTTCAGTCTAGGAAGTCTGATTTCACAGGCGGCACACTCGAAGGTCTTGCTGGACAAATAAGTGGATCTTGTCCACTGTCTTGTTGTCTGTTGAATTATCTGAGTGATCTCATTGTACAAGCTCATGAGGATATGTTAAAATAGCATTTTATTCTGAAATGTTAGAAACTAGGGCTATACAAGGGGAGCCAGCTCTTATTTACGGAAACAGACTTGTTAAGAGCAGAGTTGGGTCATCCCCCAGCTTCGTTCACTCTTGCTGCAGTACGGCTGCAGTTTGGCAATGCTTGCACTTGGTCATGCCTCTCCTAGAGCAATAAAACACAAAGAAACTGTATGGGACTAAAATGTGCAGGGCACACAGTGCAGTTGGGGCAAATTCTGGACCCGAAAGATACAAAGAGACCAAAAAGTAGGAGCCTCGAGAAAAAACAGAGTGTTGGGAGCAAACGCTGTGTACTGAGCATGCCCCCTGCATACAATAGCAGCTAAGCAGTAGGCGAAAATCTAAACCACACTTCTGGCCCCACCCATGGACACATCCCTATCCTCACCCCATATAGGGAACAAGCTTGCTCCCCCTTGGGGAGCAGCGGATGAGGAAAGGAACCTGTTATTTGTTCTTACTCCCTTGCTGCTGCCGCAGGAGCCCCAGTAAAGGCCTGCTTGGAAAAAAAACAATTGAAGCTGAGGGTAGTGTGCATGCATGCTAAATTTGCTTCAGTTGTGCATGACTCTTTGCGACCCTATGGACTGTAGCCACCAGGTACCTCTGTTCTTGGGATTCTCCAAGAATATTGGAGTGGGTTGCCATTCCCTTCTCCAGGGGACCTTCCCAACTGAGGGACTGAACCCGAGTCTCTTATGTCTCCTGCATTAGCAGATGGGTTCTTTTTTTTTATTTATTTATTTTAATTGGAGGCTAATTACTTTACAATATTGTATTGGTTTTGCCATATATTAACATGAATCCTCCCCGGGTGTACATGTGTTCCCCATCTTGAACCCCCCTCCCACCTCCCTCCCCATCCCATCCCTCTGGGTCATCCCAGTGCACCAGCCCCGAGCATCCTGTATCATGCATGAACCTGGACTGGCAATTTGTTTCACATAGATAATATACATGTTTCAATGCCATTCTCCCAAATCATCCCACCCTCGCCCTCTCCCACAGCGTCCAAAAGATTATTCTATACATCTGTGTCTCTTTTGCTATCTCATAAACAGGGTTATTGTTACCATCTTTCTAAATTCCACATATATGCGTTAGTATAGTGTATTGGTGGTTTTCTTTCTGGCTTACTTCACTCTGTATAATAGGTTCCAGTTTTATCCACCTCGTTAGAACTGATTCAAATGTATTATTTTTAATGGCTGAGTAATACTTCATTGTGTATATGTACCACAGCTTTCTTATCCATTTGTCTGCAGATGGACATCTAGGTTGCTTCCATGTCCTGGCTATTGTAAACAGTGAGCAGACGGGTTCTTTACCATTGAGCCACTGGGGAAGTACAAATAAAATATAACCCTTCTCAAAATCTGAAGGGCTGGTGGGAAGAGTCATTTAGGACTATGCAAGTGAGGATAAAATAATTGAGGAGTCAAAGTGTTTTCAGGCAAAGATTTTGCTGGGCTAGATGGAACAAGTAGATGCAAATTCTCCAAATGGCCCAGAGATATATTGGTCATGATTCAGGGTTAACCATTTGGCTTAACCTCCTGCTTGGGGACTCAGCTGAAAGCAGAATGTCTAACAGGTGCTTTACTGGTCTGGATGGAGGTTGTTCTCCCCAAGGCCAGAGTGAGAAACAGTAGGTTGTTCTTTGTATCCTAGTGCCGAGGAGAGATGAGATGGTGAAACGACAGGGGTGGCAACCTTGAGAACAAGATGTGAGCCTTTGGTGCCCTTGAGGGTAGTTTCTGAGTTCTGAAAAGTAAGTAGTTCTTTCTCAACCTTTTCAATGATGTCAGAAAGGTCAAAGTTGAGAGCGATTTGAGAGTCGAAACAAAAATGTCAGTCACTTTTGTTTTGAAACAAAAATGCCGAGGGTTCTCTAGTGATATGCAGAGCAAGAATGGCCAAGATAACTTGGGTTCCAGGATAGTATTCGTCATATACAGAGGATGAGATGGTTGGATGGCTTCATCGACTCAATGGCCATGAGCTTGAGCAAACTCTGGGAGATGTTCCAGGGAAACCTGGAATGCTGCAGTGCACGGGGTCACAAAGAGTCAGACACGACTGAGCAACTGAACAACAACAGCAAAGTCATACACTATGCTCTGGGGATGCCTGAGGACTGTCTCTCCTTCAGGGCCAGCTCTTTGCTGTGAACCTAAACTGAAGGGAACCCTCAGGAGCGTGCACGCACCATGATACCAGGAAGAAAAGATTAGGTGGGAGGAGTGAAAGAATTTCAAGTAAAATTCTGACAAATCACCCTCTCTTTTGTGAGTCATTCTTGTTCATTATTCTTTTAGTCTCTTTGATCTACTGCTGCTGGGTTAGTAGGGCCTGAGGATTGAGAGAGAAGCATAGATGTCCACACTGGGTCTGCTAGCCTTGGCCTGACATTAAAGGCATTACTCTGACGTTGGTGCATTGCTCACCCAGGACCTGGGGAATGAGGTCGGATATGAACATTATGCTGCAGCCCTTGTTGGTGATAAAGAGTGTAAAAGTGTCAGTATGTCTCTTGTACATATTCCCCAAGAAGCTATGGGTAATGAGCTGGGACACAGAATGGAGCTGGAAGGACTCAAGGCAACAGGAACCTACCACTTCTTTCCAAAAGAAACAACTAACTGTTCGGAGAGACGCACATGGTGAACATAATTGACACAGAGGAAGTAGAATGGCTTTATTCTTATTTTGCATCTCTTCTCTCTTACAGAAGAGATTCTCAAAAACAATGGTAGAATACATACTGATAAAAAGGGAACTAGAGTTAAGAGCCTGAATTTCTAAATGATTTCAAGTATCTTGAGGGAAAGAAAATATTTTCCAGGAGATCTGCAAGTGGGAACCCCCAACCATGGGGAGTGGATTTGAGAAACTGCAGTGTTAGAGGTTGGAACCCTACAAAAATAGTTTTGATTTTTGAAAAGGAAATGACTTTTCAAAAAGGGATGACTTTTCTCCCCATAAATTATAGAATGGTGAGCTTAACAGTTGAAACCAGACAAGATTCCACAATAAATTATTAAGGGAATTACTTGTGACCACTTAAAACTGAAAATGATCAATAGAGTTGGTGTGGCTTTACTAAGAATAAGTCAAATCTGATCTTATTTCCTTTTTTCTAAGTTAGTAGACTCAACTGTCAATTACCTAGTTAGAGTTTAACAAGGCATCTGACAGGGACATAATAATCACGAGATAGAACAGAATATTGTGTCAGGGGTTTGTATAATGAGATGGTTTCATAACAGAACCACTACTCAAAGGATATTGATTAATTGACTTGGTCTCCCTGTAGAAGGTATCTAGTGGTGGCCACAGGGCATTGTCTAACATTTAGAAATGCTGTACTTGGCATTTTCACTTCAAAGCCTAAATGTTAGAATGAACAAATAGCAAAAGAAGGGAACATAATTTGAGAAAAAGAATGATTTTGGAAAGATCACATAAGTTAAGCTATGGACCAAGACCAAAGTATTTCTTTCCATATTTTATGTGTAGAGTAGGTTGTGGAAACAAATAAACCTAGAATATTATAATGTCACATACACAACAGATGTTTATTTCTTGTTCACATAACAGTCTGAGTTGGATGTCTGCAGTTAGCTGATGACAGGCTCCTTCTATCTTGTGGCTTCTTCCATCCCTGAAGGTCTCATTAACATCCTCCTCTAAATGTGCCTCCAGGAGGAGGAGAAGAGTATGTTTTTTTTTTTAACTTTATTTTTTATTATGGAATGTTTCAAACATACAAAAAAGGAGGGAGGTACTAAAGTTCTTCCCCAATACTCCTCATTCACCTTCAACAATAATGGATTTAGGGCCACACTTGTTTCTCTGGTCCAGATTTTTGGGACAAGTTTACTCCATAAATGGTGTTTTGACTATTGATGATTACGTAAAGGTTTGTATGTGATGTTCTGTCTTTTCTTGCTCATTTGTTAGCCAGAGTTCCTCTAAAAAAAGAAACATTTTTCATTAATGATTTGGTTATTCTGATGTCACACTTGTTTCTTAAACATCTTGTGTTCATAATATATTGGCCACAACTAAGTCACGTGACATCACCTAGTTGCAAGGGAGTCTGGGAAGTGTAACCTAGCTGTGTGCCTGGGAAATAGAGGAAATGGATTTTGGCTAACAGCTGGCAGTCTCTCCTGCAATTACAGAAAGAAAGTAGGTTCATAAATGAGCTGCTCCATTTAGAATGAGAGGGACATGGTTTAGCAGCAACACGAATGGAAAAGACTCAGAGGAGGTGGTTGACCATGAGCTCTGTGAAGGACTGCTGAGCTGTAGCTGCCAAAAGAGCTAATAAAATCCTGGGTGCACCAATAGCAAATCTATGATGCTTGGGAGTTGTTGAGAAACCACACAAGTGCTAGGAAGGCAGTTGAGACTGCTGGCAGAGCTGGCGATATTTAATCCAAAGACTCAGATGGGACTTGAGAGGATTCTGAAGGGCTGTCTTCTGGAAAAGGGATTAGGCTAGATCTGAGTGGACCTAGGGGTGAAGGGGACGTACTGGGGAAGAATTACAAGGAAGCAGATTGAAGTTGAATACAGGATCCTTGTCTCTTGTTTGCTATGATTTATTTTAGGAGTTAGGTCAGAACGAACTGCCTTGGAAGGACTGTCTTCTTGGTTGCTGGTGGGTGTGAGGAGAGATTTCGGCACCCCTTGCTAGAGATGTGGGAGGGGGCTCAAGAGTGGATGGGTGACTGTGCTTATCCCTGGAGAGAATGAAGATCAGACGAGCTATGGGAAGTCTCGTGTGTGTTCACTGAGTGGAACTGCATATCCAGAAAAGGGTATGCAGTCCATGGACAAAAGTATATATATATATATATATTTTTGGAATTTCCCTCCCCCGGACTTCTATTCCAAGCTCCACAGAAGCAAAGAAGTGCCTTGTGACTTAGTTACCACACTTCCCTTCTAGGGGCTGAAGATTTTGAAGGCCTCCATTTAGCCATGCAAGATCTGAATTTATTTTATTTTATTTTATTTTTTCCAGAGGCTTGCACAACTTTATTATTTTTTTTTTTTTACTGAGTTAACACTTTATTTATTTATTTATTTTTTTGAACAGAGGAAAATGTATGCGTCGAACCTGGACTGGTCACTTATGATAATATACATGCTACAATTCCATTCTCCCCAATCATTCCACCTTCACCCTCTCCCACAGAGTCCCAAAGACTGTTCTAAATGCCTATGTCTCTTTTGCAGTCTCTTATACAGGGTTCAGGTTACCATTTTTCTAAATTCCATATATATGCGTTAATATACAGTATTGATGTTCTTCTTTCTGGCTTACTTCACTCTGTATAATTGGCTCCAATTTCATCCACCTCATTAAAACTGATTCAAATGCATTCTTTTTGATGGCTGAGAAATACTCCATTGTGTATATGTACCAAAGCTTTCTTATCCATTCATCTGCAGATGGACATCTAGGTTGCTTCCATGTCCTGGCTATTATAAACAGTGCTGCAATGAACATTGGAGTACATGTGTCTCTTTCAATTCTGGTTTCCTCGGTGTGTATGCCCAGGAGTGCGATCGCTGGATCATATGGCAGTTCTATTTCCAGTTTTCTGAGGAATCGCCACACTGTTCTCCATAGTGGCTGTACTACTTTGCATTCCCACCAACAGTGTAAGAGGGTTCCCTTCTCTCCACACCCTCTCCAGCACTTATTGCATGTAGACTTTTGGATAGCAGCCATTCTGACTGGTGTGAAATGGTATCTCATTGTGGTTTTGATTTGCATTTCTCTGATGATGAGGGATGTTGAGCATTTTTTCATGTGTTTGTTAGCCATCTTTATGTCTTCTTTGGAGAAATGTCTGTTTAGTTCTTTGGCCCATTTTTTGATTGGGTCACTTAGTTTTCTGGAATTAAGCTGCAGGAGCTGCTTGTATAATTTGGAGATTAATCCTTTATCAGTTGCTTCATTTGCTATTATTTTCTCCCATTCTGAAGGCTGTCTTTTCACCTTGCTTAGAGTTTCCTTTGCTGTGCAGAAGCTTTTGATTTTAATTAGGTCCCATTCGTTTATTTTTGCTTTTATTTCCAATATTCTGGGAGGTGGGTCTTGAAGGATCCTGCTGTGATTTATGTCGGAGAGTGTTTTGCCTACGTTCTCCTCTAGGAGTTTTATAGTTTCTGGTCTTACATTTAGATCTTTAATCCATTTTGAGTTTATTTTGGTGTATGGTGTTAGGAAGTGTTCTAGTTTCATTCTTTTACAAGTGGCTGACCAGTTTTCCCAGCACCACTTGTTAAAGAGACTGTCTTTTCTCCATTTTATATTCTTGCCTCCTTTGTCGAAGATAAGGTGTCCATAGGAGCGTGGGTTTATCTCTGGGCTTTCTATTTTGTTCCATTGATCTATATTTCTGTCTTTATGCCAGTACCATACTGTCTTGATGACTGTGGCTTTGTAATAGAGCCTGAAGTCTGGCAGGTTAATTCCCCCAGTTCCATTCTTCTTCCTCAAAATTGCTTTAGCTATTTGAGGTTTTTTGTATTTCCATACAAATTGTGAGATTATTTGTTCTAGTTCTGTGAAAAATATTGTTGGTAGCTTGATAGGGATTGCATTGAATGTATAAATTACTTTGGGTAGTATACTCATTTTTACAATATTTATTCTTCCAATCCACGAACACGGTATATTTCTCCATCTATTCATGTCCTCTTTGATTACTTTCACTAGTGTTTTATAGTTTTCTATGTACAAGTCTTTTGTTTCCTTAGGTAGATATATTCCTAAGTATTTAATTGTTTTCGTTGCAACAGTGAATGGAATAGTTTCCTTAATTTCTCTTTCTATTTTCTCATTATTAGTGTATAGGAATGCAAGGGATTTCTGTGTGTTGATTTTATATCCTGCAACTTTACTGTAATCATTGATTAGCTCTAGTAGTTTTCTGGTAGAGTCTTTAGGGTTTTCTGTGTAGAGGATCATGTCATCAGCGAACAGTGAAAGCTTTACTTCTTTTCCAATTTGTATTCCTTTTATGTCTTTTTCTGCTCTGACTGCTGTGGCCAAAACTTCCAGAACTATGTTGAAGAGTAGTGGTGAGAGTGGGCACCCTTGTCTTGTTCCTGACTTTAGGGGAAATGCTTTCAGTTTTTCACCATTGAGGATAATGTTTGCTGTGGGTTTGTCATATATAGCTTTTATTATGTTGAGGTATGTCCCTTCTATTCCCACTTTCTGGAGGGTTTTTATCATAAATGGATGTTGAATTTTGTCGAAGGCTTTCTCTGCATCTATTGAGATAATCATATGATTTTTATTTTTCAGTTTGTTAATGTGGTGTATTACGTTGATTGATTTGCGGATATTGAAGAATCCTTGCATTCCTGGGATAAAGCCCACTTGGTCATGATGTATGATCTTCTTAATGTGTTGTTGGATTCTGATTGCTAGAATTTTGTTAAGGATTTTTGCATCTATGTTCATCAGTGATATTGGCCTATAGTTTTCTTTTTTTGTGGGGTCTTTATATATAAAGTATATATTTAATCATTCCATTTGAGGTGACTTTTTTTCCTTAGAGTAAACAAATATTGTTTAACTTTTGAGTGAACGTTCTACTTAAAGAAAAATACAGAGGGACTCAAAATGGACTTGAGAGCCAGTTATTTTTGTGTTACCTCAAGGGTCATTTGCTTGTTCATTGCTACTTTGTTGGAGCACACCTAAGTGCCGGCCCTGTTCTCGGGTTAGGGAACAAAGATAGGTAAAGGTGGGACTCATTCTTGAAGGTTTTCATTGGAGAGAGAGAGACTGGTGTGCCCATGAGTCAGGGTGCTTCTGTGTGGAGGGAGTGAGAAGGAAGGATAAGCTAGGTGGGTTGGGGTGCGTGGAGAGGGCCGGTGAGTGTCTGGGGTTTCCCTAGGAATCATGCAAGGGAGATGCCCTAACTAAACCTTGAAGGCCCAGTAGGAGTTAATCAGGGCAGGGGAGGGACATCCCCTAGGGGTCTGTCCCTTCTCTGGGGACAACCTGAGGGAAGGGTGTGACTAGGGAGTGGGGCATTTTTAGGACCTGGTTCTAAAGCTCATGGAGCTGCTGAAGTCCAGGAGCATGAGTGGGACAAGCACTGGTGGGACTGGAGGGCTGGATAAGGACTGAGGGAACCGTGCTGAAGACTGGGGGGTTTGGGGGCCACTCCGCGCAACTTGCAGGATCTTAGATCCCAGACCAGGGGTTGAACCTGTACCCCTGCAGTGGAAGCATGGAGTCCTAACCACTGGATCACTATCGAATCCCCAGACTGGGGCTTCTTTTTTTTTTTTTGGCTATTACAAAAGTTTATTTAACAAAAAAGTTCAGTAAGAAAATGTACACAACCCTATTTTTCTGGTAGTAAAATGTGGAGAGGGGACACATGGAAGCAGTTGATTTCTCTGGTGAACACAACCATTGTTCATACTCGTTCCAAGGCTTCTAACATGATGATACTACTTCCTCGTATTACCACCATTCCAATATTGTTCTGTTGCCCACTAGTTGCCATCTCCACACATTCATCTATCACAAGATTCATAAAGGGATCAAATCCCCGCAATATTCCTTGGACATGTCTGCCACCATTTAATTTCAATGATAACTTCTTGTCCATAAATTTCTTCAACTCGGGAGGGTGTGCTTTGCTCATGATGTCTACTCTGCGAGCTCAAAGAAGCCTCCAAACGGAATTTGAGTCGTCCTCATGCCAAGACTGGGGCTTCTTCATGAAGACTTTTTAGTTGATCCCTTAGATGAAGGAACCCTATAGGAGGAACCTGAAGTAGGAGTCATACCCTGATCCTGCGTCCAGCTCTGCAGATATCAACCTTCTGACTGCACAAAGCCCACTTCCTGTGCTTGGCTTGCATCTGCAGGATGGAAAGAATGAGTTAGGAGAAATACAATGGCTGGTTTGGAGTCAAATAGCCGGCATTCATATCCTGCCTCCAACTCATATTAGCTGTTATTTAACCTGTGTGCCACTTAAGTGGTAAAATGGGAATAATAATAGTAGCAACGCCAGAGCAGTTTATTGTGAGAATTAAATGAGAAAATCCCTGTAAGGTGGTTACTTTGTACACTGCTGGGACTTCATTGAGTATTCATGCTCAACACCTGGTAGCGGTTCTTTAGACCAAGTAATTAATGTTAATAGGTACCATTTCCAACCACACGACAGCGTGGGGTGGCAGTTTCCACTTGATGTGGAGGAGTCTTGCATTCTTGGACACACCAAGGGGCTGCCCAGTGGGGAGCAGGTGGGCAGAGTATGGCACCTCCCTCTGCTGGTATTAGAGCAACTCCCCCTTTACCTGTTTTAAATATTAGGTCCCTGGTGGCTCAGACGGTAAAGAAATTGCCTGCAATGCAGGAGACCTGGGTTCGATCCCTGGGTTGGGAAGATCCCCTAGAGAAGGGAGCGGCTACCCACCCCAGTATTCTTGCCTGGGAAATCCCATGGACAGAGGAGCCTGGTGGGCTACCTTTCATGGGGTTCCAAAGAGTTGGACATGACTGAATGACTAACACTTTGACTATCTTTTTCAGCATTTATGTGAAAAGTCAGTTGCCAACATACCTTAGAAAACCCTTGTACTAGACGACATCTAGGCTTCCTGGTGGCTGTAAAACTGTATGATTTAAAATTAAAAGAGGATATGTTATCTTTGGCTCCTCAGCTCAGTTCTGTCACTCAGTCATGTCCGTCTCTTTGGGACCCCATGGACACCAGGCCTCCCTGTCTGTCACCAACTCCTGGAGCTCGCTCAAATTCATGTCCATTGAGTCGGTGATGCCATCCCACCATCTCGTCCTCTGTCGTCCCCTTCTCCTCCTGACTTCAATCTTTCCCAGCATCAGGGTCTTTTCAAATGAGTCAGCTCTTCACATCAGGTGGCCAAAGTATTGGGAGTTTCAGCTTCAACATCAGTCCTTCCAATGAACACTCAGGACTGATTTCTTTTAGGATGGACTAGATGTATCTCCTTGCAGTCCAAGGGACTCTCAAGAGTCTTCTCCAACACCAGAGTTCAAAAACATCAATTCTTTGATGCTCATCTTTCTTTATAGTTCAACTCTCACGTCCGTACATGACTACTGGAAAAACAATAGTCTTGACTAGACAGACCTTTGTTGGCAAAGTAATGTCTCTGCTTTTCAATATGCTGTCTAGGTTGGTCATGACTTTCCTTCTAAGGAGTAAGTGTCTTAATTTCATGGCTGCAGTCACCATCTGCAGTGATTTTGGAGCCCAAGAAAATAAACTCTGTCACTGTTTCCACTGTTTCCCCATCTATTTTCCATGAAGTGATGGGACTGGATGCCATGATCTTAGTTTTCTGAATGGAAAGGCAATGCTTCTACCCAAATGAATGCATCCCTAGTGTGGAATTTTCAGACTCAGACTTGGGTTGGGGGTGTTTTGGGGACAGAAGAGCCTTTCAAATTTCAACCCTACAGCAGCCACTGCCTCATCTGGGATTTGTCCTTTTTTTGCACCAAGGGTCCTGTGTGTACAGAGGGTGTGTGTGATCCAGGCCTCAGCATATACTATATGAAGAAACTCTGAGCCCCATTGTGTCTGATTGTTTACCAAATTCTTACTGAGAAAGAAAATGTCAACTAAGGGACTGTCCAGGAGAGCACAACCTTCCCCAGTAGATACCAGCCTTTAGCCTGATGATAATTATGGTTGTTATCTATGGGCGTGCCCTTCTTTCAGAAGCTGGGCCAAGGACTCAGGCAGAAGCAGTTCATGAAGGTGCGCTCCTGCGAGCAGGAGCTTTGCTGCCTTTGTATTTGCCTTGCTTTGCTGAGAGTGTACTGGTTAATCCACCTTCCTCAAGTAAGAACCTTCAGTCTCCTGGGCCTTAGTTTTCCCACCTGCAGAAAGGCTCGATGAGATGCAGAGTCTCTTCAAGGGTTGCACTTCTGCTTCTAATACTTCAGAGTAGGAAACACACAGTGTACTAAGGAAATTTTCTAGAAGGGGGAGAAGCCAGTTAAACTGTAATCGAACGACAGATCTAATAATAACCATGACCTAATGGTTACCTGGCACTATGCTGCTGCTGCTAACTCGCATCAGTCGTGTCCGACTCTGCACTATGCTAGGTGTTTTAAATAGAGCGTTTCTGTTTTAAATAACAACCTCAAGATGCGTGCCTGCTCAGTCGTGTCCGACCCTTTGTGACCCCATGGACTGTAGCCCGCCAGGCTCCTCTGTCCATGAGATTTCCCAGGCAAGAATACTGGAGTAGGTAGCCATTCCCTTCTCCAGGGGATCTTCCTGACCCAGGGACTGTTCATCAGGTAATGGACAGATTATTTCTACTTTTTGACAATTTTTCTTTCTCATAAAAGAACAAAAGGCAGCCATCCGAGGCTTGCTATATTGGCGATTCTACAATATAAACAATCCCCAAGCTCCTCTCTTTCAGCTTTTTGGCTATCCTGAGTAATGCTCCTATAAACATTCATATACAAGTCTTTGTGTGGGTAGATATTTGTGAGTGGAATTGCTGGGTCATGTGGTATCGTTTATGTTTACAAATGGCATTTCTGATTCTTCTAAAAATCTTGTAAAGCGGAAATTTTTATTCCCATTTTAATGATGCTAAAACTGAGGCTGGAGGCGGTTAAGCACCTTGTCAATGTAACACAATTAGCAAGTGGCCAAGCATGAATTTGAACCCAAGTGAGTGAGTGAAAGTTGTGTCCGACTCTGCGACCCCATGGACCGTAGCCTGCCAGGCCTCTCTGTCTATGGAATTCTCCAGGCAATAATACTGGAGTGGATAGCCGTTCCTTTCTCCAGGGGATCTTACCAACTCAAGGATCGAACCAAGGTCTCCCGTACTGCAGGCGGATTCTTCACCTGCTGAGCTACCAGGGAAGTCTTCCCAATTCCAAAGCCTGGGGCTCTTTCCACTGTGCTCTGCAGTCAAGGCTTAGCTCTGCTTCTGGTTTACATGCATTGATGCAGCAAGGCTACCAAGAGCTCGTGGAATCAGCGTCCTCCATGGGTCTCTCACCTCCTTCAAATCACAGGACTATTTCTGATAGTAAGCCCATGGTGTAAAGTCCAATGGGAATGCTTACATGGAATTCTCTCTCTATGGTGATGCTGAGGTATTTAAAACATGACTGGACCACCACCTAAAGTGTAGACACTTTCCTTACGAATATCCAAGTTGTAAGTTACCCGTTGCCAGCTGTTGCTTGCATTTCCATCCTCTCCTTCCTTCCCCCGTTAGTTCTGGTCCAGCAGGTCCTATGCCCTGAATATAGCAACAAACTCCCATTTCCTCTGCTCCACTGCTGCCGCCAGATTATTACTACAGTAACGCACACCTCTGACAGCTCTTGGCAGCTTTGTGGGCTTCTTGTTGAGTTATTCTGATTTTCAAGTCTGGAGAGCATGCAGCAGATGGCATGACCTATATTGATTCTCTAATAGTGTGTCTAGGAGTTGCTGAATGGAGGTTCCAGTCACAAGACAAAGCTAGGCACTATGTGTGGGGCAGTTTCAGAGGTGAAGGTATTTAACTGCATTGACTCCCCCCCCACCCCCAGACTGTTGCTATGTGTAAACAAGTGATTTTGCTGAAAGCACTTCAAAAATAAACTCATAACCATCCTTTACATTTATTTATTATAGCGGCCCTCTCTAAGGAGCCAGCTGCTTTGCTAATATTTAGGACCGTTAATTCTATGCTGAGTCAGGGAGTGGACAGGATTATTAGGCAACCATATTTTCACTATGAAATTTATATGAGTATCAGACTTTATTTTTTTGAGCTCCAAAATCACTGTGGATGCTGATTGCAGCCATGAAATTAAAAGATACTTACTCCTTGGAAGGAAAGTTATGACCAACCTGGACAGTATATTAAAAAGCAGAGACGTTACTTTGCCAACAAAGGTCTGTCTAGTCAAGGCTATGGTTTTTCCTGTGGTCATGTATGGATGTGAGAGTTGGACTGTGAAGAAAGCTGATCGCAGAAGAATTGATGCTTTTGAACATGGTGTTGGAGAAGACTCTTGAGAGTCCCTTGCACTGCAAGGAGATCCAACCAGTCCATCCTAAAGGAGATCAGTCCTGGGTGTTCATTGGAGGGACAGATGCTGAAGCTGAAACTCCAATACTTTGGCCACCTCATGCGATGAGTTGACTCACTGGAAAAGACTCTGATGCTGGGACGGATTGGGGGTAGGAGGAGAAGAGGACAACAGAGGATGAGATGGCTGGATGGCATCACCGACTCAGGGACATGAGTTTGAGTGAACTGCGGGAGTTGGTGATGGACAGGGAGGCCTGGCATGCTGTGATTCATGGGGTCGCAGAGTCGGACACAACTGAGTGACTGAAGTGAACTGAACTGAACTGAAGGAAAATTTACTTAAACCTTTCCAACACGATCAATTTAGAATGTTGATGCACTTCCTTCCAGTCTTTTTTTCTTTTTCTTTACGCACAGGATTGAAACCGAATTTAGTTCTAGGCATGTTCAGTGCTGAGCTCAGTCATGTCCGACTCTCTGTGACCCCATGGTCACAAAGCTGGACTGTAGCCCACCCGTTCCTCTGTCCATGGGATTTCCCAGGCAAGAATACTGGAGAGGGTCGCCATTTACTTCTCCAGGGAATCTTCCCGACCCAGGGATTGAACCTGAGCCTTCTTGTCTTCTGCATTGGCAGGTGGATTCTTTACCAGTGCGCCACCTGCCTGGTTCTAGGCATACTGTGTATACAATTTTGTATCACCATATGACTTATTATAATTATGCAATATTATATGTATTATATTTTCAAATTATTACATTATTTTTATCACCATTTTAAAAGGTACCAACACATGATCAGATAATAAAGTTTTTTTTTTTTATTTTTTTGCTTATGTCAGACATTTAGATTGCTCTTGTGCATTGCAGTTACTTCCTTAGGAGGAATTCCCAAAGGTGGAATTTAGAGGGATCTCTGAAATGGCAACCCACTCCAGTGTTCTTGCCTGGAGAATCCCAGGGATGGGGGAGCCTGGTGGGCTTCCATCTATGGGGTCGCACAGAGTCGGACACGACTGAAGTGACAGCAGCAGCAGCAGCAGCAGCTACTATCTGTTGTCAAATTGTGTTCAAAGAACAAGTGAGTTTGTTTTCACTTCTCTGGGCAGGATGGGAGTGCTGGTTTCAGTGTATCTTCACCAGCTTCACCTGGCTGGTGTTGGAAAGTTCAAGTGTTGGGGGTGATGTTGAGCTCAAAGAGAAGATAAAGACTGCCCCTCATCTCTGGGGTGGATGTCCTTGGAAGGCAGGAGACTTGTCTTGAGCAGGGGGAAATTGGGATATGTATATTATAAAAAGCAATTTGTATCAATTATGCTAGAGGAAAGACCGAGTGCTTTCTATTCTCCCTGTAGAAACTGATAGACATCATTGTCTCGTGGAAACGTGAACAAAGATTATGCAGCCAGCAATGTTGGAAAGTAGGATTGTATACAGATGACAGGCAGTTAGTTAATAAAAAGTGTGGTTTTATAAATTGGTTGTAGATGGTTTCCAGCTCTTTTTAATTTTTTATTAAAATTTATTTTTAAATTTGTCATTTCTTTTCTCATCCTAATTATCCAGTTTGCACTGAAATTTGTGTTTGCATTTTTAAATTGTGGTAAAACAACAACAACAAAAACACGTGACATGAACTCTACCCCTTAACACATTTTTGAGTTATAGTACTGTATTATTGGAGGCTTCCCAGGTGGCACAGTGGTGAAGAATCTGCCTGCAATGCAGGAGACACAGGAGACACAGGTTAGATCCCTGGGTTGGGAAGAACCCCTGGAATAGGAAATGGCACCCTGCTCCAGTATTCTTGCCTGAAAAATTCCAAGGACAGAGGAGCCTGGTTGGCTACAGCCCATGAGGTCACAAAGAGTAGGATGTAGAGGAGCACACAGTGTGTTGTTAACTGTACTTGTTTTATTGTACAGTGTATTGGCATTTATGGGCTTCCCTAGTAGCTCAGCTGCTAAAGAAGCTGACTGCAATGCGGGAGACCCCAGTTTGATTTCTGGGTTGGAAAGGTACACTGGAAAAGGGATAGTTTACCCACTCCAGTATTCTTGAGCTTCCCTGGTGACTCAGCTGGTAACGAATCTGCCTGCAATGCGGGAGACCTGAGTTCAATCCCTGGATTGGGAAGATCCCCTGGAGGAGGGCATGGCAACCCACTCCAGTATTCTTGCCAGGGAAATCCCGTGGATAGAGGAGCCTGGTAGGCTGCAGACCATGGGGTCACAAAGAATCAGCCACGACTGAGAGAATAAGCATAGCACAGCACACTGGCATTTATAGAATTATGCTTGTTGAAGAAGGTTCCCCAAACTATATACATGCAAGGCTTACAAACCTGAATCCATTCTTGTCAGACTTTCCAAAGTGGCATTTTAAAACTCCATATTAAAAAGAAACTTTTTCTTTTCTCTTCTTTTTTTAAAGAACGGTTTTATTGAGATGTAGTTTATATACTACATGTTCGCTCTTTTTTCTTTTTACAAAGATATATTAAAAATTATTTATTTATTTATTATTTTTGGCTGTGCTGGGTCTTCTTGCAGTGCACTGGCTTCTCATTGAGGTGGCTTCTCTTGCTGTGGAGCATGGGCTCTGGGGCACGTTGGCTTCAATAGTTGCAGTGCAGGGGCTCAGCATTTGTAGCACAGGGGCTTAGCTGCACCAAGGGATGTGGAATCTTCCCACACCAGGGACTGAACCTATGTCCCCTGTATTGGCAGGTAGATTCTTAACCACTGAATCACCAGGGAAGTCACTATATGTTCACTCTTTTAAAATATGCAATTCAATGGTTTTCAGTATATTAACAGAGTTGTACAACTATCATAAGACAATCTTCAGATCATCTTCATTACCACCCCAAATCTTATAGCTAGTACTAGTCACTGCCTACTTCCCTCTCTGCTGGGAACCACTAATCTAATTTCTGTCTCCATGAATTTTCCTACTTTGGACATTTCATATAGGTGGAATCATATAATGCATGGTCATTTGTGACTGGCTTCTTTCACTTAAAATGTCCTCAAGGGTGATCATGTCATAGCATGTTTCAGCACTTCATTTTTTTTTTTATTACTGAATAAGATTGCGTTGTATAGATACATCCATAAATCAGTTGGTGGGCATTAGGGTTGTTTCCACCTTTTGGCTATTACAAATAACATTGGTATGAATATTTATGAGCAGTTCTTAGTTTGGATATATGTTTTCATTTTTCTTGAGTAGATGTCTTAGAGTGGAATTGATGGTTATATGGTTCAGTTCAGTCGCTCAGTCGTGTCTGACTCTCTGTGACCCCATGGACTGCAGCACACCAGGCCTCCCGGTCCATCACCAGCTCTCGGAGCTTACCCAAACTCATGTCCATTGAGTTGGTGATGTCATCCAACCATCTCATCCTCTGTTGTCCCCTTCTCCTCCTGCCTTCAATCCTTCCCAGCATCAGGGTCTCTTTCAATGAGTCAGTTCTTCACATCAGGTGGCCAAAGTATTGGAGTTTCAACTTCAGCATCAATCCTTCCAATGAACACTCAGGATTGATCTCCTTTAGGATGGACTGGTTGGATCTCTTTGCAGTCCAATGGACTCTCAAGAGTCTTCTCCAACACCACAGTTCAAAAGCATCAATTTTTTGGTGCTCAACTTTCTTTATAGTCCAACTTTCACATCCATACATGACTACTGGAAAAAGCTTTGACTAGACAGACCTTTGTTGGTAAAGTAATGTCTCTGCTTTTTACTATGCTGTCTAGATTGGTCATAACTTTTCCTCCAAGGAGTGTCTTTTAATTTCATGGCTGCAGTCACCATCTGCAGTAATTTTGGAGCCCCCCAAAATAAAGTCTGCCACTGTTTCCCCATCTATTTGCCATCAAGTGATGGGACTGGATGCCATGATCTTAGTTTTCCGAATGTTGTTATATGGTTACAGTATAGTTAATATTTTGAGGAACATCCAGACTATTTTCCAAAGTGGCTTCACCCATTTACTAATTCATCATTACTTGTTAATGTCTGTCTTTTTTGGATTTAGCCATCTCAGTGGGTATGAAGTGGTATCTCCCTCCATATTTAATTGACATTTAATATATACACTTATATCTATTGAGTGTTAATGTCATTAACACACAGAAAGTCTTCCATTACACTGAGACTGTAGGAATAAGAGCACTTACATTCACAAGTGGGTCTGGATACATGAAGTTTAACATATAAATTAATTGAAATTTGTGTTTAAGCCATCTTTGAGCCCTTGGCTCAATTTCTTAAAACTCAAACTATAGTTTTGGTTTTAAACATCCAGACAATATGTAGACCATTTTTTATGTTTCACTGCAAGACAGTCTTTTTGAGCAGGGACTATTCCATCCACCCCCACCCAAATTTCCAGCCCAGTATATCTTCTTTTCCTTAGTATCAGTTTCATGCGAATGTTGTAAGCATTAAATGAGATTATGTATGTCAAATACATAGCATAGTAAGTCTTCAACAAATATTAACAACAATGACAAGAAAAAAACAACAACACAGGATAAAAACAGATGGGTTGTGAGCAGAGAAGTCTCATTTCAGGTCAGTTCCCAGTCTTTTGTACCCAGATTATATCAACTATGTTGAAATAGGAAGTATTTCCATAAACTTCCTCCCATGACTGGTTTGTTATGTTGGTTGGGGGTCTAAACATCATCTCAATGATTTGAGCCATTAATTTCTCTGATTAACTAAGTTCCCCAGAGCTGGAAAGCCTGCAGCTATAATATCCCCACTCGTCCCTGGTATTCTAGTCACCCTCTAAACATTTCCTGAGCTGGAAGAATTATTGGGCTTATCATGGGGAGTATTTTTTGTAGCCTGTGAGGGAACACTGCCTACATCCTCTGAATCTTTTGTTATCTGAAGACTGTCAGCCATATTGTTCAATAAAATGAACCTTCCAGCCAAACTTTTCTGGAAAGGCAGTTTGCTGAACATCACCTTTAATGACCCTCAGGCTATAAAAATCCAACAATACCCATGTCAAAACCTGTTACAATGAGGACAAACTGAAAAACTCAGTTGATACTGTTTTGAAAGTGCATACACATACTCCTATTCAACAGAAATCCTGGTTTCACCTTTCAAATGTACAGTCTCCAAATTAAACTTGTAAATACCTTAAACCTGGTCATTATTTGTTGATTACACTCCATGGACAGGGCCCTGTGCTGGCTTTACTGAGAGGGTTAGAGATATGTCGCTTGTATAAAAATGATGAAATCTTGTGGTCATCTTGTGATCTTGGCCTTCAGAAAATCACGTGTGAGAAATAACAGCCAGGCAGAAAAACACAAATGAAGGCAATTCATATCTTTACCCCGTCCCTTGAGAAATGTCAAAGGGCAGAGAAGAGTCTTGATGTGCAGTGAAAATCTTAAAAATCCTCTATAGCGATCTCTGTCATGCACAGTTTTTCTCTTTCACCAGATGGTGGCTCTGGAAAGCCTTCTCTGTCTTGTTCAGACCTTTCCTGGAAATCAAGTGCATGCATTGCGTCCCTTGTCCCACCATGGCAGTCCTAAGAATGTCTTCTCTCCCCTCCGTGTCCTGTCCCTCCTGTTCACTTCCCCTTGTCCCTGGTCCTTCTCATAGATTGTTGTTCGGTTGCTAAATCATGTCTGGCTCTTTGTGACTGCAAGGACTGCAGCATGCCAGGCTCCCCTGTCCTTCACCATCTCCCAGAGTTTACTCAAATTCATGTCCATTGAGTCGGTGATGCTGTTGAAGCACTCATCCTCTGCTGCCTCCTCTTCTCCATTTGCCTTCAATCTTTCCCAGCATCAGTGTATTTTTAGAGTTGGCTTTTCATTCTTTGGTGGACAAAGAATTGGAGCTTTAGTAACAGTCCTTGCAATGAATACTGAGGATTGATTTCCTTTAGGATTAACTGGTTTGATCTCCTTGTTGTCCAGAGGACTCTCAAGAATCTTCCCCAGCACCACAGTTTGAAAGCATCAGTTCCTTTGCTCTCAGCCTTCTTTATGGTCCAATTCTCACATCCATATATGACTACTGGAAAGCCATCCGTAGCTTTAATTATATGGACCTTTGTTGCCTGATGTCTCTGCTTTTTAATATGCTATCTAGGTTTGTCATAGCTTTCCTTCCAAGGAGCAAGCATCTTTTAATTTCATGGCTGCAGTCACCATCTGCAGTGATTTTGGAGCCCAAGAAAATAAAATCTGTCACTTTCACTTTTCCCCTTCTATTTGTCATGAAGTAATGGGACTAGATGCTATGATCTTAGATTTTTGAATGTCAAGGTTTAAGCCAGCTTTTTCACTCTCCTATTTCACTTTCATCAAAAGGCTCTTTAACTCCTCTTTGCTTTCTGCCATTAGAGTGTTATCATCTGCATATCTGAGGTTGTTGATATTTCTCCCGGCAATATTGATTCCAGCTTGTGCTTCATTCAGCTCTGGACTCTGCATGATGTACTTTGATTTGACTTCACATAGAAGTTAAACAAGCAGGGTGACAATACATACCCTTGTCATACTGCTTTCCCAATTTGGAACCAGCCTGTTGTTCCATGTCTGGTTCTAACTGTTGCTTCTTGACCTGCATACAGTTTCTCAGGAGACAGGTTCTTATAGATGCTGGTCTCCAAGTATGACCCCAAGGGACCATGCTTCTAGTACTGTGTCCTGTGCGGCCCATTTTCAAATCAGACCTCGCCTTGTAAGACACTTATAATCAACAGTCATGTTGCTGATTGCTCTGAGGCTGGGTCAGAGAAAGCCTTTCAGCTTTTGCCTTGTCTTCGTGAGAATCTTATTTTGAGGGAAACCAGCTGTAGAGGTTAAACAATGTCCCTTAAAAACTCACGTCCACCCAGAAATTACTTGGAAATGCTGTCTTCACAGATATGATTTGTTATGGGTATCTAGATGACATCATGCTCGATTTAGTTAGACTGGGTCCTAAATCCACTGGTACCCTTGTAAGAGGACAGGACACAGAGAGACACACAGAGAGAAGGCCACGTGGAGTTGGAGGCGAGACTGGAGTGATGCAGCTGTAGGCCAAGGGACCTGAGGACTGCTCGCAGCCCCTAAGAGCTGAAGGATCCCATCCTTCATTTGCTTCTGTTTGTTTCAAAAGTACCTGGTATTTGACAGAGATGTTTTGCAGCTATGCTTTGAGAGCTCTGCAGTGGTCCACTGCCCTGATTGGGGTCAGACTTGACCACAGGAATGTACCTGCACAGATGAAACCTGGCTTGTCTGGAAGTTTTCTCTGCTTCCTTGCTATGCTAAGCTCTCTGCCCAAGGCAGGGATCTGCACTCTGCTAGGCATAATTCCATGCACAAAGAAGTATGGAAGACTATGCCTGCTCCTGCTGCCTCTGGAAACCTCTGCCCCTTTGCTAGAGCCCTGATGTCACATCTTCTCCTACCCCTTAATATTCCCACCTTCCCTTTCCTTTGGGGAGAAGGTGTTTTTAGAGCAGGAACCCTCCCTTATCCATTCTTGATCAATGAATCAAGTTTCTGCTCTGCGATACCAACCTGGTGTTGCTCGACTGGCACTTGCAACTCAGGGCAAAGAACCCACTGAGGGGTTCCTACCCTATTGCGGACTGTTGGCACCACAAGTTACAGAGAGGCAAGGAAGTCTTCTCTTAAAGAACCTCCAGAATGACATTCTGTTGCTTAAGCCACACTGTTTGTGGCAATTTGTTACAACGGCTCTGGGAAACGGTGATATGGAGCAAAGGGCTTGCTGCCCAACATGCATAGAAGTCTATGCTCTGGCACCTGCTTTTGAGAAAGGGAAAAGCTTCATCGAGACAAGGAGACAGGAGGTATGGCTCAAATCTGTGTCCCCAGTAGAAAGATGAGGGGGATATTTAATGAGTTAGGGTTTGGAGGCTGTGAATCAAGGAGAAACATGGTTGTTTACAAAGTTTAAGGCAAGCGATGTGTTCTTACACACAGGTACAAGCCCGCGGCTTGTTTCTTCCTGGGTTGCATGTGCCCATTTACCCAGAGCTGGTATGAAATCTGAGCTGTGATGTCAGAAGACCACCCCACCCATGAGCAAGTCTCTTCTGCACAGACTCTGATTAGCTGTCTTGGCTCCAGCCGGTTTCAGCCACTTCTGTCCTGTTACAAATGAAGTTGATTTCCACAAGCTGCCTCCCTATCTGTCCTCCTGGAAGACAAGGTCAAGAGTTGGTTAGTCACCAATTTCTTTAACCCTCTGGGGCATGGTTTAAGGACACCAGTGGTACCCCAAAATGCTCTGGAGATGCTCAGGCGGGCTGGGTGCAGAGACACATGTGCCCATCTGGATGACCACCAGTGGTGGGCATAAGGCCATCATCTAGACATCTGTTCCAGTGGACTCTTCTTCAGCTGATCCCAGCCAGGATCTGAGTGCACCCAGAATGGTGCTGGAGAAGACTGTTGAGAGTCTCTTGGACTGCAGTGAGATCAAACCAATCAATACTAAAGGAAATCAACCCTGAATGTTCATGGGAAGGGCTGAAGCTGAAGCTCCAATACTTTGGCCATCTGATGCGAAGAGTTGACTCCTTGGAATAGACCCTGATGTTGGGAAAGATTGAAGGTAAAAGGAGAAGGGGGTGGCAGAGAATGAGATGGTTAGAGAGCATCACCAACTTAATGGACATGAATTTGAGCAAACTCTGGGAGATAGTGAAGGACAGAGGAGCCTGACTACTACTGCCCATGAGGTGGCAGAGCCGAACACGACTTAGTGACTGAACAACAGCAAGAACTAGAGACCTAGGTAAGAGCCGCTAGGTGGAGTCTGGTAAACGCACAGAGCTGCGAGAGGCAATGCCCACAGCAGTGATTCTAAGCCATTCGATTCTATGCTGCTTTGTTGTGCAGCCAAGTCTTCATACAGCAACTTTCCATTGACCACTGGCCCTTGGAAACAGGTTTTTCTCGCTTCCTCTTTCTCATGAGAATCAGCTCCCACCTCCCCTGCCAGTCTGAAATTCAGATGAATAATGTTCTCTGTCTCTTCCCACATACCTAATAGACTGGTTCCTCTCTTCAGCTTTACAGCCTGCTTGTGGGGGCAAACGTAACTTAAGAACGCTGTTTTTAATTCTTTCCAAGCATCACGATAACGAATTCAAAACCATGAGCGACACAGGTATGGAGGAGACACGTGGTAAAGGTGGGGAAGAGGCCCCTCTGGGAGGACTCCCTGAGTTTTGAAGGAGGAGCTGGGAGGGCATTTCGGTATGGGAACAGGTGCGGGTGTTAAGTAGTTGCTTCATTTGAGGGACAGATTGAAGGGAAGCTCAGAGTGGCTGCCATGGCCACGTTTTCAGGTGTGCTCCAGGTCAAAACCAAAGCTAGACCATGACAGAAATAGTTTTTCTCTGTGGAGGGGCCGAGGGGCACAGCTGGGGCTCTGTGCTGGCGCTTGTCTGTTTTTAAAAAGAGAGGAGACACATTTTATGCTCATGTAAATTATACATCAAGATCACGACAAAGTACTTGTTTTCAGGCCTGATGGAACGCGTGGTTCCTGCCTGCGGTGTCCCCCTGAGATACAGGCTGCCATTTAAGCATCCTTAATTGGTGATGGGCTGTGATGCGGTTTGTTGCTATTCCCGGTTCCCTGGGGAGAGTCCTTGTTCCATAACATTTGTGATTCTCTGCAGTTTTATTTTTTAATTCGAGGAGCAGATTGATCCTCTGATACGTTCCTTTTCAAGAGAAGAGACATCACAATGGACCTTAATTTAGTCAAGGACATGATCATTAATGTCACTTTTTAAGTAATCAGACAATTCAGTCCTGTCAAGATATACTAGGACTTCATGGTGTGACCTAACCTCCTACTCGAGGAGAAAGATACCTTCTGGCCTTTGGGGACAGTCGGACTGGAGTTCAGTCCTTGTTTTGTTTTCTGGATGTGTGGTCTTGGATTAGTGCTGTGCACTACTTGGAATGCATCATAAGTTCAATACTTGTTGGTCATTATTATTTTCGATACTATTCATTTGCAAAGCACTCAGCAAAGTGAATGGGCAGCTGATAGTTTTCTTTCTCTTTCTCTTGTGTCTCAGACAATTGGCTCTCCTTTGCCCCTTTGGGGAATCACAGACTCTTGGGGCTGGACTGAAGTCCAGCCTTCTGCCTGAATATAAATTCTTTTTTAAAAAAAATTATTTATTTATATTTATTTTTTATTTGGTCTTTAGTTGTGGTATGTGGGATCTTAGCTGTAGCATGTGGATTCTAGTCCCCCGACTAGGGGCCACACCTGGGCTCTCTGCATTGGGAGCTTGCAGTCTTAACTGCTGAACCACCACGGAAGTCTCTGAAGTATAAATTCTTGAATTCTTAGCATCCTTGCCAAGTGGTCTTAGAGATTCTTCTTGATTACCTAACATGATGAGCAACTCACTTCTCCTGAAGACATCCTACTCTCTCCTCAAGCAGCCCTGATTAGGAAATCCAACCCCATCATGAAATCTTTTTTTTTTTTTTTTTTACTATTCTTTACTATTTACTTTACTATTCTTTACTATTGAGCCACCAGGGAAGCCTGAAATCTGTCTTCTTACACCTACTCTGATGAAGAATCAACATATGTTTAGTGAGCAATAAATATTCATTATGTAGGTGGTATTAGGAGAGGATAAAAAATCTGATTGGTGTTCCTTAACCTTAAGGGGCTGCTGCTGCTAAGTCGCTTCAGTCGTGTCTGACTCTGTGCGACCCCATAGACGGCAGCCCACCAGGCTCCCCTGTCCCTGAGATTCTCCAGACAAGAGTACTGGAGTGGGTTGCCATTGCCTTCTCCAGACCGTAAGGGGAGTCTTCTTTTTTTTATTATTATTTATTTATTTTTGGCTGTGCTGGGTCTTCGCTGCTGCGTGGGCCTTTCTCTAGTTGTGGTGAGTGGGGGTTTCTCTCTGGTTGTTGCACACGGGCCTCTTATTGTGGTGGCTTCTCTTGTTGCAGAGCACAGGCTCTAGGGTGCGTGGGTTTCAGTGGTTGTGGCAAGTGGGCTCAGTAGCTGTGGTTCCCAAGCTCTAGAGCAAGGCTCAATGGTTGTGGCGCCCTGTGGGCTTAGTTGCTCTGAGGCATGTGGGATCTTCCCGGACCAGGGGTCCAACCCGTGTCTGCTGCATTGGCAGGTGGATTCTTTACCATTGAGCCACCAGAGAAGCCTGAAATCTGTGTTCCTACACCTACTCTGATGAAGCATCAACTTATGTTTAGTGAGAAATAAATATTCATTGTGTAGATGGTACCAGTAGAGGATAAAAAAATTTAATTGATGTTCCTTGACCTTAAGGGGAGTAAGGAACTATGCCCAAGGGAAGCAAAATGGAAGGGAAGGTAGTGTTTGACACACAAGAGAAGCCCTAGAGCTCGAAGCTCCTCAGAGGATCCAGTCTCCCAGATCCCTGAGCTTCAGGGATAAGGATGACTGTGGGAAGGAGGCAGGGGATTTTTTAAAAATTTTATTGACATATAGTTGATTTACAATGTTGTAATAATTTCTGCTGTATTCTTTCCATTGTGGTTTATCACAGGGTCTTTTTTAAAAAAATTAATTAATTTATTTTAATTGGAGGCTAATTACTTTACAGTATTGTAGTGTTTTTTGCCATACATTGACATGAATCAGCCATGGGTGTACATGTGTTCCCCATCCTGAACCCCCCTCCCACCTCCCTCCCCATTCCATCCCTCAGGGTCATCTCAGTGCACCAGCCCTGAGCACCCTGTCTCATGCATCAAACCTGGACTGGCGATCTATTTCACATATGGTAATATACATGTTTCAGTGCTATTCTCTCAAGTCATCCCACCCTCGCCTTCTCCCAGAGTCCATAAGTCTGTTATTTACATCTGTGTCTCTTTTGCTGTCTCACATATAGGGTCATCATTACTGTCTTTCTAAATTCCGTATACTGTATTGGTGTTTTTCTTTCTGACTTACTTCACTGTGTATAATAGGCTCCAATTTCATCCACCTCATTAGAACTGACTCAAATGCATTCTTTTTAATAGCTGAGTAATATTCCATTGTGTACATGTATCACAGCTTTCTTGCCCATTCATCTGCTGATCGACATCTAGGTTGCTTCCATGTCCTGGCTGTTGTAAACAGTGCTGCGATGATATTGGGGCACACGTATCACAGGGTCTTGAATACAGCTCCCTGTGCCATACAGTAGGACCTTGTTGCTTATCCATCTTAGGTATAATAGCTTGCATCTTCTAATACCAAACTCTAAGTTCTTCCCTCCCCTACCTGCCCTTAGCAACTGCAAGTCAGTTCTCTATGTCTGTGAGTTTCTTTCTTTTTCACAGATTTGTTCATTTGTGTCATATTTTAGATTCCATATATAATGATATCATATGGTGTTTGCCTTTCAGGATCTTGCAGGATTCTTGATGGAGCTATATGTCTAGTAACTCAGGCTCCTGAGTCAGTACAGAACATTCTTAAGGAAAAAATTTTTTCCTTTATTATTAAAATAATTCACCTGAGTCGGACACGACTGAGCAACTGAACTGAACTGAACTGAACTGAAGGATTATGACTGTGGTGCCTTAGCCCAAGAGCTCTAGAAAACAGGTCCGAAGCAAAGCTTATGGGCTAAAGCCGGGGGACTGGCAAACTTTGGCCTGTGTCACCTGGTTTGTATAATCTGTGAATTAAGAAACCTGACAGCTCAGTGATTTCAAGCAGGGTTATCAAACTATGGGCCAGATGCATCCCCTTATTGCCTGTGTTATATGATCCATGAGCTAAGAATGGTTTTTCCATTTTTAAATGGCTGAAAAAAGATGAAAAAAGAATTTTGTGACATGTGCATATTAACATGAAATTCAAATGTCAGCATCCAGAAATAACATTTTATTGACCAGTCACATCCACTCATTAACAAATTGCATTGCCACCTGTTTTCAGGCTGTGAGGGTGAAGCTGAGTCGTTGTGATAGAGACCATGTGGCCTGTAGAAGCTGAGATGTTTACTGTCTGGCCATTTACAGAGAAAGCTTGGTGGGAAAGTGGAGAGTGGTGAAATACCAAGGGGAAAAGGAGAATTGAGAGAGGCAGCCAACGACAGTAAACACAAGCTGGTGTTTGCCAGAGTGGGTCAGAGTTTGTAAGGAATACAACACTGTAGGACACCATTGGAGCAGAGGCACAGAATCACAGCAGCTCAGAACCATCCAGAGCAGGGTGGGGAGGCTGTGGGGAGGGCGGTAAGAGGTGGGAGGCGTTTACCAGTTGGCTCCTTCGTTTCTTGGCTGTTGGGTGTTAACAATCCTGCATTTCTGTGCTCTGTTTCCTGACCGATCCAGGGAGGTGCTGGGAGCAACAGAGCTTCTGTAATGTGGTCTGGCAAGTGTGTCAGTCATGCTGCAGGAGGAGTTCCTAATTGATGGCATCAAACGTGGTGGCAGGGGCTTCCCCAGTGGCTCGGCTGTAAGGACTCCGCCTGCAATGCGGGTGACCCAGTAGAGACAGATTCGATCCCTGGGTTGGGAAGATCCCCTGGAGGAGGAAATGGCAACCCACTCCAGTATTCTTGCTTGGAGAATCCCATGGACAGAGGAACCTGGCAGGCTAATGTCCATGGGGTTGCAAAGAGTTGGACATGACTGAGTGACTAAGCATGCAAAGGCAGCTGTGCTGTATAGCAAAGAAAATGGCATGAACCCTCCCTAGGAAGGCTCTAGAGAGCAGGGGTGGGGGAGAGAGAGGTGGGTGGAAAGGCCTGGAGAAGTGCATAAACAGGGTCTAGAGCATGGAATCAGTTCTAGTACCCAGCCTCTTGTCAGTTGCACGAAAGAGATCAGGTGAGGCTTGCTAGAATTAAAACCATATGAAGTCTGGGCACAGGGGGATACTTGGGATGTGGGTGAGGTAGAAGAAAGGGAGCTCTTGGAGAGTTTGGAAAAACTCTTTTTAACTTAATCTCACCAGCATTCCAGGCCCCAGGGATGTCAGAAAGGAAAAGCAAGCTCTCACCACATGGAATTCGTTTAATTACTTTTAGAGAACCTTTGGTTCAAGGAGCTGATAGGCTAACTGAGAAGAGATTAGATTAGGGGCAAAGTCTGTAGATGTGGAAGATATAGTTGGCTTCCAGGTGGCACTAGTGGTAAAGAACCCACCTGCCAATGCAGGAGATGAAAGAGACGAGGGTTCAATCCCTGGTTCGGGAAGATCCCCTGGAGAAGGGAATGGCGGGCCAGTCCAGTATTCTTGCTTGAAGAATACCACAGACAGAGGAGCCTTCTGGGCTACAGTCCATGGGTTTATTCCCCCCTGAAAGTGTTAGTTGCTTAGTTGTGTCTGAGTCTGTCCATGGGATTCTCCAAGCAGGAATACTGGAGTGAGTTGTCATGCTCTTTTCCAGGGGATCTTCCCAACCCGAGGATTGAACCTGGGTCTCCTGTCTTGCATGCAGATTCTTTACCGTCTGAGCTACCAGGGAAGTCTAGAGAGCCACGAGTAGTGTTGTATTGGTCATCAAGGAGCAGATATATTGGGTTTTACTTTAAGATGTTACCAACATTTTGGCCAACCCAATACATAGCAATGTACAGTGTAGGTTTATTTTTTAAGCCTCTATTTTTAAATTCAGAACAGTTTTCAATTCATAGCAATATTGAACAGAAGGAGCAGAGGTTTCTCATTTGTCTCCTGTCCCCACATGTGCATAGCCTCTTCCATTATCAACATCCCCCATCAGAGTGTAAATCTGTTATAACTGAAGATCCTACACTGACATATTGTTGTCACCCAAATTCCACAGTTTACGTTAACTTTCGTTCTTGGTGTTGCACAATCTACTGGCTTGGATAAATGTACGTGTGTCCATAATTGTAATATCACAAGAGTATTTTCACTGCCCTAAACATCCTATGCATTCTGTGTATTCATCCCTTCCTCTCTCCTAAACTCTGGCAACCCCTGATCTTTTTATGAACTCTATAGTTTTACCTTTTCCAAGTTGATGTATAATTGCGTACTGGAATTATAGAATATCTATGCTTTTCAGGTTGGCTCTTTCCACTTAGTAGTACGCACTTAAGTTTCCTCCATATCTTTTCATGGATTGATAGCTCATTTCTTTTTAGCACTGGGTAGTATTCCACTGTCTGAATGTACTACGGGAAATCTCTCTACTTACGTACGGAATGACATCCTGTTGGTGGTTGTTCAACAGTTAGCTGTGATTTTGGTGTTTCTGGAAGAAGGGGTGAGCTCACGTCCTTCTATTGCTCTGCCTTGTCTCTGGAGCCAGCATTCATGTTTCTGATGTGTGGTGATGCTGATCCTTTAGCTTCCGCCGCTCACGTCTTCAGATCAGACTCAGGACCGGGGCCGATCTTTCTCTTCCTTTCCCTTTGTGCTTTGTCTAGTGCACTTGCTCACAGGATGCCGTGTGCAGAGACGCTGTGCCCTGTGGTCTGCAGCCTGGCAGAAGGGCATCTTGGTTGCCTCCAACTTCAGGTCACTTCTTCCTCATAGCCTCAATCTCCTGCCTGTTAAGTGTTAGCTTGAACAGGTCATCTTTATGTTGTTGTTTTTTTCCCAGCTCTAATGTATTTCTTCCAGAATGCCCAGACTAAATATGGTACCCAGGCTGACCTAGGTAGGTCCTTGGCAATGGGAAATGTTGATAATGGGACAGGTAACTGTGGACGCCTTTTCTGTGCAGCTCGAATTCACAGGCTGATGATTGCTGTTTTCTGAATTTCATAAAGGAGCCCTAATGCCTAGGGAGCTCTGTGCTGTCAGCTTCATTTCTTTAGTGATAAGGTTTCTGTTTAGAAAAAACCAAAACAAATAAGAAACAAGTCAAGTTTAAATAAAAAGTGTAAAACACCACAGAACCAATGTATTTTTGCTAGATGATGCATAATCCCGCAACTGTCTGAATGGATTTAAAGACTTCAGGGAGACTATTTATGGTATTTGTGAACACTCTTGCCAGCGCTGGTAAAATTATGAAATTTAACAAGGAAAAAAATTGCTTTGCCTGTTTAGCAAATAATAAATCAAATAACTCCCACACTGAACCAAAAGCCAAGAAGGAGAGAGAGCAAGCCATACAGAGAGGAAAACAAGGAATAATGAAAAGGGCCCTGGGCAAGTCCACAAAACAGCGATGAAATGAGATTTTCTGCAGGAGCTCCTGCCCTTCAATAAGGGGTGAGAGTCGGTGACGCCAGGGTTGTCATCGTTCAGTCGCTCAGTTGTGTCTAACTCTTTGCGACCCTACAAACTGCAGCACATTGGGCCTCCCTGTCCTTCACTGTCTCCCTGAGTTTGCTCAAACTAATGTCCATTGAGTGCGTTAGAGATGCCATCCAACCATCTCATCCTCTGTTGCCCCCTTCTCCTCCTGCCTTCAGTCTTTCCCAACATCAAGGTCTTTTCCAATGAATCGGCTCTTTGCATCAGGTGGCCAAAGTATTGGAGTTTCAACTTCAGCATCAGTCCTTCCAATGAATATTCAGGGTTGATTTCCTTTAGAATGGACTGCATTGGTCTCCTTGCTGTCCAGAGGACTCTCAAGAGTCTTCTCCAACACCACATTTCAAAAGCATCATTTCTTCGGCACTCAGCCTTCTCTTTGGTCCAACTCTCACATCCGTACATGACCACTGGGAAAACCATAGCTTTGACTAGACAGACCTTTGTTGGCAAATAATAAATCAAATAACTCCCACACTGAACCAAAAGCCAAGAAAGAGAGAGAGCAAGCCATACAGAGAGGAAAACAAGGAATAATGAAAAAGGCCCTGGGTAAGCCCACAAAACAGCAATCAAGTGCAGGAGGCATAGGTCCCATCACCCCCTGCAGTGGATGACAGCGATAATAACTATGGCCTGTGTTCCCGTGTACCTGTTCCAACCCAGACCTTGGGCTGATCGCTTCTGATGTGTTAACTCCCCCGTAATTTCCAGCTGAACTCCCTGGTCTCTGATCTCTGCAATTCTGGCTCTGCACCACGCAACACCCCTGCCTGTTCTCCTGCTCTTTCACCCATGCCAGTGGGTTTCCTTGGTGACACCATTGTCACAGCAGGCAGGTAGCTAGGTATGAGCAGAGAAGCGGGGGCAGTGGCCAGGAGGCAGGAAACCATGAATCTTGTAAACAGTGGGCGTCTATAGACAGACAAAGGAAAGCAGGAACCTCCAGACTGACAGGAAGCCACATTTTTTGGGTGATGAGTGTCCTGGAAGCAAAGAAAAGTGAGGAAAGATGGGAATGTTCTGTGTCCAAATGTAACCTTTGCCCATATGCTCTCATTACAATAAGATTAATCTTATCTTACAGATAAGAAATATCCATCATGTACTGAGGACGCCATGACACTTTTGATCTAAGCTAAATAAGGACAAAATCCTTCCTCCTGGTAGACAGAGGTGGAGAGGAGCCTGGTAGACTACAGTCCATGGGGTTGCAAAGGGTCAGACACGACTAAGCGACTGAAGACCCACACATATCCCCTTCTCCCCTCGCAAAAATGGAGCCGGGATGAAAATCAGGGAGTATGACCCCAGGCTCCTCCTTCCCCAGTGATTATTCCACCCCTTCATTTGTATGCCCCCCATAACCAGCTTGCCAAAGAAACCCAGGGCAGCAACTCCTCACCTGCCTGCCGGCTCTCCCTCTGAGGGTGTGCTTTTGTGCTCCATCGCTTCTGTCCTGTCTGACTCATTGCGACCCCATGGACCGTAGCCCACCAGGCTCCTCTGTCCATGGGGTTCTCCAGGCAAGAAGACTGGAATAGGTAGCCATTTCCCTCTCTAGGGGATCTTCCTGACCCAGAGATTGAGCCTGCATCTCTTGCATTGCAGGGGGATTCTTTACCACTGAACCATGAGGAATATTCTTGCTTAAATAAACTCTCACTTTGCTTTCTTAACCTTCTTGCTTCACCTCCAAATTCTTTCACAAGGCAGAAGGAACCTTACGTTCACCAGGAACACTGATCAATCTGAGGGGAGAATGTGTTTGTTTCATGTGATTGTCCTTGCCCTGAGTAGAGAGTTAGGTCTGAATTGCAGGCTCAAAATGGCCTTGATGGGATAGCTTGCAGAGTCCTTTGATGTAATAAGGACAGCTGATGTTTATGAAGGACTGTGTACCGCACCCTGCGCTTGCTACCTTAAAGCGTGACCTCTTCTCATCCTCATAGCAGCCCCTGGAGGCAGGCAGTTTTGCCTCTGCTTTCATGTAGGGGGCTGAGGATTGAAGCGGTTATGCTACTTGCCCAAGATCACAGCCAGAAAATGGTCAAAGTGGGTTTTGAACAGGGGTCAACCTGACACCCCAGTTATGCACTTCAAACCACATGCTTTTACTTGGGGAGGCCCCTGAAGCCAGGAGTAGAGAGCTCTACTGCGGTTAATGTGGATTAATGCGGGGCTAGGGTACATATGCAGGAACTGTCTGTCAGGCCCTGGAACATAATCCTAAACAGTCTTCCCTGCTTTTGCTGAAAATCTATTTTCTCGGTTGTTTAGGAATGAATTGAAGTGGAAATGACACTAATGGCGGGCAAGGTGGAGCGATAATGTAATGGAAAACAGAACTTAAAGGACATTGCAGAAGCGATGCTGTACTCTATCCACTTAAAAGCAAACAGTCAAATGATGCGAAGCATTCTAAAGGATTCCCATAAAGCACGTGTGCATGTGCAAGTCCACATGTTTCTACGCAGTGCACAGCAGACAAGCCTGTGGGTTCTAGAAATAGTCCATATGATAAATGGTCTCTGTCTACATATATTGGAAGCAACAATGCCAAATTATTTGGACAGGTTTGCCAACAGATGCGATATGTTTAGCTAAACAGATACTAATTTTCCAGCTCTTTGACCTGCTGAAAAATTATATCCTGTTGGAGATACACTTGGGACTTCCCTCATAGCTCAGTTGGTAAAGAATCCGCCTGCAATGCAGGAGACTCTGGTTCGATTCCTGGGTCAGGAAGATCTGCTGGAGAAGGGATAGGCTACCCACTCAAGTATTCTTGGGCTTTCCTTGTGGCTCAGCTGGTAAAGAATCTGCCTGCAATGTGGGAGACCTGGGTTTGATCCCAGGGTTGGGAAGATCCCCTGGAGAAGGGAAAGGCTACCCCCTCCAGTATCCTGGTTTGGAGAAAAAAAGCTGATGCTCCTTTTTTTCAAACAGGGTGAAATTCAAGACATGATTCAAACAGAGTGAAAACTCTTCTGCCACATACCATGTTCTTTGATTAGAAAATATCCACACTGTTTTTGATGATGTAGATTTTAAAAAGACTGTTTCATATAATGCAGTAATAAAGACACTTCTTATATTTAAAAATTCTATGTTTTTTTCAGTATTTTGAACCATTTATCATTTCTGGGACAGGTTTTGGAATTTGTGATCTGCCTTTTGGAAAGGTATTTTTCTCGAGCACTTCTGAAGAATCTTCTTATACCAAGCACCTGGCTTGAAATGTTGCTAGGTTACAAAGTAAAGTCACTCGGGTGTAGTCCGAGATACATGCTGCTTTTGTGGGATGTATGATCATGATTTGGAATTCCTAGTGATTTGAAACTTTGCTGTCAGTCTCAGCTGGAGCTTTATTTTGGTCTATGAAAAGTGAATTTCTCAACCTTGACACTGTTAACACATTGCTGTTCAGTTGCTAAGTCACGTCCAACTCTTTGCGTCCCCATGGACTGGAACATGCCAGCCTTCCCACATTAGACTGGATCATCTTTTTTTTTTTGCCATGTGTGTCTGTCTTGTATATGGTAGGATTTTCAGCTTTGTTGTGGCCTTTGCAGGCTAGATGCCAGTAATGCTTCCCCAGTTGGGACAATGAAAATATCTCCAAAGGCTGCCAACATGGCTCACCTTCTCCCTTGCCTGGTTGGGAATCATTGATAGCTTCAGAAGTCAGATGTCTGCGAAGCTCTGTGTGTTGCCCTGATTTTATGGATAGTTACAGAGTATTTTACATGCGCTTTCCCTTAGCAACCTGCTATTAACGTAAATATTCTTATTTGTAATTCTGGCAATAGCCTGGCAATGAAGATTAATAGAGGGGGAAAAAAGCAAAAAACATGCTTCTGCAGTGTTGCAGCATGCTGAAGTACATGCCGTTGAGGTGTCAGGAAAGGAGATGATGATAAACAGAGTAACTTCCAGTTAAACACTGCGCTCCCTGCTTCCTGTTCATAGTGTCCCTCACCAGAGCTTATCCTTGTGGATCAATTAACTCTGTGTTTCTCTTTAACCTTCATTGATGTCACTGACGGTTGGCTCTCCAGTATTTTAGTTTTTATTCTTGCTATCAATAAAGCTTTGCTGCTGGTGCTGCTGCTGCTGAGTCACTTCAGTCGTGTTCGACTCTGTGCGACCCCATCGACGGCAGCCCACCAGGCTCCCCTGTCCCTGGGAATCTCCAGGCAAGAACACTGGAGTGGGTTGCCATTTCCTTCTCCTGCTACTGCTAAGTCACTTCAGTCGTGTCCGACTCTGTGCGACCCCATGGACGGCAGCCCACTAGGCTCCGCCATCCCTGGGATTCTCCAGGCAAGAACACTGGAGTGGGTTGCCATTTCCTTCTCCAACATGTGAAAGTGAAAAGTGAAAGTGAAGTTGCTCAGTCATGTCCGACTAGTAGCGACCCCATGGACTGTAGCCCACCAGGCTCCTCTGTCCGTGGGATTTTCTAGGCAAGAGTACTGGAGTGGCTTGCCATTGCCTTCTCCGTTTCCTTCTCCTACCTACTAGTAATTAAAAGTATCAGTTTGTTTTCCATTCCATATATCTGACTGACTTCCTCTTGGGTGGATGGAAAAAAATCTATTTGACTTTCATGGGGCTAAGATTATACTGCGGTGTCTTTTGCATGGCAACTCTAGTACAAGTAAAATCATAGAGTTTTAGCCTATACAGGTGAACGATAACATTAAGGACAAAAAAAAGATACATACTCAATTAATAGATTGAGAATAATCTCTTCAGTTAGACTTCAGAACACACCTCTGATTTATAGGATGATATAATGTGGACTATGAATCTAAGAGTTTTTTAGTTCCAGAGAACTACTATGACCTCCCTCACTTTGTAAATGGAAAAGTTGTCAGGTTAGAAAAAAAGTGATGCTGTCAAGACCATATGACCAGATAGTTCCAGAACTAGGACTGGAAGTCTATGTGGAAGATTGCAGTGATGGCTCTAATTCAGAAGTTGGCAGACTCCAGCCTTGGAGCAAATCTGGCCTGCTGCCTCTTTTTCTAAATACAGTTGTATTGGAACTCGGCCACACCCATCAATTTACTTATGATGTTTGGCTTCTTTCTTGCTACAATCACAGAGTTGAGTATGGCCCAAGAAGTAAAAAATATTTACCATAGTTCTAGATGAGGGTATGGTTTTTCCAGTAGTCACGTATGGATGTGAGAGTTGGACTGTGAAGAAAGCTGATCGCTGAAGAATTGATGCTTTTGAACTGTGGTGTTGGAGAAGACTCTTGAGAGCCCCTTGGACTGCAAGGAGATCCAACCAATCCACCCTAAAGGAGATCAGTCTTGGGTATTCATTGGAAGGCCTGATGTTGAAGATGAGAGTCCAATACTTTGGCCACCTGATGCGAAGAGCTGATTCATTTGAAAAGACCCTGCTGCTAGGAAAGATTGAAGGTGAGAGGAGAAGGAAATGACAGAGGATGAGATGGTTGGATGGCATCACCGACTCAGTGGACATGAGTTTGGGTAGGCTCCAGGAGTTGGTGATGGACAGGGAGGCCTGGTGTGCTGCGGTTCATGGGGTCACAAAGAGTTGGACACGACTGAGTGACTGAACTGAACTGAACTTTTACAGAAAGAGCTTGCATAGACTTGGACTAATTCTTCATTCTCTTTGCTATTACAGTGCCCTCTTTCCCCACTTCCTGACTCTGGACTCAGCCACATGACTTACTTTGGTCCTGCTTGATCTCGTGCCTCTGCTTTTGCAATGAAAAATGCCCAAACTAGCCTGCTGGAGGGTGACAGAGCTGTGGAACAGAGTCAAGTCATTTGAGTCCTCCCGAGCAAGGCCAGCCTCCATCCCTGGCTGCTGAGCAAATTCCAGACAGGTGATTGGGGTCATCCAACAAGCAATAAGTGCTTATTGTTGATGCAAAAATAATTGTGTCTTATGAAGTGGATATACTTCTCTTGAGACTTAAGTATTAATTAAGGACTCAGAATTTAGAGATGTAAACCTGGGCTGGGTCCTGATCAGCCACTTTTTAACTGCGTGACCTTGTTACTTCTTAAATCATGTTGCTTCTCAAATCTTTCTTGTTTTCAGTGTTTGTGGTAGATATTCCTGATTTCCTGACATCTGGTTTCTTTTCTCCTTTGTTCAAACAGCAGGGTTGTGTTTCTCTGCCTTCTTGAAGATGGGCATGGCTCTATGGATTTCTGTGGCCGACAGACTGTGGGTGACAGTAAGTGTATTACCTCTGGGTGGAAGCATCAATTGTGAGCATCAGTGCTCACTCTCCATTAATTCCAACCCCCGTGTAGCATCTGTGGAAGAATGGGCTGATGGAGGTCAATGATGATTGGTCATTGTTGATGGTCAATGCAGAGGTTGAGCCACCATATGGTGGACAGCTTCCTTGGGGAGTCGTCTGGACTCACAGGGTCTTGGCATGAGTGAGAACTTAACTTTTGTTGGGTTAAGTCACTGGAGTTTGAAGGGTGCTTGTTATGACAGCTGAGTGAATGATTTTTTGAGAATTAAATTTTTTTTTTTCTGAAATGAAAATCACTGCAAATGGAAAAAGTTTTGGTAGAAAGAATGGGATCACTGTAAGTTAATCAGCAACCATTTATCAGAGATCAACCCTGTGCCAAAGAGTAATGGGGAAAACAATGCAACTCCTGGGATCAAATTGAAGAATCACTGCTAAATAAGCTGCTTGACCTGTGGTGGAACTGACTTCATCCTTTGGAGCTTCTGTTTCTAAAAAGATTGGGACAAACCTATTTGTCCTTTTCAGGATGTGATATGATGGTGATGTTTCCAGGGTCTTGGATGAACCGTGGAGACTATTATGTGCAAGGTAAACAGGGTGGAATGTTCTGGGGTCTAGATCAGGCTGGAATGCCCAGTAGCCCACTGGGCCATGGAATCTGGGTTGTAGCTGGGGAGAACCTGGGTAACTTCCAGAACTCTGAAGGTCATGAGGCCAGTGCAGGGGAACAAGGACAGGTAGGGGACGTGGGTGGGCACATCAGGAGCCACAAGAGGCAGAGTAGAGGGAAGAGCAGGGCTTTGGAGTCAAAGAGGCCTAGGTCTGTACCACGGATCCGCTGTTTTCTTACTTGCTGTGTGACCATGGCGACTTATCTAACTTCTCTGGGCCTTCATTTCCTCACCTGTGAAGTAGAGAAAACAATAGTGTCAACCTTGTAGGGTTGTTGGGAAAAAAAAAGAGAGGATAACTGGCAAATACTTGGCAAATACTTTATTGAATGCCATTCTTACTGTTTTGTTGGTGTTAATTTAGAAACTTAGAGGATGTGCAGGCCTGCCCAATTCAAGTGGTGTCCATCTGGAACATATCCATCCAGTACACATGGCTAGGGTTTCTTAAAAGGAATATACTGGGGGAGAGAGGTGGGGTGGGCTTCCAGTCTTTTACTTGGCTACGGTGATGGGGAGGCTGCCTGGCTAGTATTGAGACCTTAAGGGAATAATATTTTGACAATAGACTGAACTTGCCGAGTAATAATAAGTTCCTTGCCTGATGATGCTAAGCAGAACAAAACCCTGTGGGGACCATGAAACCCAAGGAACCTAATTTGATCCTGCCTGAATGTCTCTGTAACGGATATGTGAATGCCTACTCATGATCTCCTGTATCTCTTAGCCCAGTGGAATTCAATGTGAACTTGAAATCTCTTAATGGCTTTAAAGTTTTAACTTCTTTTAGGGCAGAAAAAAGCAGAAATAAAAACTTCTTAATTTATTCTCTTCTTGTTGCATAAAGGTAAGGATCTTGTGCAGATTAAATTATGTAGCAGCTTTCCATTTCTAGTTGGGCAATATTAGCAATATGGCAATCATGAAAAAGAACAATTAGATTTTATACGTGATGTACATGTTCCAAATGAACACCTCTGGTCTCTTCTTTTAGTTGTTACGTGCCTCTGGGGTTTTAGCTTATTGGAAGGATCAGGAAGCAATATTCTAAGTGGGCCAAGTTCCAGAAAGGGAGGATGGGAGGAGGAAAGCTTTTTCCTTTGCATTTCCCTGGTAAGTACCGTGTGGGATGCATTTATATAAAATGACCAACTTAGCTGTAAGCAAGGACTAGCAGAGGAGCTGATGAGAGTCTTATGGTGAGGCAGAACACACTGCTGAAGGCTCTGAAAGTGTCCTCAGCTCAAGAGCTACTAGTCGGCATTTGGGGGGCCCTTTCAAGTTTATAGTTATGTTCTGGGCAGCAGAATTATAGACTACTTGGTTAAAGATGTTGCAATTAAATTTGCTTGAAATGAACAGTTAGTGTGTCATGTCTTTAGGAGGGGAGAAAAAAACCCTTTTCATAACAAGAGAAAGATACCCGCAAATTAATTTTCTAATTCATTCTTGTCGTGGATTTCACCCATTTCTGAGAACCAAGGTATAAAACTCAAAGAACTGAAATAATGAAACAAAAACTCTTGCGATTTTTGAGCTCATGTGATGGGACTGAATTCACTTTGGAAGTCTTTGAGTCTATGAGTATTCCTCTCCATTGCCAAGTTGATAATGCATTCAGAGTAGATATTAAAAATACTTTTATGCTTAAAACATTGAAGCAGATGTGGCTCTGGTTGTGTATTGGGTTTATGAGTTGAATTCATGCTGTCAGCCTCAAAAGACTCTTATTACCATCTAGGAATTCAGATAGCTGTTTTAAAGAATTTTCCAAAAATGTAAGCAATATTATCAAATAAAAATGCCTTGTGTTTGGAGATATGACTTCTAAGGACAGAGTTTATTTTTTTCCTTTTATTTTTCTTTTCTTCACTTCTCTTTTTTTATGTCTTTTCAGTTATTTAGGGGTTTGTGATCTTTTTGAAATGTTTTTCTAACTTAGTTTAAATTTTAGATGAAATTATTTTGCTTTGGGGACCTGACGAATGGTCTCAGGGTACAACTTGCTTTGTTCTGGCTTCAGAAAAATACAGAAGATACTGCAGCACTGCTTTGAAGCCTAATTAATGCAATTAAATTGCTTTTAAACTCCCAAGACAAAAGCATCTAGATAAATATGAAACAGTGAGCCAAATACTTGTCCTTTATAACTCAGTAGAAGTGTGAACACATCTTGACACTGGAAAACCATGTGACTTTCAGTAGAAACCCAGAAGTTGCCAGACTGCTAGTCTATTTGCAGCTAAGACATCAAAGTGTGTGTGTGTATGTATGTGTGCATGCATGTATATTTGCATATTTTCAAGCAAAATTTTGTTATATTAAGACAAATTCCTTGAATCTCTTTAACTGTTCCCGAGTCACGCCATTATGATTGTTACAGGCATTATCCTTGATTTCCATATTCTGTATATAAGATCACAGAAAACGAGTTCAAAGCAGAAAAAGCCAAAGCAGTTTGCAATTCTAGGCTTGATTGGTTGGCTTTTGGAATTAGATCCAAGGGGAAGGGAAGTGGGATTTATATTTTGAGTAGCCTTGAGACCCAAACACTGAACTCAGGGAAGGGCATTGAAGCAAAGGCCTGGGGATGCCTCTGCTCCTATCTTGGCAGCTCAGGATGGCTTCCCAGTGGTTTCCCAAACCTCCAGGGCCAGAGGCAGCTCAGAGGAAAACCAGTGTACACACTGCCCAACTGTGAACACCACCTTAAAGTCTGTGACAGACACTGTGACAAAGAGGCTCTTAGGTGGAAAACTGTAAAGCTAATAAGCGAACGTGCCGGAGGGACTTGGATTTCTGAATATATGCAATGTAAGAACTGGCAGATGCTGAACGGCTGTTTTTCCCAACACAATCAATGCTTTAGTCTCAATGTACGTAGTTAATTGGTGCCCAGTCCTTCCTTTGGAAGCCAGCACGAAGCTTCTTTCATGATCCCGCATTAACCACTGGTGAAGGTTTTATCTCCCAAGGGCTTGGCTTTTGGTGGCCCTAGAAATGCTGCCCACCAGCCCAGGACTCATAACAAGAGAGGCCATTTATCATCAAAGAAAAGCAGGTTTCCAGTGTTGTTGGAGCTGACTTCATTCTGGTTGGTCTCTGTGACTGTGTCTTGCTCTGCTGTCTCCTGAGCCTTCTCAAAGAAGTGCCTCGTGTGATTGACCCCTTCTAAACCTTCATATTAATCTAAATTACATCGAGTTGCTGGCTTCTAAGTATGACTCCTTTTTATGTGATTTTAAACACTCTAGAGTATCATAAACCTAGGAGTAGACTGACTGAATTGTGGAGGGGAATTTTATGTATTTGTCCTTGTGATACTCTGAGTTTTCCCCAGGAATTTGTAGGTTTTCCTTTTTAAAGAATTTTACCTTTGAGACTCCTTTATTTGAGAATTGTTACAGTATTCACTGTTCGACCCAAATTAGTCTTTAACCTTGAGGGCAGAGGCAGTGCATTTAATTTTTTTGGTAAGTGAGGTCACACATGTTCCACAGTGGGGAATTCTTTTTGTGTGTATGTTGGGAGGGGTGGGGGGGCTTGGTAAAGGGCAACAGCATTTATTTCTTCTTCAGACATGGTGGGGGCCAGACCCCTCACCAATACAGTACTCTGGGGAGACTGAGGCTCCTGCCAAGGGCAGACATCCAGGATCTTTGTGCACCAGTGGCATGCAGGGACGCCAGCTCCACACCACAGGGCTGGAGACCAGACCTGGGGATGGGCAGGTGACAGGTGCTTCCAGTCCTGCTGCTTCTCCCTCTGTTTTAGAGCCCTCTCCCCTATGCTCCCAGGACCCCAGGGCTCTTGCAAGGGGTCCTGAGTGGCTCTGGCTTTGGATGACAGGCTGTGGAAAGAACGTGAGAAAATCAGTAAATGGAAGAGCAGCCTACAACTCTCATCTGCTTTTACCTGAGAGGAAACGCAAATACAAGTTCTTTCTCAGAAAATTATGGCAAAAGATACCTTTCTCTGAAGAAAAGCTATGACAAACCTAAACAGCATATTAAAAAGCAGAGACATCACTTTGCTATGGCTTTTCCAATGTGAGAGTTGGACCTTAAAGAAGGCTGAGTACCAATGAACTGATGCTTTCAAATTGTGGTCCTGGAGAAGACTATCGAGAATTCCCTGGACAGCAAGGAGATCAAACCAGTGAATCCTGAAGGGAATATTCAGTGGAATATTCAGTGGAAGGACTGATGCTGAGGCTGAAGCTCCAATACTTTGGCCACCTGATGCGTGCTAAGTTGCTTCAGTCGTGTTCGACTCTTTTTGACCCTATGGATTGAGCAACCTGCCAGGCTCCTCTGTCCATGGGATTGTCCAAGCAAGAATACTGGAGTGGGTTGCCACTTCCTCCTCCAGGGGCTCTTCCTGACCCAGGGATCAAACTGGAGTCTTCTTAAGCATTAGCAGGTGGGTTCTCTATCACTAACCCCACCTGGGAAGCCCATGAAGAGCCGACTCATTGGAAAAGACCCTGATGCTGGGAAGGATTGAGGGCAGGGGGAGAAGGGAGCCACAGAGGGTGAGATGGGTGGATGGCGTACACTCAATGGAGTTGAGTTTGAGCAAGCTCTGGGAGATAGTGAAGGACAAGAAAGCCTGGAGCACTGCCCTCCATGGGGTCAGAAATAGTCGGACACAACTGAGCAGCTGAACCACAGCAACCTGCCACCCACAGAATTGATTCCTAAAGTCTGTGGTGTCTCCAGAAAACCAGCTGAGTCTCCATGGAGACAGGAAAACAATCAGTTTTGAATGCCATCCGATCTGGGTGCCTGCTGGGGCTCAGCCAGGGCCACCAGCAAAGTTCCTGAAAGAGGTGGTCCTGACAGGTGGCATGGGTGATGGGTGGGCAGAGAAGTGACGGGGGGCGGTGAAAATGGGTCTAGGGTCGATATGCAGGGTGACCCCAGACCCCTGCCTCTGCCTGCCACTCTGTCTGGTACCACCTCAGTGAAAAGCAAAGCACCAGTTTCCTGCCCTCGACTGCTAATCCTCACTGCAGCACCATTTCCTTCAGGGTGGCCGCAGCCTGGACTGAGGCTCTGCCCCCTCGGCACCCAGGGTGGTGCCTCCAGAGAAGGGGGAGAACCCATTGGAGGCTAGGCTGGTCTCTTTAGAAGCCCCGCGACCTTGCCTGGGGACCCAGGCTGCCTGACTTCCCCTGTGATCTCAGAGGAGAGTAGCGTGTTCAGGTCTGGGGACAGCAGGCAGTGGGTGCTTCTGACTTTGGCTCGCGTGCTCAGGAAGCGGATTAGTTCATGCGCTCACAGAATTTAGAGCTAGAAATACTGTAGAGGAGTTTCAGCCATGCCTCTGACTTTTAGTCCAGAGGACCTGGAACAAGAATGGGCCTTGCTTTAGAGATGGTCATATTCAAGCTGGGTCTTAAAGGCTGAGGGGGAATCTGTGACAAATACAAGAGAATTGGATGTTCAGGTGGGCACCGGGAATCAGGCGTGCAGAGTCAGACTCCAGGAAGCTCCTCCTTCCTTTCTCTCTCCCTTCCCCCTCCCTCCCTTCCTCCCTCCTCCCTTCCCCTCCCTCCCTTACTTTCTTCTCCCTCCCTCCATCTCTCCTGCCCTGTTTTCCTTCTTGTCTTTGTTTGGGAAAAAGAGTTTCGGACCCTGGGGCTGCTGGAACCTGAGTAACCTTGAAGTAGCTTTGACTCTGGGGTGCGACCAGGGGCTATGACCCAGATAACCCTTCTCCTGAAGCTTGGGTGGTCCCAGAGGTGGGGTTCTGTTGGAGATGCAGCAGCCTGCAGGGGTGGGGGTGTGGTGAGGCAGTAAAGATGAAGAGCCAGGATTTTGGTAGCTAAGAGTCACCATTATTTTTTAAGTTTTGTTAAGATATGGCTGATAAGTAAAAATTATTAATATATGTATTTAAGGTGTGCAACTCGATGTTTGGATAGATGCAGACGTTGTGATCATCGAAGTCTAGTGAGTTCACATGTCCATCTGCTCCCAAAATTACTGTTTGTGTGTGTGTGTGTGTGTGTGTGATGAGATCTAGTCTCTTAGCAAATATGAATTCTTTCTATGAAGTTTTGGTCCCAGAGAACCCCTCTGAATGAACCTTGTATCCATGGAACAGTGCTTACTGAACTCTTTAACCCGAGGAAAATACTGCAGGAGACAGGGAGAACCAAGACATACTCAAGGAGGTGATTGTCTCGGAGGGACTGAAAGATGGAAAAACAGAACCCTTCAGTCCAAATAAAAGGCGCATGAGATTCAAGGCACTCACATGACGGAGGATCAGGGATGGCTTCACAGATGAGAGCACTTGCAATTGAGCCTGGAGGAGTGTGTGAACTTTCAAGAGGTGGGGGTGATGGTGGGGTGGCCCTAGCCCAGAAGGAGCCTGTGCAAAGGAAAACTCAGGAAGGCACATTAAGGGAAAAGCAGAGACCGAACATTTCATTTTATAATATTCCATTTTGCAGTATAGTCTAAAGTAGGGGAATAATGTGAAGTAGGACTGGAAGACTGGTGTCTTTATTTTGGAGGTTCTTGAATTCTGAGGGAGAGAGGGGGTAGTTTATTCAGTAGGTAATGGGGGCTCATGGAGAGTGTCTAAGGGGTATTTTGCAGTCCCGAGTAACCTCAAACAATGCAGCCACCATCCTGGCTTACCCTTTGGGTTGGCCTTCTAGTGTTAAGTGCAGCCATTCAGAGATGGCTTAGAGAGAATGACAAGAAGACCCGTTAAGAAAAGGAGACCAGGCTGGGGTCACAGTGGCCTAGGGCAGCCGGCGTAAGGGCGGTGGGAGTAGAAGGGAGGGGCCGCTATGATCAGTGTGCTGGGAGGAGGATCTCAGGGGAGAAGCCAAGACCAAGTGGGCCCTTGTGCTTCATGGCCGGCAGGATGGTGAGGCAGACGCCGGGAAGCCTGGCGGTGCTGTTTGGAGGGAAGGCAGTGAGCTGGGCTTGCGTAGTTTAAAGGCTAGAGAGACATCGAGAAGAACTGTCGTTGGGTCTCTAGGGAAGAGGTGAGGCTGGGTGAGTGAAGTAGGGAGGGCACAGAGAAAGAGCCCAGAGAGAGAGAATGGTGGAGGCCACGGTCAGAGCCCCGTGGGAGTGTCTTCCTGCAGAAAGCGGGGCGGAGAGAGTGAATTACTAACAGCAAGGCCAGGAGTGTGCAGTGGCAGAAAGCCAGGCAGCAGCAGGAAAGATTTTAAAAGCTCCGTGCTCAGCTGTGTCTGACTCTGCGATGCTATGGACTGGAGCCCGCCAGGCTCCTTGGTCCGTGGGGTTCCCTAGGCAAGAGTACTGGAGTGCGTTGCCACGCCCTCCTCCGGGGATCTTCCTGACTCGGGGGTCAAATCCACGTCCCTGCATTGGCAGGTGGATTCTTTACCAGTTGTGCCACCTGGGAAACTAGAGATGGAGGAAATTTCTGAAAGAGAGATGGAGAGGGACAATGAATATGTGAAGGCCCTCCCGTGCTGCTGAAAGACTTGGGAGAGTGATGTACACACTGGGTTTCTGAATTGGGGTTTGGGAGGCCTCAGGGGGCCATCCTTGGAGAGCTGAGTTTCAGAGTTTAGTTTCAGCCAGACTTAAAGTGGTGAGAAGAGTTGTTAAGTCCCCCTTGGAGAGGTATTTTTGATATTTCCCTTTAAAAATGCTTGCCATTTTCATAATGTCTAAAAAAAATCTGGCTGGCATATTGCAATGGCAAAAATGGGCAATATGATATCTTAAATGTGAATAAGTGCACTTTAGTAGATCCAGGAGACTGTTTAATGTACTGGAGAATTATTTTTCCGGCATTGTCCAGCATTGCATGGTGTCTAAATTGGGTTAATGTACTCCCCAAAAATGAATCAGCTACTCCTCGCTGACCAGTAAGTTTAGACCAACTGTTCCTAAAACCTTAGGACATAGAGCTGGCTATATACTGCTGTTCATAATGTCTGTTTCCTGGATCAGTATGCTTTAAATCCTGAATTTTCAACTCAAATAGCTCTTCACAGCTGCAAAAAATATACCATAACTTATAAGTAATTGTCAGTTTGATAAAGGATACTGAGTATTCAAGGATACATACTTGTCTTATGAAAGTGGTCTTTGATATAAAGCATAGCATTGATGAGTAGACACACACGTTCAGGGACTCACATCCTGGAAAACATTGTATCTTGTAATTGTCAGCCTGGCAATCAGCAGCACTGACTTTTTCAGAGGCTCACATTTTGCGGTTAGTTGAGTGTGCCTTTTTTTCCAGACCATGGAAAAAATCTAAGTATGGCATTCTTGAGCCTTAAGTCTTAAAAAAAAGTTTTTTAAAAGGTGACCATTTCAAGAGGTCATTATTCTTTTAATTTTGTCCCGATCTTCATGTAATTTAGATCTTTGAGATGCTGTATAGGAATAATATTAAAACTATAATTTATAGAAATAACCTTCATTCCTGATTCTTCTCTCCTCCTTCCCACTCCTCAGTGTTAAAGCAGTTACAATTTTAACGCGAATATTCAAAGAGTCAGTGGGAAGGTGTGAAGAAGTAGGATGGAACCGATCTCCACATTGCACCCATTGGAGCTGGTGGGTCTGGTAACACAGGATGAAGGATGGACATTTAGTCTATTGTTCTTCATACCCTTTCTGAGTGACCCTCTTACTCTCCTGGAATGGATTATTTGCCATGAACTATTGAACTCCCTCTCAGCAGAGGTCCAGCCAATGAACGTGAGGTCCTATGTTTCTGTTTTAAAAGAAAAGGAAGTTATTCTCCAAAGACTGAACCCATAGCGGCCTGTTTTTTACATCACTGCACCCAACACCTTTGTGGTTATTTAACATCAGTCTTTTTTGCTAGACATGCAGCTGCATGAGGATAAGGACCCGGGTCTTTTTCTTTTTTTCATCATGTTTCTAAGCCCAACATATCTTAGAGCTCTGATATTTGCTGAATGATTAATCATAGGAGAAATAAATATTCACTTTGGCTACCTGAGAATAAGAAGCTGAGAAGTAATTTCAACATCCAAAGAAGATCCAAGAGTAAAAGTTAACATCTCAGAAGGCAACTCTTGTCAGTGGAGAGTTGGTGAATCATGTCTGCGAGACAAATTAATTTAATTACCTGGTATGACTGCTTCATTTGCAATGATTATTTATTCACTGAGCTGGCTAAATTAGACTGTTATCATTCACCTGCTTGTTTCACTACCCTGGAGATCGGAGATGTGGATCTCTTGCATGTTCGTAAGAATGAATTAAACCGCCCTTCTAATACAGTGCGCCTTTGTGCATGGACAGTTTGTTTAGCCCCTCTCCCTGGCTCTGGGAGGCCATTTTGGGAAAAGCAGAGCCAGTACTTCAGTTCAGCTCAGTCATGTCCAACTCTTTGTGACACCGTGGACTGCAGCACGCCAGGCTTCCCTGTCCATCACCAACTCCCAGAGTTTACTCAAACTCATGTCCATCGCATCAGTGATGCCATCCAACCCAGTACTTAACCTCGCTCCTTATGCGCTTCCTTTGGGTGAAGTGAAGTCACTCAGTCGTGTCTGACTCTTGGGACCCCATGGACTGTAGCCTACCAGGCTCCTCTGTCCATGGGATTGTCCAAGCAAAAATACTTTAGTGGGTTGCCATTTCATTCTCCAAGAGATTTTCCCGACCCAGGGATGGAACCCAGGTCTCCCGCATTGCAGGCAGACGCTTTACCGTCTGAGCCAGATTAATGCCTGGACCCCTTCCCCTCCTTTGGTTCATTTCATTTAAGTTGTAAAGAAAAGACTCAAGGCACTGAATGTAACGCTGAACATACTGTGGTGGTTCTTCCCCTGGGAGCTGGGCCGGTCTTAGACGTTATGAGGCTCTGGGCATTGCACATGTGGGGAGTGGGGTTGTTGTAGTTCCGTTGCCAAGTCGTGTCCGACTCTCTGTGACTCCATGGACTGCAGTGCACCAGGCTTTCCTGCCTTTCACTATCTCCTGGAGTTTGCTCAAACTCACGTCCGCTGAGTTGGTGATACCATCCAACCCATTCTTCAAAGTTCTCACTCCTTTTGTACCCACTTCTGACTCCACACAGGCAGAGATGGCCATGCACCTTGAACCTGGCTCCTCCCAGCCTGCAGTAGTCTGACAACTTGGTTTGGGTGGGGTGGAAAGGATCACGTTATGCAATTTTGGAATTGGAAGAGAAGCAAGTGAAGTCACTCAGTCATGTCTGACTCTTTGCGACCCTATGGGCTGTACACTACCAGGCTCCTCTGTCCATGGGATTTTCCAGGCAAGAGTACTGGAGTTGGTTGCCATTTCCTTCTCCAGGGGATCTTCCTGACCCAGGGATCGAACCCAGGTCTCTCTCATTGTAGGCAGACACTTTACTGTCTGAGCCACCAGGGAAGTCCTGGAATTAGAGGAAAGCTTATTAAGTTCTCGAGTCCAAGTCCCACAGATGGGAAGAGTCCCTGTCTTTCTGACTCTCACTGAGTGGAAGCTGGGCCAATTAGACTTTGCACTACTTAGATGCTCTTAGCAATAAGACACCTGCCCAAACCACCCTCAGTGGCTTGTTAAAATCACCTTACTTTCCCCTGGCTCTTCAGCATAATGTTTTTTTATTTGCTGTTCTCTCTTCAAATCAGCCAGAAGCAACTTTGATGGAGCCCCACTTGCCCTCAGGAAGGTGCTGCTGGTGCCTAGAGGGTAGGGCCAGGGATGATGTTAAACATCCTCCAATTCACAGGGCAGCCCCTTGTAACAGAGAATGATCCAGCCCAAGGTGTCAGTAATGGTGAGGCTGAGAAATCCTGCTCTCATGCCATGTTGTAGATACATCATGAACCAGTTTAGCATTTGCATGAATGTGAGTGGAGCAGATAGTTCTCGACATGTGGGGGTCTCCAGTAGGCTTCCCAGGTGGTTCAGTAGTAAAGAACCTGCCTGCCAGCGCAGGAGACACAGGAGATGAAGGTTCGATCCCTGAGTGGGGAAGATCCCGAGGGAGGAAATGGCAACCCACTCCAGTGTTCTTGTGGGGAGAATTCATGGACAGAGGAGCCTGGTGGGTACAGTCCACGAGGTCACCAAGAGTTGAACATGACTGAAGTGACTGAGCATGCATGCACAGGGTCTCCAGTGCCCAACCCAGAGCCAAGCACACAGTGGATCCTCAGAATGCTTGTGCTAAGACACAATCGCTGTGTTCTGGAACTCCACAGCCCCAGGTGTGACCTGATCTGTTGTTTCGATCCTACCAGGTGAGCAGTGGGAATCTTTCAGAGCTGATGTTTCCCTGATATTTTTATGCTTAATTACTTTCAATGCCTTTGGGAAAAGGAAATAAGTTATTTTTTTCCCTTCAAAAATAGGAGAAAAATAAAATAGCTTTCTTTCTTTTGATTCTAGAGACTGTGCCTTTCTGCAAGTCAGTAAAGCTGAATACTCTTGGTATAAGTCTGTGTTTCTATTGGGCAATATTTCCTTCCTTTGTCTTTCCAAGAAGACTCCCAGAGCTATTGTTTAATGGGATTCAAGCCTGCTGCTCTTAGCGTTTTGACCCGGAGATCCTTTCTGGAAATTCAGAGTGCGTGGGGCTCTGATGGGGCCTCTTCTTGTCCTTTTAGGGATAGACAAAGTCAACCCATGTCTGTAAATCATGCTCAGAAGTAAGGAAAAAAGGTGATGCAAAGTTGTTATTCTAGATTGTCTGGAACCTTGGTAGATATTTAAAAATATCGTGGAGGGACTGAAGAGGGCAGAGAATAGGAAAGTCTAGCAGCGGCTTAAATTTTAAGAATCACTCTGCATTTTAAAAAATAACAGATGTGATAGTTCTATTTTACTGCTTTTGAAAACTTAGCTGGACATGTAACAATTGCCAACATCTCATCACTTCCTCCGGAGAAGGCAATGGCACCCCACTCCAGTACTCTTTTGCCTGGAAAATCCCATGGACGGAGGAGCCTGGCAGGCTTCAGTCCATGGGGTTGCTGAGAGTTGGACACAACTGAGCGACTTCACTTTCACTTTTCACTTTCATGCACTGGAGAAGGAAATGGCAACCCACTCCAGTGTTCTTGCCTGGAGAATCCCAGGGGTGGGGGAGCCTGATGGGCTGACGTCTATGGGGTTGCAGAGTCGGACATGGCTAAAGCAACTTAGCAGCAGCATCACTTCCTCGCCAAGTGGGTTAAAAATCAAAGAAAACTTTCTGATTGCTAAAATTATGTCTTCTCTGGCTAGGAAACCCTGGATTTCCAAGAACATTACATCTCATATTGTGCATTTCCTTCTGTGACAATGAACACAGGTGTGAACACTTTATCCTTCCATGGAAGAGGTTAGTCCAGATCCCGATGGTGAGAGCACAGGGACTCATCTGAAGCAATGAACCCCATGTGGGCCAACCTCATAATTCATGAGGATTGAGGTAGAAAAATAGGAGGTGGACTTCCCTGGAAGCCCAGTGGTTAAGACCTCGCCTTCCAATGCAGGGGGTGCAAGTTCGATCCCTGGTCAGGGAGCTGAGATTCCACATGCCCTGTAGTCAAAAAACCAAAACATAAAACAGAAGCAATGCTGTAACAAATTCAATAGACTTTAAAATACTAACACCACCTTAGAAATAATAACTAGAAAAGCATAGCTTGAAGAACTATGTGGTCATTAGTATTCCTTACTTAAATATTTTTTTTTAAACTCCCAAAACATTTTGTATTGGGGTACAGCCAATTAGCAAGTTGTGGTAGTTTCAGGTGAACAGCAGAGGGACTCAGTCATTCTTACACATGTTTTATTAGCATTTTTTTTCTGGAAAAGGCAATTTAACAGGAGGTGAGGTACAAATAAAAGCAGGAGTATGGATTTTGGTGAGATGATGAGGTCAGCTTTAGTATTATTTTTGTAATAGCTTTATTGATATATAATTCACATATTATACAATTCATTCATTTAAAATGTAAATTCAATAACTTTTAGTCTGTTCATAGAGGTATGAAACTATTACCATAATCAATTTTGGAACATTTTCATCGGCTTAAAAAGAAACCCTGTATCTTCTTCAGCTATCACCTCCCATTCTCACAAACCCACCTCCCATTCTTGCTGCCCAGCCCCTGCTGCTGCTGCTGCTGCTGCGAAGTCGCTTCAGTCGTGCCCGACTCTGTGCGACCCCATAGACGGCAGCTCACCAGGCTCCTCCGTCCCTGGGATTCTCCAGGCAAGAACACTGGAGTGGGTTGCCATTTCCTTCTCCAATGCGTGAAAGTGAAAAGTGAAAGTGAGGTCGCTCAGTCGTGTCCGACTGAGTGACCCCATGAACTGCAGCCTACCAGGCTCCTCCATCCATGGGATTTTCTAGGCAAGAGTACTGGAGTGGCTTGCCATTGCCCAGCCCCTGGCAACCACTAATTGTGTCTATATGAATTTGCTTATTCTGAACCATTCATTTTATTTTTATTTTTAAAATTATTTTAATTGGAGGCCAATTACTTTACAATATTGTCATGGGCTTGCCATACATTGACATGAATCAGCCACGGGTGTACATGTGTCCCCCATCCTGAACCCCCCTCCCTCCTCCCTCACCAGCCTATCCCTCTGGGTCATCCCAGTGCACCAGCCCTGACTGAACCATTCATTTTAAATGGAGGACACAGTATCTGGCTTTTGGTATCTGGCTTCTTTCACTTTGCATAATGTTCTCTAAGTTCATCCCTGTTGTGGATGGCTGAAAAATATTCTATTTATTCACCACTTAAATGGAAATCAATCAGCAGAATCCCCAGGTGCCTGGTGAGTGCTCAGTGAATGAAAGGAGGAGTCCCTTCATTCAGCATGCATTTATGGATGACCTACTATGTGGGCTTCCCTCATAGCTCAGTCAGTAAAGAATTTGCCTGCAATGCAGGAGACCCAGGTTCAACTCCTGGGTCGGGAAGATCCTCTGGAGAAGGAAATGGCAACCCACTCCAGTATTCCTGCCTGGAGAATCCCTTGGACAGAGGAGCCTGGCAGGCTACAATCCATGGGGTCACAAAGAGTCGTACACGACTGAGCGACTAACACACTATGAGTTCCTTTCCTCTACTCAATCCCAGTACTTCCAGGGAGGCGATGGAAGAGCTGGGAGAAAAACCAGGTCTCCTGTTACCTGAATGGCGTTTCTGACATTGTGAGATTGGCCTGGATGCTAAGGTAGAGCAGTCTGGTCCATATATCTCTGCTTTTCATGCAATTTCCATTGTCCTTGGAGAAGGCACTAACTTTCTTCCTTTTTCTTCCCTGTACACTTTGTATTCTTAACTCTGATATACATGAAGAGCTCGCTGTCATTTTGCCATTTGGTACTTTGGTGGGATTTGAATATTCCCTTTTTTATTAATGGGATTTAATTTTTATCAATTAATCCTGATGGAATCTCGCTTGTGGTGCCTGCTCTGTGGCTGGTGTTTGCAAGCGCCTGGAGCAATAAGAGCCTGCCTCCCGCCTGTGTAGGCAGGAGCAGGAGCTGCTAATTGTGTGCCGTGGATGCAAAGGCATCACAGACTATGCCCCAAGGAATACCTTCCTAAATGCCTTAAAGCATGCTCATTTCCCTTTATCCATGGCCCCTCGCAATCTTGACAACCTGGTTTTTAAGAAGTGAAGTGGGGCTTCAATTCTTTTCAATTGAAGGGTTCAATTCAATTCAACCCTTACCAATTAGGAGGTAAGGGTTGCAAGCAGAGAATTTTCAAAAAAGTGAGTATTTCTTCTCCAACTACAGAAATGTATGTCTGAGATAACTAGTAATGAGGGACTGAAGTCCACTTAGGAGAAAACTTTGTCACTATAACATTCCTTTTTCATGGACATATCTTTTCCTCTTTAAAAATGTAGAACTGAAGCCACTGGGTACCGTGGTCATTAGGACTGGGGGGATGTGACATCTGACGTTTGGCACCACTAATGGGAGCCCCTCCAGTCAGTAGTGGAAGATCAAAGACTCTGTCCAGTGGGTCTGGGTTGCAGGGGAGGGGCTTCCTGCTTTTGCCTTGGCACACTCCCTGGGGTAAGTTATTCTTCCAGGTAAGATCTGCTTACCGCCTTAGGGAGAAACGCAGGCAGTGTAGCTCCTGGGAAACCCTAAATCTCAGGCTCCATGCACATTTCCTCCTTATGTAACTGGCTAGGGTTCTTTTTTTTATAATTAATTAGTTTTAATTGGAGGATAATTACTTTGCAATATTGTGGTGGTTTTTGCCATACATAAACATGAATCAGCCACGGGTTGGCAAGGGTTCTTGAATGGCAGAGGGAGACTTGGTTAACAGTCTGCAAGCAACTGAGAGCTGTGCTCTGAAGCAGGAATCTACCTCCAACAAAAAAGAAGTAAAGTCAACATATTTGTAATGATAGGTATTGCTACTACTATTGAAAAAGTACTAAGATTGATAAAGTCTATTTATCAAAGTTGCATATTGTAACAATCTTTGGGGCTTAATTTTATTTAAATGAAAATAATTGTGTATGTCATGTGTGTGCATTGTTTAAAAAAAATCCAAACAGTACAGACAAAAGCAGTGAAAAATAATGTTCTCTCTCACCTCTGGTTTCAAAAATTTCCTCTTCAAAGACGAGTAGAGTTCTGTACATATTATTCAAAAACTATTTGATACATTTTCAACATTGCAATAATTTGTAAGTAATAGCCTGTAAATTGCATGTAGTCATCCAGACCTGGACTTCTATCCTAGCGTCACTGTTCTCCAGCTCCGTGCTTCACTTCTAGAAGCCTCTATATTTACCTCCTTCATAAGGCTATTAGCATCAAATAAGATAAGTCTTACATATCTGAGGTCCTGGTCAGGTCAGTGCTCAGTAAGTGGTGGCCTATGTGAATGATTATTTATGATTTATCCACTAATTTATGGTTTCCAGATAAAATGTAGGACTCCCAGTCAAATTTTCAGATAAATAATAAAGAATTTTCTAAGTATATCCCAAGTATTGCATGGGATATACTTACACTAAAAATAATTATAATTTACCTGTAGGTCTAATTTAACTGGGTGTTCTGTGTTTTTTTTATTTGTTAAATTTGGCAACCCTACAGTAAATGCCAAGCTCCGAGCTGTAGGATATGGAGAAAATAGCATTCTAGACTGTCAAAATATTACAGCTTGTGGGGGACTTTGGTTTAATTCCCTCATTTTATAAGATCCATCTTTAGCACTCTTGAGTGTCAACCAATCTAGCTAGATTATTATTATTTTTAATTTTTGGTTGTGCTGAGTCTCCGTTGCTATACATGAGTTTACCTGGTTACAGCGAGCAGGGCTTCTCTTGTGGAGCCCGGGCTCTAGGGCACTTGGGCTGAGAAGTAGTTGTGGTGCCTGGGCTTCGTTGCTTCTCAGCACGCGGGCTGTTCCCGGACCAGAGATCAAACATGGGTCCCCTGCTCTGGCAGGTGGATTCCCATCCATCATACCACCAGGGAAGTCTCCCAGCCAAATTCTAAACTGAAGGAGTGATATGGCAATAGGAGATTCTGTGTGTGACTCTATCCGCAGGACCAGTCTATTGCCAGCTACAATCATGTGTTCTCTGCTTTTCTCTGATGCTTCCCACACTCTCTGTTCTTGGAAAGTCTGGAACTAAGAAAGAATCTTCCTTCAATCATAGCTGTAGGATTATACACTGAGGGGAAGGGAAGTGAAGGGTGAGGAAGACTATTTAGCAAGCCCTGGGGTAAACTAATGGGTCTCAAGACGAGTGAGGTGGAGACTGTGGGGCGGTTAGTCTCTCAGGGCTTGTGGAAGTCGGGAAAGTTTTAGTTGACGTGTGGACGCTCTTGAGTGGTACCATCCCCTTCTCTTTCCTGGACAGAATAAAACACGAAATGTTGGTAAAGGTTGCCTGTTGAGAGGAGAAGGAAGTTTTTGATATTTGGCTGCTGATAACTAAGCTAAACCCTCCCTTAAAAGCATGATAGATTATAGTTTTCATGAATAATATGGACACTAGGTCAGTTCAGTTCAGTTCAGTCACTCAGTCATGTCCGACTCTCCGCGACCCCATGAATCACAGCACGCCAGGCCTCCCTGTCCATCACCAACTCCCGGAGTTCACTCAAACTCATGTCCACAGAGTTGGTGATGCCATCCAGCCATCTCATTCTCGGTCGTCCCCTTCTCCTCCCGCCCCCAACCCTTCCCAGCATCAGAGTCTTTTCCAGTGAGTCAACTTGTCGCATGAGGTGGCCAAAGTATTGCAGTTTCAGCTTTAGCATCAGTCCCTCCAATGAACACCCAGGATTGATCTCCTTTAGAATGGACTGGTTGGATCTCCTTGCAGTATAAGGGACTCTCAAGAGTCTTCTCCAACACCACAGTTCAAAAGCATTGATTCTTCGGTGATCAGCTTTCTTCACAGTCCAACTCTCACATCCATACATGACCACGGGAAAAACCATTGCCTTGACTAGACGGACCTTGGTTGGCAAAGTAATGTCTCTGCTTTTTAATATACTATCAAGGTTGGTCATAACTTTCCTTCCCAGGAGCAAGCGTCTTTTAATTTCATGGCTGCAATCAGCATCTGCAGTGATTTTGGAGCCCAAAAAAACAAAGTCTGACACTGTCTCCACTGTTTCCCCATCTATTTCCCATGAAGTGATGGGACCAGATGCCATGATCTTTGTTTTCTGAATGTTGAGCTTCAAGCCAACCTTTTCACTCTCCTCTTTCACTTTCATCAAGAGGCTTGTGAGTTCCTCTTCACTTTCTGCCATAAGGGTAGTGTCATCTGCATATCTGAGGTTATTGATATTTCTCCTGGCAATCTTCATTCCAGCTTGTGCTTCTTCCAGCCCAGCTATTCTCATGATGTACTCTGCATATAAGTTAAATAAGCAAGGTGACAATATACAACCTTGACGTACACCTTTTCCTATTTGGAACCAGTCTGTTGTTCCATGTACAGTTCTAACTGTTGCTTAACATCTGGAAATAGAAAAAAAATGTAAGTGTACATCTCTTTTCCTAAGCATGTGTTATCCTGTAGTTTAGATTTCAGAATACTTAGGTGGTCTGATTTTTTAAAGTATTTTATTTATTTACTCGGGTACCAGGTAAATACATTTATTTATTTACTAGGTCTTAGTTGCATCACGCAAGATCTTCAGTTGCTGCATATGAACTCTTAGCTGCAGCATACGGGACCTAGTTCCTGGGCCAGGGATCGATCCTGGGCACTCCTGCATTGGGAGTGTGAAGTCTTAGCTGCTGAACCATCAGGGAGGCCACCTGGGGGTCTGACTTTTGTGAGACTGGCCGCTCTCTTTCCTCTGCAGTCTGGTCCTCTCTGTTTCAGTCTCTCTATCGTCTGTCTGTAAGTCCCTCCTTCCTTCTCCCCCATCCCACTCCTGGGTCATTTCAGAGCACCTCTGATTCCCTTCGTAAGTTTTAGTTTCATAATGTCCAAGGAAAATTTGTATCACTGCATTCTGCGTATGATATTCTTATCAAGTGGCAGCCTAGGGGGACAGACAGTAGGGGAAAATGGTTTGGAGGCATTCTCTGTACCAGAGAGAGGCTGATGGGCATCCACAGAAGCCATCAGAATGAGAGTATCTACAGCCAGCATGTGTGCTAAGTCACTTAGTCCGACTCTTTGTGATCTTATGAACTGTAGCCCGGCAGACTCCTCTGTCCATGGGATTTCCCAGGCAAGGACACTGGAGTTGGTTGTAATGTCCCCCTCCAGGATCCTCCCTACCCAGGGATTGAACCTGTGTTTCCAGCACCTCCTGCCACTAGGCACCACGAGGGAAGCTGCATCTATAGCCAGAGAGGAAGTGTTTTCTAAGCAAGTGGCTGCCACTTGTGAAGGCAAATGAGAGGAGAGGTCTGATATAGGGCATGAAACAAAATGGAACAATAAAAGACATTTCATAGTGCTAGTAAGTCTGGGAATGGTTGGTGAAATTATTTTGATTTTGTAAATTATTTTGAGAGCTTATTTTTTGAGATATTTAAAGTTTTTCTTCCTACTTCCTTCCAATTATAATTATCAAATTATTGGGGAAATTGCTTCTATATTGTAATTCATAAAATAATAAGGCTAGTTTGGTCTCTTTTCTTCCTCTTTATATTTATCTATTTCTTTGTCTGTGCCATGCAGCATGCAGGATCTTAGTTCCCTGACCAGGGATTGAACCCGTGCCCCTGTGTTGGGAGCACAGAATCTTAACCTCTGGACTGGCAAGAAGTCCCACTTTGGTCTCTTGCTGCTGCTGCTGCTAAGTTGCTGCAGTCATGTCTGACTCTGTGCAGCCCCACAGACGGCAGCCCACCAGGCTCCTCCGTCCCTGGGATTCTCCAGGCAAGAATACTGGAGTGGGTTGCCATTTCCTTCTCCGTTAGTCTCTTAAGGAGGTTTTAATTCCTTGGTATGTGTTTGTGTCATACTTTTCATCAGGCTTGTTCTTAGGATGCATAGAAAACAAAATCTCTTTTAGGAATAGCAGATGCAAAGAAATGTGTAAAGTTAAATATAACTTATCTTTATGAATTCCGAAAGAAAAATCTGACTAATCAGCATGGGGTTGGTACTTTTAAAACCTCCAAAGGCCTCCAGGGGAGGAAGACACAAGAATCATAGGCTTGAAATATTACCATCAGTAAGTTGGAGTTTAATGAAGTAAAGCTTGATCTTCATGTAATGGTGTCAGTTAATTGAGCTTTGGCATACTCAGTGAATTTAACTACTGCTTAAGTCATGATTTTCTCCTCTGAAAACCAGGACAGAGGTTGACCATCTTGTTCTCTAACTTATCCTTGATTAAAAAAATCAAGTGGAAAACTTCCGTTTGTGTATGTTAGTCATTAATGAAGCAGAGGAAGTGTTTGCATATGATAACACACTTTTGTATTTAAGAGTTGGTTTGAATGATAACTACTGGTAAGGTGACTGCCAATGTATCATGTAAAGAATTAGCAAGAGTTTTCAATAAAACTTATGAGCTACTTTATGTGTTAAACCATAAGCCATCAATTTCTTGTAAATGTCAGCTACAGAGTATAGGGATTGGGCATGTCCTTGTTTTGTTACAGGACCTCAGATGTAGAGGCATTATTGTCTAAATATTTTTACTCTGAAACTTGTAAAAATTTATAATTTGTCAGTTCAGTTCAGTTCAGTCGCTCAGTCATGTCCGACTCTTTGTGACCCCATGGACTGCAGCAAGCCAGGCTTCCCTGTCCATCACCAACTCCCGGGTCTTACTCAAACTCATGTCCATCACGTTGGTGATGCCATCCAACCATCTCATCCTCTGTCACCCCCTTCTTCTCCTGCCTTCAATCTTTCCCAGCATCAGAGTCTTTTCCAGTGAGTCAGTTCTTAGTATCAGGTGGCCAAAGTATTGAAGTTTCAGCTTCAGCATCAGTCCTTCTAATGACTATACAGGACTGATCTCCTTTAGGATGGACTGGTTGGATCTCCCTGAAGTCCAAGGGACTCTCAAGAGTCTTCTCCAACATCACAGTTAGATAACTTAGGTCTAGCATACATAATTTTCCTTGGCTTGTTAGAAATGTTTGCTTTTTAAAATCTTCAAATATACAAAATAAAGAAGCCGACCTAGGTTAAAGGGAAGAAAAACAATAAGCAAAAGATGATAAAAAGCTTAAAACTATTTTTATGTTGTCTATCTGGTTTCTTCGGACTTTGTTATTTGTCCCCTTCTCCTCTTGCCCTCAATATTTCCCAGTATCAGGGTCTTTTCCAGTGAGTTAGCCTTTGTATCAGTTGGCCGAAGTACTGGAGTTTCAGCTTCAGCATTAGTCCTTCCAGTGAATGTTCAGGGTTGATTTCCTTGAGGATGGACTGGTAGTGTAGCTGAACAGATTGCTTTCCTAGTGGTAGGAGTGCTCTCTTTGCTTTGCAGTCTATGCCTAGCCTTTTGGATTTCTAGAGAGTTTCCTTTTTTCTCCAATCCTTCCCTATACATTTTGTACCTCGGGAGATTTCTCTGCTTTCCAGAATGCTCTAGGGAGATTTCTCTCTGCTCTTTCCAGCTAAGAGCCTTTTGTGTCTTCCTCAAAGGAATTGCTTCCTCTCAGCTAGCCTGCTCTTCTTCCCACCTTTCCAGACTTGGCCCTGTTGCAGGAGGAGGCTCTGTGTGCCTTGGGAGAAATATCTCTCATTTCTGATTGGTCCCCAGCTACAGTTCGCAGCCTTGAGCACTCAGTGAGGACCTGTGGAAAAGAACGGGCTGGGAGAAGCAAACCTATTCTGGGGTCAGGACTCTTGGAGTTCACATCTGCCATTGCAGTTCACATGTGCCCATTAGAAGTTCATTCAAGGTTTGGTTGGGTCCTCTTTAGTCCCACCCTTGTAGGGTTTATCCTCTTCCTGTTGCTCAGCCAGTGAAGAGAGCAGCCGTGGGCATCTTTTCTCCTCCAAATGGCTGGCCATTAACTGGAGTTAAAATTTAGTCTGGTATGCATTCATAGCTTGGCCATCTCATTTGGTTGTTAGGCAGAGGGTAATGGTCTCTTACAACTTTCTGCACATTATCTTTAAACATATAAAACATTTTCTGTCTTGACTGTTAGAGTGCTCTGTCATCCATGTTGAATCCTCCTCTCTGCCTATTAAAATAATAATGGATTTTTTAGAGCCAGATCAAGTCCATCACCTCTGTGAATCCTTTCCTGATCCCCTAGGGCGCAGTGTTACTCTTACCTCTGAATTATTAAAGTACTTAATGTCTCTACAGTGTCCTTGACTTTGGGAACAATGCGGCTGTGCATTGTCACTTATTTTGCCTACATACGTCCCATCCAGCAAATGCCCATTTTGAAAAGTTGGGCATGTTCACATTAGCAGAACTGGTTGACTTGTATATTCATTGGCTCAGCTCCAAAATGTAGAGGTGCTCACAACGACTTAGAAGAAATGAAGAGCAGCAGGAGTCCAGGGGGCCTAAAAAGGTTATAAACTTTTCCTTTGAAAAATGAACTAAAATGTTGAGTCTGGAAAACAAAAGCTACCTATTTTATCATCAGTTGTGCACAGGACCATAGTAAAAAGCAAAGAGAAATTATTAATCAATCTGGAATCACCTGGAGATCATAGGAATAATAAAGCAAACAGCCTGCTTCTATGGAAAACAAACGTGGCCAGGTCTGTTCCATTTCCTTTGGAAATAATGTACAGTCACAGACACAAGGATAAGAGATGGTATAATCTGAGTTTATAATATTCAGTTCAGTTCAGTCGCTCAGTCGTGTCCGACTCTCCACGACCCCATGAATCACAGCACGCCAGGCCTCCCTGTCCATCACCAACTCCCGGAGTACACTCAAACTTATGTCCACAGAGTTGGTGATGCCATCCAGCCATCTCATTCTCCATCGTCCCCTTCTCCTCCCGCCCCCAACCTTTCCCAGCATCAGAGTCTTTTCCAGTGAGTCAACTCGTCACATGAGGTGGCCAAAGTATTGCAGTTTCAGCTTTAGCATCAGTCCCTCCAATGATAATATTATTTCCCTTTAATTCTTTGTGAACCTAGCCAAGAGGTTATGGAAGAGATTGAGAATGAAAACTCTTCATATCCTTAAAAACAGACAGATGATTTTATAGGTTGGTGGTCATGTATGGATGTGAGAGTTGGACTGTGAAGAAAGCTGATCACTGAAGAATTGATGTTTTTGAACTGTGGTGCTGGAGAAGACTCTTGAGAGTCTCTTGGACTGCAAGGAGATCCAACCAGTCCATTCTAGAGGAGGTCAATCCTGGGTGTTCATTGGAAGGACTGATGCTAAAGCTGAAACTCTAATACTTTGGCCACCTCATGCGACGAGTTGACTCACTGGAAAAGAGTCTGATGCTGGGAGGGATTGGGGGCGGGAGGAGAAGGGGACGACAGAGAGTGAGATGGCTGGATGGCATCACCGACTCGATGGACATGAGTCTGAGTGAACTCCGGGAGTTGGTGATGGACAGGGAGGCCTGGCGTGCTGTGATTCATGGGGTCGCAGAGAGTCGGACATGACTGACCGACTGAACTGAACTGAACTGAACCAGTAAGAGCCTTTGAGTGTGTGGATCACAACAAACTGTGGAAAATACTTAAAAGAGCTGGGAATACCAGACCACCTGACCTGCCTCCTGGGAAATCTGTATGTAGGTCAGGAAGCTACAGTCAGAACTGGACATGGAACAACAGACTGGTTCCAAATCAGGAAAGGAGTGCATCAAGGCTGTATATTGTCACCCTGCTTATTTAACTTCTATGCAGAGTACATCATGAGAAACGCTGGGCTGGATGAAGCACAAACTGGAATCAAGATTGCCGGGAGAAATATCAATAACCTCAGATATGCAGATGACACCACCCTTATGGCAGAAAGTGAAGAAGAACTAAAAAGCCTCTTGATGAAAGTGAAGGAGGAGAGTGAAAAACTTGGCTTGAAGCTCAACATTCAGAAAACTAAGATCATGGCATCCGGTCCCATCACTTCATGGGAAATAGATGGGGAAACAGTGGCTGGCTTAATTTTTTTGGGCTCCAAAGTCACTGGAGATGGTTACTGCAGCCATGAAATTAAAAGATGCTTGCTCCTTGGAAGAAAAGCTGTGACTAACCTAGAGAGGATATTAAAAGGCAGAGACATTTTGCCAACAAAAGTCCTTCTAGTCAAAGCCATGGTTTTTCCAGTAGTCGTGTATGGATGTGAGAGTTAGACTATAAAGAAAGCTGAGTGCAGAAGAATTGATGCTTTTGAACTGTGGTGTTGGAGAAGACTCTTGAGAGTCCCTTGGACTGCCGGGAGATCCACCCAGTCCATTCTAAAGGAAATCAATCCTGAATATTCACTGGGAGGACTGATGCTGAAGCTGAAACTCCAATACTTTGGCCACCTGATGTGAAGAGCTGACTCATTTGAAAAGACTCCGATGCTGGGAAAGATTGAAGGCAGGGGGAGAAGGGGACAACAGAGGATGAGATGGTTGGATGGCATCACTGACGCAATGGACATGAGTTTGGGTGAGCTCTGGGAGTTGGTGATGGACAGGGAAGCCTGGTGTGCTGCAGTCCATGGGGTTGCAAAGAGTTGAACATGACTGAGTGACTGAACTGAACTGAACTAGTAAGTGGGACTTCCCTGGTGGCTCAGATAGTAAAAAGATCTGTCTGCAGTGCAGGAGGCCAGAGTTTGATCCTTGGATTGAGAAGATCCCCTGGAGAAGGGAATGGCTACCCACTCCAGTGTTCTTGCCTGGATAATTCTATTTTCATAGGAACCTGACGAGCTACAGGCCATGGGTTCTCAAGGAGTAGGACATCACTGAGCGACTAACACTTTCACTTTCAACCAGTAAGCACCTGAACTGACTTTAGGTCAATGACAGCCTGCTTCAGTGAGCAGATCTCTGAAAGCCAGACAGTCAGGGACAATACTATGTAATGAAAATTAGTCAACTGGCAGTAGAGCTGCTCCAGTGAGCATACTTCTTCAGTCAGTTCAGTCGCTCAGTCATGTCCGACTCTTTGCGACCCCATGGACTACAGCACGCCAGGCTTCCCTTTCCATCACCAACTCCTGGAGCTTGCTCAAATTCATGTGCATTGAGTTGGTGATACCATCCAACCATCTCATTCTCTATTGTCCTCTTCTCTCCCTGCCTTCAATCTTTTCCAGCATCAGGGTCTTTTCTAATGAGTTGGTTCTTCACATCAGGTGGCCAAAGTATTGGAGCCTCAGTTTCAGCATCAGTCCTTCCAATGAATATTCAGGACTGATCTCCTTTAGGATGGACTGGTTGGGTCTCCTTGCTGTCCAAGGGACTCTCAAGAGTCTTCTCCAACACCACAGTTCAAAAGCATCAGTTCTTTAGTGCTTAGCCTTCTTTATGGTCCAACTCTCACATCCATACTGGAAAAACCATAGCCTTGACTAGACGGACCTTTTGTCGGCATAGTAATGTCTCTATTTTTAGTATGCTGTCTAAGTTTGTCATAGCTTTTCTCCCAAGGAGCAAGCGTCTTTTAAGTTCATGGCTGCAGTCACCATCTGCAGTCATTTTGGAGCCCAAGAAAACAAAGTCTGTCGCTGTTTCCATTGTTTCTGCAGCCGGCACAGGAACATTTCTTAGGCTGACATCTTCCCACTCCCTCCTGCCTTTCCCCCTAAATCTTGTAGAAGATCAGCAGTTGGCTTTGCTCAGTGAAGTCTTGTGTGACCGCCCCCTTATTTAAGCAGGTACTAAATTCAGCATTTTAGATTCATGTTTTAAGTGATGAGTCTCATCCTTTCACATGTTCCACCAAAATAATTTTTAAGGCTTTCACTTGTAGTATTCCATGGGTTCCTTGGGTTTAGAACATGTTTACTGGGCAACTTGGTTCTGTTCCATTCAGTCGCTCAGTCGTGTCCGACTCTTTGCGACCCCGTGGACTGTAGCCTACCAGGCTTCTCCGTCCATGGGATTCTCCAGGCAAGAATATTGGAGTGGGTTACCATTTCCTTCTCCAGGGGATCTTCCCGACCCAGGGATTGAACCCGGGTCTCCCGCATTGGAGGCAGACGCTTTAACCTCTGAGCCACCAGGGAAGCCCCAGGCAACTTGGTACAAACAAATGTTATTTGTCCTTTGTCTTTGCTGCCAGGTAAGTCTGTCTCTACAGTGATTTGGCTTCCAACAGGTTTCAGTGTTCTTGTTGCTTATTTTATTATCCCAGGGTTTGTAACCAAACCATCTCTGACTTATATCAGTGACTTTGGCTGCTGAGTTTATTTTCATATTCTGTGCTTTGTATCTTAGAATTTAACAAAATTATTTTAAGGAAGTTAGACCTTTTGGTTTGTAGGCACACAAATTTTTTTTTTTAAGTATATGTACACAATCATTTGGAGAAGGAAATGGCAGCCCACTCCAGTGTTCTTGCCTGGAGAATCCCAGAGACGGTGGAGCCTGGTGGGCTACCATCTATGGGGTTGCACAGAGTCGGACACGACTGAAGTGACTTAGCAGTAGCAACACAATCATTAGAGGTGTTGGTTTGCGGTTGTACTGCTTGGTAAAAATTTTTGCCATTAACATACTGGAGAATTCCATGGATCACTTTGCTTTTGCGATTGTTTGACTATTTGTACAGTAATGTCTAAGGTGTTTTTGTTACTTCCTGGATTGTCTTGTGCCTGCTGAATACATGAAGTAGTACTCCACAGAGAATAGCTGTAAGTGCAGGCTCAATAAATTTCCTGTTCAATCCAAACCCACCTGGAGGACAAATGGTTGGACATCTGTTTGATCTGTGGCCAATTCATGCAGACTTGATGGGCTATATTATTGCTGAGCCTTGTATCCCCTTCAGAATCGTCACAAAGGCACTGTCAAGTCAACCGGAGAGTGTGGTTCTGCCCATGTCTGGAAGCAGTCATCCTCTGCGAGTCTGCCGTGTGATCCCTTTCTAGTTGATCTGTCAGCGTTTCGCTCTCCTCAAGAGCGCGTTCCTGCACGAAGTTGCTCTGTAACCCTCACCTGTGCACTTATCTTGGGAAGTGGCAAATGTACTTTGATTTAGAATAACAATGCCCATTTGGGAAAATTTTGACATGTCAAAATTAACTCTAAAGAAGGATTCTCAAAAAAATTAGGAAATAATAACATTCAAAGGTTCAGTGTCAGCTTCTTTAAAATTGTTAAGCCAAGGAATCCGCAGAACAAAGTGCTGACTCTAAGGTATCTTCTCTCAAAAAATACTCTAGTTCACTATCGTTCAAGCCACATGGAACCCACTCTTCTTGCACCCCCCATCTCTGTGTTGTCTGCATGATCCGCTTTACAGCTCTTCTCTTCCTTCTGTTCCTTCCTCTGACCTCCTAAATGAGTTTTCCTTTCTTCAGGATTTTCTTAATAAAAAAACATGCCCTTTTTATCACACTATAAAATGTCTAAAGCAAAAGATGCAGCATGGAAGCTGAATTTAAGCCAAAGGTCTAGAATTGAGTAAAGGACACTGATTAAAAAAATTTAAACCTCAGTGAGATGGACAGAAATTTACTGCAGAGCTTGAGATTTTATTAGATATTTATTGTTCTGGACTATCAAATCTGTACCAACTAGTTCATTTGATTGCTAGCCCCCTCAGATGGGGGAAAATGGTTAAAAGCACAGGATGAGAAAGACAAAGAAAGTTTAAACAGCCCAGTGGTCCATAATTTAATGATTGCCTTGAGAGGGCAAGAAAAATAGACAGTGTATTCCATTAAGCTAGTTCAGAAGTCTTTCCCAAAGAGAAGATTGGACAAAGATTCAAAACTGCAAACAAAATGAAGATGAATCAATAGGAGACTTGGAAAATAGACCCTTGGAAACTTTTAAGCAGTATTCTGGCTAGTCCTAGCTGCTCGAGTAAAGGGAGCCTTGTTCTGTCTTTTTGTAAGTAGATTTAGACCTGAAATAGAGGTTTTAGTCATAAATAAGTAAATTGGAATGGAAAATTGCCAATTTAAAATATATAGAGGGTAAATAAGCTAGAAATGAAAATAGATTTCGAGATCTCAAGGCAAAACAACTGACCTTTGAAATAAGGACAAAAACAGGACTGAAAGTCTATGAATAAAGATCTCTATAAATATTTGCAAACAGAAGGGCCATTAGAAGAAACAGTGTTCCATATTACCAAAGAAATAAAAACTCAAACATGGTATCATGCGAAAGAAACATTAGCATCCCCCAATTTCCTCTCCTTCCTCTGAACTTCAGGAGAAATTGTCTAAAGATATGAAGAAAACCATCAGCTTTCTTGTTAATATAGTTACCAGACACCACCCTTATGGCAGAAAGTGAAGAGGAACTCAAAAGCCTCTTGATGAAAGTGAAAGAGGAGAGTGAAAAGGTTGGCTTGAAGCTCAACATTCAGAAAACGAAGATCATGGCATCTGGTCCCATCACTTCATGGGAAATAGATGGGGAAACAGTGGAAACAGTGTCAGACTTTATTTTATTTTGGGGCTCCAAAATCACTGCAGATGCTGATTGCAGCCATGAAATTAAAGGACACTTACTCCTTGGAAGGAAAGTTATGACCAACCTAGATAGTATATTAAAAAGCAGAGACATTACTTTGCCAACCAAGGTCCGTCTAGTCAAGGCTATGCTTTTCCCAGTGATCATGTATGGATGTGAGAGTTGGACTGTGAAGAAAGCTGATCGCCGAAGAATTGATGCTTTTGAACTGTGGTGCTGGAGAAGACTCTTGAGAGTCCCTTGGACTGCAAGGGACCAGTCCATTCTAAAGGAGATCAGTCCTGGGTGTTCATTGGAAGGACTGATGCTAAAGCTGAAACTCCAATACTTTGGCCACCTCATGCGACAAGTTGACTCACTGGAAAAGACTCTGATGCTGGGAGGGATTGGGGGCAGGAGGAGAAGGGACGACAAAGAATGAGATGGCTGGATGGCATCACCGACTCAATGGACATGAGTTTGAGTGAACTCCGGGAGTTGGTGATGGACAGGGAGGCCTGGCGTGCTGTGATTCATGGGGTTGCAAAGAGTTGGACATGACTGAGCGACTGAACTGAACTGAACTGAACTCTCTCTGTCCTCCACCACCTTAGAATCCCAGTTCCCCAGAGTGAAATGGTAAAGTTGTCTGAAAGGTAAAAGGACATGTGCATTGACTGGAAGTAAGTACAGAAGAAGGAAAATAGCTTTACTGGTTTATAACATTATGTGAGTTTCGTTCTGTAAGCCAGGGAAGCCTGGCGTGCGGCGGTCTGTGGGGTTGCAAACGGACACGACTGAGCCACTGAACAGCAACGAGCTTCCTGTCCTCACATTATATTTTGACTTCAGAATACAGTACCGTGTGCTCATCACCCAAAGGTTAGTCACCAGGAACTGGATCCCCTTCACCCATTTTGTGCTCCCCCAACCCCTTTCACCTCCGGTAATCATTACTCTGTTTTCTGTGTCTGCTCTCTGTTTTTATTTGACTATTTATTCATTTATTTACTTACTTATTTGTGTTCCACAAATGAGTGAAATCACCTAGTATTTGTTTTTCTCTGTCTGACTTATTTCTCTTAGCATAACACCCTCATGGCCCATCCATGTTGATAATAGCTATTCTAATGGGCATAAGATGATATCTTATTGTGGTTTTGCTTTGCATTTTCCTGATAATTAGTGATACTGAGCATCTTTTCATGTGCCTGCTGGTATCTGTATGTCTTCTTCAGAAAAAAATGTCTATTTAGCTCTTCTGCATATTAAAAATCTGTTGCTGTTGAGTTGTATCCGTTCTTTATATATTTTGGATATTGACGGAGTACTTTTATGTGTACATGTGTGTGCTCAGTCACTCAGTCGTGTCCGACTCTTTGTGGCCTCATGGACTGTAATTTGCCAGTCTCCTTTGTCCATGGAATTTTCCAGGCAAGAGCACTGGGATGGATTGCCATTTCCTCCTCCAGGGGATCTTCCCGACACAGGGATTGAACCTGCGTCTCTTGTGTCTCCTGCATTGGCAGGCAGGTTCTTTACCACCAGTGCCATGTTATGTCATACCGGAATGCAGGCTAAATTATGAGAGGCAAACTTGAAGGCATGTGGTAAATTGTAGAAGGCTAGAGAAGGTATACATTTTATTTGCCTTGGTTTACTAAAGCCATTGAAGTACTAGGAATTTCTAGTTATTCTGAGGCCTGTCCCAAATTCACAGTAATTTTGGGATCATAATCAGAAGAAAGCTCATTTCTCCTTGATGATACAAACACTACAAGTTTAATAAAAGCTTGACTTTTTATATAAAACAACAGATATAATGTACTGAGAAAGACTTTATTTTGAGACGTCTCTTAAAATTCTCCTGCTGCTGCTGCTGCTTCTGCTAAGTCACTTCAGTCGTGTCCGATTCTGTGCGACCCCATAGACAGCAGCCCACCAGGCTCCCCCGTCCCTGGGATTCTCCAGGCAAGAACACTGGAGTGGGCTGCCATTTCCCTCTCCTACACATGCTTATTGTAGGTGATTTATACAAAAGAATGCACACATTCTGTATGATTTGAGAAATAACTGAAGAATGAACTATGGCCTCAGAATTCCTAGGGGCAAAAGACTTCATGACATAGGCAGAAAATTGAACAAAGTCCAGCGCGCAGATTGATGAAATGGGGGTAGCACACTTCAGCTGTTCTATCAAAGTAGGACGGTCATCCCAGGAGGAACCCTGTGCCTGGTTGCTGGAGTTGTGAGCTGACTGAGTTTCTTCATTCAGGAAACACCATTTTTAATTGAAAGAAATAACAGATGGGCAAAACTAGTTTTTTAGACTTGAGCATTTGGTACTTATTTGCTCAAAGTGAACCAAGGGAGTTTGTTTCTTAAAGGAAAACATCTGACCAGATTTGCTATCAGTGATAAAATTTAAGTTTTCAAGCAAAAGGTGAAAGTTGGGAAAACTTATATCTCTCATGATCTTGCCAGTTTCCCCACACTTTAACACTTCTTATGGGATCAGGGAAGATGTTAACAAATGTGATTTTGATATTGTATGATTAAATATGGTAACATTTGTAATATCTATATTACTCTGTGGACTAATATTTTCCAAATCACCAAAGCATGAAATGGCAAGATCATGTATAGACAAAATATCCATTCAACTGTAGTATAGATCAATTAATTTTAATATAGCAGAATATGAAAAGGTCATTGATATGATATCAGATTCCACTTTGCAGTTAATCTTTAAGAAACTATCAGCTGTCAAGTTTGATGTGGTATCAAGAAAGAAATCCACGGGGACATGAAAAGACTATTATAATATTTCTCTTCTTTCTAATTATTTGTATGAGATCAGATTTTTTTTTTAAATGAAAGCAACATATTTCCACAGGTTGAATTCAGACACAGGTAGTAGAACCTGGTGTTTTCTTTTAAGTCAGTCATTTAAGAAGTTTGCGAAAGTGAAAAGCAATGCCACTCCTCTCCCTAATTATCTTGTTTTGTAAAATGTAGTTACTTTCATTTAAGCATATTATTTCTGCTAACATGTAATGGATTTTTTACTGTTATTTTAAATAAAGTAAATATTTACAAAATATCTAAGTTTTGATTTATAATGCACTAAATATTACATTACCAACCAAAGTCCGTCTAGTCAAGGCTATGGTTTTTCCCGTGGTCATGTATGGATGTGAGAGTTGGACTGTGAAGAAAGCTGAGCGCTGAAGAATTGATGCTTTTGAACTGTGGTACTGGAGAAGACTCTTGGGAGTCCCTTGGACTGCAAGGAGATCCAACCAGTCCATTCTAGAGGAGATCAATCCTGGGTGTTCATTGGAAGGACTGATGCTAAAACTGAAACTCCAATACTTTGGCCACCTCATGCGACGAGTTGACTCACTGGAAAAGACTGATGCTGGGAGGGATTGGGAGCGGGAGGAGAAGAGGACGACAGAGAATGAGATGGCTGGATGGCATCACCGACTCTGTGGACATGAGTTTGAGTGAACTCCGGGAGTTGGTGATGGACAGGGAGGCCTGGCGTGCTGTGATTCATGGGATTGCAAGGAGTCGGATACGACCGAGCGACTGAACTGAACTGAAATATCAATGAATATAAGCCACATAAGCAAAAGGTCTTTGGAGTCCTCAATACTTTTGAGTTAAAAAGGTTTGAGGACCAAAAGTTAGATAAATTCAAGGAAATGTTTTTGGGTAATTTATTATGTTCAGGTCAGTTCAGTCGCTCAGTCGTGTCCGGCTCTTTGCGACCCCATGAACCACAGCACGCCAGGCCTCCCTGTCCATCACCAACTCCCGGAGTCCACCCAAACCCCTGTCCATTGAGTCGGTGATGCCATCCAACCATCTCATCCTCTGTCATCCCCTTCTCCTCCTACCCTCAATCTTTCCCAGCATCAGGGTCTTTTCAAATGAGTCAGCTCTTTGCATCAGGTGGCCAAAGTATTGGAGTTTCAGCTTCAACATCAGTCCTTCCAATGAACACCCAGGATTGATTTCCTTGAGAATGGACTGGTTGGATCTCCTTGCAGTCCAAGGGACTCTCAAGAGTCTTCTCCAGCACCACAGTTCAAAAGCATCAATTCTTCGGCAATCAGCTTTCTTCACAGTCCAATTCTCACATCCATACATGACCACTGGAAAAACCATAGCCTTGACTAGATGGACCTTGGTTGGCAAAGTAATGTCTCTGCTTTTTAATATACTATCTAGGTTGGTCATAACTTTCCTTCCAAGGAGTAAGCGTCTTTTAATTTCCTGGCTGCAATCAGCATCTGCAGTGATTTTGGAGCCCAGAAATATAAAGTCAGCCACTGTTTCCACTGTTTCCCTGCCTATTTCCCATGAAGTGATGGACTGAACTGAACTGAACTGAACTGATGGGACCAGATGCCATGATCTTAGTTTTCTGAATGTTGAGCTTTAAGCCAACTTTTTCACTCTCCTCTTTCACTTTCATCAAGAGGCTCTTTAGTTCTTCACTTTCTGCCATAAGGGTGGTGTCATCTGCATATCTGAGGTTATTGATATTTTTCCGGGCAATCTTGCTTCCAGCTTGTGCTTCCTCCAGCCCAGCATTTCTCATGATGTACTCTGCATATAAGTTAAATAAGCAGGGTGTCATTATACAGGCTTAATGTACTCCTTTCCTGATTTGGAACCAGTCTGTTGTTCCATGTTCAGTTCTAACTGTTGCTTCCTAACCTTCATACAGGTTTCTCAAGAGGCAGGTCAGGAGGTCTGGTATTGCAGCATTAGATTAAAAAAAATGCAAGAATATAAATGTCATTCTGGTTAGATGAGTTCCTACTAAACATTTGGCTGGAAGTTTCCTACTAAAGGAAATTAAAGATGGCAGAATTTGAGGACTGGATGGAGCCTCAAGAGTTATCTATTCTAATGGTTATCTGCTTGGATGCAAATTAGAATAACTCATGGAATTAAAAGTAAAACAAAACTTAGGCTTGGGTTTCACTTCAGACCTATTAAAACACATTTCTGGAGGGCAGGCATAGTTATTGAAGCGTTTATTTATTTATTTATATGTGAGAATAGACTCATGGATATTTATTTATCCTTTGGCTATAACCCAGTACTTTTTTTGCTCAAATTATTCTAGCTCCAGTCATTGGAAGCTCTTTTAGTTGATTTCTGGGTCCCTTTGGTATAATCTCATCATTGTGGTTTTCTTTCTTTCATTTTTTAAAGCACTGTCTTACTTTCTGGCACAATAAGAAACTCCAGGATCATCTTATATATTTCTTGCTCCAATCTGAGAGTCAGTCATTTATCCAGGGAGCCCTGATTCTTTTTTTTTTTTTTGAGAGTGATATTAGAAACCAAGATTCTTAGGTGTGTTCATTGCTACGTGGGTGTCATTGCTTCTAGGCCCCCTCGGCTGACAGAACAAGGATATATTTTTGTGTATACTAACCCAGGTATCTACAAGTATTTCTGTATTTCTATCTGTATCTATATTAAGCTAAATATGCATTCATACTGATGTCTCTAATTCTAATCCATTGCTGCATGAAACATTCCAGCTACTTTCCTGTGTATTTATTATATTCTGTTCTGTTTTACTGTACTGTGTTGCGTGTAGGATCTTAGTTCCCTGACCATGGATTAAACCTGGGCCATGGCAGTGACGGTACCAGGTCCTAACTACTGGACTGCCAGGGAATTCCCAACCCTGTGTATTTTAATTTTACAGTCTTTCAGTTCAGTTCAGTTCAGTCGTTCAGTCGTGTCCGACTCTTTGCGACCCCATGAATCACAGCACGCCAGGCCTCACTGTCCATCACCAACTCCCGGAGTTCACTCAAACTCATGTCCACAGAGTCGGTGATGCCATCCATCCATCTCATTCTCTGTTGTCCCCTTCTCCTCCCGCCCCCAACCTTTCCCATCATCAGAGTCTTTTCCAGTGAGTCAACTCATCGCATGAGGTGGCCAAAGTATTGCAGTTGTAGCTTTAGCAGTCTTTACAGCTCTTCAAAACAGGCTGAGACAGTTTTGGTGTCCCCATTTTATTTTTATATTTCTAACTTTATGGATTCATTTACCAACTCTGCTCTGTAACTCATATCACTGTCTTTTGCCAAGAATAATAGCATTTTTATTTGAGCAAATAAGACATTGATTAATGTTCATGGTCAACTGGATATAATCTCAGGGTTATCTTTAGAAAGTGAATTGAGCTTTTTAAAAGAAGAAGCAATGAATAGATTCTTTGTCTTAAGAGAAACCATAATTTTTTGTCCCCAGATGTGCTTTATGAGTATATCATTATATGAGTAGGAAATGGAAAAATACCAAGGACAATCGTCTATGTTTGAGATGTGATACCAGTTTAGAGCATCAATTATAATCCTCTTGGTATTTGAGTATCATGAACTTTTACATATAATAGAACTGGAGGAAAAATTATGAGAAAATCTTTTGAGATATAAAAAACTGTTAATTTTTGCTTCAATACTTTGAATGGATATAATTGTGGAAACAGGATGGAAGATAACATAAAATGCTTAGATCTTTTGTGAAATATAGTCACTTTTAACCTTTGGAAGCATATAGTTTTGAACTTATATTACTAAAACTAGAAAGTGCAGTCCATGTCTTAGGCAGGAATATTTAGTGGTTTCCATGTCTTATAATCCTCTTTCCCTGACTGAGAACCTAAAGTTTGTGTTATTGCTTATCTCTGCAATTGATTCCAGTGGCTACCTACAGCATCTTAGTTAATACTTTTCAGACTTTGAAAAAAGATACAGATGCATTCTTCTAAGCAAAGAATATATAAAAGTATAAACCATTCCTAGTGGGAACTTAACCTCTGTCTCCTTCAATGATCACAAGTACTGGGACAGTAGAGACATCTGGGCCTTAATCTGTTCTCAGGTATTTCTAAAAGCTGTTTCCTTCCAGTGGATACCGAGCATTGGTGGTAGTTCATTATTATGAGATGCCTCCTACTGAGGACTTAAATCATGTTCCCTCTAAAGTAGGGGACAAATCTGGGACCTAATCAGGAAGGTTTTGATTTCTGTATCGTGGGATACAGCATTCAGTCACCTAGGCCAGGATCCAGGACTCTTGTCCTCCCCTGTTTGATAGTTCCTGGCATATTCAGGTCCAGCAATTTAGTTCCTGTCCTGCTCTCTGATTTTGTTTTCCACTTACTGTTCAGTTCAGTCGCTCAGTCATGTCCGACTCTTTGCGACCCCATGGACTGCAGCACACCAGGCCTCCCTATCCATCACCAACTCCCAGAGCTTACTCAAATTCATGTCCATTGAGTCAGTGATGACATCCAACCATTATATCCTCTGTCATCCCCTTCTCCTCTTGCCTTCAATCTTTCTCAGCATCAGGATCTTTTCTAGTGAGTCAGTTCTTCGCATCAGGTGGCCAAAGTATTGGAGCCTCAGCCTCAGCATCAGTCCTTCCAATGAATATTCAGGACTCCTTTAGGATGGACTGGTTGGATCACCTCGCAGTCCAAGGGACTCTCAAGAGTCTTCTCCAACACCACAGTTTAAAAGCATCAATTCTTTGGCTCTCAGCTTTCTTTATAGTCCAACTCTCACATCCATACATGACTACTGGACAAACCATAGCTTTGACTAGATGGCTCTTTGTTGGCAAAGTAGTGTCTCTGATTTTTAACATGCTTTCTAGGTTGGTCATAGCTTTTCTTCCAAGGAGCAAACACATTTTAATTCATGACTGCAGTCACCATCTGCAGTGATTTTGGAGCCCCCCAAAATAAAGTCTCTCGCTGTTTTCTTTGTTTCCCCATCGATTTGCCATGAAATGATTGGACTGGATGCCATGATCTTAGTTTTCTGAATGTTGAGTTTTAAGCCAACTTTTTCACCCTCCTCTTTCACTTTCATCAAGAGGCTCTTGAGTTTTTCTTCACTTTCTACCATAAGGATGGTATCGTCTGCATATCTGAGGTTATTGATATTTCTCCCGGCAATCTTGATTCCAGCTTGGGCTTCATCCAGCCCAGCATTTCTCATGATGTACTCTGCATAGAAGTTAAATAAGCAGGGTGACAATATACAGCCTTGACATACTCCTTTCCTGATTTGGAACCAGTCTGTTGTTCAATGTCCAGTTCTAACTGTTGCTTCTTGACCTGCATACAGATTTCTCAGGAGGCGGGTCAGGTGGTCTGGTATTCCCATCTTTTTAAGAATTCGCGTAGTATATGAAGCAGATTTTTTTCTGGAACTCTCTAGCTTTTTTGATGATCCAACAGATGTCAGCAATTTGATCTCTGGTTCCTCTGCCTTTTCTAAATCCAGCTTGAACATCTGGAAGTTCACAGTTCACATAGTGTTGAAGCCTGGTTTGGAGAATTTGGAGCATTATTTTGCTAGCATGTGAGATGAGTGCAATTGTGCGGTAGTCGAGCATTCTTTGCCATTGCCTTTCTTTGGGATTGGAATGAAAACTGACCTTTTCCAGTCCTGTGGCCAATGCTGAGTTTTCCAAATTTGTTGGCATATTGAATGCAGCACTTTCACAGAATCATCTTTTAGGATTTGAAATAGCTAAACTGGAATTCCATCACCTTCATTAACTTTGTTCTGCTTACTAGTTCTATATAATAGTGCTGTGTGCAGAAGGGTATAAAGTGCTTCTATATGCGCTGTCTAATTTCACTAACTTGTTATGTATATAATTTTGAGTTTCATGTACTGAGTTAAAAGGAGGAGGGATGAAGAAAATGAGTACAGCGGGGAGGGGGCAGACATATAAACAGACATATAAACTACCACAGTTCAGAAAGTACAGAACTCTAATAGTAGAGATAGAAACCAATTCAAGCATATGTTTTGATTTTAATTACTATCATCCACATCCTTAATTTGAGGCTGAGAATGGCTGCTTTCCTAAAGTCAGATGTCATAAATGTAAGAATTGGGACTTGATCCCAGGGCCTCTGACTTCAGTACTCCATTTGCTGTAAAACTGGATTCCTACTTTTCTCAATCTTCTCTCTCACATGCAACAACTCTTAACTCCATTTCTTCAGGGTGCCTGGATTTTTACTTCCAGATTGTTGCTAACTGTAGGGTTCTGCTTTTGCCTCTAGGCTCCCCTGGACTAGCCAGACATATCTTCATGCTACTATCACCTGTTAATGGTTCTTTATTTGCCTAAAACTGCTGGCGATCCCAGCTGCTGTTTCCATAGGGACCTTCCCTTTCTTATTCTAGAGCTCAGATGCAAGTCACATGAAAGTTTCTGTTCAGCACCAGGCCCAGGGAACAGCTCTAAGAAGTGTCCCATTGGGAACCTTTAGCATCAACTTGGTGTTGAACACAAACTTGGCAAAAGACAGATCCTCAAGGGTTTCTCAAATTGCTGCAGGAAATACTACTCAGAGTTTCCTGAAACAGTTCTTCCAGGATCTTGTCTATGGTTTAACGATCAATTTTGTATTTTTGGTTCTAAGTCAGGAACTCAAGTTGCTTAAGGACACAAGACATGTATTAGTTCTCAAAACTTGCATGTCCAGGAGTGCATCTGACTTCAGGTCTGGTTGGGTCCAGAGGCTTACATAATGCCACTACAAACCATTCTCCCACCTCTCAGACTGGTTCGTCCATGTGAGGGGTGAAATGGCCACAGACTCATGTCCTGTTAGCTTGTGTGTGTGCATGCTCCGTAGCTTCAGTTGTGTCTGGCTCTTTGTGACCCTCTGGACTGTAGCCCGCCAGGCTCCTCTGTCTTTGAGGATTCTCCAGGCAAGAATACTGAAGTGGGGTGCCATGCCCTCCTCCAGGAGATCTTCCCAACCCAGGGATTGAACATAGGTCTCCTGTACTGCAGGCAGATTCTTTACTGCTGAGCCACCAGAGAAGGGAAGCCTGTTTTGTTAGCATGGTAACCCCCCAAAACAGCACTAGCAGCAAAATCCCAGAGAAGACTGATTGTCTGGCATGAGTCTTTGACAACTTCATGCTGAGGGTGGTTGGGAGGGGCTGTATCGGGGTTGGTTCCTCACAGGAAAGGGAATTTAGTACCAGAAGGAGGAGGCAGTGATACTGGAGCGACAGAAGTAACAGGAATACCTTGTAGTTGGCACCCTCAGGGGAACTCTCATACCCACAAATTCTCTGAGGGCTGTTGTGGGTTAGAACCGTCAATCTCCTTGGTAGCACTTGAACTCGACTTTCCAGAAGGCTCAACAAAACCCCCAGATTATAGTTCCCCTACTTCCTCACTGTCCCTCTTCCTCAAGAAATAGTTGCCTGAGCTCATATGTATACTGAGTCCAGGAACAGCCAGGCTGTGCCTGAAAATCCCCTAGGATTGATACACAAATAAATTTCAGCACTGAATCCAGGTTACATTTGTAACCATATCTCCACCATGCTCATACTGAAGCCTAGTCAATAATGACTTCACAGAATGTGAAATAAGTGAATATTAAAAAAATACCTTGACTGTGATAAAATGGACACTTCCCTTCTTTTGCAAAGAGATAAGATCCTGTCATTCACCTTATCCATCCAGGAAGAATTCCCTTCTGTGCCATTGTGCAAGACACTAGCGTCACTTGGCTTTTAAAATTCATGCCCTTTTCCAGTGCTCACTTTGCAGCAGAACAAGTACGTCTCTTGCGATTGCGAACTCGGTCAGCGATTTCTCCCTTCCATTGTTTGTTACTAACGATGCTTTTAAGACGATGCTGCTGAAGCTGTTCCTCTGTGATTTAGTTCAGCATCGACAGGTAATACTGGAGGTCTCAACAAGGGCCTGATGGTTCCTACCTGCTCAGGACCCACACAGGGAAAACGCAGGGGCTGTCAGGAGCTGTTTGCCTAGATCAATTAACCCCAGTGCCTAGTGGAGCAAACTGAGTTATGAACTTTTATATCTAGTGCCTGTGGCTGCCTGACTTCTATGAAAGAAAAAATGCAGCCCTGTTTTGTGATGGGAAAAAAATCTCTTCAGCCTTCCCTCTGCCAGGATCAGATTGCATACACTGGCCTCCAGCTTCCTAATTAAGGGGTTGGAAGATTTCTCAAGAGTTCTAAGAAGTGAGGGAAATGGAAAGTAAGGGGGACAGTAGTGTAATTCGGAGTGGCCTGTTCCCATGAAGAAAGTTCTTGTTTGGTCTCAGAGATGGGCTTCTTGACTATCAGATCAAATTTAAGATGTTTTCAGCGGGGAGAAGAGCTCTTGGTGATCTGGCATCTTGCTTCTGTATTAGTCCTTCAGCGCCGGTGCAGGAGACGACAGAGACCATCGCCACTTGCCGGGGTTCCTGTGTGCTGGGCGGGCTGCCAGGCATACAGAGTAAATTATTTTTTCAACCTTGTTTTGTGTAGCAGTGCCAGGGTGTCTGTGCTCTTCACCTTTATGTGGCTCAGCTCACAATGTCTACAGAAAGAGGAAAAGAACAGGTTAACTTACAGAACTGCCGACGATCCCAGCTGGAAGAAAGGGAGGCAACTCTAATGACCTACTGTATGTGCCTGGTGCCATGTTCAGGGTTTGCCTACATCATCCAGTCCATGTGGCAACTCCAAGATCTGATGTTTTTATCCCCTTTTAAGAAGATGAACCCAGAGCTCAGCCAGGTGGAGTAACTTGCCCAAGGTCAAACAGCTTTCAAGTTTGGTATTCAAACCCAAGCCTATCTGAGTGCGTAGCCTGCCTTCCTTCTGCTGTTGCATGTCTTGCAAGAGTCTCATGGGTCAAGTACTGCTGTACCCATGAACTAGTTACAGCACTGTGGTTATGACAGTTCTCGTTCAGGTGTGGAGACATACATTCCTTATGATATTAGATTAAGATCAGATGGCTATTTTTTGGGGGCACTGTCACTCCTTCTGTCCTTTGGGAAAGATGTTTCTGGTAGCCAAGGCACAGTGGGGTGTGGGGCATCTTTGGACTTCTCTTTGCAGTGGCTTCTTTCCTATGCTGACCCCCTCGGGTGCGTGCGTGCTCACTTGCTTCATTTGTGTCTGACTCTTTGTGACCCCATGGACTGCAGCCCGCCAGGCTCCTCTATCCTTGGGATTTCCCAGGCAAGAATACTGGAGTGGATTGCACTTCCTTCTCCAGGGGACCTTCCAAACCCTGGGATCAAACCCATGTCTCCTGCCTTGGCAGGCGGATTCTTTACCACTGAGCCATGTAGGAAGCCCCATTCTGACCCCATTAAAGGAACCTAAAAGGGGCTGAAGGGGACTCTGGAGCTTTGGAACTGAGGGGGTTAGAATTCAGAGTATTTGGGTCAGAACCTGGCCCAAGAAGGGGCTAAAACAGCATCCAGAGTGCTGGCTTCTCCTTCCAAACTCTCCTCCTACTTCTGGACCCAGGCTTCTCGGAGTAGCTGTGTCATCCTGTCCTTCTCGAACTGGGTTTTCACCTCATGCCGAGCCACCTCGGATCACTGATTGAACTCAGGTCTGTAGACTATCTCTTTAAAAAATTTTTTTTTATCGGAGTACAGTTACTTTACAATGTTGCATTAGTCCCTTCTGTGTAGTAAAGTGGATCAGCTATACGCATACATATATCCCCTCTTTTTTGGGTTTCTTTTCCATTTAGGTCACCACAGAGCACCGAGTGGAGCTCCCTGTGCTGTACAGTCGGTTCCATCAGTTGTCCGTTTTATGCGTAGTTTTCAATATGGCACATGTATCGACCCCAATCTCCCAATTGATTCCACCCCTCCCACTTTCCCCCTTGGTATCCATGTTCATTCGCCACGTCTGTGTTTCTACGTTTGCTTTGCAAATAAGATCATGTGGACTGACTCTTCCTTCCTGAAGAGGCAGCCGCTCTGCGGTCCTCTCCCAGCCTTTCCCAAGGCCTTTCCACACCTCTCTGCTCAGGGTTGAGGTGATCTCTCTCTCCGCTCTGTTTTTAGGTGTATCCCTCTTACCTATTTTCAGGTTCAAGTCCTCTCTATTCAGTTTTTCATGAAATCCCAAGTGAAGGGGATAGTGGGATCCTCTGCTTAGAATCTTCTCCTGGCTGCCCATCTAACTTAGAATGGAGTCTACATCCCTTACCACAACCTGAACATCCTTTTAACCTGACTCCTATACCTGCTCACACTTCATCTTATTATTCTCCTTATATCTTGCCGCCCTGGCCTTCTTACAACCCCCTTTTGTTCCTACCTCAGAGTTTTGAACTTGCTCTTTCTTCCTCTGGCTTCTGCTTTTCAGATGTTCACTTCTCATATTTTACCTCTTCACCCCAAGATGGCTATTTCAGGGAGGCCTGCTCTTTATCCAAAGGAGGCCTCCCCAACCTCCTAATAATCACTGGCTTTCATCCTCATTACTCTATTTTATTTATTTATAATACTTACAATTTTTTTTAATTTAATTTATTTTTTTTTAATTTTACAATCTTATATTGGTTGGTTTTGCCATACATTGACATGAATTCGCCCCAGGTGTACATGAGTTCCCCCTCCTGAACTCCCCTCTCACCTCCCTCCTCCCTTTATCCTCCCTCTGGGTCATCCCCGCACACCAGCCCCGAGTATCCTGTAACATGCATTGACCCTGAACTGCTGATTCGTTTCACATATGACAACATACATGTTTCAATGTCATTCTCTCAAATCATCCCACCCTCACCCTCTCCCACAAAGTCCCAAAGACTGTTTGATACAACTGTGTCTCTTTTGCTGTCTCGTATACAGGGTTATATTTCCATCTTTCTAAATTCCATATATATGCGTTAGTATACTGTATTGGTGCGTTTCTTTCTGTCTTACTTCACTCTGTATAATAGGCTCCAGTTTCATCCACCTCATTAGAACTGATTCAAATGCATTCTTTTTAATGGCTGAGTAATACTCCATTGTGTATATGTACCAAAGCTTTCTTATCCATTCGTCTGCAGATGGACATCTAAGTTGCTTCCATGTCCTGACTATTATAAACAGTGCTGCGATGAACATTGGAGTACATGTGTCTCTTTCAATTCTGGTTTCCTCGGTGTGTATGCCCAGAAGTGCGATTGCTGGATCATATGGCAGTTCTATTTCCAGTTTTTTGAGGAATCTCCACACTGTTCTCCATAGTGGCTGTACTAGTTTGCATTCCCACCAACAGTGTAAGAGGGTTCCCTTCTCTCCACACCCTCTCCAGCATTTATTGCATGTAGACTTTTGGATAGCAGCCATTCTGACTGGTGTGAAATGGTATCTCATTGTGGTTTTGATTTGCATTTCTCTGATTATGAGGGATGTTGAGCATTTTTTCATGTGTTTGTTAGCCATCTGTATGTCTTCTTTGGAGAAATGTCTGTTAGTTCTTTGGCCCATTTTTTGATTGGGTCATTTATTTTTCTGGAATTGAGCTGCAGGAGCTGCTTATATATTTTGGAGATTAATCCTTTATCAGTTGCTTCATTTGCTATTATTTTCTCCCATTCTGAAGGCTGTCTTTTCACCTTACTTATAGTTTCCTTTGCTGTGCAGAAGCTTTTGATTTTAATTAGGTCCCATTCGTTTATTTTTGCTTTTATTTCCAATATTCTGGGAGGTGGGTCTTGGAGGATCCTGCTGTGATTTATGTCGGAGAGTGTTTTGCCTACGTTCTCCTCTAGGAGTTTTATAGTTTCTGGTCTTACATTTAGCTCTCTAATCCATTTTGAGTTTATTTTGGTGTATGGTGTTAGGAAGTGTTCTAGTTTCATTCTTTTACAAGTGGCTGACCAGTTTTCCCAGCACCACTTGTTAAAGAGACTGTCTTTTCTCCATTGTACATTCTTGCCTCCTTTGTCAAAGATAAGGTGTCCATAGGTGCGTGGATTTATCTCTGGGCTTTCTATTTTGTTCCATTGATCTATATTTCTGTCTTTATGCCAGTACCATACTGTCTTGATGACTGTGGCTTTGTAGTAGAGCGTGAAGTCTGGCAGGTTAATTTCCCCAGTTCCATTCTTCTTCCTCAAGATTGCTTTGGCTATTCGAGGTTTTTTGTATTTCCATACAAATTGTGAGATTATTTGTTCTAGTTCTGTGAAAAATATTGTTGGTAGCTTGATAGGGATTGCATTGAATGTATAAATTACTTTGGGTAGTATACTCATTTTTACAACATTTATTCTTCCAATCCACGAACACGGTATATTTCTCCATCTATTAGTGTCCTCTTTGATTACTTTCACTAGTGTTTTATAGTTTTCTATGTACAAGTCTTTTGTTTCCTTAGTAGATATATTCCTAAGTATTTAATTGTTTTCGTTGCAACAGTGAATGGAATAGTTTCCTTAATTTCTCTTTCTATTTTCTCATTATTAGTGTATAGGAATGCAAGGGATTTCTGTGTGTTGATTTTATATCCTGCAACTTTACTGTAATCATTGATTAGCTCTAGTAGTTTTCTGGTAGAGTCTTTAGGGTTTTCTGTGTAGAGGATCATGTCATCAGCGAACAGTGAAAGCTTTACTTCTTCTTTTCCAATTTGGATTCCTTTTATGTCTTTTTCTGCTCTGATTGCTGTGGCCAAAACTTCCAGAACTATGTTGAAGAGTAGTGGTGAGAGTGGGCACCCTTGTCTTGTTCCTGACTTCAGGGGAAATGCTTTCAGTTTTTCACCATTGAGGATAATGTTTGCTGTGGGTTTGTCATATATAGCTTTTATTATGTTGAGGTATGTCCCTTCTATTCCCACTTTCTGGAGGGTTTTTATCATAAATGGATGTTGAATTTTGTCGAAGGCTTTCTCTGCATCTATTGAGATAATCATATGATTTTTATTTTTCAGTTTGTTAATGTGGTGTATTACGTTGATTGATTTGCGGATATTGAAGAATCCTTGCATTCCTGGGATAAAGCCCACTTGGTCATGATGTATGATCTTCTTAATGTGTTGTTGGATTCTGATTGCTAGAATTTTGTTAAGGATTTTTGCTTCTATGTTCATCAGTGATATTGGCCTGTAGTTTTCTTTTTTTGTGGGGTCTTTACCAGGTTTTGGGATTAGGGTGATGGTGGCCTCATAGAATGAGTTTGGAAGTTTCCCTTCCTCAGCTATTTTCTGGAAGAGTTTGAGTAGAATAGGTGTTAGCTCTTCTCTAAATTTTTGGTAGAATTCAGCTGTGAAGCCGTCTGGACCTGGGCTTTTGTTTGCTGGGAGATTTTTGATTACAGTTTCAATTTCCGTGCTTGTGATGGGTTTGCTCAGATTTTCTATTTCTTCCTGGTTCAGTTTTGGAAAGTTGTACTTTTCTAGGAATTTGTCCATTTCTTCCAGGTTATTCATTTTATTGCCATATAATTGCTGATAGTATTCTCTAATAATCCTTTGTATTTCTGTGTTGTCAGTTGTGATCTCTCCATTTTCATTTCTAATTTTATTGATTTGGTTCTTCTCTCTTTGTTTCTTGATGAGTCTGGCTAGTGGTTTGTCAATTTTATTTACCTTCTCAAAGAACCAGCTTTTGGCTTTGTTGATTTTTGCTATGGTCTCTTTTGTTTCTTTTGCATTTATCTCTGCCCTAATTTTTATGATTTCTTTCCTTCTACTGACCCTGGGGTTCTTCCTTTTCTAGTTGCTTTAGATGTAGAGTTAGGTTATTTAGTTGACTTTTTTCTTGTTTCTTGAGGTGTGCCTGTATTGCTATGAACTTCCCCCTTAGCACTGCTTTTACAATGTCCCAGAGGTTTGGGGTTGTTGTGTTTTCATTTTCATTCATTTCTATGCATATTTTGATGTCTCTTTTGATTTCTTCTATAATTTGTTCATTATTCAGCAGCGTGTTGTTCAGTCTCCATATGTTGGCATTTTTAATAGTTATTCTCCTGTAATTGAGATCTAATCTTACTGCATTGTGGTCAGAAAAGATGCTTGGAATGATTTCAATTTTTTTGAATTTACCTAGGCTAGATTTATGACCCAGGATGTGATCTATCCTGGAAAAGGTTCCGTGTGCACTTGAGAAAAAGGTGAAATTCATTGTTTTGGGGTGAAATGTCCTATAGATATCTATTAGGTCTAACTGGTCTATTGTATCATTTAAAGTTTGTGTTTCCTTGTTAATTTTCTGTTTAGTTGATCTATCCATAGATGTAAGTGGGGTATTAAAATCTCCCACTATTATTGCATTGTTGTTAATTTCCCCTTTCATACTTGTTAGTAATTGTCTTACATATTGTGGTGCTCCTATGTTGGGTGCATAAATATTTATAATTGTTATATCTTCTTCTTGGATTGATCCTTTGATCATTATGTAGTTTCCTTCTTTGTCTCTTTTCACAGCCTTTGTTTTAAAGTCTATTTTATCTGATATGAGTATTGCTACTCCTGCTTTTTTTTGGTCTCTATTTGCATGGAATATCTTTTTCCAGCCCTTCACTTTCAGTCTGTATGCGTCCCTCGTTTTGAGGTGGGTCTCTTGTAGACAGCATATATGGGGGTCTTGTTTTTGTATCCATTCAGCCAGCCTTTGTCTTTTGGTTGGGGCATTCCACCCATTTACGTTTAAGGTAATTATTGATAAGTATGATCCCGTAGCCATTTTCTTTATTGCTTTGGGTTCAAGTATATACACTCTTTCTGTGTTTCCTGTCTAGAAAAGATCCTTTAGCATTTGTTGGAGAGCTGGTTTGGTGATGCTGAATTCCCTCAGCTTTTGCTTGTCTGTAAAGCTTTTGATTTCTCCTTCATATTTGAATGAGATCCTTGCTGGGTATAGTAATCTGGGTTGTAGGGTATTTTCTTTCATCACTTTAAGTATGTCTTGCCATTCCCTTCTGGCCTGAAGAATTTATGTTGAAAGATCAGCTGTTATCCTTATGGGAATCCCCTGTGTGTTATTTGCTGCTTTTCCCTTGCTGCTTTTAATATTTGTTCTTTGTGTTTGATCTTTGTTAATTTGATTAATATGTGTCTTGGAGTATTTCGCCTTGGGTTTATCCTGTTGGGGACTCTCTGGGTTTCTTGGACTTGGGTGATTATTTCTTACCCTATTTTAGGGAAGTTTTCAACTATTATCTCCTCAAGTATTCTCTCATGGTCTTTCTTTCTGTCTTTTTCTTCTGGGACTCCTATGATTCAAATGTTGGAGTGTTTAACATTGTCCCAGAGGTCTCTAATATTGTCCTCATTTCTTTTAATTCGTTTTTCTTTTTTCCTCTCTGCTTCATTTATTTCTACAATTCTATCTTCTAGTTCGCTTATCTTGTCTTCTGCCTCTTTTATTCTACTGTTTGTTCCCTCCAGAGTGTTTCTGATCTCATCTATTGCATTATTCATTGTATATTGACTCTTTTTTATTTCTTCTAAGTCCTTATTAAATCTTTCTTCCATCTTCTCAATCCTTTTCTCCAGATTATTTATCTGTAACTCCATTTTGCTTTCAAGATTTTGAATCATTTTCACCATCAAAATTTGAAATTCTTTATCAGGTAGATTCCCTATATCTTCTTCTTTTGTTTGTGTTGGTGGGCAATTATCTTGTTCCTTTACTTGCTGGGTATTTCTCTGCCTCTTCATCTTGCTTATATTACTTTGCTAGGGGTGGCCTTTCCCTCTTCTTGAAGTTTGTGGAGTTCTCTTTATTATGTAGTTTCTTCGCTGTGTGTGGGGTTGGACGGGTGACTTGTCTGGATTCCCTGGTTAGGGAAGCATGTGTTGGTTTTTTGGTGGGTGGAGCTGGATTTCTTCTCTCTCCTTTCGAAGACAATGGGCTGCTTTTCTGGGTGCCTGATGTCCTCTGCCAGTATTCAGAAGTTGTTTTGTGGACTTTACTCCACGTTCAAATGTTCTTTTGATGAATTTGTTGGGGAGAGAGTGGTCTCGCCGTCTTATCCTTCCACCATCTTGTTCCTTCCTCCCCAGAACACTGGATTCTTATATTCCACTTGGTCGTGGAGTATCTCTTCCCAGCTGCTCCAGCAAGGTGCAGCCGCTGTACCTTACCTTGGACGAGGGGTATCTCCTCAAGGCCGCCCTTCCTGCTTTGAATGTGGATCAGCTCCTCTCGGCCCTCCGGTGCCCAAGCAGCCACCGTCTCCTGGACGTGGTACAGCTCTTCTCGGCCACCACCCTAACCCTGGGCGCGGGGTAACTCTTCTCAGCCACGATTCTGCACGTGGTCGGTTGCGCCGGAGCCAGGCGTCTCCTCTCTCGCGTCTGCGCCGCCGGAGCCGGGCGTCTCCTCTCTCGCATCTGCGCCACCCAATACTTACAAATTTTGTATCTTACTCATGCATTTGTCTTATCCCCATGAGTAGCACTATATTGCCAAGGGTAAGTACAATGTCTGGCACATAGCAAACCTTCAGTAAAATACTTGTTGAATCAACAGTTTGAACAGTGGTACCTGGGAGATAGTAATATGTTTTCAATACATGTTGGTTGAATGACTGCATCCTTTCTCAAAGTACAGCCCTAGATGCCCAGAGGGCCAGAGAATCTTAACAAGTGGTCATAGATCAAAATAATTTTGAGAGCCACCATTTAGGATCCCTTTCTCCTGGAGTCAGAGAAGGTCTGTGATGCAGGCCTCTCCAAAGTCCCACTTAGTTTTGAATTATCCTTAGAGAACGTTTGATGAGCCTGAACACTACCAGTGAGAGAGAATCTTCCAGTCCCCAGGTTGTTGTTGTTTAGTTGCTAAGTCATGCCCACCTCTTTGTGACCCCATGGACTGTAGCCTGCCAGGTTCCTCGGTCCATGGGATGTTCCAGGCGAGAAGACTGGAGTGGGTTGCCATTTCCTTCTCTAGGGGAACTTCCTGATCCAGATATCAAACCCATGCCTCCTGCATTGGCAGGCAAATTCTTTACTGCTGAGCCACCAGGGAAGCCCAAAGGAAGCTCCCTTAATCTTTGGGCAACTTTTTTAGAAAGCTGAAATCATACTCTGACCCACTTGTTCTATTCTGATTCAGAGGATTATGTCAGGTGATCACTGGGCCTATGAATGGATAAATTCATGTTCTTTCATCCTGCACAGTTTAGTCATCAAATTATTTCATTTGAATTTTACTCTATACCTCCTTTTGCCAGGATCCAGCCATGGCAGAGTCCAGGGATACCCTCAGGATGAATGGTGTCGGCAAAGAAAAGAAAGCTAGTCGAATCTTGGTTGACTGCAGAATCAAGACTACTTTATTTTCTTACATCAGTGTTTATATACCCTAAAACCAATAATTCTAAAGAGGGAGGAGGGATTGTCTTGATAGGATTGTAGCAGGAATGGAGTCATCAACCATCTTTCAGAATAGTCAGTACCTTCATGCATAACTCTTAAGCAGTTTGAATGGGTCCTTAAGACAGCAAGGCCACAAGGAATGAAAAAAATGGCTTTATTTGTGTAGCAGTTAGTCAACTGCAAGGGCTATTAGCAAGCCTTATCTTGGGAGCCTCAGTCCTTGGCAGACTTTATGGCTCCATAGGTAGCATGGTATCTGGGTTTGGGCTCCACCCCCAAACATCTGCAGAGACGATTTTCCACACTAATGCTATATGCTTACTTATTCTGTTATCTACCTTCATCTCTGTGTTTTCCTCTAGTGTACTCCCAGGCACACCATGGACAGGGGGCAGGGAGACATAGCAGCAAGCACTGGTGTGTGACCCTGAGGGCCAAGGGTCTCGTGAGCTCCTTCCAGATCTCACCCTAAGGGGCCCTTCTAAACTCGCGAAGGGTTCTGTATTTACTTTTGCTTGTGGGGTGTTTAGGCCTATTGTTAGCAGACTTAGTTTTATGCCAGGGGTGCTTTGTGCAGTCCTGAGCATTCCAAACTCTAAATTGACATTTATAACCCCAACAGGGCCAGAAGGGGTAGGATGTTCTGTGTAAAGATATTTTCCTTATTCCTGGCCTGTTTATAGGGACCCATGCACCCCCAGGGACTGTATTGCTGCCATGCAAAAGTTTCAAGGGGGATTTTTGAGCAGGAGTCAGAAGAATTCTTAGAAAGCACAGAGGACTACCAAGCATCAGAAAAAGAAAAGATGGAGGCCCGGGAGTAGATGATGGGGCGCCCCAAGAAATCCCCGGAGGTCTGGACCGCCTTGCATGCCAGCTCCTTGAACCAAGACCTTGTCATGGGCGGGGTCTCTCTTGCCGGCTCCCGACATCCTTTCACTTAATTTTGTCTAAAATGAGGTAGGTAGAGATGAGCTATTTGACATTAAAGGCGTACAAGTCATCTGTTAAATGCAGGAGGCTTAGATTCATAAATCTTTCTAACTGCTTGGATATAACAGAATCTTCTTTGAAAAAAATTTTTTCCCTTTGAAGTCTTTTTCCTTAAGTCAACATGTTTTGAAGTCACTGTCATGCTATTATGTTAGCTGTTTCTGATCTGTTGTCCACATGGGAATTATTTAGAACATATGTTCTTACTACTAATCTAAATGAAGGACATATTTTTTAAAAGAACCCAAGGGAATACAAAAACAAAATCTTGCATTTGGTGTAAAACTTTATCCTTGCTAAATTGAAGGCAACAGAGAATAGCTTGCAAGCCCATCAATGCCAGACTGTTATCTTCCTTGTAGAACTTTTATGGTCTTATTCTTTAAAAAACAGCTTTATTGGAAGACCAGTGCAGAGCCTGAAGCACCTGTTGTCATCAGCAGTCACATGATAGCACCTGACTCCTCTCAGCACTCAGGTGCTTAGTCTTTCTCACTGACCCTTGGAGCCGACTTGGAAATTCTGGCACCTAGGAAGGGAAAGAACACAAGGTGACCTTGGGGAGCCACATGGAGACTCTTTTTTTTCTCAGATTATTTTCTCTTGTAAAACTGGATTGACCCCCATATTCACCCTTACAAGCTGAGTCTCACAAGGATAAACTGAGATGATAAGTTTACACTCATGTTGATACAAGTGAAACTTGCTAAACACATTGTTACTAACTTTAAAATTCACGATCCATCCATAGACCTATCAGTTAATCATCCTGTCTGAGCAGAGCAGGTGTTTTACAATATACAACTGTTTATACAACAATTTACAATATACACAAAGTAAAAGCAGAAAAGCTTGATCCTCTGTGGAGAATATATTTGATTCCAGAATCGCTTCAGCCAGTTGCAGGACTGAACCGTGCTTCTGGTGGGGGAAGGGTTAGTCAGGGGCCTGGGTGGAACATAGAGAAAGGAGCACTGATAGAGGAGCCATTGGTTTCAGTCTCACAAGTCCTCATGGACTTACTGAGGATTCTGAGTAAGCGGGGGCTTCCTGGGTAGCTCAGTGGTAAAGAATCCACCTGCCAGTGCAGGAAATGTTGGAGCCTTGGGTTCAATCCCTGGATTGGAAAGATCCCCTGGAGGAGGGCATGGCCACCCACTCCAGTATTCTTGCCTGGAGAATCCCATGTACAGAGGAGCCTGGTGGGCTACAGTCCATGGCGTCTCAAAGAGTCTGACAAGACCAAGTGACTGAGCACACATGCCGAGGCTTGGCCCTCCTGTAAGATGTTATATGTTGGGAGTCTCCACTCCAGAGATCGAAGATGCTGCTGGTGAGGACCCATAGAGTCCGTGTACCTTTGCGAATCTCACAGAGAATGACAGTTGCACCAGAAACTTTGTCCAGGTCCACAGTTCCAGCCAAGACCTCCACACACAGACCTCTCTATCTAGTGCTCTATCTAATGCAAGGATGTTCCTTGAACTCTATTTCTGAATTTTTAGCTTCTAGTACTGTTGCTTGGAAAATCCCATGGATGGAGGAGCCTGGTAGGCTGCAGTCCATGGGGTCGCCAAGAGTAGGACATGACCAAGCGACTTCACTTTCACTTTTCACTTTTATGCATTGGAGAAGGAAATGGCAACCCATTCCAGTGTTCTTGCCTGGAGAATCCCAGGGAGAGGGGAGCCTGGTGGGCTGCTGTCTATGGGGTCACACAGAGTCGGACACGACTGAAGTGACTTAGCAGCAGCAGCAGCAGTGAACATACCTGGATGTAATGCTAGAATCCTGCACACAGCAGAACCAAAGCCAAAATAACTGTCAGCTACTCTCTACAATCAGTTTTTTCCATCTCCTTGAAAAAATTTTTTAAAAAATATTGATTGGTTGATTTGGCTGTGCTGGGCCGTAGTTGAGGCACACAGGATCTTTGTTGTGGCATGTGGAATCTTCTGTTGCGATGCATGGGCTCTTGTCTAGCTGTGGTGTGTGGGTTCAGTAGTTGCAGGGTGCAGTCTTAGTTGTCCTGGGGCATGTGGGATCTTAGTTCCCTGACCGGGGATTGACCCGAGGTCCCTGCGTTGGGAGCTCACAGTCTTAGCCACTGGACCACCAGCAAAGCCCCTCATCTCGTTTCTATCCATGGCATCACCCTTTTCACCTAGCGTCCAGCTCAGAGATCCGTCTGCCATTGTCTCCCTTGAGCTTTTCTTTCCTGTGACTCTTCTGTGATTCTTCTTTAACCCAGTGCCTTTTTCCTTCTCCTCCCATTTCTTCTACCTTAGTTCTCTTTTCACAAATGATGATAGATAAGCTCCAACGTGAAATTCTTTTCTGTCCTCAGATAAAATCCCAGACTATCGCTTGGTGTTTAAGATCCAAATACTTTGGTTCTCCCATCAATTCAGTCCAACCTCCACTGCTCTCTTGTTGAAGTTCTCGACTCCAGCCTCCTCACCAGTCACCAAACATACTGATTTTTTTTTTTTAACCTCCAAGATTTCTTTCTTGCTATCCATTTCCCTGGAACACCCCATTCTCCAGCCTCAGCTCTGCAGCTCAAAATCTCATTTATTCTTCAAAACCAAACTCACACATAACTGGCCAGGCAGCCTCCCTGTTTCCCAGCCTGTCAGGGTGGTTCCCCTTGAGTGGGGCAGTGTATCACTGCACGTCAGGGGAGCAGACACTCTGGAGTCAGACAGACCTGGGCCTGAACCTCCCCTCTGCCATGACCAGCTGTAGGACTGTAAGCCTCAGTTTCTACATCTATAAAATGAGGACAATCATACCTATGTGCTAAGTTGCTCAGTTGTGTCTGGTGGTTTTGTGACCCCATGGACTGTAGCCTGCCAGGCTCCTCTGTCCATGGGATTTTTCAGGCAAGAATACTGGAGTGGGTTGCCCTTTCCTCCTCCAGGGGATCTTCCCAACCCAGAGATCGAAACTGCATCTCTTTTGTTTTCTGCATTGACAGGTGGATCCTTTAACACTAGTGCCACCTGGGAAGCCCACTAATACGGATGCAGGATTCTTATGAGTCAGCGTTCACAGAGTTCCCAGAACAGTGCCTGGCACATAGGTGGAGCCTGATAAGTGAGCAGTTCATTTATTCTCTCCAAACTGTTTTCTGCTTCCTTTGTAACTTCTGCGCTGGCATATATCTTTGGGGCTTTAGTGTGTGGTTATTTCAGAGTCAACCCTGAATATTCATTGGAAGGACTGATGCTGAAGTTTCAATACTTTGGCACCTGATGCACAACTCACTGGAAAAGACCTTGATGCTGGGAAAGATTGAGGGCAGGAGGAGAAAGGGATGACAGAGGATGAGAAGGTTGGATGGCACTACCAACTCAATGGACACGAGTTTGAGCAAACTCCGGGAGATAGTGAGACACAGGGAAGCCTGTCTTGCTGCAGTTCGTGGGGATGCAAAGAGTCAGACATGACTTAGTGACTGAACAACAGTGGTTGTGGTTAAAGGACATTTAAATTCTGACTCTGTTTCTTGTGAGCTGTGTGATTTGAGCCAATTTCCTTTTCTCTCTGTGCTTTAGATTTTTGATGTGTAAAATGGGGATTATAATAAGACAACTGACCTCAAAAGGTTATTTAATGAGCTGATACATAGGTTTGGCAAGTTTTCCTCCTGTGAAGGGCCATAGTGAATATTTCAGGCTTGTGGGTCATATATATTCTGTCACAACTACTGTTGTAGTGAGAAAACAGCCAGAGATGGTATGTAAACAAGTGGTGTGCCTGTGTTCCAATAAAACTTTATTTACAAAAACAGGTAATGAGCTGTAGTTTTCTAACCCCATAGTTACTAGATACACTGCTCAGGACAGAGCATGGTACTCAGTAACCGGTCGTGGCTGTTATTATTGGGGAATGGGTAACATTTCCTTTACTTACATATAGGTGTCATAAAAGCTAGGTTTGTGGCTCATTTAACACAATCCCTGTGGTTGGCAGAATAATGGTTCCCCTCAAAGGTGTCCATGTCTTAATCCCTGTATCCTGTAATATGTTAAATTTCATGGTTCTTAGAGAGTTAGGGCTGGAATAACAAAAATGCTGTTCACTGGGTGGCTTAACCAGCAAGCATTTCTCGCAGTTTAAGATTGGGGTGTGTCAGCATGGTTGTGTTACAGAGAAGGCCCGCTTCAGGGTTGCGGATGACTGACTTTTTGTGGTATCCTTCCCTAGTGGGAGGGGCCATGGAGCTCTCTAGCCTCTTCTTGGTGTTGGAGGTGGTTTAGTCGCTAAGTCCAACTCTTGCGACTCTATGGACTGTAGCCTGCCAGGCTCCTCTGTACATGGGATTTTCCAGGCAAGAATACTGGAGTGGATTGCCATTTCCTTCTCCAGGAATTGACCCAGGAATCGAACCCAGGTCTCCTGCATTGCAGGCAGATTCTTTACCAACTGAGCTATGAAGGAAGCCCAGCCTCTTCTTATCAGGGCACAAATTCCATTCATGAGGGCTCCACCCTTATGACCTAATCACCTTCCAAAGGCCCTGACTCCAAATACCATCACAGTGTGAGGGGTTAGGTGTTCCACTTATGAATTTTGAGGGGATGCATTCAGTCCATAACACATGGCCAGAGGGAATTAAGGTTGCAAATGGAGTTAGGTTGCTAATCAGCTGACTTTAAAATAGGGAGATAATCCTGAACTACCCTGGTGGGCCAGTGTAATCAGGAGACCTTAAAAGTGAGAGAGAGACTCAAGGGAGGGAATCACAGGGATGGGAAGGTAGCTGGAGGACTCGGTTTGCTGCCACTGGCTTTTCAGACAGAGGAGTGGAGTCATGAGACAAGGAATGTGGACACCTGTAGAAACTGGAAAAGGCAAAAGTTGTGGATTCTCTCTGGAGCCCCCAGATGGGGAGGCACCCTGCTGACAATTTGGCCTTAGTCATGGAATCCCTTAGAAGAAATGGAGTAGCCATTATGGTCAACAAAAGAGTCCGAAATGCAGTACTTGGATGCAATCTTAAAAACGACAGAATGATTTCTGTTCGTTTCCAAGGCAAACCATTCAATATTACAGTAATCCAGGCCTATGCCCCAATCAGTAACGCTGAAGAAGCCGAAGTTGAACGGTTCTATGAAGACCTACAAGACCTTTTAGAACTAACACCCAAAAAAGATGTCCTTTTCATTATAGGGGACTGGAATGCAAAAGTAGGAAGTCAAGAAACACCTGGAGTAACAGGCAAATTTGGCCTTGGAGCACAGAATGAAGCAGGGCAAAGGCTAATAGAGTTTTGTCAAGAGAATGCACTGGTCATAGCAAACACCCTCTTCCAACAACACAAGAGAAGACTCTACACGTGGACATCACCAGATGGTCAACACCGAAATCAGATTGATTATATTCTTTGCAGCCAAAGATGGATAAGCTGTATACAGTTAGCAAAAACAAGACCAGGAGCTGACTGTGGCTCAGATCATGAACTCCTTATTGCCAAATTCAGACTTAAATTGAAGAAAGTAGGGCAAACCACTAGACCATTCAGATATGACCTAAATCAAATCCCTTATGATTATACAGTGGAAGTGAGGAATAGATTTAAGGGACTAGATCTGATAGATAGAGTGCCTGATGAACTCTGGACAGAGGTTCGTGACATTGTACAGGAGACAGGGACCAAGACCATCCCCATGGAAAATAAATGCAAAAAAGCAAAATGGCTGTCTGAGGAGGCCTTACAAATAGCTGTGAAAAGAAGAGAAGTGAAAAGCAAAGGAGAAAAGGAAAGATATAAGCATCTGAATGCAGAATTCCAAAGAATAGCAAGGAGAGATAAGAAAGCCTTCCTCAGAGATCAATGCAAAGAAATAGAGGAAAACAACAGAATAGGAAAAACAAGAGATCTCTTCAAGAAAATTAGAGATTCCAAGGGAACATTTCATGCAAAGATGGGCTCGATAAAGGACAGAAATGGTAGGGACCTAACAGAAGCAGAAGATATTAAGAAGAGGTGGCAAGAATACACAGAAGAACTCTACAAAAAAGATCTTCACGAGCAAGATAGTCACGATAACATGATCACAGACCTAGAGCCAGACATCTTGGAATGTGAAGTCAAGTGGGCCTTAGAAAGCATCACTACTAACAAAGCTAGTGGTGGTGATGGAATTCCAGTTGAGCTATTTCAAATCCTGAAAGATGATGCTGTGAAAGTGCTGCACTCAATATGCCAGCAAATTTGGAAAACTCAGCAGTGGCCACAGGACTGGAAAAGGTCAGTCTTCATTCCAATCCCAAAGAAAGGCAATGCCAAAGAATGCTCAAACTACCGCACAATTGTACTCATCTCACACGCTAGTAAAGTCATGCTCAAAATTCTCCAAGCCAGGCTTCAGCAGTATGTAAACCGTGAACTCCCAGATGTTCAAGCAGGTTTTAGAAAAGGCAGAGGCACCAGAGATCAAATTGCCAACATCTGCTGGATCATGGAGAAAGCAAGAGAGTTCCAGAAAAACATCTATTTCTGCTTCATTGACTATGCCAAAGCCTTTGACTGTGTGGATCACAATAAACTGTGGAAAATTCTTAAAGAGATGGGAATACCAGACCACCTGACCTGCCTCTTGAGAAACCTGTATGCAGGTCAGGAAGCAACAGTTAGAACTGGACATGGAACAACTGACTGGTTCCAAATAGGAAAAGGAGTACGTCAAGGTTGTATGTTGTCACCTTGCTTATTTAACTTATATGCAGAGTACATCATGAGGAACGCTGGGCTGGAAGAAGCACAAGCTGGAATCAAGATTGCCGGGAGAAATATCAATAACCTCAGATATGCAGATGACACTACCCTTATGGCAGAAAGTGAAGAGGAACTCAAAAGCCTCTTGATGAAAGTGAAAGAGGAGAGTGAGAAGGTTGGCTTGAAGCTCAACATTCAGAAAACTAAGATCATGGCATCTGGTCCCATCACTTCATGGGAAATAGATGGAAAAGCAGTGGAAACAGTGTCAGACTTTATTTTTTTGGGCTCCAAAATCACTGCAGATGCTGATTGCAGCCATGAAATGAAAAGACGCTTGCTCCTTGGAAGGAAAGTTATGACCAACCTTGATAATATATTAAAAAGCAGAGACATTACTTTGCCAACCAAGGTCCATCTAGTCAAGGCTATGGTTTTTCCCGTGGTCATGTATGGATGTGAGAGTTGGACTGTGAAGAAAGCCGATCACCAAAGAATTGATGCTTTTGAACTGTGGTGTTGGAGAAGACTCTTGAGAGTCCCTTGTACCGCAAGGAGATCCAACCAGTCCATTCTAAAGGAGATCAATCCTGGGTGTTCATTGGAAGGACTGATGCTAAAGCTGAAACTGCAATACTTTGGCCACCTCATGTGACGAGTTGACTCACTGGAAAAGACTCTGATGCTGGGAAAGTTTGAGGGCAGGAGGAGACGGGGACGACGGAGAATGAGATGGCTGGATGGCATCACCGACTCTGTGGACATGAGTTTGGGTGAACTCCGGGAGTTGGTGATGGACAGGGAGGCCCATGCACCTGGTGCAGAATTCAGTTCAGTTCAGTCGCTCAGTCGTGTCCGACTCTCCGCGACCCCATGAATTACAGCACGCCAGGCCTCCCTGTCCATCACCAACTCCCGGAGTACACTCAAACTCATGTCCACAGAGTCGGTGATGCCATCCAGCCATCTCATTCTCCGTCGTCCCCTTTCCTCCCACCCCCAACCTTTCCCAGCATCAGAGTCTTTTCCAGTGAGTCAACTCGTCGCATGAGGTGGCCAAAGTATTGCAGTTTCAGCTTTAGCATCAGTCCTTCCAATGAACACCCAGGATTGATCTAGGTGCAGAATTAGGTGCACCTAATTCTTTGTCCAGTAGCTACACTTCTTATTTCTCTTTCATGTCTGCATTGAAAAATGATTTGACAGCATGTTTTCATATTATAAATACTGGTATGCTTATAAAGCCTGTGTGTTAGTTGCTCAGCTGTGTCCAACTCTGTGACCCTGTGGATTGTAGTCTGCCAGACTCCTCTGTCCATGGGATTTCCCAGGCAAGAATACTGGAGCGGGTAGCCATTCCCTTCTCCAGGATATGTTCTCAACCCAGAGATCAAACCCGGATCTCCTGCATTGCAGGTAGATTCTTTACCACCTGAGCCACCAGCACAGCTACATAAAGCCTATATCATCATGCGAGTGCTGAACTCGCAATAATCATTGGCTCTTTAAAGTGCGGCTGACAGTGTCTGCTTTGGGGCGTTCGTTTCCTTTTATCTCTCCTCAGTTTCTTTTTTATAAATTATTTTTACTGACTTCCTCTCAGGACACCACTTGAAGTGTGACAGTGTGATACATCATCGCCTCCTAGAGTTTGTGATTTACAGGAAAATTGCTCTTGCCGTCTTTCTCTGCCATTTCCACTCTGAGTTTTAATTGTGCAAAAAAGGAATTTGTTGATTTTAGAAGGTGCCTTTTATATTCTAAATCCATTCATCTCTGTTCTTTTCTGTTGCCAAGTGGAAGCATTTTTCTATTCTTCTAGAGGTTTTCTTGATCTTTTTCCCCCCTGACGCCCAGAAGAAGATCCCTAGCGTCATCCCCTCCATGTTTCTGGAGAGCATCAGTGACAATGTTTCTTATTTGGCTTAAGAAAGACTAAGTTTCCCCATGAGATAGAATCTGGTCTGCCTTCGAGCTCTCTCACGTTAATGGTTCCTTCTGTTTCCCACTGAATTGGCTCTTGTAACTAAAAAAGATTGTTTGGAACAACATCTTGTCTGCTGTTTACTGGAATGTTGCTGTCCTGAAAAGACTGTTCTGTTGGCCGTGGAATGAATACCTATTTAGCCACACTGTCAGGAATCGTGAATGAGTACAGGGATATAAAATCTCTTCTCCTTGCCTTCAGCCTGCCCAGACACTAGTGAGGAATAGATGCATATGTCATGGGCCATAACACAGCTCAGAGCTTTCTCTTTCTCTCCTGTAACCTAGCTATATCCCCTCTCCCATCCTCTCTGGAAGGTGTAACACAGGGCTGGAATCTAGCCTAGGAAACTGAGTGACCATGAAGGGCACCCCCTTCTGACTTGGCCATGGCAACCGTGCATGCCCTCCTATGTTCTTTTCTCCCACAGGCTGGCTGGAGTGGACATGACCCATAGGGTGACCTCAGCAGCTTTGTGTTAAAGAGGGCACAGCTGGGCTGTGTGGAGGAGGACGGTCCTGCTGTCCAGTTCACCTGCCCAGGACTGCCATGAGAGCAAGAAATAAACATCAGTTGTGTTGGAGCCATTATATGTTTTAGTTCTTTATTATAATTGTTGGCATTACCCTAACAAATATGTTAGGCAAGACAATTTGAGAAGGTATAAGTGACATTTAAAGATTTTAAAAGGTTTATGTTTATCTCAGTGTTTAACGGGAAAATTAAACTGGCACTCCAAAACCATGATTTCATGCATGTTATTATTTAGAGCGTGGCTAAAGTAGGTATTTAGGACTTCCCTGGTGGCTAGGTGATAAAGAGTCCCCCTGTCAATGTAGGAGATTTGGGGTTTGATACCAGGGTTGGGAAGATCCCCTGGAGCAGGAAATGGCAACCCACTCTAGTATGCTTGCCTGGAGAATCCCATGGGCAGAGGAGCCTCGTGGGCTACAGCTCATGAGTTGCAGAGTCAGATACGACTGAAGTGACTTGGCACGCACACGTGCATAGTTAGTTTCCACTGTAAACAAAGTGAATCAGCTATATGTATACACATAGCCCCTCTTTTTTGGATTTCCTTCCCCTTTAGGTCCCCATAGAGCACTGAGTAGAGGTCCCTGAGCTATACAGTCGGTTCTCATTAGTTATCTTTTATACCTGGTATCAATAGTGTATATATGTCAATCCCAGTCTCCCAGTTAATCCTCCCTGCTTCCCCCCATCCCACCCCCTGTACTTGGCCTGTTTAGAAAAGGCAGCCACTGTTGGCTGCGGACAGTACTTCCCAGGTGAGAGTGTGGGCCCTGGCTCGCAAGATCCTTTGATTTTTTTCAAGAAAAACTAGAAATTTCTGTTTTCATGGGAAATCTCATTTTATCATCCTTATCCAGCCCCAAAATGAACACATTCATGGGACAAACACAGCTCAGGGGATACCAGTTTCTGCCCTGAACAGGGGAGGGAATTTCTACTTTGGATAAACTAGGATCCCTAAGACCTTCAGAACATGGTTTTCTTTCTTTTTTTTTTTTTACTTTAGTTATTTGTAATTTTATTTATTTAGTTAGTTTTTACTTTTTTTTTTTAATTGGAGGCTAATTACTTTACAATATTATATTGGTAGGTTTTGCCATACATTGACATGAATCTGCCCCGGGTGTACATGTAGAACATGGTTTTCTTAACCTGGATGTGCTTAGAAGGACAATAAATTCCCATGAGGGGTCTTGTGCATTGACACTCAAATCCAGCTTCTCAGAGTGAAGGGGAACCCACTTGGGTTTTCTGTGTCTGCCACAGACATCGTCAGAAGGGGGACTTCTCATAGCCTGGCTGCTTGTCTGCAGTCAGTTTTTGCTGTCCGACTGGACATGGGAATAGTGACAGTTTGTACCAATGCCTCCCAGGCAGAGATTAAGTCCCTGAGAACATAGATGCCATGGATGTTGGGGCGTGCCCACCTCAGCATCTCCGCAGCTCCTGGGGCCTGTCTGTACTTGGATCAAAGGTCAGGAACTCCCTGCTCTGCTCTGCGGTGAAGGCTGCCCAGCTGTTGCCTCCAGAATTCTGAGTTCCATGAGAGGTCATCCCTAAGCAGTGAGGGAATCCCTAAGTTTTTCTGTGGGAAATGCAAAGAAAACAACTCACTCTAAGCAAGACTCTGCTTCTTCCCTCCTTCCCTTATTTACCTGTGCAATAGAAATAACAGCCTGCCCTAACGTGGGGCCCCTAAAGCAGATCCTGAAGCAAGCCCTGAGTGCAGGTGGTTTATTCGGGAGTTAATATCAGGAAGCACAGGGAGGAAGAAGGGAAGGTGAGGCAGGGAAGGAGATGAGTCATTAGGTGTGGGAATGAGCGGGCACCCTAGGTGAGCGCCAGGGTCTCAGTGCCACGGGGACCCTCTGCAGGACCTCTGAAAGATCAGGCTGGCAGAGGACAAGGGCCTGGGGTGTTTGTCCTTGGAGTCCCCTCCCTTTGGTTGTCCAGGGGAGGGGCAGTGGCAAGGTTAAGCCCCTCATCCTTCTGGGTTGTGCCTGCTTACAACGGAGCCAGCGCCCAGGGGGCCAGATTACAAGAGATGCTTCCTGTGATGTTTCCTGCAGCTGCAGGTGAACTCAGGGGGGCCACCAAGGAGCTGGGATTGAGCTTCAGCAACATCTGTCTCTTCTGCAGCCCCAGGATAAACTGAGCGATGTGGGGAATAAACAAGATTGTCTGGAGACAGATGGGAGCTGCGTGTGTGATTTGCTGCCTGTGGTGAGGTGCTGTCTCCACCTCTAGGTTTTCATCTCTGCCTCTTGTTTTTCTGTTTTCTCCTCTGTATTCTCTGTGGATGACCCTGGGTCCTCCCAAGTGTTCACGTAGAGGGGTGCATTCACTCCAGTGGCCTCTAGGGGGCCTACGAGAGAGGGGGGGATGCCCCATTTCCACAGGCTTTGAGTGACACACCGGTATTGAGTGGTTCATTTATTTATTATTCAGCGGTGAGTTATTTAGTCCTTATGAAATGTCAGGCACTGTGCTAAGTGTTGGGAATTCATTAGGGAGGAAAACAGATGTGTTCCCGCTCCCCTGGAGGTTACCATTTAGTAGGGAAGGAAACAAAACAAGGAAAGAAACGAATTGCTGGGCCATTTTCAACTGTGCTAGAAATGATAGCTGGGGGTGGTTAAGTGTGTGTGGGTGGGGGACTAAGAAGAGAAAAGACTTTTCTCAGAAGACACCAGTTTAAGCAGGAATATATTTGAAGAGGGCTTCCCTGATGGCTCGGATGGTAAAGAATCTGCCTGCAATGCAGGAGACCTGGGTGCAATCCCTGGGTCGAGAATATCCCCTGGAGAAGGGAATGGCTACCCACTCCAGTATCCTTGCCTGGGAAATCCCATAGACAGAGGAACGGGGGAGGCTAAAGTCCACAGGGTCGCAAATAGTCAGACAGACGACTGACTGCCACTTTCACTTTCATAGTATGAAGAAGCTGGCAAGGATAAGAGCCAGATAAAAACACACGGCAAGTTTGCCAATCATTTATAAGAAACTCGGGACTTTGAACAACTCTTGATAGTGTTACGGACGTAGCAGTCTTTGTAGACCGACAGACCTGAGCTTTTAATCCACCTTGGTTCTTTATTTGCTGTGTAGTCTCAGAAAAAGACAGTTTCTCAGAGCTTCATTTTATCATTTTGTAGAAGAGTGAAGGGATTAGAGATAATGATGTAAAGGATTTAACCTGGTCCCCGGAGCTGTGGTACTCGGCTTTGGATGCTCACAGAACACTCGTGAACCTTTGAAAATCTGATGCCAAGGCTACTGCCCAGGCCAGTTACACCACAATCCTTAGGGGCAGGGCCCAGGCACAGGGGACTGTTAAAGCTCCTCAGGGGATTCTGATACACACCAGGGTTGAAAACATCTGGCTGAGCACGTGGGGTCTAGCTCTACAGCTCAGAAGCACCTGTACCAATTGTTTGGAAATCTGGAAGTGACTGAATCTCCCAAGCCTGAATTCTGCTTTGTCTCTCAGTCCCTCCTGGCTTCTGGTCAGTCAATCCACTGTGGCTTTAGCTTGAAGTTTTGCATCCACGTTGGGAATTTCTGAAAAAGCTTGAAGTATAATACACATATTTACATATGCTCAGTCTCCTAAGCTTGAAAAATTGTCTTGAAGTAAACACACCTGTGTAACCAGCACCCAAGTCAAGAATCAAAGCAATATTGTTTCCCAGAAGGCCTTGCGTGGCCCTGGTAATTATTACCTCCATTCCAGCCAGTCTTTAAGATTAATCCATGTTGCAGCATGCGTCAGATTCTCTTCCTTTTAAAGGCTGGATGATACTCCACTGAATGTATTGGCCATATTCTGTTTATCTATCAATCTGTTGAGAGACATTTGGGTGGCTTCTACGTTTTGACTATTGTGAATGATGCGGCTATGAATTTGGATATACAAATACCTGTATGAGACCTGGTTTTCAATTCTTTAGGATACATATACCCAGAAGTGGAATTGCTGGATCATATAGTAGTTGTATTTTTAATTTTTTTATTTTAAATATTACTCTGTGTTTATTCATCTCATTTGTGGATGTTCTTTCATTGCAATGGCAGCAAGGGGTTAAAACAAAACAAAACTTTCTTCATGCATGTATAAATGTTGGGATATTAACCCAAGATGATGGGAAAATTTCTCAACACATTTGAGCCAACTGAGGGTGGCCTACCATGAACCTTGGAAGCCACCGATGCTAGGAACTGGCCCAGCATTGAGAGGGAGCAATCTGTCCTCTCCCCAGCAGGCATACCTTGCCCAGGGATGTTCAAGTAAAATGTTGCTAGGTCTGGTTCCTGGTCCCCATTCCCTGGTCTGTTGTCTGTGGCCCTGAACAGACAAATGATCACCAGCAGGAATGAGTGGGCAGAGAGTTCCATCCCCAGTGACCCTGATATGTCCCACTCACTGAACTACTCATTGTCACTGTTTTTAATTATTTAAGTAACTTGCTGAAACTCACCCTCTGTTCACCAGCGTTGAATAGAAACAGAGCTTTAAATGAAGTAGAAAAGAGTAGCTTTTATTGCTTTGCCAGGCAAAGGGGGCCACAGTGGGCTAACGCCCTGAAGACCGTGTGACCCACCCTGGAAGGGGCAGTGAGGGGTTTTACAGTGTCCAAGGAGCAGGGTGTGATCAGGTTGCGGACAGTTCTTGGATTTGTTGGCATCAAGGTGAAGTTTCAAGCATCATCAGCCTTCTGGTTTCAATAGTTTGGGGCCTATGTTCTTGGCATCAGCAGTTTTTATCTGGAGAGGGGTCTGCTTCCTGTAAAAACAACTTAAGAATGTGTGTCAGGCCTCTATCTATCTTTCAGGAAACTGGAGTTTGGTGATTCTGTTATGTGGCAGAATTACAGTCTAAATCATTACCAGTTCCTTAGCCCAGTAGCTATCCTTGTTTCCACTTATTCATACTTTCCAAGTCACCATTTTACTCCAAAAGACGAGGACACAGAGGTTTGTGCATGGACTCATGGCCATACTGTTTTCTACAGTGACTGCACCATTTTACATTCCCATCAACAGAGCCCAAGCGTTCCAATTTCCCCACCTCCTTGCTAACACTTGTTATTTTCCATTTGTTGATAGTAGTCATTTTAATGGGTGTGGTGCACTGGTTTCTTTAGAAAAGTATGAGTTTGCTGCCTGGTTCTGAAGTTCCCAGGCCTTACTTAGATGCCAACCTAGTTGGCAGAGGAGGGTGGCTGATGGTCTTTGCAGAGATTTCCAGAGTAGCCACTGGTGCGGACCATGGTAGAACTGAAATTCTGCCTGTGGGGTGTCTTCAAGGGTGATAGAATACACAGAAAACTATGTGAGTTGTTTGGAATTGATTTGATTACATGTTTGAGTTCAATTTTCACAAAATATGCCCTAGGGAAGAACGCTGTCAAACAAAACAGAAATGACCAAGCTCAGGGGCTTTTCACTTCTGTATAGATGCTACCTTTCAATGTTTAATGATATATTTCGAATAGTTCATTGGGATCACACATTTGCTAAATACAAAACAAAAACTTCAGCTGGGTCAGCACTGAGTGTATTTGTCAGAGCTCTGAAAATGCGTGTGTATTTAATTATTAAATGTATCTTTTCTCCCCCTGCTTACAAAGATGTATTAGTCAGCTCCAGCTGTCGTAACAAAATACCACTGACTGGCTGGCTTAAACAAAACACATTTATTTTCTTACAGTTCTGGAGGCCAGGAAGTCTAAGATCAAGGTGCCAGTTGATTTGGTGAGAACTCACTTCCCGGCTTGCAGACAGCTTCTTTTTTTTGAATCTTTCAAACAAAATTTTATTGAAATACAGTTGATTTTTGCAATATTGTGTTAATTTCTCCTATACAGCAAAGTGGTTCAGTTATACATTATACATATATTCTTTTCCATGTTCTTTTCTGACTTATCACAGGATATTGAATGTAGTTCCCTGTTGTAGACAGCTTCTTTCTGTGTTCTCAGATGGCAGAAAAAGAGTGAGTTCTGGGGCCTGTTCATCTTTTTATAAGGACATCAGCCCTGCTGGACTAGGGCTCCACCCTTATCACACTCATTAACCTTTATCCCCTCCTCTTAGCCCTATCTCAAAATACAGTCACACTGGAGGTTAGAGGTTCAACATTTTTTAAGGGGGGAAATAATTCAGCCTCTTGCAAAAGATAATAGACGCTTTTCACAAAGAACCGAAACATTGCAGAAATAAATAATGGACAAAATGAAAGACCCTAGTAATTCTGTCCTCCATAAGAAACCATTACTGATGGTTGGTATATGTTCTTCCAAATATTGTGTGTGTGTCTGCTAACATTTTTTTGGAAACATGCACTTAAATGCTGAGCATCAATGGAGCTCTTTAAAACCATACTTTTTACTGTGACTTCCCAGGAGACAGCGTCTCAATCTGCTTTTCTTGCAAGAATCAAAGAGTCACTGTCGGGGTCATGGGAGACTCAGCTCAAAGAAAGCCTGGAGTGAATCCCAGTAGCATTTGTGGGAAAGAGTGTCTGAGGCAGGGAGGCTAATGTACATGTTGGCTGCGATGCTGCTCTCTTGAATTTCTGTGCTTGCTACTCTGCTCTCAGAAATCATCATCAATCATTCATTTTCTAATAGAGGCACTTCACATGCTCAGTAATAGGTACATGATGCTGGTACATGATGCTCAATTGAGAGACCTGGTTCTGCCCCATAAATACTTATAAACCAAGAAACATTGATAAGAGTGAGCACCTGCCTCATCTCCCAGATGCACCTGCCCATGACCTTGGGATCATCCTAACTTTCCTGTGTTATTTTAACATTTTTGAGCCATCATCTGAAAGTGAAAGTTGCATAGTCGTGTCCAGCTCTTTGTGATCCAATGGACTATACGGTCCATGGAATTCTCCAGGCCAGAATACTGGAGTGGGTAGCCTTTCCCTTCTCCAGGAGATCTTCCCAAGCCATGGATTGAACCCAGGTCTCCCATATTGCAGGCAGATTCTTTGCCAGCTGAATCTTCAAGGAAGCCCAAGAATACAGGAGTGGGTAGCCTATCCCTTCTCCAGCGGATCTTCCCGACCCAGGAATCGAACCGGGTTCTCTTGCACTGCAGGCGGGTTCTTTACCAACTGAGCTATCAGGGAAGCCCTCATCATCTGAAGGCCTATTCAAATATATGGGTGATTCTTACTGTTCATGGTGTGTGCATACATGCTAAGTCACTTCAGTCGTGTCCGACTTTTTGCGACCCTATGGACTGTAGCCCTGCCAGGCTTTTCTGTCCATGGGCTCTTCTGTCCAGGCTATTCTGTCAAGGCAAGAATACTGGAGTGGGTTGCCATGCTCTCCTCCAGGGGATCTTCCCGACCCAGGGATGGAACCCACATCTCAAGTCTCCTACATTGGCAGGAGGGTTCTTTACCAGTAGCGCCACCTGGGAAGCTGTATTCATGGTAGCTATGGTCTGCAAAGTTGCCGTGAACACTGAATGAGCAAATTCGGAGCCATCGCTGCTAGAGGAAGTACAGGGTTAGCTTACTGCAAACCTCTGGTCACAAGAACTTTGTCAGCAAGTTAATACATAACCTTGTTTTATGTGTGTGTCTATTTAATGGCATCTTATTTAATATAGACTGTGGATTAAGTAATACTGAATTCAGTGAACAGCATTAGAACCCATGCCCAGAAGGAAGCGTATCTAACGTGTGTTTTCTCTGTGTCTCCTCACAACTTTCTTATTCTTAGAAGTGCTAGACGATGCTTCAGCACAGTCATTTTAAACAGTGAAATTACTGAGCAAAAGCACAAAATATAAAGAAGTGGAATGAAATAGGCCACATAAAGGACATTTGTTTAGTGTAAGAACTGCACCAAGGAGGCAGAGGGTATCTTTGTTAGACCTTGGCTGAGATGGCTTGGCATGCCAGGGTGGCTCAAACATTTTTCTGCTCTGTGTGCATGTCCATGAATGATTGTGAAGGTGCTGCAGGTATTGATTTTGGGGTTCCAAATGCATTTTAGCAAGTAGGAGAATTTGCAAATATGAAATCTGTAAATAATGAAACTGTTGTGCTTAATCTCCAGCTTGGGGAGGGGGAAACCTTTGAGAGAGCAGCAGGTAGGAACAAGAAGCACTGGACCCAGAACCAGGTGATGACCTGGGATCTAGGCTGGCTCTGCCCCCAGGTAGCTGTGTGCTGATGGGCAAAACCTGTTTACTATGAGTCTTTGTTTTTTTCAGTTGAAGTATAATTGCTTTACAATGTTGTGTTAATTTATGCTATACAATGAAGCGAGTCAGTTCAGTTCAGTTCAGTTCAGTCGCTCAGTCGTGTCCGACTCTCCGCGACCCCATGAATCACAGCACGCCAGGCCTCCCTGTCCATCACCAACTCCCGGAGTTCACTCAAACTCATGTCCACAGAGTCGGTGATGCCATCCAGCCATCTCATTCTCCGTCGTCCCCTTCTCCTCCCGCCCCCAACCTTTCCCAGCATCAGAGTCTTTTCCAGTGAGTCAACTTGTCGCATGAGGTGGCCAAAGTATTGCAGTTTCAGCTTTAGCATCAGTCCCTCCAATGAACATCCAGGATTGATCTCCTCTAGAATGGACTGGTTGGATCTCCTTGCAGTCCAAGGGACTCTCAAGAGTCTTCTCCAACACCACAGTTCAAAAGCATCGATTCTTCGGCGGTCAGCCTTCTTCACAGTCCAACTCTCACATCCATACATGACCACGGGAAAAACCATAGCCTTGACTAGACGGACCTTGGTTGGCAAAGTAATGTCTCTGCTTTTTAATATACTATCAAGGTTGGTCATAACTTTCCTTCCAAGGAGCAAGCGTCTTTTAATTTCATGGCTGCAATCAGCATCTGCAGTGATTTTGGAGCCCAAAAAAACAAAGTCTGACACTGTTTCCACTGTTTTTCCATCTATTTCCCATGAAGTGATGGGACCAGATGCCATGATCTTTGTTTTCTGAATGTTGAGCTTCAAGCCAACCTTTTCACTCTCCTCTTTCACTTTCATCAAGAGGCTTTTGAGTTCCTCTTCACTTTCTGCCATAAGGGTAGTGTCATCTGCATATCTGAGGTTATTGATATTTCTCCCGGCAATCTTGATTCCAGCTTGTGCTTCTTCCAGCCCAGCGTTCCTCATGATGTACTCTGCATATAAGTTAAATAAGCAAGGTGACAATATACAACCTTGACGTACACCTATTCCTATTTGGAACCAGTCTGTTGTTCCATGTCCAGTTCTGACTGTTGCTTCCTGACCTGCATACAGGTTTCTCAAGAGGCAGGTCAGGTGGTCTGGGATTCCCATCTCTTTCAGAATGTTCCACAGTTTATTGTGATCCACACAGTCAAAGGCTTTGGCATAGTCAATGAAGCAGAAATAGATGTTTTTCTGGAACTCTCTTGCTTTCTCCATGATCCAGCAGATGTTGGCAATTTGATCTCTGGTGCCTCTGCCTTTTCTAAAACCTGCTTGAACATCTGGGAGTTCACGGTTTACGTACTGCTGAAGCCTGGCTTGGAGAATTTTGAGCATGACTTTACTAGCATGTGAGATGAGTGCAATTGTGCGGTAGTTTGAGCATTCTTTGGCATTGCCTTTCTTTGGGATTGGAATGAAGACTGACCTCTTCCAGTCCTGTGGCCACTGCTGAGTTTTCCAAATCTGCTGGCATATTGAGTGCAGCACTTTCACAGCATCATCTTTCAAGACTTGAAATAGCTCAACTGGAATTCCATCACCTCCACTAGCTTTGTTCGTAGTGATGCTTTCTAAGGCCCACTTGACTTCACATTCCAAGATGTCTGGCTCTAGGTCAGTGATCTCGTTATCGTGACTATCTTGGTCGTGAAGATCTCTTTTGTACAGTTCTTCTGTGTATTCCTGCCACCTCTTCTTAATATCTTCTGCTTCTGTTAGGTCCATACCATTTCTGTCCTTTATCGCGAGTCAGTTATATGTATATAAAATCCCCTCCCTCTTGGACCTCCCTTCCCCACCCTCTCCCACCCCTCTAGGTCATCACTGAGCACTGAACTGAGCTCCCAGTGCTGTACGGCTATTTCTCACTAGCTATCTGTTTTACACATGGTAGCGTATATATGTCACGGGAGAAACAGCAATAACCTCAGCTATGCAGATGATGCCACCCTTATGGCAGAAAGTGAGGAACTGAAGAGCCTGTTGATGAAAGTGAAAGAGGAGAGTGAAAAAGTTGGCTTAAAGCTCAACATTCAGAAAACAAAGATTATGGCATTCACACCCATCACTTCATGGCAAATAGATGGAGAAATAGCAGAAACAGTGTCAGACTTTATTTTTTTGGACTCCAAGATCACTGCAGATGGTGTCTGCAGCCATGAAATTAAAAGACATTAGTTATGACTCACCTAGAGAGCATGTTAAAAAGCAGAGAAACTACTTTACCAACAAAGGTCCATCTAGTCAAGGCTATGGTTTTTCCAGTAGGCATGTATGGATGTGAGAGTTGGACTATAAAGAAAGCTGAGCACTGAAGAATTGATGCTTTTGAACTGTGGTGTTGGAGAAGACTCTGGAGAGTCCCTTGGACTGCAAGGAGATCCAACCAGTCCATCCTAAAGGAAATCAGTCCTGAATATTCATTGGAAGGACTGATGCTGAAGCTGAAACTCCAATACTCTGGCCACCTGATGTGAAGAGCTGACTCATTTGAAAAGACCCTGATGCTAGGAAAGATTGAAGGCAGGAGAAAGGGGCGACAGAGGATGAGATAGTTGGATGGGATCACCAACTCAATGGGCATGAGTTTGAGTAAACTCTGGGAGTTGGTGATGGACAGGGAGGCCTGGTGTGCTGCGGTTCATGGGGTCACAAAGAGTTGGGCACACCTGAGTGACTGAACTGAACTGACTCTCCCAATTTGTCCTGCCCTCTCCTTCCCCACTGCCATGTCCATATGTCTGTCCTCTACGTCTGTGTCTCTATTCCTGCCCTGCACATAGGTTCATCTGTACCTTTTTCTAGATTCCACATGTATGCATTAATATTCTTTGTCCCGTCATTTATAAGCAAGGTAGTTTAAGCTTAATTACATCTGAGGTCCTTTTTGCCTCTGCAGTTTGGTGATTCTGAGCTGTGCTCTCAGGTGGAAGCCCCATGAATCACCATGTTCATCTGCTGCTTTGTGTTAAAGAGATCATCATCTTCATCTCTGTGCCAACCTCCCCGTGGCACTGTGCTTTCTCATGTCAAAATCTTTGGCCTCACCATAAAGTGCAGAAAAAGGTTTTCATACATTGACTTGTAAAGAAGTAGCCTAGATTGTAATTGCGTCAAGACCACGGTGACAAAAGAGACTTTAGCATATAAGAGAAATATACAGTTCTTGAGCCGAGGGTACCTTTTCCAAGAGTAGCAGCAATGGAAGGTGCTAAGCATGACTGCAGGTTAATAGAGGTGAGTGGTCTGGTTAGCTCTTCATGGTGGAATCTGTGTAGTTTTGCTCAACAGGTAAAATGGCAAGAATAACTTGGAGACATTTTTAGATGGAAAATATCCAAGACTGGGACTACAATGCCATGTTTACTGTAAAGTGAAATTATTTGTTAGAGGAATTAATGAACACTCAGCGTGTGTATCTTCAGCCAATAATTTTTAATTAGAGTGGGAAATGTTGTCATGACAAACACAGGTTTACCAGGTCATCCAGTAATTAAATAAAATATTATGCAGTAGGAGTTCCCATTTTTCCTTCTCATAACTATGAGGGAAGGATAAGCTGAGGATGGGCCAAAGAGGAAGGTGACCCTTCCAGGTAGGCAGGTAAGAAAGCCACCCAGGGACATCCTGAAATTCCTGCTTTCTATCATATTTTTAATTAACTTGGCTCCGTTCCCATTGGAAGGTGAAGAAAATCCATAATGTGTTAGAGAGCTTTATTTTTCTTCTCAAATCAGAACCTAATTTATCACTGCCAGGTAAGAAGTGAAAAGGTCATCTTCTCACTTTGAAATTTTGGAATCACTTAATAGCTAATTTGTACTGCTAATTACTACCTTTCACTTCTGTAATTATTTTGAAATATTGTCCTCCTGCTATTGTTAATGAGTAAGACAGGCAACAATAAAATATGGCTTTAAGTTCCATTTGGTTAGCCTGGCAACTGTGCCACGTTGAAGTGACTGGCAGAGAAAGATTTGCTATTTCACTCAGCTTTGCTGGGTTGGTGACAGAAAATCAGCAGCTGAAACATTATTTGCATTTTCCTGTTCTGAAACGGCTTTTCATTAATATTGTGTATGGTAACTCTCTTCTTGGCTGAGCACCAGCAATAATGAAGTTAATCAGACTTCCCCCGCTATTCTAATTGCTTTTGTGGTCCCCAGATAAATCTGCAACACCTGTTGGCTTAATCAAATATCTATGGCCCTTCTGGAGGCATCTCACCAGCCGTGCGGCCAGAGAGCTTAGGAGAAATCTTGGTCAAAATAGAACTAATTTGATGACATCTTGGGAAGATTTTCAGTGCTATGGTTCTGGAATGAAATTTTTGTGAAACTAGCTATGGTGGCTTGGGCTTTTAAGACATTTTGGTGAAATTTTACAGGTTGACCTTAGACAATCATGTTGGCAGGATGTAGAAAATACTACAAAAGTTTTCTTGTCCCAGATTTTTCCCAAGCAGGAGCTAAAGAGCTAGATTCCTTAAAATCCTTAATCTTTCCCTTAAAATTCAAGGGCTCCTCTGGTTCTTAAGAATGCCCTATTTATGAGCAGATATCTCCAGAAAGTCCAGAATTTTAAACATTTATCAACTACCACCTCACCAAGGCATCTAGCCTCGATAGGGCTCTGGTGAGGGAGAGAGGGCCCCTGAAAAAGGGACAAGTTGAGAACAAACTTGACCTTTGCAAACAAAATTACCTCTGTCATTTTGCTCAGGGTAAACACTTCTCATAACATTTGAGGGGATTATTGTAGTTGTCTTTTATTGATGCACTTTATACATTATATAAATTTACTGATTTTATTCAAATAGATTGAGGTGGCTACTACAAAGTATAAGGGAAATTAAAAGATGCTTGCTCCTTGAAAGGAAAAGTTATGACAAACCTAGATATCATATGAAAAAGCAAAGATATCATTTTGCTGACGAAAGTCCATATAGTCAAAGCTATGACTTGTAGTCACATACAGATGTAAAAGGTGGACCATAAAGAAGGCTGAGCGCCAGGGAATTGATGCTTTTGAATTGTAGTGCTAGAGAAAACCCTTGAAAGGCCCTTGGACAGCAAGAAAATCAAGCCAGTCAATCCTAAAAGAAATCAACCCTGAATATACATTGGAAGGACTGATGCTGAAACTGAAGCTACAGTACTTTGCTACCTGATGTAAAGAACTGACTCAATGGAAAACCCTGATGCTGGGAAAGATTGAAGGCAAAAGGAAAAGAGGGTGGCAGAGGATGAGATGGTTAGATAGTATCACTGACTCAATGTGGTGTTGGAGAAGACTTTTGGGAGTCCCTTGGATTGCAAAGAGATCCAACCAGTCCATCCTAAAGGAGATCAGTCCTGGGGGTTCTTTGGAGGGACTGATGCTGAAGCTGAAACTCCAATACTTTGGCCACCTGATGCAAAGAGCTGACTCATTGGAAAAGACCCTGATGCTGGGAAAGATTGAGGGCAGGAGGAGAAGGGGACGACAGAGGGTGAGATGGTTGGATGGCATCATTGACTCGATGGACATGGGTTTGGGTGGACTCCGGGAGTTGGTGATGGACAGGGAGGCCTGGAGTTCTGCGGTTCACGGGGTCGCAAAGAGTCGGACATGACTGAGAGACTGAACTGAACTGAACTGACTCAATGGACATGAGTTTGAGCAAACTCCAGGAGATACTGAAGGACAGGGAAGCCTGATGTGCTGCAGTCCACGGGGTCACAAAGAGCTGGACATGACTTAAGGACTGAATAACAACTACTAGGTATAAGTGGGAAGATGGATTTGATATAGATTTTGCCGGCTGGAGGTCTGAGTATGGAATATATAGAAGTATAGAATTTGAGAAGTGTAGTTTGGGGTAACTTAGAAGTGATGGACTGAAGGCTGAGCATAGTATGAGATTCATTTGCTGTGAGACAGAAGTGACAGCATCGGAGACCATAATATCTTTGATTGTTTTCCAGCATTAATCATTACCATCTGTCAGCTGCACAGAGGCTTCATGGCACTGGGGAACAAGTATAGGATTTGGAATAATAAATATAACAACTTCTACTTATTATGCTGTTGCTTCTAAGCTGTTGTTGGACTCGGTTCTTTACATGTATTAGTTCATTTCTCTCCTCTGATGGAGGCACCGTGATGAATCCATCTTATAGGCAAGGTAGTTAAGTAAATTCTACATGGTTGTGCAACTCGGAAATGGCAAAGTTACTGAACTCTAGTTTCAGACGCAGGTTTATTTATTTGATTGCTCTGGCCCTTAGTTCCAGCATGCAGGGTCGTTAGTTGTGGCATGTGGGATCTAGTTCCCTGACCAGGGATCTAACCTAGGCCCCCTGCCTTGGTAGCGTGGAGTCTCAGCCACTGAACCACTAGGGAAGTCTCCATACTCACGTTTCTTTGTCTCCAGGGCCCACATCCCTAACCAGTATTGCTGCTGTTTTGAGGAGTCCAGAAAGTTCTTTCTCTAGGTAACAGAAAAAGGAATAGTCATATTGTAAGTAATAAAAGGAAGGCTTATATGTATTAGAGGGCTACCTAGGTGGCACTGGTGGTAAAGAACCTGCCTGTCAATGCAGGAGACGTAAGAGATGCAGGTTCAATCTCTGGGTCAGGAAGATCCCCTGGAGGAGGAAATGGCAACCGTCTCCAGTACTCTTGCCTGGAGAATCCCATGACAGAGGAGCCTGGTGGGCTTGCAGTCCATGGGGTCACAAAGAGTTGGACACGAGTGAAGCGATTAAACACACACACGCATGGACACATATGTATTAGAAAAGCCAAAGAGAAAAAAATACTGAGGAATAAAGGGCTTTGAGTTTGCTGCTGTTGTCTTAGAATAGTTACAGGTCTTCCAAGTATCCCACCCTGGTACTTCTGGCCGCAACAACAGTAACCATTTCATTCTCCATCCTGCTCACTTGAGGCATTCAGTGCCACCTGGCTCTGGGGAGACCCTCCCAGGACGGCTTAGTTATTGAAGTTAGAGGACACCCTAAAGTAACTCCCTTCCACTTGGCCTTCTAATACTTTTCTCCAACTCTATGATGTGGTCATGAGTGTGTATGGGTGCATTGGGAAGAGTCTAGCTCCATGGATGCGGGCCTTTGAAAACACAGCTTTTCTGTTCCTGAAAGTAAAAGTGAAGTTGCTCAGTCACGTCCAACTCTTTGTGACCCTATGGACTATAGTCTACCACACTCCTCTGTCCATGGGATTTTCCAGGCAAGGGTACTGGAATGGGTTTCCATTTCCTTCTCCAGAGGATCTTCCCCATCCAGGGATCGAACCCAGGTCTCCCGCATTGTAGGCAGACGGTTTACCAGCTGAGCCACCAGGGAAGTCCAAGTCTCTGGTTGTCTCTGGTTGTACTCCTTTGGAAAAATCAATGAATAAACTTTATTTTTTAGAGAAGTTTTGGACTTATAGAAAAATTAGAGCTGAAGGTGAGAGTTCCCATATTATGCTCCCCCGCACCATCCACCTGTGTCCCAGTTTCTCTTATTATTAACCTCTTGTGTTAATGTGGTACATTATAACAACTGGTGAACCAGTACTGGTATATTATTATTAGCTCAAGTCCGAATTTTGCATCAGGACTCACTCTTTGCTTTATAGTTCTGATGGATTTGATGAATGTCAAATGACACACAGCTACTATTACAGCATCATATAGCATTGTTTTACTGCCTTAAAAATCCCTTGTGCTCCATCCATTCATCACTCTTTCTTCCTCTTAAACCCTTGTTAACCACTGTCTCTATAGTTTTGCTTTTAACAGAATGTAGTTAAAAGTTGGAACCGTATAACATGTAGCCTTTCCAATCTGTCTTTTTAACTTAGCAATATACATTTTAAGGTCCCTCCATGTCTTTTTGTGGCTTGACGGTTCATTTCTTTTTATCACTGGTATTATTCAGGGTATCACAGCTTATCTATTAACTCATTGAAGGACATCTTTGTTGCACCAATTATTGGCAATTATGAATTAGGCTGCTACAAACATTTGAGTGCGGGTTTTTGTGTGGACATGTTTTCAACTTGTTTGGATAAATACAAAGGAGCAAGATTGTTGGATTGTGTGGTAACAGTAAGGAACTGCCCAACTGTCTTCCAAACTGTCTGTGTCATTTTGCGTTCCCACCAAAATGAGAGCATTCCTGTTGCTCCACACCCTTGCCAGCATTTGGTGTTGTCATGTGTTGGATTTCAGTCTTTCTGATCGCTGTGTAGCTGTATTGCATTGTTGTTTTAATTTGCACTTCCCCAATGACATACAATGTGGAACATCTTTTTATATGCTTATTAGCCATCTGTATAGTTTCTATGGTGAGATATCTAGATCTTTTGCCCATTTCTAAATTGTTTACTTTCGTTTTCTTACTGTTGAATTTTATAAGTTCTTTGTATAGTTTGGATACTGTTCCTTTATCAGATACATGTATTGCAAGTGTTTTCTCCTGGTCTCTGGTTTGCCTTATCTTTAATGGTTCCACTTTTTAAAGATGCTTAGTTTCCCTTTCTGGGTGAAATAGCCTGGAATTGTTTCCAAGAAAGCACTGGCTTTAACATTCTTTTCTCCACCCTCTCTTTTGCAGAGCTGTGTCCGCTTTGAGATTTCTAGTAGGCAGCTTGTGTTATATTTCATATCCAATATTGTCATTTTCTCCTTTGGAGAAGGAAAGTTTAGGAATCAAGTTTAATTGAACAAATGTTTGTTAGATTTCTGTTATATGTGCTGCACCCAGGAGGGTGCTGGGGTGATGATGGTAGGGGGAAGTTCTTTGTCCTTGGGAAACTTACAGTCAAGTGGAAGAGACATAAGGAACCAACTGCAGCCTGTGTAGAAAGGAAAATGGAAAGGGAGGGGGGAAAGTTCTGGCAGGCAGTTAAATATTTGGATCTGAAGGTCAGGAAAGTTGAGGTCTGGAAATGGGATTTTTATCTCTTTTATAGGTAGTTTAAATGTAAATGAAGAATGGCAAGGAACAGTGATATATTTTGATTAGTGTCTTTTAAAGGCATGAATTCAGCAGTATCGTCATGAAAACTCAGAAGTCTTTATTTAGGTAGCGAGTAAGGGTGTTACGCAAAAGAGTTGGGCACGACTTGACAACTAGACAACAACAAGAGTGATACACAGATGGCTTTACATATGGCTAATCTGGACAAACTCCCAGCTCTAACAATGTATGGGCAGGCAGTTACTGTCTGTCCATACTTTTAAGATATAACTTTTAAGGTTATATCAAGGTATTCTTGACTCACCTTGATCAAAGGATGTGACTATTGATGTCATGTTGCTCATAGTTTTCAAGGAAGTCTATATGTCTTTTTATTATCTTATATTGGTATTTAAATAACAAATAGGAAATCAGTACACCAATCAGTCACTTAGGATTAACAAAGAATGTGCTATCCATTCTTATGTCCAAAATATTTATATTTGAGGTTTGAATCTCTAGGTGGGGTTGATCCATGTGAAATGGCTAAATTATGAAATTTGTTGCTTCAGCTGTTGGTGATGGGTAATATCAGATACCACCATGGTTTCCAGGTTAGCACTAAGTAGGTAAGTCTGTTTTGAGCAAGAATATGTTTGTACCTGTACATACATGTATACTGTGTGTGTGTGTGCATGCTCAGTCTTGTCTGACACTTTGCCACCCTATGGACTGTAGCCTGCCAGACTCCTCAGTCCATGGAGTTTTCCAGGCAAGAATATTGGAGTGGGTTGCCATTTCCTTTTCTAGGGGATCTTCCCAACCCAGGGATTGAACCTATGTCTCCTATGTATCCTGCATTGGCAGGAGGATTCTTTATCACTGAGCCACCTGAAAAGCCCTACAAATATATACATAATGAATATGGAGGACTATATAGCATATATAATAGTGTATTATGTATTATATTATAAAATAATTGTATATTACATAATGAAAATTTATAAAATTGATATAATCACAACATATTTATATAATATAAAAATTGTATGTACATATATGTGCTGCTGCTGCTAAGTCGCTTCAGTCGTGTCCGACTCTGTGTGACCCCACAGACGGAAGCCCACCAGGCTCCCCCGTCCCTGGGATTCTCCAGGCAAGAACAGTGGAGTGGGTTGCCATTTCCTTCTCCAACATATATGTGCTGCTGCTGCTGCTGCTAAGTCCGACTCTGTGTGACCCCATAGACGGAAGCCCACCAGGCTCCCCCTTCCCTGGGATTCTCCAGGCAAGAACAGTGGGGTGGGTTGCCATTTCCTTCTCCAACATATATGTGCTAGAATATATAAAATACACATATATCCAGTTACAGCTCCCTCTCCTTGGTCCTTCAGCTCAGTTACTATTACACTACCCCTTTTGGTTCCCTTAGCCACACCTTTATATAAGTAGCACCTTTGTAAATAAGCTCTCCTCAGAGCATCCTATTTTGAGAGTGCTATTTCCTTGTGGGACATTTTCCTTGTGAGCTGATAGGTTGGGCCAGTTTCCTTCCTGTTGAGTTTTCCCAAGAAAGGACAGAAGACGATCATATCTTCCTGTGAACTCAGTATCACCGTGTGCGCTGTTCCTCTTTTCCAGACCTTGTGATAAGTTAGAGACCAGCATGATTTTTCGAAGTTTTAGCACCAGGGGATTCTGGAAGATAACAGTTGTATGGGATCAGAAGCATGGTATTGGGCAGGAGAGGGAAGCCTGGGAGAAATCAAGAATACTCTTTGCAACCTGGGGTCATTCTAGGCAAAGGAGGAACCACTGGATGCTCTGAGCTGGGGGACTGGTCAGGGCAGTAGCTGAGACATTTCCAGGCTTATTTTCTCTGTCATGTCCCGCAGACCATTTGGGCAGACCAATTCACAGAGCCTCTGCTATGTGACATGAAGGCAGCCACCTCTATTTCTGCATTTGATGCTGCTTGGAAGGTCTTTTTCTTGTTCTCTCATCTTCTTTCAAGAGAACTGTCTTTAATCTGGGTCATTATGACAAACTTTCTTTTCCCAGATCTTTTTGAACAATGAATTCAATGAATCAAGAATCAGTCAAGCTCCTGCTGTCAGAGCTAGGAAAGCCTGCGGTGACTCTTCCGTGCCACGGTTCTCAGTCTTGGCCAGTTAGCCGAACTACAGGAGAAATCCCCATCAGGGTTGATCTGGTGCAGAAGCTCCAAGCCAGAGGTGACCTCAGGAACATGACCCCCAAATTCCCACCACTCCGAAAATTTGTGGAGATCTTAGGCATAGCTTTGGACTTGCTACAATTTGTAAGTAAAAAAAAAATCCCAGTTCGCATCTGGATCCGGTCCCCTTCTTTGACAGATAAGGAAACCGAGGCCCATAGAACAAGATCACATCCTTGGACACATGCCCAGCTTGGACCAGAGACCAGGTCTCCCAGCTCTAATCTGCCTCCCCCAGGTGTCGCGGAGTTAACAAATTTTGAGGCAAGAGCTGGTGAGGAAGACGTCAGGCACGTTTGGGTGTCAGCTTAGTTTACCCTGGTCGGTCGGGCAGAATGAGTTTGCTGGCGAGAAGAGGGGAAATCCAGCTCCTCCCACTTCCGGTGCAGGTGTGTCTCCTTGCAGAAGCCCAGCATGCGGGGGAATGCAGTGCGAAGACCATGTAGTACAGATGGGGGAAGCCATCTCTTTTGCTTTCCTCCCCTCTTTTTTATTTATGTTGCTGCTGTCTAATAATTCTCCTTTCTAGCAACCTATCAAGCATGTTATCAAGCAAAGCAACAGCACCTTTTGGGAGAATAAAAAAAAGTCACCTTTGAATTAAATGCTTTGTATATATATGGCTTTTCAAAAAGGATAGTAGTTCACTGGCTAATGATATGTATTTGACCAGTGAATTTTACACTGTTAATGAGGTGGGTCAGAAGAGCCATTTAAAAAATGCTTTAGTTATGAGTATGTTATGCATATTTTTGGAGATAAAAGGGCTTTATGTTGATGATAAATTGAAATGGGGAGAGCCTCGGCAGAAACACTGATAACCCTGAAAGAACTCCTGAACGTGGTATAAATGTTACTGCTGGTGACAGAAAGTTAAATGAGTTTGAAATAAAAATAATTAATTTTATTGCTTCATGGTTAAAGAGACTGAGAGCACAGATGCTCCCTGACCACTGTGAGATCTGTAATTTAGTTGTGACAGATTTCCATAAATGGGGTTTTAGAGCTGGATTTTATATATTAAAAATTGAATGCGATGGATAAAAAGTCATTCCAGTTTCAATTACTTGGACTTTTACGGTCCATGTGGTGAATATTTAATGGCCAGGAGTGGAGAGCTGTTTTCACAGGTACTATATATTCACTTAACTTGACTGACTGGTTCTCTGGGGGATCTTTTTCTTCCAGTTGGAAATCTTATTGAGAGCACAGACTCTTCTGTTGTCCCGAAAGTCTGGTGTTACCCATGAATCGGTTATAGCAAAGCCATCTTTTGCTTGCCAGAAAAGAGGAGAGGGATATGGCATGTCTGGGTGTTGGTGCTTCAGACTGCATAGTGGACTCTTACAGCTCTGAGAGTAGTTCTTCCAGGAATGTCTGTGCTGTTGGCTGTTGTCCATCTTTTTTTATTTTTTAAGTTTTAAAAAAATTCCAGTGCAAATAGTTTTAGAATTTTTTGATCATAAAACACCTGTCAGTTCTCCATACAAAGACATCTGCTGTTAATATTTTATTTATTTATTGGCTACACTGGGTCTTCATTTCTGTGTGGGCTTTTTCTAATTATGACAGGCGGGGGCTACTCTCTCACTGAGGTGCACGGGCTTCTCATTGCCATGTCTTCTCTTGTTGCAGAGCATGACACTAGGCATGTGGGCTCAGTAGTTGCTGCGAGTGGGCTTTGTTGCTCTGAGGCATGTGAGATCACCGGCACCAAGGATCGAACCCGTGTCTTCTGCATTACTAACCACTGGACCAACAGGGAAGTCCCTGCTGTTAATATTTTTGTGTATAATCATTCAAGATTCTTTTTTATGCTTAAAGATATCTGAATCTACACACATATATTTAAACACAAACATTGTACCATGTAATATACATACTTTTGAAACCTGCTTTTTGTGGACATACTTTGTTAATACTATGATTTTTTTAATGCTTGCATTGCATTTCCTTGTATGGACTGTCTGTAATTTATAGAATCAACGTCTAGGTAAATATTTGGGTTATTTTCAGTTTTTTATAAATTGTATATCCTTAGACCTGTATGTTTATAGATTTCCTTAGGACAGGAATTTCTGGGAAATTGGTGTGCAATCTTTCAAGTTTCTAAAACATTTTGTTCTACTGCCCTCTACAAAATATTTTAATCTTTGCCAAGAGAAGTGGGAACTCGTTATAATTTCCATTCCCTTAATTGCTTAGGTTTTTGTTTTCCCACTTGTATTTATTCTGTGTTTACTAGGAGATCAGCTCATACAGCTTGAGATGTTCATCTGTTTTGTTTCTTTCTATCTTCCATTCCTAGAAGAGTGCTTGACACACAGAAGAAGGAGCTCAAATATTTGTTGGATGTTGAGTGAATTACCTTTCCTGTTCTTTGCTGATTTTTTCCCTAAAAGGTGCTCATCTTTTTATCTTTGCTTTTGTAGAGCATTTTATATACTAAATTAGCTCTTTGTCATTTGTAGGGCAGATGTTTTTTCCCAGTTTGCTTTTTATATATTTTTTAAAAAATTAATTTATTTTAATTGGAGGCTGATTACTTTACAATATGGTAGTGGTTTGACTTCGAGAATTTAAAGTTGTGCCTGTGGAAATAACCCGGGTCTCCTGCGTTGCAGTCGGATTCTTTACCAGCTGAGCCACCAGAGAAGCCCAAGAATACTGGAGTGGATAGCCTATCCCTTCTCCAGTGGATCTTCCCAACCTAGGAATCTAACTGAGGTCTCCTGGAATTCTTTACCAGCTGAACTACATGATAAGCCCAATATTTATTTTTACAGGGTCGATTGTATACATGTTTTTTTTTTTAGTTTTACTTTTCCTATTCAGCTTGAGGAAAGAATTCTTAATTCCAGAATGATAAGATCATTCTAAATCAAGAATATTACAACCTTGATTTTTTTCTAGTTACTTTTAGTGACTTCATTTCAAACCTTTAAGTAGTTCATTTGCCTGAACGTGTCTTGATAAAAGGTAGAGATTTACTGAAAGAGTTTTCTCTCTATCATAATCTTTCCTTCCTCCATGGTTGTAAGACCTTTGAAGATAGGGAGCTGGAAGGAGGGAACTAACATTAAATTGGGGAGCTATTTTCCAGATGTGTGATGTTTGCTGTGTAGATTTGCTGACCTAGCTGTACAAGGTAGATGTGAGCTTCAGCTTGCAGACGAGGAGACGAGGCAAGAGGTAAGATGTTTGTAAACGGAGTAGAGTGAGTTCACATAATAAACGCAGGCTCTCGGCCCTGAGCCCCTGCTCTTTCCAAAGCACGCAGCTCTTTCATCCGTGCTTCCTCCCCCAGTCTCTGTGTGTCACGGTACCCAAGTGTTCTGCTCAGTAGTGGGGCCACAGTCACTTAACAGTGCTATAGCTGACCTGCTAAGCCATTCAAAAATGAAATTCTCAAGAAGTTTAGAGAAAAGTAGTATTTTGGTGGAGGAGGCAAAAATGGATTTATAGCCTCCCTTTCTATCCCTAAAACCTGGCTGAGTCCTTCAAATGTATTTTTCTTGGCTTCTAGACTTGATGTTGCCAAAGACAAGTGCAGTCATTGGCAGCAGAGAGTTTGAATTTTAAAGTACTTAACAGAGGAGCCTGGTAGGCTGCAGTCCATGGGGTTGCTAAGAGTCGGACACGACAGAGCGACTTCGCTTTCCCTTTTCACTTTCATGCATTGGAGAAGGAAATGGCAACCCACTCCAGTGTTCTTGCCTGGAGAATCCCAGGGCCGGGGGAGCCTGGTAGGAGGCCGTCTATGGGGTCACACACAGTCGGACACGACTGAAGTGACTTAGCAGCAGCAGCAGCAACATTATCGAGTAGATAATGAGGATAATGATTATTATTTCAGGTGTGTAAAATGCATTCAAAGTTATAAATGTTTGGCAATTCTAGGTTGGCAAACATTATTATTTTATTGTTAAAACACAATTTGCTCCATTGAGTTGAGGCCCAGCACTTAAGGTGATGCTATTAAAGAGCGATGTTTTGTTCAATAGTTGTGCTTTGTGTGTATTTTTTGTGCAACAGCAGTATTTGATCATAATGCTTTTTTCTAAACTGTGAGCTAAAGGTGAACAATCACTTGAGTATACTTTTAATGATGCTTAGAATTTAAATTCTGCAGCAATGTTAATCTGACAAGGCGACATGCTAACACCTAAAGCAATGAAAAACAATCATACATTTTTAGAGGCTTGTATTCGTGTATATTGGCACATTAATTTGCATTTTTATATTAATTTATCTTAATGATTTGGCACAGTTAATTTGAGACATAAACTTGTACAAAAATAATAATTTTGGCTTTATAAGAATAAAATATGTTATACATTATAAAAGTATCTTATTTTTGTAATTATAAATAATATATAATAAATATAAAATAAATCATATATAATGGATAGTAGAAAACAAATACTACATAAATATCTATGTTGTATATTATATAATATATATATAATATATTTATATATAAAACAATATATATTATAGGTGGCTCAGAGGTTAAAGCGTCTGCCTCCAATGCGGGAGACCCGGGTTCTGTCCCTGGGTTGGGAAGATCCCCTGGAGAAGGAAATGGTAACCCACTCCAGTATTCTTGCCTGGAGAATCCCATGGACGGAGAAGCCTGGTAGGCTACAGTCCACGGGGTCGCAGAGAGTTGGACACGACTGAGCGACGAAACGGAACGGAATTATATAATTATTATTATTATTATGCCAGGGATTCTCCTGGCAAGAATACTGGAGTGGGTTGCTAACCTGAGTCTCCTGCATCTCCTACATTGGCAGGTGGCTTCTAGCACCACCTGGGAAGCTCAATTATTATTATGAAAAGTGAAAGTCATGTCCGACTCTTAGTGACCCCCATGGACTGTAGCCCACCGGGCTCCTCTGTCCATAGAATTCTCCAGGCAAGAATACTGGAGTGGATATCTATTCTCTTCTCTAGGGGATCTTTCCAACCCAGGGGTTGACCCTGGGTTTCCTGCAGTCCAGGTGGATTCTTTACCATCTGAGCCACCAGGAAGGCCCCAATTATTATTATAAATCTTGGTATAAACAACCAATTCCAAAAAATATAACTACGAAGAAAAAAAAAGATAAACTGACTTCATCAAAATTAAAATGTATACTTTTAGAAAGACACTGTCAAGAAAATGGAAAAAAAGTCATGCCAGGAGAAAATATTTACAAAACATGATACCATATCATCTTTAAATTCTAAAATATAATTATTATTGATAGTCTATTTGACATAACTTATAATTATTAACTTATAAATTTAGAATGTTAAATTTGTAACATTTAAAATGTTAAATAAATTATAAAAAATTTAAAAATTATAAAAATAATTATTATTACTCTTGAGAGTAACAATCACATTGCCACAAAACCTCCAACACAGTTGGTACACTCCTATAATCTCAGGGGAATCCACTTCATCTTTAAGATTTTTTAAAAAAAACATTTATTGGGGTATGCTTGATTTACAATGTTGTGCCAGTTACTGCTGCACAGCAAACTGAATCAGTTATGCATGTAATATATCCACTCCGTTTAAAATTGTTTTGCCATATAGGTCATTACAGAATATTGAGTAGAGTTTCCTGTACTATACAGTAGGTCTTTATTAATTATCATATTTTATATATGGTAGTGTGTATATGTCAATCCATCTTTAAGATTGATGACAACAGTGCTACAGACCTGGGACAGAGACTCCTGAACAGACACTAAGTTCTTTATGTAAATGAATGTTTGTAAACACACAACATTTTTGCACTGGTGAACCAGGTAGCATATGGGATTCATCCTCAGACATTTTGTATCAGTTCAAGTATCCTTTTATCAGTTTTGTTTTGCAGCCTTTTATTTATTTTCATTACTTTCTTCTGGATGCTTTCCATATCTCTTAAACATCTTGCTCCAAACTTTGTTGGTATTCCGCTGATAATAGTCTGAATTCAATCAGAAGAGAAACATACCACGTTCAAAGGCGGGGAGAAAAAGCAGTTTCTTGGGATGCGATTGGCACCTGAGCAAAATACTGGATCATTTCTTCAGAAGTGTGAAGGTAAACAAGTCACTTAACTTCGGCAAGAAAGCTCAGCTCGCCATTAAGCAGGCCGTGTGTGTGACGTGGGAGATAAGGGCACTGCCTAGAGCGTAAATCTCAAGATATGTCGCTGATGGGAATTAAACGGAGTGGAGCGATGCTGTTTATCCTTATAGTAAAGGAGGCGGCACGGGGAATACAGGACTGTTGAGAGCTCTTGAGCGGTTTATGAATTTTTCTACAACAGGAGGTGAGGCAGGTAGTTAAAATTACTAAGGTATATCCTAACCAATTACGGAATCCTCCAGTGAGAAGCTCTGATCAGTTGCATTTGGAAGAAGAGCTGACAATTAAACTGTCAGGCCAGGCAAACGAAAGACAGAAGCTTAGAGCTGCATCAGTCAAAAATATAATACTCACCCAACCAGCTTTGAAAGAACACTGTCCTAATATAAAATATCTGAATATAAAATCTCTCTCTCAGCACAGAGAACAGACTGAATAGGATCACCTCACTAGAGAGCTCATGAGTATTTTAAAAGATAGAGTAGGACATGGAGAATGGTCAGTGGTGAGACTTCAACACAAGTTGAAATATGGTAAGGAGGGCTCAGGGAAGCCAAGGTCTAGAGAAACAGCAGCTGTATATATTAAGAGTGCCAATGATGTTTCCTTGAAGTGTAACATGTCATCAGGCTTCCCAGGTGGCATTAGTGGTAAAGAACCCCCCTGCCATGCAGGAGGCATAAGAGACGGGGGTTTAATCCATGGTTTGGGAAGATCCCCTGGAGAAGGGTATGGCAACCCACTCCAGTATTCTTTCCTAGAGAATCCCATGGACAGAGGAGCCTGGTGGGCTACAGTCCATGGGATCGCGAGGAGGTGGACATGATTGGAGCAACTTAGCATGCAACATGTCATCAGGGGTCCTTTTCAAGCTACTTCCTGCAAGACTTCATCCAGCATAGAGGAGGGGAGTAGTCCTTTCTACCTGGACTTTAAGTTCCATGAAGAACACATTGACCAACCTTCTCTAAATGCATGATCAATTTTTTTCTTTTCAATCTTCTAGAGCTGTCACTCTTGTTCTTCCTGTCTCTGACGTGTGCATTTTGCCTGACTATACTGAGACACTCCTTGAATTACAATGGCAAAGACGTTTAAATCCTCAACAAATGTCATTTGAGCACGTCGGTCAGTTTTCCATGGATTATTTATAATAGCTTACATTTTGGAACAAGTGCTGCAAGCTTAAGGAGATTTATGCTGCACTTGACCTCTGAAGAGCTCTCATTTTATGAAGTTTCCAGGTCCCCAAGATGCCTGAAGATAATATTACAATGTTCATAGTTACAGCCAAAGAGGTTTATAATCGAGCCTGGAGTAGCTGTAAGTTCTGGATCTCAGAGCTAATTACTCCGCTCCCAGGGAAAGACCCTTGGAAACTCATTCTTCAGGTAGGAATTGCTGCACTAGGAAACTGGTGATGGTTGTGACCTTTGTTGGCTATTGTCCTATTTTTCCAGTGACATCAAGGATACTGGGGGCAGATGGCCAAACACATTCTGAAAAAGTGTACGAGAAACAAGCAGTCATTTTATTTCATGGTGTTTTATTACTGTGTACAGCTTGGAATTATATCTGTAGCTTTGTATTCGCTCAGAGAATTACTATCACCTTGCAACTGAACAGGTTTGTGGTGGTATTGTTTTATAGATTCCCTTATGTATCTCTTAGTAGGTACCCTAGCAATGAAATTCTTTTTAAAAAAAATTATTTACTTATGGCTGTGCTGGGTCTTCTTGTTATGCTTGGGCTCTCTTTAGTTGCGAGGAACTCTTCATTGCACAGCATGATTTTTGTGGCTCCTAGGCTCTAGAGCACAGGCTGAGCTGTGGTATGCGGGCTGAGTTGCCCTGTGGCATGTGGGATCTTCCTGGACCAGGGATGAATCCCATGTCTCCTGCATCAGTCAGTGGATTTTTAGCCTCTGGACCATGAGGGAAGTCCTCAATGGAATTCTTATTTGAAAAATAATCTCAATTGCAGTCTGGAGATTAACATGTATTGATTGGATTTATCTATTGATTTTACTATGTATGGACCCCGTTTTGTCTACTTTTTAAATAATAAATCTAAATGCAATTGTTTAAAGTTCTTTCCCCCACATTAGGCATAACTTTTAAGTTTCCTAGTATTAGCATCTATAAAATCAATAATTTTCACCATTTCTTCAGTTTATCTGGCTGCTAGTAGTCTGTCTCTGTGCGTGTTGCATGAAGGCTTTCTGGCCTCGTGTGTCTGATTTGGGGTTGACAAAGAACAGGAATTTGGCAACCATAGCAGAGTGGGTTTATGGAAAATTCTGGACATTGTGATAGGCAGGACCTATTTCATTTTATTCCCGTTTGCATTCCAGAAACCGCAGTTGGGTATGTTTCTTAAAAATGAAGTTGTTTTTGTTCAGTTGCTCAGTTCAGTTCAGTTCAGTTGCTCAGTAGTGTCCGACTCTTTGCAACCCCATGGACTGCAGCACGCCAGGCTTCCCTGTCCTTCACCATCTCCTGAAGCTTGCTCAGACACATGTCTGTTTGAGTCGGTGATGCCATCCAACTATTTTGTCCTCTGTCGTCCCCTACTCCTGCTTTCAATCTTTCCCACCATCATGGTCTTTTCCAAGGAGTCAGTTCTTCACATCAGGTGGCCAAAGTATTGGAGCTTCAGCTTTAACATCTGTCCTTCCAATGAATATTCAGGACTGATCTCCTTTAGGATTGACTGGTTTGATCTCTTTGCAGTCCAAGGGATTCTCAAGAGTCTTCTCCAACACTATAGTTCAAAAGCATCAATTCTTTGGCACTCAGCCTTCTTTATGGTCCAACTCTCACATCCATACATGACTAATGGAAAAACCATAGCTTTGACTAGATGGACGTTTGTTGGCAAAGTAATGTCTCTGCGTTTTGATATGCTGTCTAGGTTGGTCATAGCTTTTCTTCCAAGGAGCAAGTGTCTTTTAATTTCATGGCTGCAATCACCATATACAGTGATTTTGGAGTCCAAAAAAATAAAGTACTATGCATTTAAGTTAAATAAACAGCCTTGACAATATACAGCCTTGAAGTATTCCTTTCCCAATTTGGATCCAGTCCATTATTCCATGCCTGGTTCTAACTGTTGCTTCTTGACCTGCATACAGGTTTCTTAGGAGGCAGGTGAGTTGGTCTGGTATTACCCATCTCTTCAAGAATTTTCCACAGTTTGTTGAGAGCCACATAGTCAAAGGATTTAGTGTAGTCAATGAAACAGAAGTATGTGTTTTTCTGGAATTCTCTTACTTTTTCTATGATCCAACAATTGTTGGCAATTTTATCTCTGGTTCCTCTGCCTTTTCTAAATCCAGCTTGAACATCTGGAAGTTCTCGGTTCACATACTGTTAAAGTCTAGCTTGGAAATGAAGATAGTTCCATAAAAATCCTAAAATATGATAATATAGACATGACTTTGGCAATAAATTGAGTAAAAATGTAAAGACTCAGGTAAACTTTTGGCTTTGGGCATTAAGGTTCATTGGAGAAACAGAATCAATAGGAGACATATCTAGACATGTCTATCTATGTATCTCTATCAATATAGTGGGGAATTAGCCTAGGAGACTATGGAGGCTGAGAAGTCCAATGATCCCATGACCTGCTGTCTACAAGTTGGAGACCCAGGAAAGCTGGTGATATGAATCCTAACAGGAGGGCAAGAGATGAGATGAGAGGCCCTAGCTCAACAGTGGAAGCAGAAAAAGGAAGGTCAAATTCCTCTTTCCTCTGCCTTTGTTCTATTTAAGCCCACGATGAATTGGACATCCACCCACATTTGGGGAGGACAGGTTACTATCCAGAGTCTGCCAGTTCAGTCCCTGAATCATGTCTGACTCTTTGCAACCCCATGGACTGCACACACCAGGTATCCCTATCCATCACCATCTCCCAGAGTTTACTCAAACTCGTGTCCATTGAGTCACTGATGCCATCAGACCATCTCATCCTCTGTTGTCCCCTTCTCCTCCTGCCTTCAATCCTTCCCAGCATCAGGGTCTTTTCCAATGAGTCAGTTCTTCGCATCAGGTGGCCAAAGTATTGGAGCTTCAGTTTCAACATCAGTACTTCCAATGAATAGTCAGGATTTATCTCCTTTAGGATGGACTGGTTGGATCTCCTTGCAGTCCAAGGGACTCTCAAGAGTCTTCTCCAACACCACAGCTCAAAAGCATCAATTCTTCAGCTCTCAGCTTTCTTTATAGTCCAACTCTCACATCCATACATGACCACTGGAAAAACCATAGCTTTGACTAGATGGACTTTTGTCAGCAAAGTAATGTCTCTACTTTTTAATATGCTGTCTAGGTTGGTCATAGCTTTTCTTCTAAGGAGCAAGCATCTTTCACTTTCGTGGCTGCAGTCACCATCTGTAGTGATTTTGGAGCCCAAGAAAACAAAGTCTGTCACTGTTTCCACTGTTTCCCCATCTATTTGGCATGAAGTGATGGGATCGGATGCCATAATCTTTGTTTTTTGAATGCTGAGTTTTAAGCCAACTTTTTCACTCCCTTCTTTCACTTTTATCCAGAGGCTCTTCAGTTTCTGTTCATTTTCTGTCATAAGGGTGGTGTCATCTGCATGTCTGAGGTTATTGATATTTCTCCCAGCAATCTTGATTCCAGCTTGTGCTTCTTCCAGCCCAGCATTTCACATGATATACTCTGCATAGAAGTTAAATAATCAGGGTGACAATATGCAGCCTTGAAGTACTCCTTTCCCAATTTGAAACCAGATCTGTTGTTCCATGTCTGGTTCTAACTGTTGCTTCTTGACCTGCATACAGGTTTCTTAGGAGGCAGGTGAGATGGTCTGGTATTACCATCTCTTTAATTATTTTCCACAGCTTGTTGTGATCTACATAGTCAAAGGCTTTGATGTAGTTAATAAAACAGAAGTAGATGTTTTTCTGGAACTCTCTTGCTTTTGCTATGAGCCAGCAGATGTTGGTGATATGGTCTCTGGTCTCATCTGGAAATACCTTCACAAACCCACCCAGAAATGTTGTTTTACCTGAACATCCCATGGCCAGTGAGGTTGACACAGAGAATTAGCCGTCACAACATCTTTTTGATAGTATAAAGTAGTGTTTTGATTTCAGCTTAATTTTTTAGGGGAAGTTTTCTTTTGTAAGCGTCTCTTGGTGCTGAATTTCCATTGTCTGGTAATTGGCAAAGCCTTTCTAGTTATTTCAGGTAGATCATAACGAAAGTCTTCTTCAGGCTAAAAATTGGATCTAGGCTGTGTACACTTGGCATATAGAGAAGTAGGGTGCTGAATACTTAGTTAAACAGGTCACTGTCGATAGCTAACGTGAATAATGGAGTATGGTGCTGAGGGAGAGAAGGGAAAGGACTGAACGGTCCCTGGGATCAAGAAAAGGGCAGTAAATGCCAAGTATTCTTAGTGTAAGGCCTTGTTTTAAGTCTCCCAGACTCCTCACTTCAGCAGGTCTATCTGTCTGCAGATCTAGGTCAGCCATGTCCTAGGAAGTAAGAGATTTTTGGACCAGGATGGATTTCTTTAAAAGTGCTGCCCTCCTCCGTGCTGGTGACTCACACTGGCTCTCCAAGTATTTTGTCTTAATCCTGAAGCCCTTGGGGAACCGTTACTCTCTCCTTCCTGCCCATTTCTGATTTCATGTGCCTTTGCTACTTCACACCCATAGCCCTGGGCTGTTGCCCAACTTCATTTTGCTCGCTTGGGCTCTGACTCGTTTCCTCTGGGAGGCGCCAGTGTGTGCATGTGCATGCCTGTTAGGGCCACTTATTGTCTATTTGATAACCTCCCAATTTAGTCGAACAACCAGTTTTTCATATTTCCTGGTACCTTGTTTTGTGCCTTTCAGGCACCCCAAGATTCCAGTACAGATCATGTCAATGGTGAGCAGTTGCCTGTAGTTATGACATCTCTCGAGGCCAGTGTCCTTTCTAAGTTCTTGTATTATTTGCAAGGCTTCTGTCGGAAACATCTCCCTCTCCTTCCTAATTGGACCTAGTTTCTTCTCTGTCCCTAGACTATGTCCTCACACTTAACCACTGGACATCCGAGTAAAGTGAGACACTCCAGATCACATGTTGTCATTCACCTCCTGGTGACAAGCCAGGGAGTCCCTATCCTGTCTGACGAGAAGCAGGTGCAGGGAAAGCTGCTCTGATCAAAGCTAAATGCACGTGTCTTACTAAAACCCTAGTGGGCTGTGCTTTATAATACCATGGTTTGATGATAAGTACAAATAATAAAAGAAAACATTGTATGTACTCATTAAAAATGTGGTGTAGCTCACTCTTCACTAATGATAATCAAGTGTCAGCTGAATACCAAGTGCTAATACCTGTTTGAACTGGAGCGCCTCCAGCTATGTCCATGATATTCTGGGTACAATCAAAAAAATGAGAATTTCCCCAAACAGTGCTAGAACTCCATTTTAGGAACACTTCGTTGAGATATATGTGACAATATTCCTGGAATGGTATAAGTTGCACCTTGGTTTGATATGTTAATATTGAAATGTGCATGACTGTTAATTTTGATGTTTTCTGAGGTATGAATGGTATGGGGGTTTACCATTTTCCTACCAATCATTTCTTGGTATAGTTAATTTTTGTTTAAGTGATTAGAAGATTCCATTTTGGTTGGATTAGATAATTATGAAAAAAGATTATAGTACTATATCCTAAAGGAAATCAACCCTGAATATTCATTGGAAGGACTCATACTGAAGCTGAAGCTGCAATACTTGGACCTCGTGATGCAAAGAGTTGACTCATTGGAAAAGACCCAGATGCTGGGAAAGATTGAAGGCCGGAGGAGAAGGGGGAGACAGAGGATGAGATGGTTGGATGGTATCACCGACTCAATGGACATGAGTTTGAGCAAACTCCGGGAGACAGTGGAGGACAGAGGAGCCTGGAGTGCTGCAGTCCATGGGGTCGCAAAGAGTCGGAGACGACTGAGTGACTGAACAGCAGCTATAGGGCAGAGGCTGAGATATGGAGGGTGGGAAAGTCTTCCTTGTTAGTAAAGAGGTGAGCGTGCCTGCTTGTCACCCAGGAGCCCAGGGTTTAATTTCCCCAGTGGTAAGGCTACATTCCTAATTTCTAATATAACATCATAAGCAAACTCTACTTCAGTGAGGAAAAACAGTAAGATATGGAGGACGGGGATCAGAATTGCTGGAGTGTGAAATGTAGCCCTCCCACTTTTTGGTTGTGTGATTTGAAGCCTTAATGTCCCCTTCTGTAAAATTGTGATAATAACAAAACCTTCCTTCTCCGGCTGTCATGAAGATGAAATTAGACAGTGCGTCATTGCTGGAATGGCCGCAGGAGAGCTGTACCTCCAAAACTGGGTTATTCTGGTCTATCTAAATATGACCTGAGGAAAATAAACCAGAAACTTCTGCACTGGACATTTAAATCTGGGATGACTTTGCGAATGGTATTAATGCCCCCAATGAAGTCCATTCCCCTGAAGGAAATAATAACACCTACGATTCAATTAGTTCTTTAGACTTTTGACTCCACTGATTTTGCTTGTGTTGCCTTCTTAAGACATAGCATAGTACTTGAAAGTGAAAATTGCTCAGTTGTGTCTGACTCTTTGTGACCCCAGGATCTGTAGCCTGCCAGGCTCCTCCGTCCATGGGTATTCTCCAGGCGAGAATAGTGGAGTGGGTAGCCATCCCATTCTCCAGGGAATCTTCCCAACTGAGGGACTGAGTCCAGGTCTCCCACATTGCAGGCGGATTCTTTACCCACTGAGCCACCAGGGAGGCCATGTAGCATAGTACTGAGCCTGTGTGAAAGTGTAGTGATTCAGTTGTATCTGACTCTTTGTGACCCCATGAACTGTTATAGCCCTCTAGGCTCCTCTGTCCATGGAATTCTCCAGGTAAGACTACTGGAATGGTGAGCCATTCCCTTCTCCAGGGGGTCTTCCCAACCCAGGGATCAAACCTGGGTCTCCTGCATTGCAGGCAGATTATCATCTGAGCTACCAAGGAAGCCGACTTGGCCTGTAGCTGTGAAAAAGACAAAACAAAAACTAGTCCTTCTGTCTCTAGTTTTGTCTTCTTCCTAATATTCCTATACTCTCTTACTAGAGTTTTCTTCCAAAATGTGATCCAAACCTGTTTATTGCTTTTTACAGCAGTCAAGAGAGAGTTTGTCTCTTTACTAGGAGCCCCAACTGTCTGGATGATCTTGGTCTAGAACCTCCAGGGCTTAGCCCACTGGTGAAGCTGGAAGGGAAGGATCAAGGATGTTAGCCAGGGACCTGTCAGGAAATGGATGGCTCATCAATGGATCATTTGTGGTGGTATAGGGCAGGGTGTAGGGAAACCAGCAAGGGATGACATAGTACCCCAGGCTGCTGTCTTTGTCCCTTCCCTATGCCTGCAGAGCAAGGAGAGGGCACATTTGGAAGCTGGGAGCACCTCCTGATAGGAGATGGGGACTTTGGCTGTGGCACCTGATGGAGAATAAACTCTTCAACTTCACTTTCCTCCTGCCTTGTTTCTCCTGCTGATGACTCCTGTTGGACCTGGCCAACTGGAAGCCAGAGTGCTGGGGCGCTGTTAACACAGGCAAGACTAGTCAGCTTCCCAGGGCTCAGAGCAGGGTGGGGAAGGGTGGAGATGAGAGTTGGAGGGCCCAGTGTGCGATACCCAGCATCTTATGCAAGTAAGGGTTCACTTTACTTGAACCCCATGGATGGACTTCTCTCGAGGGGGAGTCCAAATCCCATGCTTTGTTTGGAGCATGCTAGGCAAACAGAAAGCTGTCCAGTGTTCTACTGAAGTTTCCTGAGGTTTAGAACTTGTCCTGTGACACTGATGTCATATTTTATCAGAGACTCATCAAAACTTACATCTGAAATTTTGTGTAAGTCTGGCTTTTGTGTGTGTTCAGGAGCTATAAATAATTCAGCTTTATAAATTTAAAGTGCCATTTATATCTCAGAGTATATTTTTAGCTATTTTTTTCATGTCTTCCACCTCCTATAGGTAATTTATAATACTTAGTATTAAAAAATTACCTGTTGAATACTCTGGTTCTTTGATCAATCTCAGATAAACCTCTGGGTATAATTTTATGTCTCTGATGTCAGATTTATATTTTTCTCTTTGGGTCCTTGTGTGCCTTCGTCTATAAAGTTTTCAGGTCACAACTGATGGACTTTTATAGATATCTAGTTCACGCAGTCATTTCTCCTTGTATAGAGAGAATTAATCTGCTGAGTTTTCTAGACATTAGCAATACATAAGAATCCTATAATAAGGCATGCTATCATCTCTTTTTGAAAATGAGTAATGAGGCATGACAGTTTCTTTCTAAAGCAATAATCAAGAAAGAAAGCCCTGCATTTAATTTATTATGTGAACCCAAAAGAAAGAGCAAAGGAAGAATAAATATTTTCACCCAGTTGAGTCAACCTCAAGCCTAAAATTATAGGTTCTTGCTACTTGCACTTAATTGCCATCACAAAGAAATGCACATTGCTGTGATCAGGTATCTCATGGGATACAAAAGCATGAATCTTTGACATTTTGGAAAGTAATAGAATTACCTTTAACTCAACCTGAACTGATTTGTATTCACAGTGAATTTTTTCTTTTTTTAAATATCAGAAATGGAGGCAAACCCAACCTCAGGAAATTTAAATGAAAGTCTTGTTTCTGGAGGGCAGTCTGTAATGAATGATAACGACTTAGGTCATACCCTTTCCAAGTGTCCAAACTTATCATAAGTGATGAATATTCTTATTAAAATCAGGACTTGGTTAATGTGAAGGTGACACATTAATACCCAAAATTTTAAACTTCATTCTTTCTGGCCTGTTGTCAGAGTCAATATAGTTGGAACATGAGTTGTGGGTCCCCAAACTTGCCCCAGACTGGGCAGGAGAAAGGTCCCCTTACAAGGTCCCCTCACACGGTAATGAATAACCCAGGGAATGGAGCAAGATACAGGGCTGCTGGACTGGGAAGGGTAGGCTGACTCCGCCCGCTGCTCCCCAGGTGTGTGCCCCAAGGGAATTGCTTTTGCATCCTGGTGTCCTCTTCTGACTCCATCCTGGTTTTTAATGTCATCATTTCATTCATTTTTCATCATTTATGAGCTCTATAAAAATTGTAAAATGTTTCAAGCATGCAAAAAAAAATTTCAGAAAGTAACATACATGTGCCCACCACACAAGTTTCTTAAATATTATATTTTACCATGGCTGTTCAGGCTTCCCAGGTGGCACTAGTGGTAAATAACCTGCCTGTTGATGCAGGACAGAGACCTGGGTTCGATCCCTGGGTTGCAGTCCATGCGGTTGCAGAGTCAGAAACGACTAAAGGGACTTACCATGCACCATGGCTGGTCAGATTTTTTTTTCTGTTTAAAAGAAAGAAAATCTCATTATATCCTTGAAGAGGTATCTGGAGGGGAGTGGGGAGGCCCTTCTTTCCCACACTTCCTGAGATTATACATAAGCGTGAGAGCTGCATTTCTCCTGCTCAGTCTGTTGGTATTATTATTTCTGGGGCCTAGCCAGCACACGGAGAAGGCAATGGCAAGCCACTCCAGTACTATTGCCTAGAAAATCCCATGGATGGAGGAGCCTGGTAGGCTGCAGTCCGTGGGGTCGCTAAGGGTCGGACACAACTGAGCGACTTCACTTTCACTTTTCACTTTCACACATTGGAGAAGGAAATGGCAGCCCACTCCAGTGTTCTTGCCTGGAGAATCCCAGGGACGGGGGAGCCTGGTGGGCTTCCATCTATGGGATCACCCAGAGTCGGACATGACTGAAGTGCCTTAGCAGCAGCCAGCACAAGTTCTTAACCACCCTCTACCTCCTGATATCATTTGCCGACCTCTTGAGTATTAAAGGGCCTGAGCATCATTTCATGTGTTTTTTGGCACTTCAGGCTCCCTCTTCAGGGTTGTGTGAGTGGGTGTGTTTAAATCATTGATTTGTAAGGATTTCTAAGGATAAAGGTTCTATAAAGGGTAAAAATTTTTTAAGGGTAAAATCTTTATCCTTACCAGTCACCATCTATAAGCAATAGATCTTGATCGTTTGTCAGTGAAAGAAGTTGCAATTATCTTTAGCTGTGGCTTGCTTTCTAGCTATATTTATAGTCTCTTTTTTCATAGAGACTTTTAAAGTTGTAATGTATTGGGTTGGCCAAAAAGTCCATTTTGGTCTTTGAACTTTGGTCTGTGAACTTCAGTTAGATGAGCATTTTGGTTAACTCAATATTTAACTATATAGTCTTTCCTCTTATGACTTATTGTCTCTGTATGCTTTTAATTACATGCTAGTGAGGGAAATGCTGCAGAGGTGCTGAGTCCGCGGTCTGGATCTTTCTGGCTGGGAGATGGTCACTGAGGTGCCAGACTCCTCTGGACAGCACCACAGGCTGTCTCATGCCACCCTCAGAGCTCCAGGAGAGGCAGAGAAGGCAGGTGTCCAGTCGTCTAACCTCAGCACAGATCCTGTGAATGCGGGGCCTGCCCGCTTGAGCAGCTTTGGACCTCTCAACTCCTCCTCTGCGCCCCCACTTCCTGTGTCCCCATTGTCCCCAGTTCCCCAGCACCGTAGCAGGAGTTCAAAGTCACTGAATGACCCAGAATTGTTTCCCAATCTGCTTTAGCATGCAGGGGTAGGCATGGATTAGGGGCCAAACTTGTCTTTTGTGGGCTGCTGTAGTCCTTAGCCAGCAAATTTGGAAAACTCAGCAGTGGCCACAGGACTGGAAAAGGTCAGTCTTCATTCCAATCCCAAAGAAAAGCAATACCAAAGAATGCTCAAACTACTGCACAACTGCACTCATCTCACACTCTAGTAAAGTCATGCTCAAAATTCTCCAAGCCAGGCTTCAGCAATCGTGAACCGCAAACTTCCAGATGTCCAAGCTGGTTTTAGAAAAGGCAGGAGAACCACAGATCAAATTGCCAACATCTGCTGGATCATGGAAAAAGCAAGAAAGTTCCAGAAAAACATTTATTTCTGCTTCATTGACTATGCCAAAGCCTTTGACTGTGTGGATCACAACAAACTGTGGAAAATTCTGAAAGAGATGGGACAGCCAGACCACCTGACCTGCCTCTTGAGAAACCTGTATGCAGATCAGGAAGTAACAGTTAGAACTGGTCATGGAATAACAGACTGGTTCCAAATAGGAAAAGGAGTACGTCAAGGCTGTATATTGTCACCCTGTTTATTTAACTTACATGCAGATTACATCATGTGAAATGCTAGGCAAACACAAGCTGGAATCAAGATTGCTGGGAGAAATATCAATAACCTCAGATATGCAGATGATACCACCCTTATGGCAGAAAATGAAGAAAAACTAAAGAGCCTCTTGATGAAAGTGAAAGAGGAGAGTGAAAAAGTTGGCTTAAAATTCAACATTCAGAAAACTAACATCATGGCATCTGGTCCCATCACTTCATGGAAAGTAGATGGGGAAACAGTGTCAGACTTTATTTTTCGGGGCTCCAAAATCACTGCAGATGGTGATTGCAGCCATGAAATTAAAGGACTCTTACTCCTTGGAAGGAAAGTTATGACCAACCTAGATAGCATATTGAAAAGCAGAGACATTACTTTGCCAACAAAGGTCCATCTAGTCAAGGCTATGGTTTTTCCAGTGGTCATGTATGGATGTGAGAGTTGGACTGTGAAGAAAGCTGATTGCCGAAGAATTGATGCTTTTGAACTGTGGTGTTAGAGAAGACCTTTAAAAGCCCCTTGAACTGCAAGGAGATCCAACCAGTCCATCCTAAAGGAAATCAGTCCTGAATATTCATTGGAAGGACTGATGTTGAAGCTGAAGTTCCAATAGTTTGGCCACCTGATGCAAAGAACTGACTCATTCAAAAAAAAGACCCTGATGCTGGGAAAGATTGAAGGAGGGAGGAGAAGAGGATGACAAAGGATGAGATGGTTGAATGGCATCACCAACTCAATGGACTTGGGTTTGAGTAGACTCTGGGAGTTGGTGATGGACCAGGATGCCTGGTGTGCTGCAGTCCATGAGATCCCAAAGAGTTGGACATGGCTAAGTGACTGAACTGATCTGAATCAGCAGATGGCTTACCCTGTTCTCCTGAGTGGCTGTGGGCTCAACGCTGTCTGCCTACTAGATAGAGAAATTATATCCTCAAATCAGTGCTGTTTGCTGGGGGTCCTGGGCCATCGCTCTGTCTTCTGAAGCATTCATGTAACCTTACTGTAACCCTCATGTAAGCCCATCAGAAAATCCATTAAAAGCACTGATGGGCTTTCTCTCTCACACTTGCCCCCTGGCGGATCTGTGCAAAGACAAGGATTTCATTTATCATCTGGCTTGTCCCCACAGGCCCAGTACAGGCCCGGGCTGGAGGTATTGTAGCCATAGCCGTTTTCTGGGCTGACTTGTTTCTGGTCAGGCTCCCTGTTGGGTTTAAGAGGACAAGCAGCTCATCCCTGCTGGTAAATAAAATGTGGCCTGGCTCTGGTATCTGACTGGCCTTGGGCATTTGGGAGGCTCTTTGCTCCATGTCTGCAAATGACCCTGAATTATTCCTGAACGCGATTGTGAGACAGTTTGGGCTGGAGGTATGAGATAGTCACACCCGGTGATTTGCTTTTGTTTCAACAAGTGAACGGAACCTAACTTTTGTTTACTTATTCATTTTTCAATTTTTATTATTGCTTAGTGTTAGGGAGACTTCTGTAAATTAACTTAAAAATGGGTGCTGGCATCTGTTGTTGTTCAGATGCTCAGCTGTGTTTGACTCTTTGCAACCCCATGGACTGCAGCACACCAGGCTTCCCTGTCCTTCACCATCTCCTGCAATTTGCTCACACTCATGTCCATCGAGTCAGTGATGCCATCCAGCCATCTCATCCTCTGTCATCTCCTTCTCCTCCCGCCTTCAATCTTTCCGAGCAGCAGGGTCTTTCCCAGTGAGTCAACTCTTCGCATCAGGTGGCCAAAGTATTGGAGCTTAGACTGGTTAAATAATGAATTTGGTGAAAGAAATGGAATCACGTGGAAATAAATATGAAGAAAAGATAGAGTGGGAAGACTGATTGAGCTCCCATTAAACCAGAATTTATTCTTGGAACTTTCAGTTATCTTGTGGCTGCTTAGTTCAGTTCAGTTCAGTTCAGTCTCTCAGTCGTGTCCGACTCTCCGCGACCCCATGAATCACAGCACGCCAGGCCTCCCTGTCCATCACCAACTCCCGGAGTTCACTCAAACTCATGTCCACAGAGTCGGTGATGCCATTCAGCCATCTCATTCTCGGTCATCCCCTTCTCCTCCTGCCCCCAACCTTTCCCAGCATCGGAGTCTTTTCCAGTGAGTCAACTCGTCGGCTTCTTAAGCAAGCTAATATTTATTGAGAGCATTGGGTATGTCACTTACTTCCTACAAGACATCCCTTTGAGCCTTTCAATAGCCCTGTGAAGGAGGAGGTGTGCTTCCATTTTTAAAATAAACTTTTCACTTTAGAGCAGTTTTAGATTTATAGAAAAGTTTCTAAGATAGTACAAAGACTTCGTATGTACCCTTAGACCCAGCTTTTCCTATTGTTAACATCTTACATTAGCATAGTACATTTGTCACAATAAATGAACCAGTATTGATACATCATTACTCAACCATTCTTTATTCAGATTTCTGTAGCTCGTTTCTTTTTTCTCCCTCTTCTGTTCCAAGAAAGGACTCGGGTCCCACATTATGGTTGACTCTCATATCTCCTTAGACTCGTTTTGTCTTTGATAGTTTCTCAGACTTTCCTTGTTTTTGACAACTTTGATAGGTTTGAGGAGTGCTGGTCATGTGTTTGTAGAATGTCCCTTATTTGGGAACATGAACTTTTTGGAAGTCTAATAGTGCAACAAGGCATGTTATAGGAAAAGTAGCTCAAAAGCCCCACCCCAGAAATGACTCCTTTCTCCTGTTGCTCCTGCTCATATATCCATCTTCTTACACACTCTGCCTGGAAGGTGCTGTCGGTGCTTCACTGATACCCCCAGCTTTGCCGCTTTAGCATACACGGCCTGACTCCTAACTGCCGGCACCTGCGTTTCTTTGCCAGGGGGATTTCTCTTGCCCCGAGCTTGCTTTGTCACCCACAGAACAGGTGGAAAGTTCTGGAGAGTTAATGCCCTTGGGAGCAGCCTCGCCAGTGACTGATAGGCTTTCGGGTATCAATACCCCGACTCTGTAGACTCCTGGGTGGGGTAACCTCTGCTGTCTGAGTTGACACCTGCTACCCACGTTCCCATGGGGGGTTCCTGGGGCTCCCTGGTCCTGAGTGGGAGAGATGACATTGCACCTTTATTACTACCTTCTGATGGCCACCTGACTTCCGGCACTGCATCTCAGTTAATTGTGTGCAAGCCCTGATTTCTTCTGAGGCCAGAAACTTGTTCGGTGCAGGGACTGTGTTTTTCCCAGTGTCTGGTATGGTGCTGGTCATCTAAGAGCCACCTGAATGCTTGTTGAAAGAAGGGTGGGCTGTATTATGAGGGCGAAGTGATTTCCTGGGCTGGTTTGTACCTGCTGGCTTATGGTGCTAAACCAGTGTAGGCAAGTTCAGGCTTTTCTCTATAATTGTATTTTACTTAAGCTCCTTTGATTGCAAGCCACAGGAACCCACTTTGAATAACTTAAGAGAAAGGAATATATTGGAAGGCTGCTGTGATAGCTCACAGAACTGAAGGAAGAGCAGGAGCCCCAGCAGCTCCACGATGGAATGTTGACAACAACTGGGGTAATAGTGGCTGACATTTACTGAGCACTCCCTACGTGCCGGCCCTGGGCCAAAGCTGCATCTTAGTTAATTTTCACAGCAACCCTATGAGGTTGGTCTTATTATCATCACCTCCTCTTTGCCAGTGAACTATTTGGGGCAAAGAGGCTAGAATCAGGCAGGTTGATTACAGAGCCTCTGTTCTTAACTCACAAAGATGCCTCAGCAGCAGGAGTTTGGGATCAGCTTCCTAGGCAGATCCTTTGAAACTCCGCTACGATGACTTCTAGTCTCTCTCTCCTAAGTTCAAGTTATTGGGGAAAACCATTAAATTGATATAACTTTGACCAACTCTGAATAACAGTGGTAGAGTCCAGTGGCAGAAAACATGGCCCTTGGGGGCCCACCATGCATATTGGGACCTGAGAAGGAAGGATAGAATCTGGAGACTAGCCTATACCCCTAAACTTGTGTCTCCCACCTCTGTGTTTAGATTTCCAATGCACAAAGGATGGTTTCCAAAGTATGGTCACTGGGCCGGATGCACCAGAATCATTTGGGAACTTGAGAGAAATTCATATTTATCTGCCCCATCCCAGACCTACTTAATCTGAAACTCTGGGGGTGGCGGGGGTGGTTCTGATCCAGAGGTCTTAGTGCTTAGGATGTATTCGACTTTGTATTTTGTGTCCCTGGGTATTGAAAATAGAGTCTCCCTTGAGGCATACTCAGAGCCTTTGCTTTAATAGATGTACTGTTCGGTTGCCTTTGTTTGGCAGGAGGTCAGCTCTGCTGTTTGCTCTGTTCCTTCCCTTTCCCTTCTGGCAGGAGGCTGACAATATTTGCTCAATAAGAACAAAACTTAAACCAGAGCCCAATGGTCTGCTTAAATTCTACTAAGAAAACTATGTAGCTCAGAAAATTTTAAGTTACAAAGAATAGAAGCAAAGTACTTGAAGTTTGTCAAGCCCTGAAGGAACTTTTTCACTCATGTATCTGAAAACTCCAGGAATTATTCTAATTTCAGGTACAGCTGGATCAAGGTGCTCGAATGATTTCACAACTGACTCCCTCTTCCCCACCCCCCACCCCCATCTCTCTTGCTCTCTCATTCTGGTTTCCTTTTGTGTGGTTTTTCTTTTTCAGACAGATTCCCTCCGCATGAAGATTCCCCAGCAGCTCCAGGCTTAAATGTATTCCCAGGTTGCAATCTCAAAGAGAGAGAATCATTATTCTGCTGTTATTCACATTGAACTCCTCTCCAGAGATCTCCAGTTGGCCCTGTTTGGATTATATGACTTTCCCCAAGCCCATCACTGTCTCCAGGAGCTATGCCTGCTGTGAGGAGGACGTGGGGCCTCCTGCCTGATGGCTCTGCACTGGAGGTAAGTGGGAGCCGGTGCTGTGTACCTAAATGTTCAAAACCTTTTCTGGAGCAGGGTGATGGGAAGCCGTAATATGTATCGTTTTACTAATTTCCGTGGTGCAGTAATTCCCACCTGGCCGATTGCAAGCTCTCAACATGTCCCTGATACTGAACATCAGGCTCTGTACGCTTGGCACCACACTGAATCTCAGAGACAGAGTCCGGATGAAGCAGAAAACAACAGCTGTATTGCTTTGCTAGGCAAAGGGGTCCAGAGCTGCCTAATGCCCCCCAAACAGTGTCCCAACCTGCAGGGGATTTGTGAGGAGTCTTATAGTCAAGGGGTGGGGTTGCTGATAAGGATCAGGGTGCATGTAGGGCCCGCATTTCTTCAGTCTAGAGAGCATCTGCCATCAGGTGGTCTCATGATGGGCTCCTGTGGTTCTTGAGATTATGGAATTGTTACCTTCTCTCTGGAATGGAATGCTTCACCAAGTAGTTAACATCTTCCATTTGGTGGGAGTTTTAGTTCTGCACAAGAGTTCGAAGATCTTGCGACGTATGTGCCTTGAGGGGGAACAAGGACTCTGCCTCGAGCCTGTGGTGTTGTTTCTTGACTTGTCCTCTCTTGTCTCCACATCCCCTTCCTTCCCTGATTAGCAGCTGTTTGAATCTGCCCTTTGGAACTCAGGAAAGGTCATGGAGGCCGAATGAAGCCTGTTTCCTACAAACAAGAAATAGGGGACACAGAAAAACTTTTGTGTCCAGGAGCCCCACAGGGTCCTGCTCGGTTTCATCCCTAAGGTGGAGGTGGGAAGAAACGCACACCCTTCTAGAGCATTATTTTCTGGGCTGATACAATCCCCAGAGCATAGATGATTGTAAAGGACAGTAAAATAATTAGGAAGTGATGAGGTCATGTATGGATGTGAGAGTTGGACTGTGAAGAAAGCTGATCGCCGAAGAATTGATGCTTTTGAACTGTGGTGCTGGAGAAGACTCTTGAGAGTCCCTTGGACTGCAAGGAGATCCAACCAGTCCATTCTAGGGAAGATCAATCCTGGGTGTTCATTGGAAGGACTGATGCTTAAGCTGAAACTCCAATACTTTGGCCACCTCATGCGACGAGTTGACTCACTGGAAAAGAGTCTGATGCTAGGAGGGATTGGGGGTAGGAGGAGACGGGGACGACAGAGGATGAGATGGCTGGATGGCATCACCGACTCGATGGACATGAGTTTGAGTGAACTCCGGAAGTTGGTGATGGACAGGGAGGCCTGGCGTGCTGTGATTCATGGGGTCGCAAAGAGTCAGACACGACTGAGCGACTGAACTGAACTGAACTAATGAGGTTTTGGAAGTCATTGCCTTTTTTCTTTTGTAATTTCTTTAATTGTAAATTTATGTAACTTGTTTTTTAAAAAATACATTTATTTATATATTTTTGGCTGTGAAAGTGAAGTCGCTCAGTCGTGTCTGACTCTTTGTGACCCCATGGACTGTAGTCTACCAGGTTCTTCTGTCGATGGGATTTTCCAGGCAAGAATACTGGAGTGGGTTTCCATTTCCTTCTCTAGGGGATCTTCCCAACCCAGGGATCGAACCCAGGTCTCCCTCATTGTAGGCAGACGCGTTACCGTCTGAGCCACCAGGGAAGTCTTTTTGGCTGTACTGGGTCTTTGTCGCTTCTCGGGCTTTCTTCTAGTTGCAGAGAGCGGGGCTGCTCTCTAGTTGCAGTGCATGGGCTTCTCATTTCAATGGTTTCTCTTGTTGGGGACCGGGGGATCTGGGGCGCGCAAGCTTTGGTAGCTGCAGCCCACAGGCTCTAGCGCACAGCCTCGATAGTTGTGGTTGACGGGCTTAGCTGCTCTGCAGCCTGTGGGATCTTCCCGTATCAGAGATCGAACCCGTGTCTCCTGCATTGGCAGTAAGATTCTTTACCACTCAGCCACCAGGGAAGCCTCTAACGTGGCTTTTAAATAATGGCTATGTTTAGAATTTAACTCACAAAATTCCTGAAAATGTTATAGCCCCCTCTCTCATCTAGGATAAGCAAGATCCAGTGCACCCCCTGTCAGAACCCAGGAGGGCAGAATAAGAGTTCTAAGTGTGTGCAGCTTAGGGGCCTTAGGTGGCAGGAGGAAGCGGCTGCCTCAGTCCAGGCAAGACATGATGGAGGCCTCAAGATGAGCATGGCACTGGGGCAAGGAATTTGAGCCAGAGCACTGACCCAGTGCTCGAACTTTTAGCTGGAGGAGCAGAGGACAGTGATCTGTATGCTTGTGAAATGTAAATATCATTTGAGTATGAATGTACTCTGCATTCCAATAAATTTAGCACATTTCTTGGGAAAAGCTTCTTAACAATAAGAACTAAAGAAACTATTTTATACCAAAAGTCAGATCCACTCCAGCCCCTACTATGCTGCATAAAAATTCCATTGTACTTCTGTGTACTATAGGATTTGGAGGTGGAAAAAGGATGAAGCATTATTTTGCTTGGGATATTTTCAGTAGATAAAGTTGAGCGAGTTTGTGGCTTAAAAAAATCAATGCACACATAGTAGGTGGTATATCTTGGTAAATACGGGGCCGCTTGGAGATGATTTATTGTCTGCAAGATACCGGGTAAAGGTCAACATTTATTTATTTATTTTTTTAATAGGTAATTAATTTATTTTTTATTGGAGGCAAATTATTTTACAATATTATATTGGTTGGTTTTGCCATACATTGATATGAATTTGCCCCGGGTTTACATAAGTTCCCCCTCCTGAACCACCCTCCCACCTCCCTCCTCCCTTTATCCTCCCTCTGGATCATCCCCGCATGCCAGCCCCAAGCATCCTATAACATGCATTGACCCTGAACTAGTGATTCGTTTCACATATGACAACATACGTGTTTCAATGCCATTCTTCCAAATCATCCCACCCTCACCCTCTCCCACAGAGTCCCAAAGAGTGTTCTATACATCTGTGTCTCTTTTGCTGTCTCGTATACAGGGTTATCATTTGCATCTTTCTAAATTCCATATATATGCGTTAGTATACTGTATTGGTGTTTTTCTTTCTGGCTTACTTCACTCTGTATAATAGGCTCCAGTTTCATCCACCTCATTAGAACTGATTCAAATGTATTCTTTTTAATGGCTGAATAATACTCCATTGTGTATATGTACCAAAGCTTTCTTATCCATTCGTCTGCAGATGGACATCTAGGTTGCTTCCATGTCCTGGCTATTATAAACAGTGCTGCAATGAACATTGGAGTACACGTGTCTCTTTCAATTCTGGTTTCCTCGGTGTGTATGCCCAGGAGTGCGATTGCTGGATCATATGGCAGTTCTATTTCCAATTTTTAGAGGAATCTCCACACTGTTCTCCATAGTGGCTGTACTAGTTTGCATTCCCACCAACAGTCTAAGAGGGTTCCTTTCTCTCCACACCCTCTCCAGCATTTATTGCATGTAGACTTTTGGATAGCAGCCATTCTGACTGGTGTGAAATGGTATCTCATTGTGGTTTTGATTTGCATCTCTCTGATTATGAGGGATGTTGAGCATTTTTTCATGTGTTTGTTAGCCATCTTTATGTCTTCTTTGGAGAAATGTCTGTTTAGTTCTTTGGCCCATTTTTTGATTGGGTCATTTATTTTTCTGGAATTGAGCTGCAGGAGCTGCTTGTATATTTTGGAGATTAATCCTTTATCAGTTGCTTCATTTGCTATTATTTTCTCCCATTCTGAAGGCTGTCTTTTCACCTTACTTATAGTTTCCTTTGCTGTGCAGAAGCTTTTGATTTTAATTAGGTCCCATTTGTTTATTTTTGCTTTTATTTCCAATATTCTGGGAGGTGGGTCATGGAGGATCCTGCTGTGATTTACGTCGGAGAGTGTTTTGCCTACGTTCTCCTCTAGGAGTTTTATAGTTTCTGGTCTTACATTTAGCTCTCTAATCCATTTTGAGTTTATTTTGGTGTATGGTGTTAGGAAGTGTTCTAGTTTCATTCTTTTACAAGTGGCTGACCAGTTTTCCCAGCACCACTTGTTAAAGAGACTGTCTTTTCTCCATTTTATATTCTTGCCTCCTTTGTCAAAGATGAGGTGTCCATAGGTGCGTGGGTTTATCTCTGGGCTTTCTATTTTGTTCCGTTGATCTATATTTCTGTCTTTATGCCGGTACCATACTGTCTTGATGACTGTGGCTTTGTAGTAGAGCCTGAAGTCCGGTAGGTTAATTCCCCCAGTTCCATTTTTCTTCCTCAAGATTGCTTTGGCTATTCGAGGTTTTTTGTATTTCCATACAAATTGTGAGATTATTTGTTCTAGTTCTGTGAAAAATATTGTTGGCAGCTTGATAGGGATTGCATTGAATGTATAAATTACTTTGGGTAGTATACTCATTTTTACAATATTTATTCTTCCAATCCACGAACACGGTATATTTCTCCATCTATTAGTGTCCTCTTTGATTGCTTTCAGTAGTGTTTTATAGTTTTCTATGTACAAGTCTTTTGTTTCCTTAGGTAGATATATTCCTAAGTATTTAATTCTTTTCATTGCAACAAAGGTCAACATTTAGAAAGTAAATCCATTTTAGAGGCTGTAATCAAAGAAAACCCCCCAGGGCAGCTTGCTTAAAAAAGAATGTTAATGCAACAAAGCTATGTTGCTTTCCTCTTGAATTGGTTGAAGCCAACAGATCATTTCTTCTATGGAGATTGGGTCACCTTTTCATCTGGAGAACAAAGTGGTCAGACAGGGACCTACCTAAGGTATGAACTCAAAAAGGACACCCAGAAGCAACATGGCTCCAGCTAAATAATGTTCTCCTGATCTCTATTAAAGAGAAGTTGAAGGACAAAAGAATAATCTTTAGTGCCTTTGAGAAACTGTTGAAAGTCTTTCTAATGTCAGTCAAAAGCACTACAATGTACATCACTATCCACCACCAGCAAATACCCTTTTGATGCACTCTAGAACTATCTTTATAAAGTGGAACCTTCTTGGGAATATGGAAATATACCAGCAACATCTAATGGGTCAATGACTGAATTTTTAAAAAGCGGCTGGTCCATCTCTCTTTAGATCTTGTTTCTAACAAGTTAATAAATTAGTGTCAATTTTCTATTTTTAGATTTGGCTTTGGGGTCCCAGTCAGATATTAGTGCTAGTTTAAGGCAATGGCACCCCACTCTAGTACTCTTGCCTGGAAAATCCCATGGACAGAGGAGCCTGGTAGGCTGCAGTCCATGGGGTCCCTAAGAGTCGGACACAACTGAGCAACTTCACTTTCACTTTTCACTTTTATGCATTGGAGAAGGAAATGGCAACCCACTCCAGTGTTCTTGCCTGGAGAATCCCAGGGACGGGGAAGCCTGGTGGGCTGCCATCTGTGGGATTGCACAGAGTCAGACTGAAGCGACTTAGCAGTAGCAGCATGTTTATGATAACAGCTTTCACTGGCTGGGTACCAGGCGATGTGTTAGAGCTTTAGAAGTGTGTTGTCTGTGACGTACATGACATATCTCATCCATGAAGTCACTGCATCTCAGAGAAGCTAGGTAACTCCCCAAATCAAGAGGCGATGGCTTTGAATCTCCACGCTTCACCCTCGAGTTTGTCATCTTAATTACTACCTTATATTAATTGCCCTATGCTGCTGCTGCTGCTGCTAAGTCACTTCAGTTGTGTCCGACTCTGTGCGACCCCATAGATGGCAGCCCACCAGGCTCCCTCGTCCCTGGGATTCTCCAGGCAAGAACACTGGAGTGGGTTGCCATTTCCTTCTCCAATGCATGAAAGTGAAAAGTGAAAGTGAAGTCGCTCAGTTGTGTCCGACTCTTAGGGACCCCATGAACTGCAGCCTACCAGGCTCCTCTGTCTATGGGATTTTCCAGGCAAGAGTGCTATAAAGTATAGAAAAATGCTAGTCAACACATATGGTGTATTTTGTAGTTTGCAAAGTACTTTACCAAACATTGTCTAATTAGAGCATAATTCCATGAATGTGGTGATGTAGAATTATTCTTAATCTCTTCAGGACTCATTTTAATTACTGACCTCCTTTATCCACAGAGAGAAAGTGAAATGATTGCGTTCCAGAGTGAAGGGCGTGTGCACAGCCATTACTCAGGGCCGAGAGTGGTTTTGGTGGGTGGGGGTGGCTGTCTCTTTGTGTTTTCTCCTCGTCTCTGTCAAGATGCTTGCCTCGTTTGGTATCACACCCAGATGTTAGTCTCCATCATTTGCTGGCTGATTGCTCCATTTTTTAAAAACAGTGTCCTGGGGCGTCAGTAACTCTACCTCTCAACCAATATAACTAGGGAAGGGGTAGTTTTTCCCTATTTTATTAGATATAATTGCTTTCCAAAGTTTTCTGCTGTACAACAAGGTGAATCAGCTGTATTTGTACATATATCCCCTCCCTCTTGGGCCTTCATCCTCCCATTCCACGCATCTAGGTCATCACAGAGCTCCGAGTTGAGTCCCCTGTGCTATATAGCAGCTTCCCACCAGCTATCTGTTTCACACGTGGAGGGCAGAGGCAGTTTTTGAGGCCAGTCTTTGGGGTTTGTTTTGAGCTCAGTGGGGCTCTTCCTAACTCTTTTCCTGGTTCTTTCTGATGAGCTCGCTGGCCTGTGGTTTAGTTTGCTACAGTTGAATACAAGAGGCTACTGGTCTCTTCTCATTTTCTTATGAACAAAATCCCCATTGTTTCCAAGAGCACTCTTGGGCTTGAACTTTCCCACGCTCCATTTCAAATAGGATCATTTCGTTTGGGGATTGCTTCTTCCCCCAGAAAACTCTGAGCACTGCTCCCGCACTGGGGGTGGGGGGTGGGGCCTCTGGTCTTCTCAGTTTGCCTCTCTTGATGTGTGAAGCCTCTGCCCTCTGAGTGAGGAGGGGGCAGGGGCAGTTGGGACCCCAGTGTTCTTGGTTTGATGACCCTGGGTTAGAGCATCCATCCAATGAATGGGAGATGCGCGGAAGAAAGGAGCCCTGATCTCTGACTGAACTCACCAGGAATTTAGCCTCTTCCCAGGTGGTGCTAATAGTAAGGAACTCTCCTGCCAAAGCAGGAGACTTAAGAGACGCGGGCTCGATCCCTGGGTCAGGAAGATCTCCTGGAGGAGGAAATGGCACCCCACTCCAGTGTTCTTGCCTGGAGAATCCCACGAACAGAGGAGGCTGGCGGGCTATAGTCCATGGAGACGCAAAGGGTTGGACATGACTGAAGCAGCTTAACACACATTCGTTGGATTTGGAAGCATGAGAAACGCTGGCAGCCTGCTCTTCCCAGTGCCCTGTACCCCTTGTTTAGGAACTGAGGGGAGAGGAGCCTCTCTTCTTGGCCACAGCTGCCCAGAGTGGATGAGGGTGGAGGGGGCTGAGCTGGGTGGGCAGGAGGGCAGGGGTTGCGACTCAGGTGCCACAGACTCTCAATGTCTTAGCAAGTTGCAGTCTATTTTCTCGAATAAGTGTTTCATTGGCTATGTGCCTTTAGGACAGTTTTCAGAGACTTTAAATAGTTGTTTGTTTTTAAATAGATTTCACAAGTTAGGTTTGTTTCATTGAGAAGTGGGTCTGCAGAGCTCCTCACAGTGCTATCCCAGGAAGGAACTCCTCTCAACTGTTGCCGTGTTCATTTTATGGATGAGACATGTGAGGGAGAGATTCAGTGACTTGCCTGAGGTTGCACAGTAAATGGCAGAGCTGGGCTACAAAGCCACGTGGTCTGACTCCTGAGTCTGCACTGGGCTGAAAGCAAGGATGTTTCTGCAGGAGATGGCACACCCATGTCTTCAGACAGAGGAGAGGGTCAGGAGTAATTCTTGAGAACTATAATAAAAGCATCGATGCCCAACCAGACACATTTGTGTGCTGAGGCCTGTGCCACTCATGCTGACTTTCTCTGATCAGCCCCAGGGCAGCCTCAGGGGAGTGCGTGCATGTCCCTTCCCGGCAGGCAGTGGAAATGGATTCTGCCTAAGCTAGTATTCCTGTGCCTCTGCCTGATGACAGGCACCGCACAGGAATCTCAGGTGCTTCTCTTTAATTGACATCTTTGTCTCTGCAGTCCGGGATCTGGGCTAAACAGAAGGTAGTTTGGTACAGAGCTTTCAGGCAGGCCCTAGCGGGCAGTCTCCTCCTGAGATGCCTTCCTCTCCAGCCACCTACCAGGCCTGCTCTGGGCTTGTCTCATCATCAGAAATGTCCCAGCCTGTGCCTGCCTCCCTCCTCCTGGTTCACAGCCTCCTCAGCAGTGAGCTTGCAGATCTGGGGCTGTAACGTGATGTGCGGTAGTACCCTCCTGCAAACCCCAAATTCCACAATGAAGGAGGCCGGTGCTGAGAACTCAAACCACAGTGACTGCTGGAAAAGTCTTTTGGGGTGGGGGCAGGACTCTGCGGCCTCTACCTGCCTCCCAGAGCATATGTTGCTTGCTTTATAGAGGCCTAGATGCCATCTCAGCAACGTGTCCAAGGCTGAACTCTTGATCTTCAGCTCTAACCCTGTTCTTCCTACTGTCTCCCTTTCTTACTCTTAACACCCCTCTCTCCTTGCCACTTGCATCCAGTCCATCAAAAAGTCTTCAGATCTGCTCCTTCCCTTCAGCTCCACCGCTGCCATCATCACAGACCACCACCATCTTGCATCTAGACCAGGGGTCCCCAGAGTTTTTGGCACCAGGGATGGATTGCATGGAAGATGATTTCCCCATGAACTGGGGTGATGGGGGGATGGTTTGGGGGTGACTCAAGCATATTACGTTTACTGTGCACTTTATTTCTAACATAATGATGCCACTGATCTGACAGGAGGTTGATCTAGACCACCCAGTAGCCACCTAAGTGGTTCCCCCAAGTGTGTTCTTGCCCCTCCCCTATCCATTCTCTACCCAGCCGCTGATCATTAAAAAACATGAGTCAGTTCATACCCTCCCTGCTTTCATGGCTTTCCAAAGCACATAGAACACAATCTCAGCTTCTCATCATGTCTTGAAAGGCCTGTGGCGTCCAGGCCCCGGCCACCCCTCCAGCCTGGGCTGGTCCAGCTCTTCCTTGCTTTCCCCATCTTTGCTCTCTTCTGCCCATGCTGGCCTTACTTGAGTTTCTCTGCCAAGACCTTTGCATGTATTGTTCCTTCTCAGTCAGTGCTCTGGTCCCGTCTCTCTCCCAGCCTCATTAATGCTCTCCTGCCAGGGGATCTTGAGTTTTAACATCAAATGCCTTTTTTACTTTCTAATTAAAACTGCTTTGTGGCTATAGTTAGTAAGCTCGGTGTCCTTCTATCATTTATCTCCAGGGTCTGTACCCGAGCTGTCTGAGATGTTTCAGACATCCAGCTGGTCAAGTCATACATCGGTAGGAGCCGTGGAACACACAGTGCTTCAGTGCAACTCTGATATGAGCTTGAAATGGCCCCTTAAGGAGCTTGAAATTGCTTCTTTACAGATCTGAATATAGCACCAGCCTTTGACCTGTGCTTCCGGAAAGTCTTAAAGCATCTAAAGTTTTCATCAACTACCTCAGCACCTTTCTTTGCAGCTGTGCTTTCAGGGCTGGTCTGAGGTCACCCATCGTATTTTCACGTTTCTATTCTCATACTTTAAAATTTTTCCATGAGGGCTTCTAGACTTTTTAATGATCAAATGTATTATACTTGTGGGGAAGTCAGGTTACCTTCTCCATGACGTGGAAAGACAGAGCTGATTGCTTATCGAGCTGTTTGCCACGTGGATCAGCTGTATCAGCAACAGCCCATATTGGGAGGTGGGAGACAGTCTGGGAAGGACTCTGTCTCAAGTATTCCCCTCTGATGCTGGAAAGACTACCACTGAATAATTCCTCTGTGCAATGCACCGTTTGCTCCAGGGCCAGTCTTTTTTTTTATTTTATGAAAATATTTCTTTGAGTGATAATCAAGTTTCAGAATTCTGTGCTTCCTTCTGCAGTGGGAAGGTGAGGGCAGAGGTGTGAGTGCTGGGGGTCCTTAAGGATGGAGACTATGGTTGGGAGATCACCCTGAGGGGTGGGAGACTCTTCTACAGCTTTTCTAACCCCCACTGTTCTACTTTATCTAGGGTCAGGCTGCTTGTATAGTCATAGTGGCCTGGTGGTGTTTTTAGGAGATGAGAACCCAGTAGGTGTTCGTGCCAATCACTCACCAGGTTTAAGCGTCTGCTTCAGCCTTGAGATGCCTTTTGTGTCTCAGGAGAGCTGAAGGTGGGCAGAGGAACTTCCACCTGTTATTTCCCAGGTCATCAAGCCAGAGATGTGACCTTCCTCTGGGAAGGCAGGCAGAGCTTTGACCTTCTCTGTTGGTTTATCCTTTGCTTTTCAACTTTGGCAAGGATCCTAGATTGCCCTGAGTTGGTAGGGGATGGGTGAGGTGACAGTATTAGAATCTCAACTTGAAAACCTTCATTAACCAAACTCAGAAAACACTTAAAGTGTTTGCAGACACCGCCTATTACCTTATATAAGTAATCCACCCAAACCTTTGAGGCATCGATTTATCTTTTTTGGCAAAAAAGTAGTATTTACGTTATACAGGGATTACGTAAATTAAATAATTTAGTAGATAGTAAAGGCTTAGTAAATGTTCAACAAATGTTAACAATACCACTCACACTGTTACTATAGCCTTTGTTATGTAATTTGATATCATGCTTTTTGTTTTGTTATGGACATTTCCATGTGCTTACTTTTCTGGTAGTTATAATATTTGTTTTAGTTGACTGTTTCTAGTCAGATTTCTCATTATTCTAAGTAAAATTTAGAAAATTGTCAATATAAATCGCAAAAGAGATTTAAAAATATTCCAGCATGATGGATTATTAGAGGTAAAAATGGGTGCAGGAGTATAATACTTTTGCCAACTTGCCCTTCCAAACTTGAGAATATCTATCTGACTATCCTTATTCACCCACACACACACACATCCCCACACAAATTAAAAAAAAAAAGCAGAAATGTTGCAAGACTGGGTCACAAAAGGCTTTTCTTGTATTCTTAATGTGTATTTAATTTATAATAGTTGTAAGATATCATTCCAAAGTATATTAGTTTTATTTCTTTCTGTGACTTATTTATTGTCTTTTTCTTGACTTAGAGAAATGCTTTATATATTATACATTTTATATATTTATGTTTTATAAATTTTAATTCTTTGCAGTTATTTTCTCTAGTATTTTAATGATGCTTATAGAATCTCTTGTCAAGTTTTAAATTTCTATGTGAGCAAATAAGCTGGTCTTTTCATTTATAATTTCTGGGATTTGTATGTTTCTTTACTCTGCCAAGGTCATAAAAACAGTGGTCTAGAGTTTTGGCTACTGTTTTTATAATACATCTGAATTTTGTGCTTGGGTAACGTGGGGTAGATATATTTTAATTTTTTCACAGATGGATGTTGGATTTCTCCAGTGACAATTACTGAATCATCTGTTTCGTCCCCATTGATAGGAAGAGTCAACTATGTCTGATATGAAATGGATCTACTCCTGATCTTCTATTTAGTTTCCTTATTTGTTGCTGTCATTCAGCTGATAAGTCATATCTGACTCTTTGTGACCCCATGGACTGCAGCACGCCAGGCTCCTCTGTCCTCCACTATCTCCCGGAGTTTGCTCAAACTCATGTCCATTGAGTCAGTGATGCCATCCAACCATCTCATCCTCTGCTGCCCCCTTTACGTTTTGTCGTTATCTTTCCCAGGATCTTTTCCAATGGGTTGGCTCTTTACATTAGGTGACCAAAGTATTGGAGCTTCAAAATCAGTCCTTCCAATGAATATTTAGGGTTGATTTCCTTTAGGATTGACTGGTTTGATCCCCTTGTATATTTGTTTATTACTGTCCTAGAGTTACACAGTTGCATTTTCTGTAACTTTATTAGCACATTTGGTAAGGAAATTGCTTTTTAAAAAGCTATTTTCTTGGAAACTCTTGGACATTTAGATGTGAATTTTAGTATTAGCTTGATGTAATTAATTATTGGGATTTTTGATTGGAATTACTTTTTTTTTGATTTGGAATTACTTTGAGTGATTGTTTTTAAACTAAAATCTTAACAGTATTAAATCTTCTCATTCAGGATCATTGTAATTCTTCTCTCTAGTAAAAATAAATTCTAATCACTTTTGTTTTATATATTTCCTGATAAATTTATTCCTCAGTTCAGTTCAGTCACTCAGTCGTGTCCGACTCTTTGTGACCCCATGAATCACAGCACGCCAGGCCTCCCTGTCCATCACCAACTCCCAGAGTTCACTCAAACTCATGTCCATCGAGTCGGTGATGCCATCCAACCATCTCATTCTCTGTCGTCCCCTTCTCCTCCCGCCCCCAATCCCTCCCAGCATCAGAGTCTTTTCCAGTGAGTCAACTCTTCGCATGAGGTGGCCAAAGTATTGGAGTTTTAGCTTTAGCATCAGTCCTTCCAATGAACACCCAGGATCGATCTCCTTTAGAATGGACTGGTTGGATCTCCTTGCAGTACAAGGGACACTCAAGAGTCTTCTCCAGCACCACAGTTCAAAAGCATCAATTCTTCGGCGATCAGCTTTCTTCACAGTCCAACTCTCACATCCATACATGACCACGGGAAAAACCATAGCCTTGACTAGATGGACCTTGGTTGGCAAAGTAATGTCTCTGCTTTTCAGTATGCTATCTAGGCTGGTTTCAGAGTTAACCTTGAAGAAATAATTGGGAATTTTGAGATCTTTCTATATTTTGCAAATTTGTAACATTCTTTATGAATGTTTAGTAGAACTTACCTAATAAACATCTTTAAAGTGCATTTTTGACTGCACTTTCAAATTCCTTCATAGTGTTTGGACTAAATAAATTTTTCTACCTCTTAACTTTTACAATTCTTTTTTCTAGAACTGTGTTATCTATTACAGTTGTCACCAGCCATATGTGATTAAGTTTATTAAAATGAAATAAATTTAAAAATTCTGTTAGTTGCAGTAAGGATATATCAAGAGTTGTATCAATGTATGGCCAATGCTAACATATTTGACAATGACAATACAAAATATTCCCATCCTTGCAGAAAGTTCTGTTGGACCGTATTAGAAAATTTTAATTTGAATTGGATATTCCAGTTTTGGGCATATAATTATATGCAGTCTGTAAGAAAATAGTTCCAGGTAAAGAGATTCAAGTTATGTTCTTTTTTGCATTTCTAATGTTTATTTATATCTTCTCTCTCTATTTTTTTTACCAGTTAGAAATTATAAATGCCAAAAGTTCTTCTCTTTTATTAGTCAAAGAATGTTGGTTTTGACTAAGTCTATTGTTTGAAGCATTATATTCTAACTTTTATTACTAATGCTTTTCTACTCTTTGGAGTATATTATTTTTTGGTTCTTTTCATTGAGTTGCTTGAGTCAGGTGTTTAGTTTATTTCCCATTAGTCTTTTCCTGGTTTCTAATAAATACTAGATTTTTGAGCTAAAAATATTTCTTAATGTATTTGACTGCATCCCATGGGTTTTGATATGTAGCGTTTTCATTTTCATTCATCTCTAAATAGTTGATAATTTCAGTCTGACAGCATTCTTAACCAAGAATTATTTAAAACAGTTTAAAAATTTTAAGAAAGATTTGTCGTTAATATTTAATTGTATTGCTTTCTGGTCAGGCAAAGTAGACTGTATAAATTTCAGTTTGGAGAGTTTTTTTTCCTAATAGCTTAGATATTATCTATTGTTTGGTGACAAATTGCCCCCAAAACTTAGTAGTTTAGAACAACAAACATTTATTATCTCGGAGCTTCTGAGGGTCAGGAATCTAGAAGCAGCTTACCTGGGTGGTTCTATCTCAGGATCTCTCATGAGGTTTTGAGAGGCTGTTGGTAGGACCCCAGGCATCTGGAGATTTGACTGGGGTTGGCAGCAACTTTCATGGCTCACTCACATGGCTGTTGCCAGGAGGCCTCAGTTCCTCACCAGGTGGATTTCATCATGTAGCAGCTGGCTTCTCCTAGAAGGAGTGTTCAGCGAGAGAGAGAGAGAGATAGCAACCCCAGACAGCCTTTTATGACCTGTCTCTGAGCTGTAGCCTTCGCATCTTATTCTGTTCATCAGAAGCGGCTCACTCAGTCCAGTCTGTGCCCGATGGGAGCGGACCACACCGGGTGAGATTACGGGGAGGTGAAGGCCACTGGGGACCACACTGGAGGCTGCCTGCCACAGTCAGGTACACACAGGTTTTGGTGCTGACTCGTGTGGTTTGAGGGGCTTCCCTTGTGACTCAGCTGGTAAAGAATCCGCCTGCAATACGGGAGACCTGGGTTCAATCCCCTGGAGAAGGGAAAGGCTACCCACTCCAGTATTCTGGCCTGGAGAATTCCATGGACTGTATGTATAGTCCATGGGGTTGCAAATAATTGGACACGACTGAGCAACAAAGATCACGGTAACTGGTCCCATCACTTCATGGGAAATAGATGGGGAAACAGTGGAAGCAGTGATTTTGGGCTCCAAAATCACTGCGGATGCTGATTGCAGCCAGGAAATTAAAAGACGCTTACTCCTTGGAAGGAAAGTTATGACCAACCTAGATAGCATATTAAAAAGCAGAGACATTACTTTGCCAACAAAGGTCCGTCTAGTCAAGGCTATGGTTTTTCCTGTGGTCATGTATGGATGTGAGAGTTGGACTGTGAAGAAAGCTGATCGCCGAAGAATTGATGCTTTTGAACTGTCTTGCTGGAGAAGACTCTTGAGAGTCCCTTGTACTGCAAGGAGATCCAACCAGTCCATTCTAAAGGAGATCAATCCTGGGTGTTCACTGGAAGGACTTATGCTAAAGCTGAAACCCCAGTACTTTGGCCACCTCATGCGAAGAGTTGACTCACTGGAAAAGAGTCTGATGCTGGGAGGGATTGGGGGCGGGAGGAGACGGGGACAACAGAGAATGAGATGGCTGGATGGCATCACCAACTCGATGGACGTGAGTTTGAGTGAACTCCGGGAGTTGGTGATGGACAGGGAGGCCTGGTGTGCTGTGATTCATGGGGTCGCAAAGAGTCGGACACGACTGAGCGACTGAACTGAACTGAACTGAGCAACTTTCACTTCACTTCACTTCACGTGTTTTGAAAAGAATGTTTTTGTCTCTGTTTGCTGAGATGTGTGCCATGTAGGCAGGGATCTTACTTGTTAATTGTATAAAGTCTTCAAAATTATTTCTGATGTTTACGTGCTTCATCAGCTGGTTTTGGTCTTGGATAAGGGTCTATCTCAGTGACTATTTTATGTGCAGTTGAAAAGATTGTGCATTCTACAGTTGTCAGGTGGGATGTTCTAGAAATGTCAGTGAGGTCGAGTTGTTAGCTGGTGTTATTCAAGTCTTTATATCCTTAGTGATTTTCTGTCCATTTTTTCCATCAGTTCCTGAGACGGGAATGACAAAATCTCCAACCATGATTGTGGGTTTATTTCTCCCTTTAGCTCTGTCAATTTTTGCTGCATGTGTTTTGAAGCTCTGTTATTAGGTGTGTCACATTTAGAATTATGTCTTGATGAATTGGCTACCTTATCATTATGAAATGATTCTCATTTCTCTGTAATATTCCTTGCCTATTTTTGCTGATTGTTATACTCCCTGTTAGCATGGCATATACTTTTCCATCTTGTTGTTTTCTACCTGTTTGCATTTTTAAAACTTAAATTCCATTTTTAATAGCATGTAGTTGAGGGTGTGCTTTTTATCCAGACTGATAATCTCTGCATTTTAATTCTAATGTTCAAAATCAGTCAATTTTAGACACAGATGTATTAATATCTATCACTGATTGTTGACTTGCTAGTTGCTTTCCTCTGTCAGATTTTGTTTTACATATTTGAAAGCTAAGTAATCCTGTACCTTTTGAGTTAGAAACTGTATTTAGCTCCAGGTTATAGACTATGGATTTATTTTTATTTTACAGAAAAGCAGTCTGAAGATGGTTATCCAGGCTTGATATCTGCTGTTGTTTTAGTCACTTCAGTCGTGTCTGACTCTTTGTGACCCCATGGACTGTAGCCTTCCAGGCTCCTCTGTACATGGAATTCTCCAGGCAAGAATGCTGGAGGGGGTTGCCATATCCTTCTCCAAGGGATCTTCCTGACCCAGGGATCAGACACGGATCTCCTGCATTGCAGGAGGCTGATTCTTTACCAGGGAAACCCAAGCTAGGGGATAATCTATCTCAACTCTAGAGGTAGTGGTTTCTCTCTATATCTGCTAGTCCTATGCTCTTTAAAGTCCTTTTCACTTATTAGCTGGTCTCTTGTAAATCTAACCCCCTTTTATAGTTAATATGCCCTTTATGTTAACCATTTAACTTCAAATTACTGCATAATTTCTCTTTCCTGACTGTCCTTGGCTGATTGAATCTCTGATGGCTGTGATACAGATCTCTGGCATTGTGGAAAGAAGAGAGAAAGTGACGAGTGCGTGGAACAGGAAGAAAACAAAGACACGGCCTCTTTATTTCTCAAAATCAGTTTCTGAATTTAGGTCATTTATCACAGGATCCTGCTAGCCACTCTTATTGATTTCAGATCTGCAATGGAAACCAAGACAAAGGGCCAGTCAGAGCTCGGCCCCTGGCTTCCACCTCCACTCTCTGCTCTCTCATCCCAGGCTGCTTCTATTACTCCCAACTTTCAGTCTCCAGCTCTGATTATTCTTCTGGTCTCTGCCCAACGTCACCAGTCTCCTCTTGGAAACTTGAAAGTTCAATGCAAAACCTTGGTCTAGGTTCAGGTCTCAACTCTGTCACTCACTCCCTGCAAGACACTGGCCTCAGTTCTCTGGTTTGTAAAAGAGGAATAATATACCTGTCTCATGGAACCTCCATGACAATTCCATGAGCTGACCTATGGCAAGCTCTGAATAAGTGTGGTTCTTTTAATCTTGGACATTTTTCATCTGAAGTCAGCAGCCGTCGTATTTACTCTCCTTGAATTTGTGGTGATTTGATTAATGACCCCAGTTATCTGGATGTAAAAATAGTGTGTTTTCTCTCTCTGTCCTCCCTATTCAATTAGCCTCTGAACCAGAACATTCTCTTCAACAGCTCTTACCTTCCCCCTTCCTCACTATTCCCTCCTTCACCAGCCTGGCTTATGCCTGACCTATTTCAGTGACTTACACTGGCTATCCATCATTTACTCCCCTCCCCTGCCCCAGTCCCCCATTTTGCACGACACAGGGACATTAATCTTTCACATCTTCCCACGCTCAGCCATCTCTGTTGTCTTCCAGTGGCCTCAAGGAAACTACCTAGACTCTTCAGCTTGGCATCCAAGGTCCTGATTCATTCCCTGACCTCTACTTGCATCTCTAACTGTATCTCTACCCAAGTCTTCCACTTTGCATAACAGTTTGCTTTCTGCTTCTCCATGAAGGCATGGTGCTATCTTTTTCTTTTCTTAAGCGGTCTCCTCTTTCTTCAGCCTAGCTAGAAAGTCCTTTTCCTACCTCTTCTTTCCAGCTCCTGTCCTTTCCTATTCCTGTGCATTCTGTCCTATTCAGCCAAGTCTACTAGCCTCCTGATCACCTGAGAGGACAAAGAGTGTTGTTCATCCATGGTGGAGTTTTCCATGGATACCCTTTTACACAGCTGTCTATTTTCCTGACACATTTCATAGAACATTCACGTTGACAGCAGAAATAGTGTTTCAACTCTGTGTCATCCACAGCACCTCACTCTTTTTTGGCGTGCTCTAGGGACTGGAATGCAAAAGTAGGAAGTCAAGAAATACCTGGGGTAACAGGCAAATTTGGCCTTGGAGCACAGAATGAAGCAGGGCAAAGGTTAATAGAGTTTTGCCAAGAGAACGCACTGGTCATAGCAAACATCCTCTTCCAACAACACAAGAGAAGACTCTACACATGGACATCACCAGATGGTCAACACCGAAATCAGATTGATTATATTCTTTGCAGCCAAAGATGGAGAAGCTCTATACAGTTAGCAAAAACAAGACCAAGAGCTGACTGTGGCTCAGATCATGAACTCCTTATTGCCAAATTCAGACTTAAATTGAAGAAGGTAGGGCAAACCACTAGACAATTCAGATATGACCTAAATCAAATCCCTTATGATTACACAGTGGAAGTGAGGAATAGATTTAAGGGACTAGATCTGATAGACAGAGTGCCTGATGAACTCTGGACGGAGGTTCGTGACATTGTACAGGAGACAGGGACCAAGACCATCCCCATGGAAATGAAATGCAAAAAAGCAAAATGGCTGTCTGAGGAGGCCTTACAAATAGCTGTGAAAAGAAGAGAAGTGAAAAGCAAAGGAGAAAAGGAAAGATATAAGCATCTGAATGCAGAGTTCCAAAGAATAGCAAGGAGAGATAAGAAAGCCTTCCTCAGCGATCAGTGCAAAGAAATAGAGGAAAACAACAGAACAGGAAAAACAAGAGATCTCTTCAAGAAAATTAGAGATATCAAGGGAACATTTCATGCAAAGATGGGCTCAAAGGACAGAAATGGTAGGGACCTAACAGAAGCAGAAGATATTAAGAAGAGGTGGCAAGAATACACAGAAGAACTGTACAAAAAAGATCTTCACGACCAAGATAGTCACGATAATGTGATCACTGACCTAGAGCCAGACATCTTGGAATGTGAAGTCAAGTGGGCCTTAGAAAACATCACTACGAACAAAGCTAGTGGAGATGATGGAATTCCAGTTGAGCTATTTCAAATCCTGAAAGATGATGCTGTGAAAGTGCTGCACTCAATATGCCAGCAAATTTGGAAAACTCAGCAGTGGCCACAGGACTGGAAAAGGTCAGTCTTCATTCCAATTCCAAAGAAAGACAATGCCAAAGAATGCGCAAACTACTGCACAATTGCACTCATCTCACAGGCTAGTAAAGTGATGCTCTAAATTCTCCAAGCCAGGCTTCAGCAATATGTGAACCGTGAACTCTCAGATGTTCAAGCAGGTTTTAGAAAAGGCAGAGGCACCAGAGATCAAATTGCCAACATCTGCTGGATCATGGAGAAAGCAAGAGAGTTCCAGAAAAACATCTATTTCTGCTTCATTGACTATGCCAAAGCCTTTGACTGTGTGGATCACAATAAACTGTAGAAAATTCTTCAAAGATGGGAATACCAGACCACCTGACCTGCCTCTTGAGAAACCTGTATGCAGGTCAGGAAGCAACAGTCAGAACTGTACATGGAACAACCGACTGGTTCCAAATAGGAAAAGGAGTACGTCAAGGTTGTATATTGTCACCCTGCTTATTTAACTTATATGCAGAGTGCATCATGAGGAACGCTGGGCTGGAAGAAGCACAAGCTGGAATCAAGATTGCTGGGAGAAATATCAATAACCTCAGATATGTAGATGACACTACCCTTATGGCAGAAAGTGAAGAGGAACTCAAAAGCCTCTTGATGAAAGTGAAAGAGGAGAGTGAAAAGGTTGGCTTGAAGCTCAACATTCAGAAAACAAAGATCATGGTATCTGGTCCCATCACTTCATGGGAAATAGATGGAAAAACAGTGGAGACAGTGTCAGACTTTATTTTTTGGGCTCCAAAATCACTGCAGATGCTGATTGTAGCCATGAAATTAAAAGACGCTTGCTCCTTGGAAGGAAAGTTATGACCAACCTTGATAGTATATTAAAAAGCAGAGACATTACTTTGCCAACCAAGGTCCGTCTAGTCAAGGCTATGGTTTTTCCCGTTGTCATGTATAGATGTGAGAGTTGGACTGTGAAGAAAGCTGATCGCCGAAGAATTGATGCTTTTGAACTGTGGTGCTGGAGAAGACTCTTGAGAGTCCCTTGTACTGCAAGGAGATCCAACCAGTCCATTCTAAAGGTGATCAATCCTGGGTGTTCATTGGAAGGACTGATGCTAAAGCTGAAACTGCAATACTTTGGCCACCTCATGTGATGAGTTGACTCACTGGAAAAGACTCTGATGCTGGGAAAGGTTGAGGGCGGGAGGAGACGGTGACGACAGGGAATGAGATGGCTGGATGGCATCACCGACTCTATGGACATGAGTTTGAGTGAACTCCGGGAGTTGTTGATGGACAGGGAGGCCTGGCGTGCTGTGATTCATGGGGTCGCAGAGAGTCGGACACGACTGAGCGACTGAACTGAACCGAACTGAACAAATTAGGTTGAATTAAAATGTTCTCTGCATCACATTGATTTTTAATCATTTGTTTGAAACATTGTTTCCCTCAGTATTTATTAGTAATTCAATAATTTGCTATCCTTTAAGCAGTAGCACCTCTGATAGTCTTGAATGAAAATATAAAATTGGGGAAACTGTGCCTGATTTTGTTATCCCTTTTGTGAATTAGGAAAAGTTTGTTAACCTTAAAAGCATTTAAGTCAGAATCACAAAATGCCTGGGCTCTAAAAGGCAAAATCTGAAAGTCAATGGTATAGATATAGATTAAAAGTAAAAAGGGATTGGTAACTGCAGAAAATATATTTAACGGTATGAGGTTAAATGCGTGCATGTGTGCTAAGTTGCTTCTGTTGTATCTTACTCTTTGCAACCCTATGTACTGTAGTCCTCCAGGTTCCTCTGTCCATGGTATTCTCAAGGCAAGAATACTGGAGTGGTTTGCTATTTCCTTCTCCAGGGATCTTCTGGACCCAGGGATCAGACCCAGATCTCTTATGTCTCTCCTGCTTTGGCAGGTGGGTTGTTTACTATTAGCACCATCTGGAAATCCCCAGGTAAAATGAAATGATATCAAAGAATTTTGGACTTGTGGCAGCAGAGTCCTTTGAATTGCTACAGAGACATTTGCAAAATTGCATATTTGTTGTTGTTCAAGTTGTGTCCGACTGTTTGCGAGTCGGACTGCATGTGCTGCAAACCCCATGGACTGCAGTACGCCAGGCTCTCTGTCCTCCACTATCTCCCAGGAGTTTTCTCAGATTCATGTCCACTGAGTCAGTGATGCTATCTAACCAACTCATTCTCTGATACCACCTTCTGCCCTCAATCTTTCCCAGCATCGGGGTCTTTTCCAATGAGTTGGCTCTTCACATCAGGTGGTCATCTAGAAGACTATATATTTATGTCTAATAATCCATTTACTTAAGGAAGTTTTACATTTAGATGGTTGCTGCTGCTGCTAAGTCACTTCAGTCGTGACCAACTCTGTGTGACCCCATTGACGGAAGCCCACCAGGCTCCCCCGTCCCTGGGATTCTCCAGGCAAGAACACTGGAGTGGGTTGCCATTTCCTTCTCCAATTTAGATGGTTACCATTTGTTAATATGAAAATTACCATTTTCAAATGAGAAGCAATTCCAAGGCTCGGTATCTTTAGCAATGTTACTGCAGGCAGGAGGAGAGGGCCCTGGGTTCCTGCTGACTGTGAATGCATCCTGATCCTGATTCAAAGTGCACCTGTTCTTTGTCTCAGAAGAGATAAGGCTGGGTATATCTCATCTCCATCAGGCCTTCGAATCTACTCTTAGTCTTACTTTCCAGATTGATCTTTACCTTCTGAGATGAATAGGAAGGTACCTGTGGTGATTTTGATTAGTAAAATAACACCAGATAACTTCAAAAATTTAATTTTATTAGAAGCTTATAGATTTTCATAGAGAAGTCTGGATTTGAGTGATTATTTTAGAAATCCAAATCAGACTTCATAATTCTTGTTATAAATGGCTTCTGTGCTCAGTGGGCTTCCCAAGTGGCACAGTGGTAAAGAACCCACCTGTCAATGCTGGAGACGCAAGTTCAATCCCTATGTTGGGAAGCTCCCCTGGAGAATCGAACGGCAGCCCCTGCAATATTCTTGCCTGGAAATTCCCACAGACAGAGGAGGCTGGCAGTTGTAGTCCACGGGGTTGAAAAGAGTTGGACGTGACTGAGCACGAGCATGAATGAATGAAGGTGCTCAGTATCAACTATGATGCTGATGACTGGCCTTAGAAAAGTTTGAATTATATTGAGATTCAGGCAAAGATGGGAATGCTTCAGTCAAAACCTCAGCAGGTTGAATTTGTTTACTGGACTAGGGCAAGTCTCCTTGAGACTGTAGGGCAACTCGGGCATCTACTGCCATAATGAACCCTTCACTTCCACCCAAAGAAGAGACCAAAACCAACAGAAGGGGGAGAGTAAACCAGGCTCTGGGAAAAATTCTTTCCTGTACAATTTTTTTTTGGGTATTATCATTGAATTTATGCCCATGGAGATGGGAGTTATGGATATAAATGGCAAGATTTTTAGGATAGTCTTTCTAAAACCTTGATGAGCCAGGAGAAGAAAACATCTCCAGGAGCAATTTGAAATGTTGAAGTATGTATCAGTAAATATTGAGCATAATTATAAAATTCAAGCATATAAGTTACCAAAGCTGGCTTTTGAATTATGACTGAAGCTCATTCGATAGATCAAACAAGTCACGTCTACACTGATGAAAACACATAAAACTCTCATAAAATGCAGTCTGGGTGCCAGAACTTAGTCAATGAATGGCTCCCATGAGGGAGCTGCTCGGGCTCCAGGAATCTCATGCACAGCCCTATCCTGGGACAATTTCATCAGTCATCTGTGTAGGATGAGAAGTCATTATTAATACTTCATAACAACTCAGTTTCCTTGCCCATTCATTACTCAACTGGGCACTGGAGAGGTGAGCAAAATGTGACTCCTGCCCTCCAGTAATACATGTCTAGTGGGGAAGGTGGTATGGAGACAAATCACTACAGCACAGTGCAGTAAATACTGAAATGATGTGTTTCAAGAAGCCCTAGAGTACAGACAGAGAGGTGAGTCAGAGCGGGCTTCCTAGTGGAGGTGGCACTCAGGGAGGTGACATTAAGTCAAAAGCTATGAAGATTTATAGACTCATCACCTCAGAGGTTATTTATTCATTTTATAAATGGGAAAAGTGACTCACAGAGTGATTGATGCGTGTTCACACGGCTCAGTCTCAAACCCCTAATATGGTCCTTCTCTCCATAGTCTGGGCTTTGTTGTTGTTGATTCGTTGTATGCATCCCACTCTTTTCTGGACCCCGTGGACTGTAGCCCACCAGGCTCCTCTGTCCATGGGATGTGCCAGGCAAGAATACTGGAGTGGGTGGCCATTTCCTTCTCTAGAGGATCTTCCTGACCCAGGGATTGAACCCATGTCTCCTGCGTTGCAGGAGGATTCTTTACCATCTGAGCCACCAGGGAAGGCTCAGTCTGTGCTTCAGCTCGGTTCAGCTCAGTCGTTCAGTCGTGTCCGACTCTTCGTGACCCCATGAATCACAGCGCGCCAGGCCTCTCAAACTCATGTCCATCGAGTCGGTGATGCCATCCAGCCATCTCATCCTCTGTCATCCCCTTCTCCTCCTGCCCCCAATCCCTCCCAGCATCAGAGTCTTTCCCAGTGAGTCAACTCGTCGCATGAGGGGCCAAAGTATTGCAGTTTCAGCTTTAGCATCAGTCTTTCCAATGAACACCCAGGACTGATCTCCCCGAGAATGGACTGGTTGGATCTCCTTGCAGTACAAGGGACTCTCAAGAGTCTTCTCCAACACCACAGTTCAAAAGCATCAATTCTTCGGCAATCAGCTTTCTTCACAGTCCAACTCTCACATCCATACATGACCACGGGGAAAACCATAGCCTTGACTAGATGGACCTTGGTTGGCAAAGTAATGTCTCTGCTTTTCAATATACTATCTAGGTTGGTCATAACTTTCCTTCCAAGGAGTAAGTGTCCTTTAATTTCATGGCTGCAATCAGCATCTGCAGTGATTTTGGAGCCCAAAAAAATAAAGTCTGACACTATTTCCCCTGTTTCCCCTTCTATTTCCCATGAAGTGATGGGACCAGATGCCATGATCTTAGTTGGTGGTCCACTGGAGAAGAGAATGGCAAACCACTTCAGTCTGTGCTTAGGAATCCAATAAAATAGGACCTTTTCTTCTCAACTGCTCTACTTTATTTATTTTTTTGAAACTAATAATTGATTTAAATCCAGCAAGTTGGCATCATGGACAGAGAACAAAAGGAAAACAAAGGCAGTCTTGGGTTGTATGTTAGTTTCCTTTCACTGCTGTGACAAATTATGACAGACTTGATGGCTTAAAACAGCAGGAATTTATTTTCCCATGGAGGCCCTGTGAAGTTCTGGAAGGCCAGAAATCTGAAATTGGTATTGCTGGGCTAAAGTCAAGGTGTCTGCAGGGCTGGGCTCCCTCCTCAGGCTTCCGGCTCGTGCTGCTTCTAGCTTTTTGGTGACTGCCTACATTCTTCAATGAGGGATGGAAATGGAACTCTAGAAACTTTGGGATGCCAAGGGATTTTCACTTGCTCTGAAAGAATTTTGGGGGATCACAGATTTTTTTGGGGAAAAAATGACAGGATTCAGTATGTTTTCCATGAAAGTCTGCATGACCATTTAAATAAATGTTATCACTGAGCAGGAGACCTGGGTTCGATCCCTGGGTTGGGAAGATTCCCTGGAGAAGGGAATGGCTACCCACTCTGGTATTCTTGCCTGGAGAATTCCATGGACAGAGGAGCTTGGTGGGCTACAGTCCATGGGGTTGCAAAGAGTCAGACACGACTGAGTGACTAACACACACACACACACACACACACACAGAGTCACTGAGCAAATTACTGTTACAAAAGTATTAAGTATATTTGAAAGTACTAAGAATTGCCTGTTATCAAAACGATTTTTTTTTTAGTGTCACAAGAGGGCTTTCAAAAAACTGATTTCCTGAGGCCATGAACAATTTCAAATTGAAAATCCATTTATGTAGAAAGAACTATTTAAAACAATATAAGCATACCTCAGAGATAGTGTGAGTTCAGTTCCAGACCATCATGATAAAGCAAATATCACAATAAAGTGAATCATATCAATACTTTGATTTTCCAGGTCGTATAGAAGTTAGGTTTACACTATAGAGTAGTCTGTGCAGTAGCATTCCATCTAAGAAAACAGTATACATACCATAATTTTAAAATATTTTATTGCTAAAGAATGCTAACCATCATCTGACCATGTGCATGCTCATTGGCTCAGTCGTGTCTGACTCTTTATGACCCCATAGACTGTAGCCCACCAGGCTCCTCTGTCCATGGGATTCTCCGGGCAAGAATACTGGAGTGGGTTGCCATTTCCTCCTCCAGGAGATCTTCCCAACCCAGGGATCGAACTGGCATCTCCTGTGTCTACTGCATCCTCAGGAGGATTCTTTTACCGTTGAGTCACCTTGGCGGGGGGGTTGCCACAGACCTTTGATTTAAAACAAGAAAAAGGATTTGCAAAGCACAGTAAAAGAAAAGTGCAATGAAAGGAGATATGCCTGTATCTGTCTAGATATAAAATATATATAACTCTATATGACTTCAGGGCTTCCCTGGTGGCTCAGAGGTTAAAGCGTCTGCCTCCAATGCGGGAGACCCGGGTTCGATCCCTGGGTTGGGAAGATCCCCTGGAGAAGGAGATGGTAACCCACTCCAGTATTCTTGCCTGGAGAATCCCATGGACAGAGAAGCCTGGTAGGCTACAGTCCATGGGGTCGCAAAGAGTCGGACACGACTGAGCGACTGAACGGAACGGACGGAACGGATATGACTTCATCTGTTAAAAGCTGTACATATATACATTTGTTGCTACAGAAGATCCCAAATCTGGTCTTCTGTATGGAACGCCTCACTGCTGTTTCCACCTTCTCCAAATAAAATGACTCATATACCATATGCCCGGGGCTCTGTAGGACACGGTGTCCCTTAAACCGATGGTTTGGAATAATCTGTGTTGTCCCTGGGCCACACATCTGTAGGACAATGGGAAAGTGAGAGGACTTGGATCTTGGCTAAGAGACAGTTCCTAAGTGTCCCTAGTCCTGGTCTAGAGACCAGTGTCCTGGCCACAGTGTATTCATACAGTCGTGTCTGGTTAGACTCGGATTTCAGCTGTAGAATGGTCACCAGTGAGGACCAGCTGTCGGCAGTGGTTAGACGGCCTACTAGCATCACCCAGGTCCCCGGTGATGCTCTACTGACATTATTATATCTTTGCAGAAGTCAGCCATGCTTTGGGAAGGCACAGCTCCTGAGCCCAAGGGGTGCAGTCCATTTCGTGTTGAAATTTTTACTAAAGTATCACATACTTACAGGTAAGAGCACACATTCTAAACGTTCAGCTCACATTTTTTCTAAGTGTGGCACCCTTTCCTGAGCACTCTGCTCAAATAAGACGTTACCATCACCAAAAGTGACTCTTTCAGTCCCTTCCCGTGACTATCCCCCGATAGGAACCTCTCTCCTGAGCCTTGGCGGTGCAGATGAGAACAGTTTGGCCTGTTTTTGTACAGCATGCAAACACGATAATGCCCTGTGCACTCCTGGTTGTCCGGCTTCTCTTGTCAGGGGTGTGCGTGTGAGATTCACCTGCATTGTGGTGGCTGTGGCTTGTTCATTCCCACGCGGGCTAGTCATCCGCTGGTGAGCACAGCACAATTTGTTTTACCATCTTGCTGTTAGTGGAGTGGTCAGTTTCTCTCTTTTATTTTTGATGCCTGGGGACTGTCCATTTTACTCTTTGGGTGGTTTGCAGTTTGGGGATATTACAAACATGCTGCTGTGCACATTCTTGCACATGTCTTTTGGTAAACGTCTGTACCTGCTTGGGGATATACTTAGGAGTGACCTTGCTGCTGTAGTGGATGTGTGTGTGTGCTTTGTCGCTCAGTTGTGTCTGACTCATGCGACCCCACGGACTGTAACCTGCCAGGCTCCTCTGTCCATGGGGATTCTCCAGGCAAGAATACTGGAGTAGGTTGCCATTTCCTTCTCCAGGGGACCTTCCTGACCCAGGGATTGAACCCAGGTCTCCTGCATTGCAGTCAGACTCTTTACCAACTGAGCTACAAGGGAAGCCCTGCCATCGTGTATGACTAAGGTCAACTTCAGTAGATGCTCGGTCCTGAAGTTCATGGGAGCACAAATGAGACCCTTCAGCAGCATTAAATGTAAAGGGAGGGAAGATGAGAAGTAAGCCTGAAGAATGAATTATTTCCCCCTTTCTTACTGTGCAGAAGTTTCCATCCCTTTTGCTAATAATTCCTGAGCACTTACCATGTGCCTGGACTCCACATGCCATTATCTTGTTCAGTCTTCACGATAACCCTATGACTCAGGTACTACTTCTTTTTTTAAAAAAAACACATTATTTATTTGGCTGTGCTGGGTCTTAGTTGTGTCACGAGGGACCTTTGATCTTCGTTGTAGCGTGCAGGGCCCTTTAACTGAGGTGTGTGAACCCTTCGTTGTGGCTTCTGGAATCTAGTTCCCTGACCAGGAATCAAACCCCGGGCCCTACTGTGTTGGGAGTGTGGAACCTTAGCCACTGGACCACCAGGGAAGTCCCTCAGATGCTATTTCAAGTCTCCATTTTATAGATGACAAAGTAGAAGCTGCTGCTAATGGTGCCAGATTCAAAGTTGGCTGTGAACTCTTATGTTGATGTTGCCTCTCGTTCCATCTATGCTACTTAATAAGCCCAGGAGTCTCATTCCTTGGAGGAATCCAGGGTACATATACACCAGTGAGCCTTCCTCATTATATGTCCTCCCAATATCTTTAAATGTATCCATGTGAAGATGAAATGGGAGACAGGGTAGGTTTAATTTAGTCACTCATTTAGCATATGTCAATTTTTAAAAAATGAAGAATTAAAACTATGACATGATCCTACAGAACTTTTCTTTCCAGCTTTCAGTCTGTTTTCAATTACAGCTGCCATTCAGTTTTCAGCACGTACATTCTAGAATGATGGACCTTAAATTGTCCTGCCGATTTTATTACTCAGTAGCACATGGCTGAAAGGAAGCCTTCACCTGCCCTCTGCATCTTTGGGAAAATTTTCCTTATCGTATATTGAGCTGGGAAGTGAAGAGATAATAACCTGCCTATTCGAGTTGATAAAAATGAGTGCAAATATTTTAGAGGTGCCTGTTTAATAAACAAGCCACTGAGGAGCTTTCCAGAGTTGGGCAAAAGTCACACTTTTCTTGATGCAATTAAAGCGGAATTATGCTTTAGGCTTGTTTATTAAAAAGCTTGCAAGTTCTAACAGGTTGTAGTAGGCTGCAATATCTCCTACTGCACAATAGTGTCTTGATGGTTCTTGCAAATGAAATGTGTAATTGATGTTTAAAAGAGGCAGTAGTTTCATAGGTGTATCGTAGGATAGACTAGCCTAGTTAAGGATCCTAGGAGTCCTGTAAGAGAGTGGAAAGAGAGACGTGAAAGAGAGCCCATAAAATGTGTGCTGTTAAGCAGGCTGATGCCATGAGCATCTGGACTTGATTCTCCTGGGCAGTTCTGACCCCACGTCATTATCTGCACAGAGCCCTGAGCTGAGTTATTTACCAGCTTCCATTAGTCATTGGTTGAGAGTTTTGAGGGGGCATCAGCTCCCCAGCACACCTGACCTTCTGTGTGAGGCAGCCAGAGAAAGCCCCCCAGGAGAGTGCTTCAGGTGCAGACAGGAGGATGCCTTTGGGGTGGTGTGTGCAGGAACCCACAGCCCCCATAGACCTGGGCAGATGGACTTGTCTCAGGACACCACCCAGCAGCCACAGTTGACTGGACCAAGGGTGCCCTGACCCAGGAGGAGGCAACACTGGTGGCTGAGAAAATGGAATTCTTCAGGAATTGAATAAGTGACAGAGAGACACAGTCGGGTGGTGCTGGGCCGGGGTCTCCCAGGGGAGGGGGAGCCGGGCTGGGGGCCACAGGAAGACAAAGCCCCTCATACCTGCTTTCAGGTGGAAGTTATAAACGTGTAAATAAATGGGGTACTCGTGTGTTTGCAGTGTCAAGCTTTTGCATGCTTGCAGTTTTACAGCACGTATCTATTGGCATGTCAGCCCAGTATTCTGGCTTGGGTTCCTCTCAGGGGCTTTCTTGCTTGCTCCTGTCAGGATTTTGCATAGATTCTCTGAAAGATCCCGGTTTTACAAGGTCAGCAGGAATAGAATAGATCCTTTGGGGACATCTGTCCCCATACTGAGCTGTTCCCTTGATGTAAATGGAGTTGTGGTGTGGGCTTTTGAGAATGGTCTGAGTGTTTCATGTGTTCTTATAAACCATTATCTGGCACCTAAATGGTCTGAAAAAGAGACTCTGCTTTCTAAAGATCAGGGAATACTTTGTTTTCAGTGGCTGAAGTCCAAAGAGCCCTGAACGAGGACTCCAAAGGTATGACCTTAGCCCCGGTTTTATCACTGACCACTTACTGATGTGGCAGGACCCCCCAGCTCTCTGCGCCCCGCTTTTCCTTATGCAAAACAACAGCAGTGAACAGATTTTCAGTGTCTTTTCTAGCTCTCGGGTGTGACGATTCTATAATTCTGATGCTTTCCTTAGCCATAAAAGCCTCACCCAGGAGAACTGAGTGCTGAGTAAATGCAAGATATGGACTGCTGGATACACATACCATCGAAAAAGAACAAAAGGTTATCATGGAGAGACACAGCCCTTAGGTTCCTCCAGGAGTTAATGGTGCGGCAAAATTACTGTGTCTGTATCTATTTAGAAATAAATACATTCACTGGCCAAGGAGCTAATGGGTCTGAAACAAATTTACGCACACGAGAAGCATGTTATTTATTCCCGAGGACATGGAGAGGTGCCCATTACTGAACAGTGATGAAGGAATTATTACTAGTATGAAATCCATCAGGAGACCACATTTTGATGCAATATGCTTACAGTCTTGTTAAACTGCTCAGATTTCAAAGATGTTATGGAGAAAACAGTCTCTTGGGATGTTTCCTCCTCCCTGTTTTTTGATTATTACATGGCTCCTGAGTGGGGAAGATTTTCTGATAGGGTCATTACACACTTAATTTGGATCTTATCAAGATGGGCATGAAATAGGTAATGGTAAAAGCATAGGTTGCTGCACCCCTGGTCATGATCAAACAATGTGATCAAACTATGGGCATTATTGAGTCCATGAATTCTTTTGCTGGGGTTATATGTAATTTGGATGTTCACTCCTGCCAAAGACCAAGGATTCAGAGAATAGGTCTTTAGTCAGACAGAGAAGCTGGTTTCAATGAGAAGCACGTGTTTTACAAAGCTCCCATTAACAGATTCAGTAGTTGTAGAGATCCTTCAAGTGGGGATGCTAAAGCTAGAGAAAAATTAGTTCATAGTGACTTTGTACTTCAAGTCTGAACTTCGAGCAACTGAAATCAGAGATGAAGTATTTCTGACAGCGGTTGTGAAAAAGCCCAGCTACAAGGAAGAAACTGTCAGAACACAGACCAGAATGGTGACATGGATCTTTTTTTCTCTTCCTTCCTTCTTTCCACCCATCCATCCATCCTATTTGATGATCCATTTTCAGACATGTTAGATTTGAGTTTCCTCTGACTCATTCAAATAGAGATGACAAATAACTCTAAAGCAGCTACTACTGCCCTTTGGTGAGGGCCTGTCAAACAGCGTGGTGAGGTCTAAGCTTTTGAAAGTTTACTCTTGACCAAGCCACATTATCCCCACTTCTTAGAAAAAGGGACAGACACAGAGGTTAGATAGTTTGCTTCAGTCATACAATCAGGAAGTGGCAAGCCCAGGTACTTTTTAAAGAAGAATTTTGTGACATTTTATTGTGTGTGCCTGCTAAGTTGCTTGTGTCCCACTCTTTACAACCCTATGGACAAGTCCCCCAGGCTCCTCTGTCCATAGGATTCTCCAGACAAGAATCTTGGAGTGGGTTACCCTGCCCTCCTCCAGGGGATCTTCCCAACCCAGGGATCAAACCCACATCTCTCACTTCTCCTGCATCGGCAAGCGGGTTCTTTACCACTAGTGCCAATTGGGGATTTTACTGTAGAAGGCTTCAAGCATACACAAAATAGAAAAATAGTATAATGTGTAGTGTCACCCACCTTGAACAATTATCAGGTTATCTTTTTTTATGTATGCCTGCCATTACATTATTTTGGTAACAAATACCGCTTCATGTGTAAATATTTCAATGTGTCTCTAAAAGATAAGTGTTTATAAACTAACTTCAATTCATTATCATATCTCCCCAGATTAACAATGATTCCTTATCAACAAATGTCCAATGAATGGATTTCCCATTATCTCATACTTAAAAATTTTGTTAAAATCAGGTTCTAATAGGGTCTGCATGTTGCAATAAATTGATATGTCTCTTGTCTGTTTTAATCCATGGTTCTTCATCTTTTTTTCTCTTACAAATTGTTGAAGAAACACATAAAAATTCACTTCTCTAGTTTTCTTCCTTTTTTCTTCTCACAGGGAACTACTTTCAAGTGTTTACTCTTTTGCTTCTAAGAACTTTTAGTCATATAGAGACATACACACATAAAAAGTACATATAGCTCATGTGTATTTTTGTGTTCATTGTTGCTCTCTATATGTTGGAGAATAAAGATCCACCTAATTGCCATATGGTAATTCCATGTCAGGGAGCGCTATATTACAATGTATCCCAGTGATATGCATTTAGATTTTATTTGTTCCTCTGACCTTGACTTTGGAGCATAGTTGGAAAGGCAGGCTCAAGATCTTTCTGTTCCGTTGTCATGGACACGATAGAAATAATAGCCATTAGTATTTGTCAAGTGCTTTATTCTTTACTCAGTATTTTCATCCTTCATTTCTGATAGAACTTTGTGAGTTAGGAGTTAAAAAAATCTTTCTCTTAGTCATTGGAGAGTAGATTTGGTATAGGAGTGAAAATTCTATCTTGGATTTATCATTGTTCCAATTTATTTTAAAGCATTTTCCTACCCAGCCTGCAATGGCATCAGTAGTTCATGGGTGGGACCCTCCTGTGGGAAAGATGTACTGCCATCCAAGGGCACAGAGGGTAGGAAAGGATCAGGCAGTGAGACGTACAAGCCAGCAACACAGGGCAAGGTAAAGGCTGGTCATGTTTGGCAAGAGCCAAGGAAGGAGATGGTTTATTCTCGGGGAGCTTAAAGACACACAGGTCTAATCAGTTCAGGAGCCAAAGCTGGGAAAACTGAGACTCTGCCTCTCTTAAACTCTTACTGTACGGCTGCATTTTACCCCCACCCCCACAACCAGGGTCTCAGAAGCTGTTCTCATGATCCAGCTTGGTCCACCGGATGTCACCTGCAGTGTGCAAGGAAGAACAAGAGTTAAAGTATTAACAATCCTGACTGGTATCATACCAATATAATGCTGTATTAAAGTGAGCCATGTGAGATTGCCAGCATGTCTACTTTTGACCTATAAAAATATCAAGCTTGCTGTTGTTCAGTTACTCAGTCATGTCCGACTCTTTGCGACCCTGTGGACTGTAGCATGCCAGGCTTCTCTGTCCTGCACCATCTCCTGGAGTTTGCTCAGATTGATATCCATTGAGTCAGTGATGCCATCCAACCATCTCATCCTCCATCGTCCCCTTCTCCTCCTGCCTTCAATCTTTCCCAGCATCAGGACCTTTTCCAATGAGTCTGTTCTTCGAGATTCTTAATCAAAACCACAGAGACAGAAGGTTGAATGGTAGTTTCCATGGGAGAGGGGATGGGGAGTTACTGTTTAAGGGTTCACAGTCTTAATTTTATAAGATGAAGAGCTATGGAGATGGACAGTGCTAATGGTTCAGTCAGTTCAGTTCAGTTCAGTCGCTCAGTCGTGTCCGACTCTCCGCGACCCCATGAATCACAGCACGCCAGGCCTCCCTGTCCATCACCAACTCCCGGAGTACACTCAAACCCATGTCCACAGAGTCGGTGATGCCATCCAGCCATCTCATTCTCCGTCGTCCCCTTCTCCTCCTGCCCCCAACCTTTCCCAGCATCAGAGTCTTTTCCAGTGAGTCAACTCGTCTCATGAGGTGGCCAAAGTATTGGAGTTTCAGCTTTAGCATCAGTCCCTCCAATGAACATCCAGGATTGATCTCCTTTAGAATGGACTGGTTGGATCTCCCTGCAGTATAAGGGACTCTCAAGAGTCTTCTCCAACACCACAGTTCAAAAGCATCAATTCTTCGGCGATCAGCTAATGGTTACACAACATTTTAAATGTATTTAACACCACTGAACTATATCATTAAGATGGTAACTTTTGTTGTGTGTATTTTACAATAAAAATTGGAAAATGTCCCAGACTTCATATTTAGTATATTTCTAAGTACCAGGAATTAGTTAAACCATGGCCTGGCCTTTTTTTTCCCTAGGTATAAATAGACTAGCTATTTTACCTAATAAATAGAGTGAATTTAAGGAATGGAAAAGACTGAGTTTTCACATTTATTCTCTGGAGTGAATAATTCTGAAGTGCTAGAGGTGCTTCCAAGTAACTGGTACTTGAGTAATTTATTCTTTCTGTAACTATGAAGGAAACTCTGAAGGAAAACCAGATTAGCTGTTGCCTGTAAAATGGGAATAACACCTACCTTGTGGTATAAGAATATGTGCTGCCGGAGTCAGACAACATTAACATGAATATATCAGTAATGGAAAAATGGCTTAAATCTGAATTTCTCATTAGAGAGACTCTGCCATAAAGGAAATTATTAAATCAAACTCTCTGGGCAGGTGATGATAACAGCATTTAAAAAAACCTTTGAATAGACAAAATTCTTGAACGATGATAAAAACATGCTAAGTGTGTTCTTCATAGACTTCTAGAGACATGATTAAAAGTGTTTCAGGTGATATTAAAGTTGTGGACTGAAATCACACAAAAGGTAAGAGGTCAAAATGGACTGTATTTGTGTTGCATAACATGTTTATGTCTTAATGAAGTCTCAGAGGTCATATCAGAAAATCTATCGGCCTGTGGTGCCTTTCTGTTTTCTTTCAGGCTCCGAGTTTCTGGGCTGTTTTTCAACTCTGATCGACCCATTCAATCTCTGTCTTCTGCGTATGGAACAGAGTCATTTCTCTGCCTCTGTCTCTTTCTCTTTCAAACTATTGTCTACACTAAAGCCAGAATGACTTTAAATAATATAGTTCTGATTATTACTCCCTGATAATGTGGTTCATCAATACCCACACAGCACACCTAAAGCCTTTACCTCTGATTCGGACCTTCTCTCCTCTTGCAGAAGAGAGAGGGGGTGAAAGAGCCTGGTCTGCAGAGCCAGACTGCCTGTGTTACATGTATGAAGAGCTCATGCCTGGCATGACAGCAGGATGCAGTATGATTTAGCTGTCACAAGGGTCTGGTTCTGGCCTATTTCCAGCCTCATTTCCATATGTGACCCCCTCCACATAGTCTATTGTCATCTTTGTACCTCCTAGACATTTATTATTTCACTTAACCTTCATGACAACCCTTGGGACTAGATCTTAAAAATTAACTTCTTTTTACAGTGAGTTCTGAGGTTCATACCACATGGGAACCAGTTGGGACGTTTTACACTTGATCTTAGCCAAAAGGCCAAGAAGTGATGGGAATGCTTTAAAAATTACTGATGTTTGGACCAGACCCTGAAGCTAGAGATTCCAGTATAATTAGGTGGGAGGGGGACCCAAGCATTGCTTTTTATTTTTCAAGCTTCTGTGTTGAGGCTAACGTGCAGGCCACGGTGCCGACAACTGAGTTTGGAAATTTGTCTGAACTTCTCATATAGATTTAAACTGGTGGTGACCCTAGATGATTTGTCCAAACTTGTCAGAGATCATATTCCGATAGTGGCTCCAGGATGGATTCAGAGCCTGTGTTCCTCTCTGCGCTGGGCTGCTGGTTGTTCTGCCCTTGTGCTGCCTGTGTCAGGTACGGCCTCTTCCACTCCATGGAAACCCCATTCCCTCACTTCTTTGCCTGATGAACTATTTTCAAATCCCAGCCCATGAGTTTCTGGCATCTCAGGCTGCAATAGTCACCCTTGGTTTTCTGCTCTCCACCCCTGGGCACGCATCACATTGTCCTGTGATTTGTTTGCTAGTTTGACCCTCCTCTGAGACTGTGAGCTCTTTGCAGACAGACCTGTCTCATGCTTTTTGGGGTCCAGTGCAGTGACTGGCATAGAGTGGTTGTCAAGGAGCGCTGAGTGACTGAATGAGGGGCTTTAAGTCAGACTCTTCCCATAGAGGAACTGGATACCTGGATAACTTTTTCCTCTAAGTGATTAATTTTTCTCTCCTTTTCTTTGTAAGTAACTGGTCCTATTCTCTTCTTCTCACTGTATGGAACTTTTTGGAAGAGGAAACTAAAAGCTTGCTTTGGATACTATCAGATATGTTCTCTCCACTTTAGTATTTTATAGGTCAAATCCTTTGATGGGCTCTTAGGAAATAAGTCTGAGTCTGCACTTTTTCCTTTGGGTCTGAGGGAAGGACTAGAAATGAAATTTCTTACCATGTCATTTAAGAAAAAGTCTGACCATCTTTCTTTCCTGAGAATTCCAGGGCCTCAGAGAGGACAATTGAACCTGTAAAAAAAGGCAGTGATTGGGAGCAGGGACTGGATTTTTATCCTTGAGAACTGAGGACTGTGTTGGGGCTTTGGTGTGTACTCCCTGGGGTTCTTACTCTCTGACTTCTATTAAGCAGTGCCCTGGGGGTCTCCCAACTCTGGGAGGGCTGCTGACTTAAGGGCCTCTGATGAAGTGGGATTATTGCAAAGTTAAGATGCCAACTCTCTTTAATCCAGTTAAAATACTCCATATATGTGAAATCAAATTTCTCCAAATCAATATAACATTTTTCTCTTGATTACAAGATTTATTGTTGTTATTTTTTTCAAGGAAGAGTTGAAACAGGGACATGCAATAATAATGATTGTTGATGATATGTATCTCTGGAAGAGAAATTACATTATGTTCAAGTTTTTAATCAAGAAAAGTTGATTCTTTTTTTCATGTACATGAAACCATCAGGGATTATAGTTTTGACATGGTAAAGAATATTTTCTTACTGTGTTAAATATTCACTTTATAAAATTACCATAAACTATTGAATAAACATTAATGGGATGTTAGAATGGTTATTTTCGCAAATCCTCAGGGTGTGTTTGTGGAAAGCTGATTATTCTGTCTTAATAAGTTTTAATTCTTCTAATGAAACAAGGTTGTTGAGAAAGAGTGGCTTGAGACTCTTTTAAATAAATGAATTGGTTTTCTATGAAGGTTTTAAAGGATACTTTTGTGGGGTTCAAATTTTGAAAGCCTGTTAGAGCTCTCCAGTGCCACCATGGATTTCTTTTTTCTGTAGTAAGACACTCTGGGATTTCATAAAGCACATTGGAGAGGTTTGTAGAGTGGAGAGACATACAGCTTATATTGATGTGTCTCTACAGGTGAAATTAAATATTCTAGTAGTTGAGTGTGTGTGCAAGCTAAGATGCTTCAGTCATGTCTGACTCTGTGACTGTAGCCCACCAGGCTCCTCTGTTCATAGGGATTCTCCAGGCAAGAACACTGAAGTGGGTTGCCATGCCCTCCTCCTGGAGATCTTCCCGACACAGGGATTGAACCCACATCTCTTATGTCTCCTGCGTTGGCAGGCAGATTCTTTACCATCTGAGCCACTAGGGAAGCCCCTTAGTAGGTGTAGAAGAGGCCAAATTTTGTGTACCTTGCCTCCTTCCCCATACTTTTCATGGGACCATTTCCAGCTGTGAGATGTAGGCTTGGGTGGACGCATTCAGTCTGAAAGTTTCTCCATGACCTATTTTGTATTGATTTTTATTTTATCTCTTTTAGGGGAATTGACAGTTATTCTTTAGTGGGTAGCCTTTACTCCCAAACATCTGCCTCTTGAATTCCAGTGAGTTAATGTTTTACCACTTGCAGATTGGGGCCAATTTCATTTCAATTTTACTGTTAAAGCAGAGTGGTTATACTTGAATCTCCTGAAAGACGTAAGAAAAAAACTACTCAAGAAAGAGCAAATTTTGCAGATGGATTTTCCACAAGTCATAAATAGTGATCCAAAAAGTATATCTTAAACCAGAACACTGCTCCCTTCTCCTGCCCAATGACTAATGTGCTTGTCAGAAAAGAGAATTTCACAGTGAGCATCTTGGATTTCTGTCATTCATAAATTGCTGTAGTTCTTCTGATAATCTTTGTCACACCCTGCTTCTATATCTTTTTTTTTCCTTTTAAGGCCAGACACCTAATCAAATCCTCTTTTACACATTCATTACTTCTAAGATGATAGTTGCAGTAACATCTAGAATCACTTTCTAGAATTTTCTCATCTTTAATCAACAATGTAGTAACAATGTTTAGTGATATTTTCAATCGTAGAAAATTTTGACTCCTGACTATAAACTTATTGGGTGCAGCCCTGCCCTGCTTATCTTTGATTTCCCTGTATTTCACATTTTCTGAAATTGTTTAGGTACTTCACAGGCGGTTGTTAAGTACAGCAAATCTTATTGCAAAGCTGATGTTGTAGGGGAAAAAATTAATGATTTTAAAAAGAGAAAAGTAGAACTGAAATAGAAATGTGAATATGGGGATTTTCTTTTGTCTGCAGCATGATAGAATCTGTGATAGAAAATGTGAGGCACTTTATATGAGGTTGCATGCTCCTTCTTCCAACAGCACATCTCTTAAATTCTCTGATAAAGAAGAGAATTATTGCAGAAAATCAGCCAGAGATTGACCAATTCATCCCCACACTGCGTTTCTGTGAAAGGCAGGCGTATGCCTAATTGTCACTGCTTCAGATTCAGCATGTTTCAAATTATGTTCCTGAGACAGAAAGAGCCCAAGAATGTGGCAGAGGCCCCAGGGGTGTGTGTGCTCATGTGAGGTACTCACCTCTGTAACCAGGGGATTGTGGGAGCTACAGGGGAGGTAGAATCCCTTATTCTTCAGTGATTTAAAAATAATGTGACTTTTACCAGTCAGAATCAGTTCAGTTCAGTTCAGTTCAGTCGCTCAGTTGTGTCTGACTCTTTGCGACCCCATGAACCACAGCACGCCAGGCCTCCCTGTCCATCACCAACTCCCGGAGTTCACTCAAACTCATGTCCATCGAGTCGGTGATGCCATCCAGCCATCTCATTCTTGGTCGTCCCCGTCTCCTCCTACCCCCAATCCCTCCCAGCATCAGACTCTTTTCCAGTCAGTCAACTCTTTGCATGAGGTGGCCAAAGTATTGGAGTTTCAGCTTTAGCATCAGTCCTTCCAATGAACACCCAGGATTGATCTCCTTTAGAATGCACTGGTTGGATCTCCTTGCAGTCCAAGGGACTCTCAAGAGTCTTCTCCAGCACCACAGTTCAAAAGCATCAATTCTTTGGCGATCAGCTTTCTTCACAGTCCAACTCTCACATCCATACATGACCACAGGAAAAACCATAGCCTTGACTAGATGGACCTTTGTTGGCAAAGTAATGTCTCTGCTTTTTAATATGCTATCTAGGCTGGTCATAACTTTCCTTCTAAGGAGTAAGCGTCTTTTATTTTATTTTATTTTTTATGCTGCAAAAAGCTTTATTGTTTCCATTTGGTCCAAGGCTTGAGAGAGGGCTCCAGGGTGTTAAAAAGCTGCCGAGTTGCTGCAGAGAGGGGGCTTCAGGCAGCCCTGATGTTAGGTGGGTTCTTCAAAGGTCACTGGTCTCCAGAAGTTCCTAGTCGTGCTTGAGGGTGAGCCTTTCAAAGAGATACTCGCCCAACCCAGCCTGGGGACCAGCCAGCCTGCGGAGGTTGGTCAGGTGGTCACCCATCTTCTTGATGAGTTTCACTTTCTCATCTAGGAAGTGGTTCTCTAGGAAGTCACAGATGTGGGGGTCTCCGCGGGCAAAAGCCAGGCCATGCAGATCCAACAGGGCTTGATTCAGGTTCTTCTCTACAAGAAGGGCGGCTTCCATAGCGTCCTGGGTTTTACCCCACTCATCTTGAGATGGCTTCTGCACGTCCAGGAAGAGGGCGCGGCCGCCACGCTGGTTTTGCAATTTCAAGAGACGCTCCGAGCCCTCGCGCTTCTCCTTGGCCAATTCATGAAAAAAGTGACCCACACCCTCCAGGGCCACATCGTCGCGGTCGAAATAGAAGCCCAGAGAGAGGTAGGTGTAGGAGGCCCGCAGTTGCATGTTAACCAGGCGGTTGACGGCGGCCTCCACCTCGGTAGAATAATTCTGACGAATTTTTTTTTTTTCTTTCCTTCTAAGGAGTAAGCGTCTTTTAATTTCATGGCTGCAATCAGCATCTGCAGTGATTTTGGAGCCCAAAAAACTAAAGTCTGACACTGTTTCCACTGTTTCCCCATCTATTTCCCATGAAGTGATGGGACCAGATGCCATGATCTTCATTTTCTGAATGTTGAGCTTCAAGCCAACCTTTTCACTCTCCTCTTTCACTTTCATCAAGAGGCCTTTGAGTTCCTCTTCACTTTCTGCTATAAGGGTGGTGTCATCTGCATATCTGAGGTTATTGATATTTCTCCCAGCAATCTTGATTCCAGCTTGTGCTTCTTCCAGCCCAGCATTCCTCATGATGTACTCTGCATGTAAGTTAAATAAGCAGGGTGACAATATACAACCTTGATGTACTCCTTTTCCTAATTTGGAACCAGTCTGTTGTTCCATGTCCAGTTCTAACTGTTGCTTCCTGACCCGCATACAGGTTTCTCAAGAGTCAGGTCAGGTGGCCTGGTATTCCCATCTCTTTCAGAATTTTCCACAGTTTATTGTGATCCACACAGTCAAAGGCTTTGGCATAGTCAATGAAGCAGAAATAGATGTTTTTCTGGAACTCTCTTGCTTTCTCCATGATCCAGCGGATGTTGGCAATTTGATCTCTGGTGCCTCTGCCTTTTCTAAAACCTGCTTGAACATCTGGAAGTTCATGATTCACATATTGCTGAAGCCTAGCTTGGAGAATTTTGAACATGACTTTACAGGCATGTGAGATGAGTGCAATTGTGTGGTAGTTGGAGCATTCTTTGGCATTGCCTTTCTTTGGGATTGGAATGAAGACTGACCTTTTCCAGTCCTGTGGCCATTGCTGAGTTTTCCAAATTTGCTGGCATATTGAGTGCAGCACTTTCACAGCATCATCTTTCAGGATTTGAAATAGCTCAACTGGAATTCCATCACCTCCACTAGCTTTGTTCGTTGTGATGCTCTCTAAGGCCCACTTGACATCACATTCCAAGATGTCTGGTTCCAGGTGAGTGATCACGCCATCGTGATTATCTTTGTCGTGCAGATCTTTTTTGTACAGTTCTTCTGTGGATTCTTGCCACCTCTTCTTAATATCTTCTGCTTCTGTTAGGTCCATACCATTTCTGTCCTTTATTGAGCCCATCTTTGCATGAAATGTTCCCTTGATATCTCTAATTTTCTTGAAAAGATCTCTTGTTTTTCCTATTCTGTTGTTTTCCTTTATTTCTTTGCATTGATCGCTGAGGAAGGCTTTCTTATCTCTCCTTGCTATTCTTTGGAACTCTGCATTCAGATGCTTATATCTTTCCTTTCTTCCTTTACTTTTCGCTTCTCTTCTTTTCACAGCTATTTGTAAGGCCTCCTCAGACAGCCATTTTGCTTTTTTGCATTTCTTTTCCATGGGGATGGTCTTGGTCCCTGTCTCCTGTACAATGTCATGAACCTCCGTCCAGAGTTCATCAGGCACTCTATCTATCAGATCTAGACCCTTAAATCTATTTCTTACTTCCACTGTATAATCATAAGGGATTTGATTTAGGTCATATCTGAAAGGTCTAGTGGTTTTCCCTACTTTCTTCAATTGAAGTCAGAATTTGGCAATAAGGAGTTCATGATATGAGCCACAGTCAGCTCTTGGTCTTGTTTTTGCTAACTGTATAGAGCTTCTCCATCTTTGGCTGCAAAGAATATAATCAATCTGATTTCGGTGTTGACCATCTGGTGATGTCCATGTGTAGAGTCTTCTCTTGTGTTGTTGGAAGAGGGTGTTTGCTATAACCAGTGCGTTCTCTTGGCAAAACTCTATTAGCCTTTGCCCTGCTTCATTCTGTGCTCCAAGGCCAAATTTGCCTGTTACTCCAGGTGTTTCTTGAGTTCCTACTTTTGCATTCCAGTCCCCTATAATGAAAAGGACATCTTTTTTGGGTGTTAGTTCTAAAAGGTCTTGTAGGTCTTTATAGACTGTTCTACTTTGGCTTCTTCAGCATTATTGATTGGGGCATAGACTTGGATTACTGTAATATTGAATGGTTTGCCTTGGAAATGAACAGAAATCATTCTGTCGTTTTTAAGATTGCATCCAAGTACTGCATTTCGGACTCTTTTGTTGACCATGATGGCTACTCCATTTCCTCTAAGGGATTCCTGCCCACAGTAGTAGATATAATGGTCATCTGAGTTAAATTCACCCATTCCAGTCCATTTTAGTTCACTGATTCCTAGAATGTCGACGTTCACTCTTGTTGTCTCCTGTTTGACCACTTCCAATTTGCCTTGATTCATGGACCTAACATTCCAGGTTCCTATGCAATATTGCTGTTTTCAGCATCGGACTTGCTTCTATCATTAGTCACATCCACAACTGGGTATTTGTTTCACTTTGGCTCCATCCCTTCATTCTCTCTCGAGTTATTTCTCCACTGATCTCCCATAGCATACTGGGCACCTACCGACCTGGGGAATTCCTCATTCAGTATCCTATCATTTTGCCTTTTGATACTGTTCATGGGGTTCTCAAGGCAAGTATACTGAAGTGGTTTGCCATTCCCTTCTCCAGTGGACCACATTCTGTCAGACCTCTCCACCATGACCCGTCTGTCTTGGGTGGCCCCACACGGCATGGCTTAGTTTCATTGAGTTAGACAGGGCTGTGGTCCATATGATCAGATCAACTAGTTTTTTGTAATTATGATTTCAGTGTGTCTGCCCTCTAATGCCCCCTCCCAATACCTACCGTCTTCTTCGGGTTTCTCTTACCTTGGTCGTGGAATATCTCTTCACAGCTGCTCCAGCAAAGTGCAACTGCTGTACCTTACCTTGGACGAGGGGTATCTCCTCAAGGCCGCCCCTCCTGACCTTGAATGTGGAGTAGCTCCTCTCGGCCCTCCTGTGCCCGCGCAGCCACCGCCTCTTGGACGTGGGACAGCTCCTCTCGGCCACCACCCTGACCTTGGGCGTGGGGTAGCTCCTCTAGGCCGCATCTGTGCGTGGTCAGAATCCACAAACCGTAAATGCTATAGAGGATGTGGAGAGAAGGGAGCCTTCTTACATGGTTGATGGGAATGTAAATTGGTGCAGCTATTGAGGAGAACAGTATGGGGGTTCCTTAAAAAACTAAAATTTGAGCTACCATATGACCCTGTAATCCCACTCCTGGGCATATATCTGGAGAAAAACATGATCCAAAAGGATACATGCACCCCAATTGTTCATTGCAGCTCTATGTACAGTAGCTGAGACATGGAAGCAACCTAAATGTCCATCAACAGAGGAATGGATAAAGAAGATGTGGTACATGTATACAGTGGAATATTACTCAGCCATTAAAAAGAAGGAAATAATGCCATTTGCAGCAACATGGATGGACCTAGAGATTGTCATACTGAGTGAAGTAAGTCAGGCAGAGAAGGAGAAATATCGTATGACATTCCTTATATGGGGAATCTAAAAAGAAATGATACAAATGAATTTGCTTACAAGACAGAAAGAGACTCACAGACTTATTAGAGAATGAACTTATAGTTGCCAGGGGGAAGGATGGGGGGAAAAGATAGTTAGGAAGTTTGGGATGGACATGTACACACTGCTATTTTAAAATGGATAACCAACGAGGACCTACTGTTTAGCACATACAACTCTGCTCAGTGTTATCTGGCAGTCTGGATGGGAGGGGAATTTGGGGGAGAATGGATACATGTATATATGGATGGCTGAGTCTCTTTGCTGTTCACCTGAAACTGTCACAACATTGTTAATTAGCTATACCGCAATACAGAATAAAAAGTTAAAATAAGAATAATGTGACTTCGTTGTTTTGTAAAAATTATAGAAACTCATTGAATTTAAAAGTCAGATAATACAGAAAAATACAAAGAGGAAAGCTAATAAATCATTAAAACGTCTCGCCACCTAGAGATAACCAACTTTCATTAATATCCGATGGACACCATAGGTGCAAACACTTGGACAGAACAGCTTGGGAAAATGGGGTAATAGTATATTTTCTGTTTATTTGAAAAACTATGAAATTCCAGTTTGCTTAAATTTAACTGAAAAAAGTGACATAAAATGGAAGGGACTTGTTGGATTTCAGAAAAAATGTCTCTGTGCCATCGGTGATGGATTCTGATAGCCATGTCGCACCTTGCAATACCTTGTCCAGAGTGGTAGCATTACAAATATTCGTTAAATGAGTATATGAATAAGTTTCTGTATTATTTGTTTTCGAGAATTGATTTTTCTCAAACTGAGGTAATAATTCAGTCTTGCTTTCATGGCTTTGAACTCAGAGTAAATTTTGCGTGTGTTCATGGATTATTAATTCTTTGGCAAACATTTACTGAGACATTATTTCTCAGGCACCACACATACTAAGGACTGGAATACATGTCCATAGGTCAACTTTGCCCCCTGTGACCTGCTCTAGGCCTGAGATCTCCTACTTTCTGTCCCTTTCCTGCCTCATCTGTGGTTGCCCAGCTCCTTGCTCTGGGACCCCAGCCATGCTTGCCTTCTGTTTTTCTCCTTAAATACTCCTCCTTGCCTTGAGGCCTTCAAGTGAAGTCATGGTAGTAAACTTTGTTGTAGAAGGTGAAGTTATAATTAACCCTGTGGATAAGGCATTTAGAAATCAAATTTAGATAACTAGCTATAGAGACAACATGGATACCCAGATAAAAGGCAAAAGTAGAGGTTAAAGATAATTATTTTTTTCATGTGGGAATCTTAAGAAAAAAATTTCCTTTTTGTGTCAAGTGGACTCTTGCTGGTGATTATTTAGAGGGTTATAGTATTATTCTGTGAAAAAACTGGCAAAATGGAGCAGTTGGAGTCCAGACAGGTAAGTGGAAAGTGAAAGTCGCTCAGTTGTGTCTGACTCTTTGCGACCCCATGGACTATACACTGTCTGTGGACTTCTCCAGGCCAGAATACTGGAGTGGATAGCCGTTCCCTTCTCCAGGGGATCTTCCCAACCCAGGGATCGAACTCAGGTCTCTAGGATTGCAGGTGGATTCTTTACCAGCTGAGCCACCAGGGAAGCCCAAGAATACTGGAGTGGGTAAGAGGAAAGCTTTTGTATCAAGGAACATCACCCAGGAAAGTGATAGCCTGTAGTGCTTGCTTATAGTTCATTAGCTCTAATTAGTTGACTATTAAACCATACTTTACTCTTCTTCTGTTGACTGAGAGAGTAAGTTTCATGGATGTATTAAATTGCTCCCCAATATTTTCTGCCACTAACATTCTTTAGGAAGTACAGCTTCTTATCCTGGCTCCATAAATAACTAGGGTAATTGGATCCAGGGAACATGATAAATAGATTTTGGGGTCCCACATTCAGAGTTTTGTTTCAGAAGGTCTAAAATAGAGCTTAAGAATTTTTAAAAGCTCCTGACTAGGGTGGGGTTTTAACATGTACTAGAAGATAGGAGACAAGGTCTCAGGCCCATGAAAAATAAAGCAGTCAGTAAAATGCTGGGAGCCATGAGAAATTCCATTTATTTGTATGGGGAAGTGGCAAGAAAAGTGGACCTCTGTTTGGGGTGGTAGAAGGGAAAAGAAGCATCTGTGAGAAAATGGACACTGCCCAGAGCCTTAGGATACTCATGGAAAATGATGTCACCATCTATAGGCTTCCTATTTAAAAAATAAAAATCTCACATAAGAAAGCACCCTGAAGGAGAATTATCATGTAGGAGAATTCACACCACAAGAACTAGAGATGATAGCACAATCAGATATCTAAAAAGGTAAAAGAAGAGCTAGAAACCTTAGAGGCAAAATTAGAACAGTATGATAAAGGAATAGAATTAAAAAAGAACCAAGTAGAGGATAGAAAATAACATAAAATCATGGCAGGGGGCAAAGTTTCTCAAATGAGTCTAAACATAGGTTAGACACAGCTGAAAAGAGACTTACTTAGTTGGATAGAGAGCTGAGGAAATTACCCACGATGTGGCACAGAGAGATAAAGAGAAGTATGAAAGAGAAATGATAAGACATGAAGCAGAGATGGAGGTGTATGTTGAATCTCTAGCAGAAAAAAAAATGTACACAAGCAGACATCAGCACAGTGAAATGGCAGAACATGAATATCAAAACAGCAGCCATAAAAGCTACTAGAGATAAAATATAGGTTATCTACAGGAATGACAGTAAACTAATAGTAAGGTTCTTGTCAGCAATAAGATGCCCGGAGACAACAGAATGACAGCCATCCATCATTCCTAATGATGAAAACAGAGCCCAACCTAGAATTTCATATTCAAATTACTATTCAAGAGAAATGATGAAATAAAAATACCCATAGGCATAGAAAGACTGAGAGAGTTTGCAGCTCATAAACTCTTCTGAAGCAAATGTATAACATATACATTGCTGAAGCACAGTGCAGATGGAAAGAGAGGGATGTAAGGAGCAGTGGATGGGGAAATTGATGAGGATGCTGGCAAATCTAAACATGAGTTGACTTAGAAAAGACCAATTTGTGGGGATTTTAAAATAAGAGTAATCTAATAGCACATATTAGCAACAAATAAGAAGAACGGGCTTGGGTGTTTGCATTTAAAATATCCTACCTTTGTATTAAATGTGAACAGGGTTGTTACTTACTAACTCTAAATCTGTTGAATTAAATGTTTATTAAAAAATTTAAAGTACCTACTAAAAGAATAAAAAAGAAAGCATGACTTCTAAAGCAGTATATGGGAAGAAGAAGAAATAAAATGCAAAACTGTATTCTTATACAAAAAAACAAACCCAAACCCCATGGTAAATAAAAAAACATAAAATAAGAGAGTGGTGTAGATTAATTATGTTAGTATTCACAACAAACGTAAATAGATTAAAATTCTTCATTCAGAGACTCAAAAGGACATAAAGTGAAAAATAAAAAAGAGATGTGGCTTAAAAGAAATACATCAAAAATATGACTGTGGCAGTGAAAATGAAATGCATCTTCATGTATCAGTGTGGACAAATCTAAAATGTTGAGTAAAAAATCCCAGTTACAGAATAGGTGCAGTAATGTATCATTTGTGTATATTTTAAAACAGAAAACAACACAGTGTGTTGTTTATAGACACACATTATATACTAAAATTCTAAAAATGCATATGGGAAGGGAACCTATTATCTTTAAGAGACTAGTTATCTTTGGATAATGAGACTGGGAGGAGTGAAAAACATAGTTGAAATGCATCTGTAGTGACTTTTTATATAAAAAGATACAGATAAAATCTGGAAAAATGACAAAAATGCATAAATGATGTATGCTGGGTACTTGTTATTTAGATATATTCCATTTCTCTGTGTTTGAAATTTATAGGAATATTTCCAAGCTCTGGAGTGATTCTTTGTTCTACTAGATTTGGGAATGAATACAGCAGATGAACCTCTTCTAGTTCAAATCTTGTTCAAATCCATATTATATTTGAGAAGTGTCCTGTTGGCACTTCTGTAGACTCAAATCTCTTTGTGTTGGTGGAGAAGTTAATAAGGATTGGGCCACAAAACTGCTGAAGACTTAAAGGGAGCAGTTTAATCTTGGGCTGTCACATTGAATTGGTGGCTTCTGTTCGTGCCATCTGTTCTAGTCATAGCTCACCGCATTCCATCCTGCCTGCTTGGCAGGGTCTCGTTCTCATCATTATCCTTCAAAGAACTCTAGATTAGAATTTAAAAAAATTTTAAATCAGATGTGAGAGAGAAATTGTAGGGGTGGGTGGTGGCAGTGAAAGGCTTTAGATGACATGTTTTCACCCCTGGCATTTTTCATGGGGAATAAAGGGGGTGTAAAAGTGTAATTAGATGATAACTTCAAAGTTTCGCCCAATAGAGCTCTGTGGGCAACTCCCCCGCCTCAGGCTGAATTATCTGCGTTTCTTGCCAATATGTTCTTTTCAGCCACCCTTAATATTCCGTCCAGAATTAGAGACGGAGGACATAATTAGGTCAACTCATTTTTGCTGTGCCAATGCAGGTGTTCTCCAACAACATGTTTTCCATGGTGGTGCCCAGTTTTTAATAATGAGGCTGCGCACTGTGCAATTATTTTGATAGTCGAGAGAAGATGATAAGCGGTGCCTGTTTCGTACCATGAGGGCCCTTTCATCACAGCTGTTATGCACAGCGTCTTTGGGGAAACTGATCGATTTCCACATCTGCCCTGAAGACTCAAGAAACTCCCCTGCAAATCAAGAGTGAGACAGATCTGGATGTTTCCGGGGAATAAGCAAAGTTTTGGGTTGCCTTGTTTGTGAAGACTTAGCTCTAGCCAGATGTGGTGCTGCCATAGGAAGCAGTATAACCATAGAATTTGCAAGGAAACCTTGATTAGACTGGGTTTATCTTGTAATTGTTATAACAGTCAACTGATAGTGGTCATTATAAGTATAATTCCTTCTGAAACAGAACCTGCCCTCTGCAGTTGTAGGTTATGTGCCTCTTAGCAGCTATACTTTGGAGAAGGAAGTGGCAACCCACTTCAGTGTTCTTGCCTGGAGAATCCCAGGGACGGGGGAACCTGGTGGGCTGCCATCTATGGGGTTGCACAGTCGGACACAACTGAAGCGACTTAGCAGCAGCAGCAGCATATATACTTATTCTTGCTTAGTCACTTAGTCATGTCCGACTCTTTGTGACACCATGGACTGTAGCCTGCCAGGCTCCTCTGTCCACTGGGATTCTCCAGGCAAGAATATTGGAGTGGGTAGCCTATCCTTTCTCCAGAGGATCTTTCCAACCCAGGAATCGAACCGGGGTCTCCTACATTGCAGGTGGATTCTTTACCAGCTGATCTACCAGGGAAGCCCATAATTATTCTTACTGTGGCATATATAATTTTGTATTGTAATGACCTGTAATTACAGGTAACGCCTTTATAGTGCCCATCTTTGCATGAAAAGTTCCCATGGTATCTCTAATTTTCTTGAAGAGGTCTCTAGTCTTTCCCATTCTATTGTTTTCCTCTATTTCTTTGGATTGATCACTGAGGAAGGCTTTCTTATCTCTCCTTGCTCTTCTTTGGAACTCTGCATCCAAATGGGTATATCCTTCCTTTACTCCTTTGCCTTTCACTTCTCTTTTCACAGCTATTTGTAAGGCCTCCTCAGACAACTGTTTTGCCTTTTTGCATTTCTTTTTCTTGAGGATGGTCTTGATCTCTGCCTCCTGTACAATGTCACAAACCTCTGTTCATAGTTCTTCAGGCACTCTGTCTGTCAGATCTAACCCCTTGAATCTATTTCTCATTTCCACTGTATAATCATAAGGGGTTTGATTTAGGTCATATCTGAATGGTCTAGTGGTTTGCCCTACTTTCTTCAATTTAAGTCTGAATTTGGCAATAAGGAGTTCATGATCTGAGCCACAGTCAGCTCCTGGTCTTGCTTTTGCTGACTGTATAGAGCTTCTCCATCTTTGGTGCAAAGAATATAATCAATCTGATTTCTGTATTGACCATCTGGTGATGTCCATATGTAGAGTGATCTCTTGTGTTGTTGGAAGAGGGTGTTTACTATGACCAGTGCATTTTCTTGGCAAAACTGTTAGCCTTTGCCCTGCTTCATTCTGTACTCCAAGGCCAAATGTGCCTGTTACTCCAGGTGTTTCTTGACTTCCTACTTTTGCATTCCAGTCCCCTATAATGAAAAGGACATCTTTTTGGGGTGTCAGTTCTCAAAAGTCTTGTAGGTCTTCATAGAACCATTCCACTTCAGCTTCTTCAGCATTACTGGTCAGGGCAAGACTTGGATTACTGTAATATTGAATGGTTTGCCTTGGAAACAAACAGAGATCATTCTGTCATTTTTGGGATTGCATCCAAGTACTGCATTTCAGACTCTTGTTGACTATGATGGCTACTCCATTTCTTCTAAGGGATTCTTGCCCACAGTAATATATAACGGTCATCTGAGTTAAATTCACCCATTTCAGTCCATTTTAGTTCACTGATTTCTAGAATGTCAACGTTCACTCTTGCCATCTCCTGTTTGACCACTTCCAATTTGCCTTGATTCGTGGACCTAACATTCCAGGTTCCTATGCAATATTGCTCTTTATAGCATTGGACTTTATGTCCATCACCAGTCATATCCACAACTGGGTATTGTTTTTGCTTTGGCTCCCTCTCTTCATTCTTTCTGGAGTTATTTCTCCACTGATCTCCAGTAATGTATTGGCCACCTACCAACCTGTGGAGTTCATCTTTCAGTGTCCTATCTTTTTGCCTTTTCACACATTCATGGGGTTCTCAAGGCAAGAATACTGAAGTGGTTTGCCATTCCCTTCTCCAGTGGACCACTTTTTGTTGGAACTCTCCACCATGACCTGTCCATCTTGGATGGCCCTACACATGGCATGGGTCATAGTTTCACTGAGTTAGACAGGGCTGTGGTCCATGTGATCAGATTGGTTAGTTTTCTGTGATTGTGGTTTTCAGTCTGTCTGCCCTCTGATGGAGAAGGATAGAGGCTTATATGGAAGCTTCCTGATGGGAGAGACTGACTGAGGGGGAAACTGGGTCGTGTTCTGATGGGTGGGGCATGCTCAACAAATCTTTGATCCAATTTTCTGTTGATGGGTGTGGCTGTGTTCCCTCCCTGTTATTTACCTGCCAGGCTATGGTGGAGGTAATGAAGATAATGGCGACCTGCTTCAAAAGGTCCCATGCACGCACTGCTACACTCAGTGCCCCCAACCCTGCAGCAGGCCACCGCCGACCCACACCTCCACCAGAGACTCCTGGACATGTGCAAGTCTCAGGCAGTCTCTTGTGGGGTCACTGCTCCTTTCTCCTGGGTCCTGGTGCACCCAAGGTTCCGTTTGTACCCTCCAAGAGTCTGTTTCCCCAGTTCAGTTCAGTCGCTCAGTCGTGTCCGAGTCTTTGCGACCCCATGAACCACAGCACGCCAGGCCTCCCTGTCCATCACCAACTCCCGGAGTTCACTCAATTCATGTCCACAGAGTCGGTGATGGCATCCAGCCATCTCATTCTCCGTTGTCCCCTTCTCCTCCCGCCCCCAACTTTTCCCAGCATCAGAGTCTTTTCCAGTGAGTCAACTCATCGCATGAGGTGGCCAAAGTATTGCAGTTTCAGCTTTAGCATCAGTCCCTCCAATGAACACCCAGGATTGATCTCCTTTAGAATGGACTGGTTGGATCTCCTTGCAGTCCAAGGGACTCTCAAGAGTCTTCTCCAGCACCACAGTTCAAAAGCATCAATTCTTCGGCGATCAGCTTTCCTCACAGTCCAACTCTCACATCCATACATGACCACGGGAAAAACCATAGCCTTGACTAGACGGACCTTGGTTGGCAAAGTAATGTCTCTGCTTTTTAATATGCTATCTAAGATGGTCATAACTTTCCTTCCAAGCAGTAAGCGTCTTTTAATTTCATGGCTGCAATCAGCATCTGCAGTGATTATGGAGCCCAAAAAACTAAAGTCTGACACTGTTTCCACTTTTTCCCCATCTATTTCCCATGAAGTGATGGGACCAGATGCCATGATCTTCGTTTTCTGAATGTTGAGCTTCAAGCCAAGCTTTTCACTCTCCTCTTTCACTTTCATCAAGAGGCCTTTGAGTTTCTCTTCACTTTCTGCCATAAGGGTGGTGTCATCTGCATATCTGAAGTTATTGATATTTCTCCCAGCAATCTTGATTCCAGGTTGTGCTTCTTCCAGCCCAGCGTTTCTCATGATGTACTCTGCATGTAAGTTAAATAAGCAGGGTGACAATATACAACCTTGACGTACTCCTTTTCCTATTTGGAACCAGTCTGTTTTTCCATGTCCAGTTCTAACTGTTGCTTCCTGACCCGCATACAGATTTCTCAGGAGGCAGGTCAGGTGGTCTGGTATGCCCATCTCTTTCAGAATGTTCCACAGTTTATTGTGATCCACACAGTCAAAGGCTTTGGCATAGTCAATGAAGCAGAAATAGATGTTTTTCTGGAACTCTCTTGCTCTCTCCATGATCCAGCGGATGTTGGCAATTTGATCTCTGGTGCCTCCCCCTTTTCTAAAACCTGCTTGAACATCTGGGAGTTCACGGTTCACATATTGCTGAAGCCTGGCTTGGAGAATTTTGAGCATGACTTTACTAGCGTGTGAGATGAGTGCAATTGTGCGGTAGTTGGAGCATTCTTTGGCATTGCCTTTCTTTGGGATTGGAATGAAGACTGACCTCTTCCAGTCCTGTGGCCACTGCTGAGTTTTCCAAATTTGCTGGCATATTGAGTGCAGCACTTTCACAGCATCATCTTTCAGGATTTGAAATAGCTCAACTGGAATTCCATCACCTCCACTAACTTTGTTCATAGTGATGCTCTCTAAGGCCCACTTGACATCACATTCCAAGATGTCTGGCTCCAGGTGAGTGATCACGCCACCGTGATTATCTTCGTCGTGAAGATCTTTTTTGTACAGTTCTTCTGTGTATTCTTGCCACCTCTTCTTAATATCTTCTGCTTCTGTTAGGTCCATACCATTTCTGTCCTTTATCGAGCCCATCTTTGCATGAAATGTTCCCTTGATATCTCTGATTTTCTTGAAAAGATCTCTTGTTTTTCCTATTCTGTTGTTTTCCTCTATTTCTTTGCATTGATCACTGAGGAAGGCTTTCTTATCTCTCCTTGCTATTCTTTGGAACTCTGCATTCAGATGCTTATATCTTTCCTTTCTTCCTTTACTTTTCGCTTCTCTTCTTTTCACAGCTATTTGTAAGGCCTCCTCAGACAGCCATTTTGCTTTATTGCATTTCTTTTCCATGGGGATGGTCTTGGTCCCTGTCTCCTGTACAATGTCATGAACCTCTGTCCAGAGTTCATCAGCCACTCTATCTATCAGATCTAGTCCCTTAAATCTATTTCTTACTTCCACTGTATAATCATAAGGGATTTGACTTAGGTCATATCTGAATGGTCTAGTGGTTTTCCCTACTTTCTTCAATTGAAGTCTGAATTTGGCAATAAGGAGTTCATGATATGAGCCACAGTCAGCTCTTGGTCTTGTTTTTGCTAACTGTATAGAGCTTCTCCATCTTTGGCTGCAAAGAATATAATCAATCTGATTTCAGTGTTAACCATCTGGTGATGTCCATGTGTAGAGTCTTCTCTTGTGTTGTTGGAAGAGGGTGTTTGCTATAACCAGTGCGTTCTCTTGGCAAAACTCTATTAGCCTTTGCCCTGCTTCATTCCGTGCTCCAAGGCCAAATTTGCCTGTTACTCCAGGTGTTTCTTGACTTCCTACTTTTGCATTCCAGTCCCCTATAATGAAAAGGACATCTTTTTTGGGTGTTAGTTCTCAAAGGTCTTGTAGGTCTTCATAGAACCGTTCAACTTCGGCTTCTTCAGCATTACTGGTTGGGGCATAGACTTGGATTACTGTAATGTTTAATGGTTTGCCTTGGAAACGAACAGAAATCATTCTGTCGTTTTTAAGATTGCATCCAAGTACTGCAGTTCGGACTCTTTTGTTGACCATGATGGCTACTCCACTTCTTCTAAGGAATTCTGCCCACAGTAGTAGATATAATGGTCATCTGAGTTAAATTCACCCATTCCAGTCCATTTTAGTTCACTGATTCCTAGAATGTCGAGGTTCACTATTGTCGTCTCCTGTTTGACCACTTCCAATTTGCCTTGATTCATGGACCTAACATTCCAGGTTCCTATGCAATATTGCTCTTTACAGCACCGGACCTTGCTTCTATCATCGGTCACATCCACAACTGGATATTTGTTTCACTTTGGCTCCATCCGTTCATTCTCTCTGGAGTTATTTCTCCACTGATCTCCAGTAGCATACTGGGCACCTACCGACCTGGGGAATTCCTCATTCAGTATCCTATCATTTTGCCCTTTGTTACTGTTCATGGGGTTCTCAAGGCAAGTATACTGAAGTGGTTTGCCATTCCCTTCTCCAGTGGACCACAATCTGTCAGACCTCTCCACCATGACCCGTCCGTCTTGGGTGGCCCCACACGGCATGGCTTAGTTTCACTGAGTTAGACAGGGCTGTGGTCCATATGATCATTCAACTAGTTTTTTGTGATTATGATTTCAGTGTGTCTGCCCTCTAATGCCCCTTCCCAATACCTACCATCTTCTTTGGGTTTCTCTTACCTTGGTCGTGGAGTATCTCTTCACAGCTGCTCCAGCAAAGTGCAGCCGCTGTACCTTACCTTGGACGAGGGGTAGCTCCTCAAGGCCGCCCCTCCTGACCTTGAATGTGGAGTAGCTCCTCTCGGCCCTCCTGTGCCCGCGCAGCCACCGCCTCTTGGACGTGGGGCAGCTCCTCTCGGCCACCGCCCTGACCTTGGGCGGGGGGTAGCTCCTCTCGGCCATGCTTCTGCGCGTGGTCGGTTGCTCGCGTCTGCGCCACCGGCGCCGGCGTCTCGCACGTCTGTTTCCCCAGTCCTGTGTAAATTCTGGCAGTTCTATGGTAGGGTTAATGGCGACCTCCTCTAAGAGGGCGTATGCCATACCCAAGTCTGCTGCACCCTGCCATACCCAGTTCGGTGTACCCAGAGCCCCTACCCCTGTGCCCGTCCACTGCTGACCCACCTCCATAGGAGACACTCAAACAGTTCTGTCTCAGTCTCTGGGTGGTCTCTGGGTCCCTGTGTGAACAAGGTATGTTTGAGCCCTCTGAGCATCTCTGGCGGGTATGGGGCTTGATTCTGAATGTGACTTCACCCCTCCTACCATCTTGCTGGGACTTCTCCTTTGCCCTTGGATGTGGGGTATCTCCTCAAAGTCGCTCCAGCACCACGCAGCCGTCAGAGTAATTTTGTAACGCAGCAGGAGTCAGTAGTAAAACTGATGAATTGTTGATGCATGCAATGGTATGGATGGATCTCAAAATAATTAGACTGAGTGAAAGAAGCCAGGCCAAAAAAGAAACAAGTACAATACAGTACGATTCAACTTATATAAAACTTGAGACTATGCAAAGGAATGGCCTGAATGACTAGAATGAGAGCAGAGAGAGGGTGTGGGGATGGGGCAGGGTGGAGGCTGGGAGTTAGGACAGAGTATGGGAGGGGACTGTGAAGGGGAACGGGAGACCTTTGCAGAGTATGATGGACACAGTCATTGTGTCGGCCATGGTGTTGGTTTCATGGGGATATATATGACCCAGAACTTACGTGTGGAATCTGAAAAGCCAAACTTTAAAAACAAAAACAGAGTCGAATGGTGGTTATCAAGGACTTTGGAGGTGGAGGAATAGTAGAGATGTTGTTTAAGCGTATAAACTTGCAAGTAGGAGATAAATTCTGGAGATTTAATGCATAGAATAGTGATTATAGACACAAAACTGCTTTATACAAGTCAGATTTGCTAAGAGACTAAGTCTTAATTACTCTTTTCACAGAAGAAGTAGTGGTGATGTGATGTGATAAAGACAGTAGCTAATACTACAGTGGCAATCATATTGCAACATATAAATGTATCAAATCAACATGTTGACTCTTTAAATTGCCACAATGCTGTGTGTCAATTATATTTCAATAAGAATTTGTCTGCATTATAGTAACTACTCAATAATTAGTTCTTTATATTATTATTAGCAGACATTTGGAAACCAGAGGGATAATTGTTATGAAATATGCTTTTGACTCAGTGGGAGACTGGTGTAGTGAACTGAAATGCAAGGACCCAGGAGGCTGGTTTCTTTAAGTGAAACCACTTAATAATAGCACCACATTTTGAAATTAAGCCTTTTTGCTTCTGCTCAGAAACAAGCCTGCAAATGTGCCTTGAAGCTTTGTTTGCAGAAAATGACAAGTTATCCTTCTTCCAGTAGCCATTCCCTTTGGAATCTCTGCAGTGCTGGATTGGTTCCTAAGAGTTCAGTAAACAAATTGTAAACAGGATTCTCTTTTAGTGGTGAATTCTTGTCAGCTGAAAATAAGACCAACTTCTAGAGCCTGGTTTAGAGATTGTGCTTCCTCTGCCACTCTAATCCTGATTTGTTCCAGAAGAAGCATCCTGTGTTGATGGGTTTAGGGGGGTTGGCTGAAGCAGCATTTAACACAGACATCGGAGAGGGAGATGTCAATTAATTTAAGCCTGACCCCAAGGGGTCACATGAAGGCTGTCTGTACTTTTCCTTTTTAGAAATTGCAGTACTTGAGATGATGTCTTGAATAGGATACCATTTGTGCTGAATTTGTAGGAATGATAGTAATATATCACTTAAGATTATTTAACTTGGGTACACTGTGATCAAATTTTGATCCTGGTACCAGAAAAAATGACTGCTATAGAGGAGAAGGTGAACTATTTAAAAGAAATGGTGGACTTTTTAAAGTTTGTAAGACTCCGTCATATTGTTACTCTTGTGGTTTCTTTCCACTAATGATTGAGCCGGCAGCTCACTCCACATCAAAAGAACGGTGACTTGACCATGTCAGTTACACGGAGACCCCATGCTTGTGGGGATGGCTGAGGACTCTGCAAGAGTTAGAATCAAGCTGGACTGTTTATAGTCATGTCTGTGGCAATAAGTCCAGAGCCTGCCTCTTCCTAGGTGTTAAATCAGTCACTGTTGAGTGGCTGATTGATCTCTGAAGCCTGCTACTGTCTTAACTACTAAAAAACCCCCCAAACTATGCGTTGTCGGTGTATCCGTTACACCCTTTCCTCTGTTAACTGTGCTCAAGTATTCATTCATTCAGTTCCCACGACAACCCTATGAGGTGGACACTATGACTATTCACATTTTACAGATAAGAGAACTGTGACCAGAGAGGGTAGGCCATTTGCCTGCGGTCACACAGCTTACTGATTGTAGAGCACACGTGACCTTATGGTATTTCCTGTGCCTCAGCCTCAGGCATTCATTTTCACGAAGACTTCTTTCCTCCAAAGTCACATCTTTGGATGTGGGAAGAATTGCTGTAGGATAGATTTTCTCTTTTGTATACTTTTCCTAATCTCGTGATTCTGATCAAAGATGAAGGCAGAAAAGGTGGAAGGCCCGGAGAAATTCAACTCTGTGCTGTGTGTGCATGAATGCGTGGCCTGCTCGGGAGGGCATGATGGAGAGAAGCGTGGAGGGCAAGCTCAGGATCCCAGTGAGAACTTGGCAGTGACTTTTTCTGGAAACTTAAGAATAAGACTTTCCCCAAATTTAGAACATAGTGTTTGTATGTCTTGGGTGATGGCATTCCCCTTGAAGAAGATTAATAAAATAACATAGTTGAAAATTCTCTTGAAGCTGAGAAAAAGCATTTAACATTTAATAACAAAATTTGAGCCTTGAGCATTAAAATATGTCAGCAACTTTACATAATCAGTCTGATTTTGCTTTTTTATAGCACAAACCATGGGGATGTATGGATGCTAAGGAAAAAATAATTAGGGTAAAAATGGGAGTGGTGATCCTAACCCATATTCCAGCTTACTAAAACTTCCATTAACAGAGATAAACTTCCCTTAACAGAGATGATTTGGTTCTGTTGGTGGCATAATTTCAATAATAAATAATTCAAAGAAACATGCAGTGAATGTTAGCTAAAGACAGAAAAGCATCTTTGAATTCCTGTTCCTTTTATGGGTTTCAGAAACAGCTATCAATCTATGTAAAGCTTCTCTCTGAGGGAGAAAAAGGCACTGTTCTTAGGCTAATGGGAAATAATGGGGTGATCAGTGAAACTCTTTTCTTGCAACTAAGACCTGGCTCGCTACCTAAAACTCTTCACGTCACTGTTCTGGTCTTTGGTATTATCAAATGTGTGCGTGCTAAGTAGCTTCAGTCCTGTCTGATTCTTTGCGACTGCAAAGACTGTAGCCTGCCAGTATCTCTGTCCATGGGATTCTTCAGGCAAGAATACTGGAGTGGGTTCCCAACCCGGGGATCAAACCTGCATCTCTTTAGGTCTCCTGTTCTAGCAGGCTGGTTCTTTACCACTAGCGCCACCTGGAGGGATGCTCAAATGGCAGGCTTTTTCAGGGGAAGTGAGCAAGTCCCCCTGCTGGGGTCTTTGGTGCGCAGACCTGGAAGGAAAACCAAAGTGAAAACTGACAAGTCATCATTTCATCCAGCAGACAATGCAAGAGCGGATTCCAGCGTGGTCTTCTGTTTTTCCATGCCCAGAATGAAAATCGTTTTGCCTTCTGGATTCTGAGACTGTTAGGCAGCCATGCTTGCTGCTGGAGGCAAGTTGATAGGGATTGTGTGTCATCAATCAAGGAGCCCAACCGCCTTTTCGCCATTAATCAGGGGACACAGAGCTGCTCGCATTTCAGCTGCCCCCACTCTGGTTGCTGCAAGCCCTCTTGTAAGCAGTATCTTTGCACTTTGTTGAAAATACACACAGAAACAGACAGACGGAGTGTGCATAAGTAAATCAGACGGATGAATGTTTCTTTTTACATGTCCGTGCTTCCACCTTTGTTACCAAGCCCCAGTTCACTCAATTTCCGGATGGTTTAGAAGCCTTTTAATCTGATGGATTAGCCCTGAGTGAGAGGAAATGGCAGGCATGAAGAACGCTTGAGGGATTGAGGCAGAAAGGAAAGATTTGCCTCTTCTGTTCTCTGGGCATTTGTATTCAAATGGGCTGGATGCTCCCTCATCCACAGTGAATGTTCAAAAATGTGCGGGTGTTTCTGACTGTCACATGACTGTGGGGCACTCACCAAACCCACCAGGCAGGAGCCATGGATACAGTGTGTCTTGTAATGTGAGGATCATCTTATAAAACAAAGGCATGCTGCATTGGTTTCCCATGTCTGCTGTGGTGAATTACCACACACTTACAAGCTTGAAACAACCTGATAAATTCTTACCTTGTAATTCTAAGTCTTGTGTGGGTCTCACTGGGGTAAGGTCAAAGTGTCACTGGGGCTGATTCCTGTCTGGAGGTTCTTGGGGAGAATCTCTTCCCTTTCCAAGCTTCTAGGGGTTGCTGGCATTCCTTGATTCACAACCCCTTCCACCATCTTCAAAGACAGTCGCATAACATCTTCAGACCTCTCTCTGAATACTGTCTTCTATTGTCACATTTGAAAGGACTCTGATGCTGGGAAAGACTGAGGGCAGGAGGAGAAGGGGACGACAGAGGATGAGATGGTTGGATGGCATCACCGATTCAATGGACATGAGTTTGGGTAGACTCCGGGAGTTGGTGATGGACAGGGAGGCCTGGCATGCTGCAGTCCATGGGGTTGCAAAGAGTCTGACATGACTGAGTGACTGAACTGAATTGAACTGATTGTCACAAACTCTTCTGACTCTCCTGTCTCCCTCCTTTTCCTGATAAAGACCCTGTGGTTAGGTTGGGTCCACTGGGATAATCCTGCATAATCTCGCCATCTTAAAATTCTCAATTTAATCACATCTGCTAAGTCCCTCTGACTATATAGATAACATATTCACAGGCTCCTGGAATCAGAACATAGAAATCTTTGGTGGGTGGAGGGGGAGGGGCATTTTTCTGCCTACCACTGCCCTCCACACAGTCTCCAGGCCAACACATACTCTCCAGGCCAACACAAACTCTCCAGGACTAGAGTTGGGCAGTATCAATCATGAGTATCCCTTAACCCCCTCTTTCTCTGAAGAATCAGCGGAAGTCCTGGGTATTTTTGAAGTCTCAACAATATACCTTTGATTAGAGGCTCCATGGCACAGCCAACTGAATTTCTCTTTCATTCTGGGAACAACCCCTACACCTTCCCTTCATCCACTAGCTCAGCCCCGGCCAATTTCCTTACTGCCTTCATTTTCATCCCTGCTCAGCCACTTCTTCCACGTCTACTCAAATTTCATTTGCTGCCTAAATTGTTGATACATCTTGTCTTCTTCTTTAAGCTTTTTTAAAATATCCAAGTTTTCTCCAATAAGCACTTTAATAATTAGACCCTCATGTACCAAATTCCTAAAATAGCAACCAGGTGCATCTTACTTGTCTTCTATGACTTGACTTTTCCTTTCCAGCATGAATTGTGCCTTTTCCTGTTGCCCTGCTGGGTCCTGTCTTCCACCTTTGCTGTGGCACCCATTCATTCGTTCATCTGCAGCTAATTTTTAATTGAGTGCCTGCTATGGGATAGACCCTGTGTTATCACACTGATAATTTATTAATATATTCTTTACATTTGTCTCCCCTTGTAGGTTGTGAGTTCCATGGGAGTATAAATGTACACAGACTGAATCTCTAAAAGCTACAGTGCTGCATAGATATTAAGTTTACTACTAGGCAGGAGAAAATACATTTTCTAGGAGGAGAACAAAATTTATTGCTGCTCACAGAGTTGGCATACTGGTTTTCTGTATAATAAGATGACTGTGTAATTGCTTCATGATTGGTTATGAAGCACAGGACTGAAGATACCCATCCAGATTTTGTTTTCTCTGCCTAGGTGTTTTCATATCATGAGGTCAAAATGGGCCAGAATGATGCTGAACCCCTTGTTTAAGGGCCAACTGATGAGACCTTGATGTAGTTCTGGGGGTGAAAGTCAAGCCTATGTACTGAGTCAAGGATTTGTCCAATTCTGCTTCTACTCCTGCCCTCCACTGCTAGAGCCCTTCTGCTGGGTGGCCAGTATGTGGATAAGTGGGCCTAGGGGAGTAGAGCTCTCTTGGCCACCCTGGATCATCTGGGACTTAGGTTTGTTGAGATCTGTCACTAGGACCCACCTCAGTGGGACTGGCCAAGGTCTCAGGACCACCAGTGATGACAACTGTTGTCTCCCTGGCTTTGCCCTTTCCAAACCCTGTACTTCAACCCTCTGAGGTCTACTGATTGGGTAACTGATCTCTGTGGCCTCTTGTTGGCCAGTGTACCACTTGTCTTCCAGTCCCTTCCTCTGTCCCTCTCTTTCCTTATCTTACCTCTCTTCCTTTCCTTCAAGCATTGACAGAGAAGCTATGCATGTGTCGGGCAGGCTATGAATAGGCATTGAGTAGCCCTGTAATTGAGTTCTAAGCCCACTTAAACTTAAAGCCAAAAGTTTGCTTAAAAACTCAACATTCAGAAAACTAAGATCATGGCATCTGGTCCCATCGCTTCATGGCGAATAGATGGGGAAACAGTGGAAACAGTGAGAAACTTTATTTTTCTGGGCTCCAAAATCACTGCAGATGGTGACTGCAGCCATGAAATTAAAAGATGCTTACTCCTTGGAAGAAAAGTTATGACCAACCTAGACAGCATATTAAAAAGCAGAGACATTACTTTACCATCAAAGGTCTGTCTAGTCAAAGCTATGGTTTCCCCAGTGGTCATGTATGTATGTGAGAGTTTGACTATAAAGAAAGCTGATACTAACACATATATATGGAATTTAGAAAGATGCAAATGATAACCCTGTATATGAGACAGCAAAAGAGACACAGATGTATAGAACAGTCTTTGGGACTCTATGGGAGAGGGTGAGGGTGGGATGATTTGGGAGAATGACATTGAAACACGTATGTTGTCATATGTGAAACGAATCACTAGTTCAGGGTCAATGCATGTTATAGGATGCTTGGGGCTGGCATGCGGGGATGACCCAGAGGGAGGATAAAGGGAGGAGGGAGGTGGGAGGGGGGTTCAGGAGGGGGAACTTATGTAAACCCGGGGCAAATTCATATCAATGTATGGCAAAACCAACCAATATAATATTGTAAAATAATTTGCCTCCAATAAAAAATAAATTAACTACAAAAAAAAAAGAAAGCTGAGCACTGAAGAATTGATGCTTTTGAACTGTGGTGTTGGAGAAGACTCTTGAGAGTCCCTTGGACAGCAAGTATCTCCAACCAGTCCATCCTAAAGGAAATCAGTTCTGAATAGTCATTGGAAAGACTGATGCTGAAGCTGAAACTCCAATACTTTGGCCACCTGATGCGAAGAATTGAATCATTGGAAAAGTCCCCGATACTGGGAAAGATTGAAGGTGGAAGGAGAAGGGGATGACAAGGATGAGATGGTTGGATGGCATCACCAACTTGATGGACATGAGTTTGAGTAAGCTCCGGGAGTTGGTGATGGACAGGGAGGCCTGGTGTGCTGCAGTCCATGGGGTCACAAAGAGTCGGACACGACTGAGTGACTGAACTAAGCCCAGTAATTAGCGGATTGATTGGTCTGTTTACCACATTTATTTCCCTGACAGTAAAGAATCTGCCTGCAATGATGGAGACATGGTTCAATCCCTGGGTTGGGAAGATTCCCTGGAGGAGGGAATGCAACCCACTCCATTATTATTGCCTGGAGAATTCCATGGACAGAGGAGCGTGGTGGGCTACAGTCCATGGGGTCGCAAAGAGTTGGACCTCACTGAAGTGACTAACACAACACATTTACCGCATGGGTATTGAGAAGTTGTCACAGGTCAGACACTGGGACTGGCATGTCTTGAGGATGGGCATGAGGGAAGACGGCAAAGGCTAAAACAGGTTCAGCATGGCTGAGCATAGAGTGGGGAGGAGAAGGGGAGAGGGTGCTGGTGAGAAATGACAGCATCGGGTGTAGGCGGCAGCCGGGACAGGCAAGGTCATGCGAGTCATTTTGGACTGTCCTGCAAGCCCACTGCAGCATAGAAGCTGAGGAGCTACACGGTCAGATCTACGTTTTATAAAGCTTGCTTTGCCCCAAGTGTGGACCCCAGACTGGGGAGGAGCAGAAGCAGAGGCCAGGAGACTATTAAGGAAGCTACTGTGAGTCGATGAGCTGAGCAGGTGGATTCCACTCAGGTGGGGACGGTGGAAGGGAAAGAAACACAGAGATGAATGATGTGAACAAATATTCACGAGTGGATGCACTGCCCTTGGGGAGCAGAGCCCCTGGGACAGGAGAAGTGTCCCCACCTCGGAGGAACCATAGCTAATATAAGTGATTTCCAGCCTCTGGGGTGGGGTAAGGAGTGGGTGCCAGGAGGGCCAGTGAAGCTCTGGGGAGGCACACGCGGATTAAAAAATACTCCAAAATGCCAGTTTAAGTACAGTCTATAGAAAGTGAAGTTCTACAGGATCTTGGTTCTACAAGACTGTGGGAAAGCATGCAGGAGTTGTAGGTTATAAAACGTTCAAGATCCTGCATAGTAGGAAGCAGAACATTAAAACATTATAAAACGATGGGATTCATGAATGTTTGGGACCAGGGGAAATGCTATTTTGAAAACCTCAGAAGTTTCTTTAATCTGTGAAACAAAGCTGTCTTTGGGGAAGATGCCCCTTTGTTTTGGGAGACCCATTTGGTGAGTCCCTTCCACAAGCTGGAATTCAAGCACTGGCCCTGGACTGCCGGGGATGCCTTACTCAGCTCTTGGACAAAAGAGTCTTGCAGCCTTGAAGGAAAAGATATTCAAAGCATTTGCATTCATTGTGTTGCCAGAGATGGAGGCCTGATGAGGACTCGGGGCTCCCCTCTTTGGAGGAAATGACTGCTTGATGCATCTGGCTGGGCAAGAGATGAAGCCACAAGCCAAGCCTGGGATGGGCCACGAGGCACCCTTTGTACAAGGACAATGGCTCCATGGAGGATGGGGGTGGCTGCAGAGATTTTATCACCCGATAAAGGGAGGTGACCATGGAGGCTTTGTGTGGGAACTATGAGTAAACCCCAGCAACCTGGCAGCTGTCTTGGGGCTTAGGGAAAGGAGCCCATAAGGAGGCCCTGTGAAATATTTGGGCTGTAACATGACTTCTTAAACACTAGCAATAGCTCTGTATCTGTGGGTTCTAAGGTTGTGCTCACAGGTGGAGACTGGGCAGATTAAAAAGAGAATTGGGGTAGGATGGCGAAGCAGGTGGGCCTCCCCGATGGCTCAGCGGGTAAAGAATCTGCCTGCAATGCCAGAGACACAGGAAACTCAGGTTCGATCCCTTGGTTGGGAAGATGCCCTGGAGAAGGAGACAGCAGCCCACTCCAGTATTCTTGCCTGAAAAATCTCATGGTCAGAGGAGCCTCGTGGGCTACAGTCCAAAGGGTCACTAAGAGTCGGACATGACTGAGTGATTAAGCAAACAGGGCAAATCAGGTAAGAGACAGCCAGGCGTGACCGTGAAAAACTGGGCAGAGTGGAGCTATGGGACCTGCACACAGTTCCTGGGTGCTCTCGGGAATGCTGACGGAGGGGCTTTAGGTAGTGGTGCAGGAGGGCCCTCTGGTTATTATTACTTGGTTATTCAGGGAAAAGGGGTCCCTCAAGGGCTATGAGACTTAGTTCACAGACTTTGTCATAGAAGACTTCCAGGTGACAAGAGGAAGGAATCACCGGCTCTGCTTGAGGCGGGCATGGCAGAAGTGCCAGTTAGGTTCCCGGAAGGGGGAGACTTCTGGCTGGGCCCAGCTGTTTATCTTTCACAGGTATATAGACCCTCAGGCCTGACTCAGTCTTCTAGCGGTTGAAGACTTGCAGCAGCAGGAGTGAGAAGCCATGAGTAAAGATGGCAGAATGTGGGGAAGTCACCTGTGCTGGGTGCGTCTGTGCTGTGCATTCCCTGTGTTTTGCTATCGTGGTCCTAATGTCCTGATGAGGCTGGGTTATTACCTGTCCACACAGGCGGTGTGTGGAGGCTCAGCAGAGGCAAGAAGTTATCTGACTGTTGAGCCAGGAGCGTCTCACTAGGACTCTGAAGGTAAGTTTAGGTCAGGGTTGATGAAGTTGACTTTGATGAAGTGCTCAGGATTTGGAAGAGTGACCCAAGATCAGGAGGCCCCAGCTCCAAATCTGGGGTCAGTGCATCCATATCTGAGAACTGAGCTCCAGGGTCATCTGCTGGGACCCTTAAGGTTCCCACCTTCTACCTGCTGGGTGTCTGCCCAGGCTAAACTCTGGTCAAATAGAAGTGTTCCATGGGGGGCATCAGCCCATGCTGCCCACAGGAAGGTGTCCTCCAGGTAGCCTGCTCTTCAGGAACTCCACTACACTATTCTAGCTTGAGTTCCACCTCACAGGCTCTGGAGCCCAGGTAAAGGTCACTCTTGCATAGAGGGTGATCCACAAAGGCTTTCCAGTTCCTGCATGAAAACCTCCAATCCTTGTCTTACTTAAGGATGTCATTAGTTGGTCCTGTTGGCGCCATTGTGAAAAAGACAGACTTTGAAATATTGACAGATCATGCCATAAAGGAGCTGATTTACACTTAGAATGCTTACTGCAAAATTAATGAACCTAGTTAAAAGAGATGCCTGTAAAATATAGATGACCTCAGTCCCAAGGGTGGAGATTGAAAGTGATCACCACTGTGGCCGTATGTAATTTATTGAAGCTCTAAGTTCACAAGACACTTTGCAGAATGTATAAAAAGATGAGGTTTTGGGCCCCAAGGACCGCAAGCCTCACCAAGACTGATATTGTTGAGGAGCAGAGTTCAACTATACGACAATCTGCAATTGCTATTGGAAATACTTTAGGCAGAAAGGCTAAAGATGGCTGTTTGCTTTTATGAAGTGTTTAAAGGAGATTAAGAATGATGATCTTGGAAGAAAGGCATAGTGTTAACTTAGAGTGAAAAGGAAACAAATGTATGTCTTAGAATGCCTCGGAGACAAGGAGCAATATTGAATGTCAAATTAAAAGACAAGTAATCAATGATAATAAATGCTGGCCTCTACTGAAATGCAGAAGTCTGCTATGGGCTTGGCGAGGTGTGAAGTGAAGTAAGTGAAAGTTGCTCAGTCGTGTCCAACTCTTTGTGACCCCGTGGACTATACAGGCCATGGAATTCTCCAGGCTAGGATACTGGAGTGGGTAGCCTTTCTCTTCTCCAGGGGATCTTCCCAACCCAGGAATCAAACCAGGATCTCCTGCATGGCAGGCAGATTCTTTACCAGCTAAGCTATCAGGGAAGCCCACATTTGAGAAGGTTGTGGTTAGACATTTAGGTGAACTTCCTGACATGAGGTAAGACTTTTACACATGGAAATGAACAGTCCTTAACAAACACCCCGAGCCCTGAAAGCATATACACATAGATCCGAGTTGTTGTACTCATAGTGTGACAAATCATAAAATCCCCCCTACCCCTCTTCACTTCTAGAAGTTTTGCAAAATTAACTGACACTTGATCATGCACCATCCAATAGATGTGGCACATCTTTAAACTGTATTGCAAAGCCTCAGAATATATTAGTTGTGCTTCCCATTACCTGCTTAAATCCAGGTTTCCACTTTGAAAGCTGCAGTTTTCCAGCAAATCAATATTCCAGAGCACAGGGCAGGACTGATAGCCCATGACTTCACTCCAGTGGAGATCTTCAGTGTCTCCAAAAAAGGGGGAAAAAAAAAGAAAAGTTCACTTCTTGGTGCTCGTTTGCTTAGGGAAAATGCACGTTAAAATTCTGGGCACCGAGTTCTTTGCATTGCCCGCATCCTGCCATGCTGAACTTTGAATTGGAATTACTGATGTTCCAAAAGCTCTTTGAGGAAATGGTTAAGAAGGAAAAGGTGCTGGTAAGCAGTCCCCAGGCATCTCCTCCTCTTCATGGGTGTGCATCCTGGCTCTGACGCTTCAAGGGGCAGTTCTGGGTGTCCTCCAGTGGGCCAAGAAGGCAGTTCAGACTGTGTGAGACTCCCATGGTGGGCATGGGAGAGAGACTTCCCTCTTTCTCCTTCCCTTTGTCTCTTCTTTTTCTCTCCCCACATCTTTCCCATTTCCCTCTTTTTCTGAATGTTACAGTTTGAGGGGCAGGTTGGAGGCTTCCGGCAGCTGGTTGTCATCTCAGGACTCCCCTGAGTCAGTCTTTACCTTCCCGTCCACTGTTCCCTTTCATGTGACTTCCAGGGTTTCAGTTCAGTTCAGTCGCTCAGTCATGTCCGACTCTTTTCAACCCCATAGATAGCAGCCCACCATCTAATATATATATATATATACTATATATATTAGATACTGAAGGACATATAATTAGCTATTAAAGTAAAAATGTTTCTAACAAAATAAGGACTTTGTTAAATATTAAATATCAGGCTCCATTTTTTTTCTTTTGACATTAAAAACAATTTCACTAGCCACATAACATTTTGCAACATTCTCTGAAAATAAGATGGCTTTGTCAGTAAAATTGAAAGTGAAAGTTGTTCAGTCATGTCCAGCTCTTTGTGACCCCATGGACTGAATTCTCCAGGCCAGAATACTGGAGTGGGTAGTCTTTCCCTTCTCCAGGGGATCTTCCCAATCCAGGGATCAAACCCAGGTCTCCCGCATTGTGGGTGGATTCTTTACCAGCTGAGCCACAAGGGAAGCCCATGGCTTTGTCAAGACCATTCTAAACAGTCAGTCAAATGTACGCAGCTTCATTTTCTAAAAGATGCAAAGTAAATCTGTTTTATACAATTCATAATATGGGTGCTCACCTTATTTCTTTGAATTTCCACCATTTTCGCATTTGTGAAACTTCAGGGGTAAATTAGTGGTTAGAAACCACCTGTCTTTTTACTTTCTGGTTTCCTGCCCACTTCTCCCATTGCACAGGCACTGGCTATGCCCACCCAACCCTGAGACACCATCTGGAGCAGGTCCTGCAAGGCCCACAGAGTGCTCTGAGGTCAAGAGGCTGACCCTCGGCCCTTGTTGATCTTATGAGTGTCCTATGACTACTATAACAAATGCCCACACAGCAAAGGGCTTAAAGCAACACACATTTAGTATCTCACAGTTACGCGGGTCAGAAAGCCCCCGTGGGTCTCACTGGGCCAAGATCAAGGGGTCAGCAGGGCTGCCTTCATTTCAAAGGCTCTGGGGAGAATCCATTTCCTTCCCTTTCCGGCTTCTAGAGTCTTCTCCACACTCCCCTTCTACCAACTTCAGCACCAGCAGCAGCTGGCCATGACCTGCCTGCCTTGCATTTTTTTCTGTCTCTCCTTCTACTTTTAAAGACTCATGTGATTAGATGGATCCCACTCAGATAATCCAGGTTAACCTCTAAGTCAGCAAACCTCACTGCATCAGCGGCCTTAATCCCCTTTGCCATGAAAGCTAACATATTCACAGGTTCTGAGGCTAGGATATGGGCATCTCTGGGTGGGTGGGGGCGTTCTTTGGCCTCCCACACCAACCCAGACCTGCCTGCTGCTGTTGCTGCTGCTGCTAAGTTGCTTCGGTCATGTCCGACTCTGCGCGACCCCATAGATAGCAGCCCACCAAGCTCCCCTGTCCCTGGGATTCTCCAGGCAAGAACACTGGAGTGGGTTGCCATTTCCTTCTCCAATGCATGAAAGTGAAAGTGAAGTCGCTCAGTCATGTCCGACCCTTAGCGACCCCACGGACTGCAGCCTACCAGGCTCTTCTGTCCATGGGATTTTCCAGGCAAGAGTATTGGAGTGGGTCGCCATTGCCTTCTCTGCAGGCCTGCCTAGGTTTGTTAAAAGCGTTGAAGTTCCCATGTTCTTCACCTTGATTAGTTTGCCTGTGCAGGCCTCCTAGCTTCCTCACTTCTCAGATGTAGCTCAGTTTCTCTACCAGGCAGAATTCTCTCAGAGCTGGAGCAGGAGCAACTGAAGCCTGGGGAAGCAGCGTGAGCCTGAACAAGGCCCTGGGACTGGAGGAGTGGGGCTTCTGGGCCTTGACTGGGAGGGTGGGAGGTGGCCCGAGGCCGCGGTGGAGGCAGTGGGGGTGTGGGGTACAGACCTGGGCCCTGCAAAGAAAGCCCCTGGGGAGTCTGCAGTGCCAAGAGTCTGCTGCTGAATAATGATGCTTTCATTGTACTGATCTAAACACAGCAATGCCAGCCCTCTCATCTGTTTCCACAGACATACGCTGAGGTGTGTGCACATTGTTGAAAAGGCACAGCAAACGTTCACGTTATAGAGTATAGCCTGACAGCAATTTAACCCAGGAGAATAATTTACTTAACTCTGGATAACTCGGGGCTGGGTGTTCCCCTTTCCCACTTACAGGAAAATCTATTCTTGGCTGAAATTGATATTTGATTTTTCCTTCTATGCACTGACATTCCTGCAGGTGATAAATCGTCTTTTGGCAAATACTGAACCTCTCTGCAGTCCTGCTGACTGTGGCCTCATTTCTTCCTTCTTGCACACTGATGAGACTCCCCACAGCAGAGACTGATCCCGCTTGTTTACAGTAGGGTTAAGCAATTGATTTTAATTAAATCCTCTTTTTTAGAAATCAGCAGAATGTGTCCAGTTGGGGCCCCTTCTTTCTCAAAACATTAATCAACTCGTTAAGTAATCTCTTCCAATTTATCGGTCCCAATTAACCTCTCTCTGGAGACACAGAGAATTAAGTGAGATGTCCTATTCATTCCCAATATCCTTGAGTCATTAATTTTGAATCTTCACATCCAAAGTGTAGGGAAATCATTCAATAAGATGTTAGACCGCTGCCCAGTGTTTCCATTTTGCGTGTCTTGTGTTGATGATCAGCTTACAGTTGGTAGATGGAAGTCCTTTGGACCAGATGCTCTTTGTTGGGAAGGGTCACGGAGGGAGAGCTCCGGCTCTTCCCATCTCCTCCACTGCTAGAGTTCTCTCTCTAATGGTTTCTCTAATTCTTTACCAGCTGAGCCACAAGGGAAGCCCAAGAATACTGGAGTGGGTAGCCTATCTCTTCTGCAGTGGATCTTCCCGAGCTACGAATAGGACTGGGGTCTCCTGCATTGCAGGCAGATTCTTTACCAACTGAACTATCAGGGAAGCCTGAAAGTGAAAGTCGCTCAGCTGTGTCTGACTCTTTGTGACCCCATGGACTGTTAGTTCAGTTCAGTTCAGTTCAGTTCTGTCGCTCAGTTGTGTCCGACTCTCTGCGACCCCATGAATCACAGCACACCAGGCCTCCCTGTCCATCACCAACTCCCAGAGTTCACTCAGACTCATGTCCACAGAGTCGGTGATGCCATCCAGCCATCCCATTCTCGGTCGTCCCCTTCTCCTCCCGCCCCCAACCTTTCCCAGCATCAGAGTCTTTTCCAGTGAGTCAACTCGCCGCATGAGGTGGCCAAAGTACTGCACTTTCAGCTTTAGCATCAGTCCTTCCAATGAACACCCAGGATCGTTCTCCCTTAAATGGACTGGTTGGATCTCCTTGCGGTACAAGGGACTCTCAAGAGTCTTCTCCAACACCACAGTTCAAAAGCATCAATTCTTTGGCGATCAGCCTTCTTCACAGTCCAACTCTCACATCCACACATGACCACGGGAAAAACCATAGCCTTGACTAGATGGACCTTTGTTGGCAAAGTAATGTCTCTGCTTTTTAATATATTATCAAGGTTGGTCATAACTTACAGGCCATGAAATTCTCCAGACCAGAATACTGAAGTGGATAGCTTTTCCCTTCTCCAGGGGATCTTCCCAACCCAGGGATCAAATCCAGGTTTCCCGCATTGCCAAGGGATTCTTTATCAGCTGAGTCACAAGCGAAACCCAAGAATACTGGAGGGGGTAGCCTATCCCTTCGCCAGTGGATCTTCTCAATCCAGGAATTGAGCTGGGCTCTCCTGCATTGCAGGTGGATTCTTTACCAACTGAGCTATCAGGGAAACCCTTCTCCAAGTCAATCATCTTCAAACTTTAATGTAAGAACCACATGAAAAGCTTATTAAAGCAGTGCCATAGGCCCTGATTCTAACTCAGCGGGTCAAGGTGGGGCTTGACAATTTTCATTTTTTAAGAAATTATTTTGAAATACAAATTGTATATATATTTTATTTTATGAGAACAATATATATATTTTATGAGAACAATATGATGATCTGATGTATGGATATGTAGTGAAAGATTACTACAATCAAGCTAATTAACATTATCCATCTCTGTATACTGTTAACCTTTTTTTCTTTGTGGTGAGAGCACCTGAACTCTCTTAGCAAATTTCCAATATTTAATACAGTATATTTTTTCTTGGATTTTGGTATCTGTTGGGACTCCTAAAAAAGTTGGCTTAAATCTCAACATCCAGAAAACTAAGATCATGGCATCTGGTCCCATCACTTCATGGGAAATAGATGGGGAAACAGTAGAAACAGTGGCTGACTTTATTTTTTTGGGCTCCAAAATCACTGCAGATGGTGATTGCAGCCATGAAATTAAAAGATGCGTATTCCTTGGAAGGAAAGTTATGACCAACCTAGAAAGCATATTAAAAAGCAGAGACATTACTTTGCCAACAAAGGTCTGTCTAGTCAGGGCTATGGTTTTTCCAGTGGTCATGTATGGATGTGAGAGTTGGACTGTGAAGAAAGCTGATCGCCGAAGAATTGATGCTTTTGAACTGTGGTGCTGGAGAAGACTCTTGAGAGTCCCTTGGACTGCAAGGAGATCCAACCAATCCATCCTAAAGGAGATCAGTCCTGGGTGTTCATTGGAAGGACTGATGCTGAAGCTGAAACTTCAATATTTTGGCCACCTCATGCAAAGAGTTGACTAATTGGAAAAGACCCTGAAGCTGTGAGGGATTGGGGGCAGGAGGAGAAGGGGATGACAGAGGATGAGATGGCTGGATAACATCACTGACTCGATAGACATGAGTTTCGGTAAATTTAGGGAGTTGGTTATGGACAAGGAGGCAAGTTGTGCTGTGATTTATGGGTTCGCAAGGAGTCGGACATGACTGAGTGACTGAACTGAACTGAACTGAACTGGGGCTCCTGAAACCATCACCTAACATATACTGAAGGACAAATCTATATTCACTCACACAGTATTAGAAAATGATCTACAGTGTTGAGGAATGGTTTGCTTTTACTTTCTGTTCCACTTTACTGGGAATTACTAATTTTGTTACTTAAATTGTGTGAAGCCCTAAAAATACAGCTCTATTGAAAATTTCAAAAATAATTAACTATAGTGGTCATGCTGCCTTTAGATCCCTGGATTCACTCAGCCCAGAGAACTTCAACTTCGTACACTTTAACATCTCCTCATTTCCCCAAACCCTTGCCCTTGGTAACCACCATCCTACTCTGCTTCTGTGTATTTGACTATTATAGATTCCACATGTAAGAGAGGACATGCAGAGTTTGTTTTTTCTTCTTCTCTTTTTTGGTTCTGTATCTGTATCTTATTTCACTTAGCATGCTGTCCTCCAGATTCATCCTTGTTGAAAATGGCATGGTCTTCTTTTTAAAGGATGAGTGATACTCCATTGTTTATTTAAACCACAGTTTCTTTATCCATGTAGCCACCCGCAGATATGTGGGTTGTTTCCACATGTCTTGACTGTTGCGAATGATCTACAGTGACTGAGGAGTGCAGATCACTTTGAGGGACCTATTTCATTACCTCAAGAATTTGCATTTCTAACAAACTCCAAGGTGATGATAACACTGCTGTTTTGAGGACAATACTCATTTCAAAAAACTGCTTAGTTTTAATCGGAGGATAATTTCATTACAGTGTTGTGTTGGTTTCTCCCACACATGAACATGAACCAGCTGTGGGTGTACATATGTTTCTTCCCTCTTGAACCTCCTTCCCAGCTCCCACCCTATCCCACCTCTTTGGGTTATCACAGAACACCAGGCTGAGTTCCCTGTGTTATACAGCTGTTTCCCATTAGCTATCAGTTTTACACATGATGATGTATATATTTCAATGTTACTCTCTCAATTCAGGACCATAGTCTTGATGCTGCTGTTCCAGACAGAATGCTCTGGACAGCTGTGCAAGAAGAAGCTTTGATGGGCTGTGGGAAGGAGGGCAAGGTAGTTCTGGGTCACCAGAGAGTTTCATACCACGAATGGTTTGTCTAAATGGCTCCTTCTGGGGAACTCCAGGCAGAAACACAAGACACTGGTTCCCAAAGAAAGTGCGAAAGAGTAATAGTGGTGAGTGAAAAACAAAAGAAATAGGTAAGCTTCATATAATCCTTAGCTTGGCCGGGCTAGGACTCTCCCTTTATAATGGTCTTCAGGAAGAGCTTCTGGCTGTTATCTCTGGTGACTTCTTAAAGTTTCTTCATAAGATAATAGTTGTCACACATTCTGTATCTTCACCAAGCGCTTCCCTGGTAGTTCAGATTAATTTCAGTTCATCTGTGTGTGTTGCCTTTTTTCTCTGTACTGTTTTCAGTAAGTATGCTTTGGGGAAGTAATGGAATTTCATTTGAAAATTTAACTACCTTGAAAAGCTGTCTCTGAGGTAGATAAAATTATGGTTGGCTTGAATTCCAGAAGGGCCTTAGGAAATCATCCTGTCACCAGTTGGTTTCACTGAACAAAGAAACCCCTCCAAGTTTGAGATCTCCTGCCTCCACTTTCTGATTCTTCTAGAATTTTGGAAGCATGTATTATTTTGCTGTGTTTGTAAGGGAGCACTGACTTTTTTTTAATTAAACTTTTAATTTTATATTGGACTATAGATTATTAACAATATTGTGATAGTTTCAGGTGGACAGTGAAAGAACTCAGCCATACATATATAGGTATCCATTCAAAGGAGCATTGATTTTGAGGGGATGAAGTTCTTTGTAAGGTTTGAGATTAATGATAATCATCAATGAATATGTATGACATGCTCATGCAAAACTTTAAGCGTTTAGAGAGAGTGGTATTCTAATTTTTTAGTACACTTAAAATACAATTTAAAAGTGAATTTTTACAGAGACAAACATTTATAGAACATTCTGTTTAGTTTATAAAATATTTTAGCAAAGATTTTCCCTAAGTAGAAAAATCCCCATCTATAGCTTAAGATCTGATTTACTTAAAAAAAAAAAAAAAAGAGTAGCAACATTTGTGGAACAAAATCATTGTAAGAGAGAAGTAAGGGGTTGCTGGGCATTCTGAGAGATGAGGTAAACAGAAAGCCTTAATTATGAATTTGTTGTGTCAAGGTTTCAAGCTTTTCACTTATGTTGGCCATGACTAAACACTTTCCCTTCCCATGTAAATGAAAAGAGTTTAAAGGAAGAGGTAAAACTTGACAAAATGGGCCAGGTACTGTCAATGGAAAGATGAGGAAATTTCTTGAAAATTCCGCAGATGACTTGGGGACATAAGGAATGAAAATAAGAGATGAGAGGAAGAAGTTTATAGAAGGCTACATCAGCTTCATAATCTGCTGCCAAAGATTATAGTGCAGTGATTCTGACTGTACATTACGGCTCAGTTCTCTTGACTCTGAGGCCTGATTTTAGTTTTGTTTCCATATAGTCTTTTTTTTTTTTTTAATAGTCAAGTTTATCTTTAAGTACGATTCCAGATTTTCAAAGCCTTCTCTACAAGGCTTTGTTTGTAAATGTAGGTAAAGCCGGTCCATGAACCATGGAGGATTCTTTAGTTTAGGCAATGACTTCCTCAAGGGCTTCCCTGGTGGCTCAACTGTAAAGAATCTGCCTGACAATGCAAGAGATACAGGAGACATGGGTTCCATCCCTGGGTGGGAAAGACCCCTTGGAGGAAGAAATGGCAACCCACTCCAGTATTCTTGTCCAGAAACTGACAGAATCGGACAAGACTGAGCAGGCACACAATGATTTCCTCAATTCCCTCCTGCTGGTTCACTTCCAAGCTTCTTTTTTATTCCTCATTTTTCCCCTTCGTTTTTTTTTTTGTTTGTTTGTTTTTGAGCAGCCATATCTGGAACAGAAAGCTTCTTCTGAGTTCCAAATATGATTGGCTGTGCTATAATTCCAATTAGCATGTTAAATGCTCACTGACCTCTTTCTTCTTGGCTCTCAAAGAATACAAGATGGCTGACCAACATGTTTGGGATTGAGTATATTTGATTCAACGCAGGCCGATAGAAAAGCCATGCTCAGTTCGTTTCATGGCCCCACAAGGCCACAGTTTCCTTACCTCAGTATTGGCAGTTCACTTCACACCACAGAGGAGCAGACTGGGTGTCAGTCTGGCTTATTAAAGCAAACCGAAGCAGTACCAATACCAGCCACAGGGCAGTGGCTTTCAGACTCTCAGGAGGAAGGGAAGCCAAATCTGGTATGCTTAGATTTTCCTTTATTTCCTAAGGTTTTACTTTAAATGCATGTTCCCTCTGCTTTCCTTCAGTAGTAAGCTTCCACTGTGCTTTGAGGCTCATTTTGAAGAGAGCTTTCTCTGAGGAGACTCAGCAGTTCACCCAAGCACAATTTAGTGCTTGGTCATCCAGAGCATCCTGAAGTTTCCACACACGTCTCTAGTGCAGCAGTGGCCTCTTTGTTTTATGTTTGAGTTTCTGTGCTTCCAACTCCTACCTAGCACAGAACCAGGCATGTTGTTATTTTTTCAGTAAATGTTATTGTGTGCATCCCATTCATCCACATTCAACATGCATAACAAAGATCTCAGCACACCCTTCCAAGCTGACCAAGGCCAGTATCTAGTGGCACAAGTACTCAAGTTAAGGCAAATTCTCTTAAAAGAGAAAAAAAGGAAGAAGAAAAAGGCCAGTGTTAGTAGACCAAAGGACAGAGGTGTCTGGAGTTAGGCTTGGATTCAAATCCCAACTCTTCCCTTAGCCATGTGGTTTGGACACACATTTCTCCTGCATAAGACTGATTCCTCATCTGTGAAATGGGACAGAAATAACACGCAAATGAGCTTAATGTGAAGTTTAGATGAGAAAATGCGTGTAATATGCTTGGTCTAGTGACTGGGATCAGTTAATGGGGACCGTTAACATGGGAGCCATAGAACATGGATGTGTGCATGTGTGGGCATGTGCAGTTGCTCAGTTGTGTCTAATTCTTTGCGACGCCATGGACTGTAGCCTGCCAGTCTCCTCTGTCCATGGGATTCTCCAGGCAAGAATACTGGAGTGGGTTGCCATTTCTTCCTCCAGGAGATCTTCCTAACCCAGAGACTGAATCCGAGTCTCCTGCATCTTCTGCATTGGCAGGTGGATTCTTTACCACTAAGCTACCTGGGAAGCCCCCATCTTAAAATCTCTGCAGAAAACACACACTTAACCCCCCCACCCCGCCCCCGCCACATACAGACACACACACCTTGCTTCTTTTGGCAATGTAAAGCTCAAGATATCTGCTTTTCTACTCAGATTACTTTCAGTTAGTTTGCTGTTAACTCAGTCCTGAAAATGTTTAAGAATCACAGGCACTTTCATTTTATTTGGTCTGCAGTGTTCACTCTGATCTTGAGAACACTTTGCCGGCAGCTCCTTTCTGGGTGAAATGAGCCTGTTTGTAGGAAGGATCCCATTACTGGTAGTTTGAGGCTACTGGCTCCCACTGAAGATGGTGCTCTGTTTCCAGGACTGGGCCAGGGACCAGATTCTTTTGACTCTGTCCTGGGATTCAAATGGACTTGTGATTTCAGCCATCTGGTGGCCTTGAGGGAAAATGGCAGAGTAATGATGGATCCGGTAGAATCTATCACTGACATGGAAAAAACAAACAAAAGTGATAGAATAAAAATCGGTCAGAACACAGAAGTGGCAGAATCCTCAGCAACACTATTTAGCATCAAGAGTGTGCTTCCTGAGTGGCGGTTAGGACCGTTCCCTTTTGTATAAAAAGTCTAGTGTCATAGAATGCTCGATTGTTAGAACTTTAGAAGAAAATTGTTAGGACCACCCCCACTCCATTTTATAGATAATAATACTGAGACCTAGAGGAGAATGGAAGTAGATCCCCCAGTGAGCTAGTGGGAGAAACAGGAAAATGGGACCCCAATCTCATGACTCCCCTGGCCACCGTTTTTCTTAGATTTCCATGCAATACCAAAAGCGAAGAGAAAGGAAATCAAACTAGGATGGCATTTCTCTCTTCTTTCACCAAACTCCTGTTAGCTTGAATTTCTCCTTCTCTTTGACTACCAGGTCTGCCTTGCGTCCTGGCTTCTAGCAGGGGAGATGCCATGCGCCTTCTCTGGTTGCTTTATCTCCCCTTGTAGACTCAACACCCTAGCTAGGCTTCAGTGTCTTTTACGCCCACAGTCACTTACCCACACTGCTCTTTCCAAATATTAGCTAACGAAGTGAGTGGCAGAGTGTGTAAATATGCATTTCTCTCGCCCTGTTTTTATAATACCTCATCCGATTTACTTTAGTGTTGCTCTCATATTCTACAAGGCTTGAATACAAATTTATTATTTTATGTCATGATGCTTTTTAAAACTAGTGCTGTAATCTTAGGCCCCTCTGGGAATTTAAAGCAAGTTTTGGTACCTCCTGGATTAAGTATGAGTGATGTATCATTTACATTTTTGTGATTATCAATATTCTTTAAAGTGTTCCTTCTTCTTCAAAACCAAATTCATAGAGAAATTCTATGCTTTTCATTTGTGTTATGATCTTTATTACTGTTTGGATCCTGTTTGAAGTTAGGAATGTTAGAGCTTAGCAGTTAAGAAAAAGGACACTGGAATCAGACTGACTTTGTTCAGATACCTGCCCTGCCTCTTATTCTCTGTATGATCTTGAGAAGCTCTTTCATCTCTCTTCGGCTTTAGTTCCCTCATTGTGAAATAGGCCCCACCCCTTGAGAGTCCCTTGGACTGCAAGGAGATCCAACCAGTCCATTCTAGAGGAGGTCAATCCTGGGTGTTCATTGGAAGGACTGATGCTAAAGCTGAAACTCCAATACTTTGGCCACCTCATGCGACGAGCTGACTCACTGGAAAAGACTCTGATGCTGGGAGGGATTGGGGGTGGTAGGAGACGGGGACGACATAGAACGAGATGGCTGGATGGCATCACCAGCTCGATGGACATGTGTTTGAGTGAACTCCGGGAGTTGGTGATGGACAGGGAGGCCTGGCGTGCTGTGATTCATGGGGTCGCAAAGAGTCGGACACGACTGAGTGACTGAACTGAACTGAGCTGAATATAGGATGACTGTGAGAATAAGTGAATTAGGGATGCAAGGTAGTTGACTAGTATCTGTCACATAGTAAATGTGCAATGAATATTAGCTGTGATGATGATCACAGTAATCAAACATCATGATTGCTGTCCAATGGCTGTGAGGATCAAAGAGGAACAGAGACATAGAGAGGGAAGTTTATTCCTGAGAAATGGTTCCCAGAGATTTCTAACAGTCTGTGATTTCCATCGGCTTCCCAAGGTGGCGCTAGTGGTTAGGAACCCATCTGCCAATGCAGGAGATATAAGAGACTCGGGTTCAGTTCCTAAGTGGGGAAGCTCCCCTGGAGGACAGCAGAGCAATCTGCTGTAGTATTCTTGCTTGGAGAATCCCATGGACAGAGGAGCCTGACAGGCTACAGTCCATGGGGTCGCAAAGGGTCAGACACGACTGAAGTGACTTAGCATGCACACACATGATTTTCATCCCTGTGTGGCCTCTATGTCAAGTCAAGCCAGGTGGAATTGTTTCCAAGGATTCCTTGCTGTCTCTGGTTCTGGGTTAGGGTTGGCTATAAGAGGATTTTGGACTGAATGTTAGGAGCAGAAGTGAAGGGGTGGCCTTTGCCCTCTGAAGGTCACTGTAGGGAGCATCTGGTGGCCCCTCACCTTGTTGCTGGCTCCCTTGTTGTCACAAGACTGCAGATGAGCCCCCAGCTCCTCCCACTCCCCCAGACCTCCTCACCAGCTTCTCCAGGTCCCAGGGCAGGTGTGCGCACACCTCTGTGAGAGGGGACACCAGATTTTTCTGCCAGTCACCACATCCTCAAGGTTAGTGTGATGAAAGACAGACACACATTCTGATTGTGTTGTGGGGTCCAGTTTGTCCTTGTGTGTTCTAGATCATCTCCACAGGGTTCCTTGCATCCTTGATCTCTCCCTCGTCATGCCTGGCTTTTCTTCCCAACTTCCATCTCTGCCACACTGTAGGGACTTCAGACCCATCATAGATTCGAAGTCTGCAACCTTCTATAGACTTCTTCCCTTGCTCCTATTGGTTTCTAGGTGACCAAGTAGTTGCTGCCACAGAGTATTTTAGTGAAAATATGGAATTTAATGGATTTGGTTGGTTGTTTCTAAGTGCACTGGCAACTTAAGGAAAGTGGTTCTTTATTACAGGTGTCTACAGGTACCACTGAAAGTGAGTCAGTCGTCCGACTCTATGCAACCGTATGGACTGTAGCCCACCAGGCTCCTCTGTCCATGGAATTCTCCAGGCAAGAATACTGGAGTGGGTTGCCATTTCCTGCTCCAGGGGATCTTCCCAGCCCAGGGATCGAACCCAGGTCTCCTGCCTTGCAGGCAGATTCCTTACCATCTGAGGCACGAATGGGAGCTACTGGGCAACACCAGTGCTTGACAAGAGGCCTTCAAATGGCCATGTGACCTGAACCACCTATCATGATCTGGGCACTGCCCACCAAGCCATAAGGTTGAATGTGCACAGCAGCATCCCATCATCCAGTGTAAGAAGTATATTTGAGCCTGGGCTTGAGCAAATAAAGTGTGTCAGCAGATTCATGTTCATGGAATTCACTGGTTTGACTGTGGCCACATCATCTAGAAAAAGTTGATCTGATAAGACACTAAATTGCCCTTTTATGAAAAGAAAATTTCAGAGTCTGGTGATTCTTTTTAATTTTATTTCTTTATTTACTTATGGCTGCAGAAAGGCTTTCTCTGATCGTGGTGAGTGAGGGCTGCTCTCCAGTTTCAGTGCATGGGCTTCTCATCGTGGCGGCTTTTTGTTATGGACCATGAACTCTCAAGCATGGTCTTTAGTAGTTGTGGTCCACAACCTTAGTTGCCCCTTGGCATGTGGATCTTCCTGGACCAGGGATCGAACCAGCGTCCCCTGCATTGGCAGGTGGACTCCAAACCCTGGGCCACCTGGGAAGTCCTGAAATGCCTTTTTGAAGATCCATTTACAGTGCCGATTGGGTGAGAACACCTTGTAAAACTGAGATTAGTTAATTAGTTAGCATTAGTCTCTTAATCGTGTCTGACTCTTTGCAACCCCATGGACTATGGCCTGCCAGGCTCCTCTGTCTATGAAATTCTCTAGGCAAGAATACTAGAATGGGTTGCCATTCCCTTTTCCAGGGGATCTTCCTGACCTAGGGGTCAAATACATGTTTCCTGCGTTGCAGGCAGAATCTTCGTTGTCTAAACCACCAGGGAAGCCCAGGGCTGAGACAATATGCTCTAAATTAAGAGGCTATGTATGGTGCTGTTTCCCCATCGTGTTCATGGGTCTGGGAATCAAAAGGTGAATATATAATTGGCTCCACTCAGTATCACCCCTAGTGACACAAGAATGAATTTGCTTTTCATCTCTTGAGACTTTGGGTCTACTGATCTAGAGATCTTAGTTCCCAAGGGACAAATGTTTCCACCAGGAGACAGCAGTGTTTCAGTTAAATGGGAAATGGAGGCTGCTAACCAGCCTCTCCAGGCAAAGGAGTTCTGTCCTGACTGAGATCAGAGATCCTGACATTCAAGGATTTCTTCTATGCATAAGAGATAAACAGGAGAACCTCCCGGAACATCTTAGCACTACCATGTCCTGTGGTAAAAGTCAATGGAAAACCTAAAAAGAAGGAAAGACTGCCATTTTCAGCAATGGATGGACCTAAACATTGTTAGACTGAAGTAAGTTTGACAGAGGGGAAATATTGTATGATATCCCTTATATGTGAAATCTAAAAAGAAATGATACAAATGAATTTATAAAACAGAAAGAAACTCATAGACTTAGAGAATGAACTTATGGTTGCCTGTACACAGTGCTATATTTAAAATAAATGACCAACAAGGACCTGTTGTGCAGCACGGGGAACTCTGCTCAATGTTTTGTGACAGCCTGGATGGGAGGGGAGCTTGGGGAAGAATGGATACATGTATATGTATGGCTGAGTTCCTTTGCTGTCCACCTGAAACTATCACAAGATTGTTCATCAGATAGACCCCAATACAAAATAAAAAGTTTAAAGGAAAAAAGAAGTCAGTGGAAAACCATAGTGATATAATTCAGCCAGGACTTCCAGTAGTCTAGACTCTTTAGAATCAAAGATTTGGGTCACCTCCCCAGGCAAGGAGTCATGACTCCCTGATATGCTTGCTGAAGGCCAAAGGCATGTAGAGTAGACAGTCAAAGAAGAAAGTCTTACAAGCTCTTATCAGTCATGAAAGAAGTTGCAGAAGCTGTAGCATTTATAAGTATTTTTTCTTTATTTAGATTTTTTATATTTGTGTATGTATTTAATTATTTTCTATCCCTTCTTCCCATTCCCCCACCATTTTATGTAACATGTATTAACAACAGTTAACTTTATGTCTCAGTATTTAAGTTCAGTTCAGTTCAGTTCAGTTCAGTCGCTCAGTCGTGTCCGACTCTCCGCGACCCCATGAATCACAGCACGCCAGGCCTCCCTGTCCATCACCAACTCCCGGAATTCACTCAAACTCATGTCCATTGACTCGGTGATGCCATCCAGCCATCTCATTCTCTGTCGTCCCCTTCTCCTCCCGCCCCCAACCTTTCCCAGCATCAGAGTCTTTTCCAGTGAGTGAACTCGTCGCAAGAGGTGGCCAAAGTATTGGAGTTTCAGCTTTAGCATCAGTCCTTCCAATGAACACCCAGGATTGATCTCCTTTAGAATGGACTGGTTGGATTTCCTTGCAGTCCAAGGGACTCTCAAGAGTCTTCTCCAACACAGTATTTAAGTTACAGGACATCAAAAAGGGAGTGTGACTCAGCTAGAAGAAGAATTGACATGACTCAGAGACAGATAAAAGTGCTCCGTATCCTCTTTTGGGGAATGTGCTTTCAGTTGTTCAAGGTATAAATACAAGAAGTGCATGGTGTGAGGTAGAATGCATGGTTTTCCTATCACCTTTATTTGTAAGTTAAGTATGCTTAAAAGGGCTTACCAGGTGGTGCTAGTGGTAAAGAACCTGCCTGCCAATGCAGGAAACATAAGAGACCTGGCTCAATCCCTGGGCTGGGAAGATCCCCTGGAGAAGGGAAAGGCAACCCACTCCAATATTCTGGCCTGGAGAATCCCAAGGAGAGAGCAGCCTGGTGAGCTACAGTCCAGGGGTCACACAGAGTCAGACACGACTGAAGCAACTTAGCACACATGCATGCATGGTTAAAAGACTTGTGTGGGTGCCCAGTTGACAAGGTTTGGTTTTATACTCTATGAGCTTAACTGAGTTAAAATATCACTAACCTTTCAAGAAATGAGATGAAATTATTAAACATTAAATTTCTAGAGATAGTTTTTACCAGGAGAGAGAATTTAAGCAAACAAATATAATTTTAAAAAGCAATATCACACGTATTTTGCTGGTGTCTCCCACACATTAGGAAAAGGAAAAATGTCTCAATTATGATTAGTAAGTACCAAGAAGATGAAATGAAACCTGGTCAGTTAAGTTCTGGCAAAAAAAAAAAAAAAATTGACTTCTCTGGATTATGGATTGAATGGAAGATTGTTCCAGAAGTCATTGAGAAACAAATGGAGCAAACCTGATTCCCCATAGCGAGAAGGTGGAACTGAGAACAGTGATATAAAGCAAAGCCAGGACCGTGACAGAAAATGCAAGCCTAACGGTGACTGCAAAACAGGCTCAGAGGGAGAGCTGTGTGTGAGTTAGACTCTTTTCTTCCTCGGCTGGTTGGGCCTTCTTGCATGTATTAGGAAAGCTCTAGCAGCCTTACTGATCCCCTCTCTTAATAAGGAAAATCAAAAGCAGGAGAAAGAATCTTTGACACATGGTGCCAAGAAACCTGGATTTCCTAAAGCAAAAGAATGAAATGAACTTTGTCTTACCCCACATACAAAAATTAATGAGTGAAATACAATTTGTATGGAAATACAAAAAACCTCAAATAGCCAAAGCAATCTTGAGAAAGAGGAATGGAACTGGGGGAATCAACCTACCAGACTTCAGGCTCTACTACAAAGCCACAGTCATCAAGACAGTATGGTACCAGCATAAAGACAGAAATATAGATCAATGGAACAAAATAGAAAGCCCAGAGATAGATCCACGCACCTATGGACAACTTATCTTTGACAAAGGAGGCAAGAACATTCAATGGAGAAAAGACAATCTCTTTAACAAGTGGTGCTGGGAAAACTGGTCAATCACTTGTAAAAGAATGAAACTAGAACACTCCCTAACACCGTACACAAAAATGAACTCAAAATGGATTAGAGAGCTAAATGTAAGACCAGAAACTATAAAACACTCTCCGACATAAATCACAGCAGGATCCTCCATGACCCACCTCCCAGAATATTGGAAATAAAAGCAAAAATAAACAAATGGGACCTAATTAAAATTAAAAGCTTCTGCACAGCAAAGGAAACTATAAGCAAGGTGAAAAGTCAGCCTTCAGAATGGGAGAAAATAATAGCAAATGAAACAACTGACAAAGAATTAATGTCAAAAATATACAAGCAGAATATATAAAGCACTCCTGCAACTTGACAACAACAAAAAATCAAAGAACCCAATTAAAAGATGGGTTTAAAATGGAATAGATGTTTCTCAAAAAATTATATACAAATGGTCAATAAGCATATGAAAACATGTTCAACATCACTAATTATCAGAGAAAGGCAAATCAAAACCACATAGTTTACACCATTAGGATGGCTACTATAAACAAACAAACAAAAACTAACTGCCTTGGTAAGGCTGTGGAGAAATTGGAACCCTTGTTCACTGTTGGTGGGAATGAATAGTAGTCCAGCCACTATGAAAACAGTATGGAGTTTCCTTAAAAAATTAAAAATAAAACTACCTATGATCCAGCAATCCCATTTCTTGGTATATATCAAAAAAATTGAAAGCAAGGTCTCAGGTGTTTGTACACCAATATTTTGCAGTCGTGAAGAGGTGGATACTGTTTGGCATAGATGAGTGGATAAACAAAATATGGTATCTGCAAGCAAAATATTTTTCAGCATCAAAGAAGGAAAGAAGTACTGTCATATGCTACAAAATGGATGAATCTTGGGGGCATCATACAGGTGAAATAATTTGTTACAAAAAGGCAAGTACCACATGATTCCATTTATTTGAGGTATCAAAAGTAGTCAAATTCATAGAAGCAGAAAGTAAAATGATGGTTGCCCGGGGCTAGGGTGGTAGGGAGGAGGGAAAAAGAACTGTCATTGTTTGATGGTAGAGACTTTCAGCTTTGCGATATAAAAAGTTCTGAATCTGTTTTAAAACACAGCGTGGATACCTTAGCACTACTGAACTGTGCGGTGAAGTGGTTAGGACTATAAATTTTATGTTGTGTTCTTTTTTTTTTTTTTTTTGCCACAGTAAATTTTAAAAAAGAAAACCACAGTGAAAGATAGTATTCTCTGGATTTTTTTTGCTCTTCAATATCTTCTGAACAGAAAGCTTTACAAGTCTTCCTTCAGGTAAGCCTCAGGGAAACTTGATCAGAAATGCAGCAATTCATATGCAAAACAACTCGCTTGGGGGCATTTCACCTTCCTTTTCCAGATGTTGCTCATCTTGAAGGAGCTGTTTGCCAGGTACCATCTGCTGGCTCCCAGAGCCCTTTTGTCATCTGTCCCTAAAGATTTCACCACCTCAAAGCAAATTAGAAGTAGGTGTCACTTCTTTTGTACTGAGGCCAAGAAATAGCTGAACCCCAATGATCAAAGCATTTCAAGATATTTTGATTCACACGAAACCCCACGATCTCACCTCCCTTCAAGCTGAGTAGACCTGGATGAGTGTGAGCATTAACTGTCTTCTGAAATCCAGATTTGAAGAATGATCAAATGCTGAACCCAGAAATAAAATGGAATAAACCTTGTTTAACTGGTGTCCTTACTGAGACATCACGTTTGGAAGCCAGCTACCTGGGTGTATGGATGCTAGCTGATCAGAAACTGCCCCTGCATTCTGTTTCATTTATTTAATAGACAAATAGTACTTACTATGAACTGGGTATCATTCTGCTTTATAAATCCTAGTTAATTTAATCCCTACCACAGTCCTATGAGTTAAGTACTAATAGGATTGCATCTCACAGATGAGGAAATTGAAGTACAAAGAAGTTAAACTTTTGCCCAAGATCACAAAGCTATTGAATGGTGAATCTGGATTCAAACCCAGGCCCCCTTTTTCCAGAATCCATGTTTTATAGCAATTCTCAAGGAAAGCAGGTCTTCCCAGGTGGCATAGTTGTAAACAATGTGCCTTCCAATGCAGGAGATGTGGATTCAATCTATGGGTGGGGAAGATCCCTAGGAGTAGGAAATGGCAACCTGTTCAGTATTCTTGCCTGGGAAATCCCATGGACAGAGGAGCCTGGTTGCCTGTAGTCCATGGGACTGCAACGAGTCAGACATGACTGAGCAACTAAACACACACACAAGGAAAGCAAGCATCAGGCAAACAAATTGCTTTAAAAATAAATGATTGCTTTCAGTTCAGTTGCTCAGTCGTGTCCGACTCTTTCTTTGCAACCCCATGAACTGCAGCACTCCAGGCTTCCCTGTCCTTCACCAACTCCCGTCCATTGAATTGGTGTTGCCATCCAACCATCTCATCCTCTGTCATCCCGTTCTCCTCCCACCTTCAATCTTTCCCAGCATCAGGGTCTTTTCGAGTCAGTTCTTTGCATTAGATGGCCAAAGTATTGGAGTTTCAACTTCAGCATCAGTCCTTCCAATGAATATTCAGGACTGATTTCCTTGAGAATTGACTGGTTTGATCTCCTTGCAGTCCAAGGGACTCTCAAGAGTCTTCTCCAACACCACAGTTCAAAAGCATCAATTCTTTGGTGCTCAACTTTCTTTATAGTCCAATTCTCACATCCATACGTGACGACTGGAAAAACCATAGCTTTGACTAGATGGATCTTTGTCGGCAAAGTAATGTCTCTGCTTTTTAATATGCTGTCTAGGTTGGTCATAGCTTTTCTTTCAAGGAGTAAGCGTCTTTTAATTTCATGGCTGCAATCACCATCTGCAGTGGTTTTGGAGCCCAAAAAAGTAAAGTCTGACACTGTTTCCATTGTTTCCCCGTCTATTTGCCATGAAGTGATGGAACCAGATGTCATGATCTTAGTTTTCTGACTGTTGAGTTTTAAGCCAATTTTTTTCACTCTCCTCTTTCACTTTCAGCAAGAGGCTTTTTAGTTCCTCTTCACTTTCTGTCATAAGGGTGGTGTCATCTGCATATTTGAGGTTATTGATATTTCTCCCAGAAATCTTGATTCCAGCTTGTGCTTCTTCCAGCCCAGCGTTCCTCATGATGTACTCTGCATATAAGTTAAATAAGCAGGGTGACAATATACAGCCTTGATACACTCCTTTTCCTATTTGAACCAGTCTGTTGTTCCATGTCCAGTTCTAACTCTTGCTTCTTGACCCACATACAGATTTCTCAGGAGGCAGATCGGGTGGTCTGGTATTCCCATCTCTTGAAGGATTTTCTACAGTTTATTGTGATCCACACAGTCAAAGGCTTTGGCGTAGTCAATAAAGCAGAAGTAGATGTTTTTCTGGAACTCTCTTGCTTTTTCGATGATCCAACGGATATTGGTAATTTGATCTCTGGTTCCTCTGCCTTTTCTAAATCCAACTTGAACACCTGGAAGTTCATGGTTCATGTACTGTTGAAGCACGGCTTGGAGAATTTTGGGCATGACTTTGCCAGTGTGTGAGATGAGTGTAATTGTGTGGTAGTTTGAACGAACTGTACATGGAACAACTGACTGGTTCCAAATAGGAAAAGGAGTGCGTCAAGGCTGTATATTGTCACCTTGCTTATTTAACTTATATGCAGAGTACATCATGAGGAACGCTGAGCTGGAAGAAGCACAAGCTGGAATCAAGATTGCTGGGAGAAATATCAATAATCTCAGATATGCTGATGACACTACCCTTATGGCAGAAAGTGAAGAGGAACTCAAAAGCCTCTTGATGAAAGTGAAAGAGGAGAGTGAAAAGGTTGGCTTGAACCTCAACATTCAGAAAACAAAGATCATGGCATCTGGTCCCATCACTTCATGGGAAATAGATGGAAAAACAGTGGAAACAGTGTCAGACTTTATTTTTTTAGGCTCCAAAATCACTGCAGATGCTGATTGCAGCCATGAAATTAAAAGACGCTTACTCCTTGGAAGGAAAGTTATGACCAACCTTGATAATATATTAAAAAGCAGGGACATTACTTTGCCAACCAAGATCCGTCTACTCAAGGCTATGGTTTTTCCCGTGGTCGTGTATGGATGTGAGAGTTGGACTGTGAAGAAAGCTGATCGCCGAAGAATTGATGCGTTTGAACTGTGGTGTTGGAGAAGACTCTTGAGAGTCCCTTGTACCACAAGGAGATCCAACCAGTCCATTCTAAGGGAGATTGATCCTGGATGTTCATTGGAAGGACTGATGCTAAAGCTGAAACTGCAATACTTTGGCCACCTCATGCGACGAGTTGACTCACTGGAAAAGACTCTGATGCTGGGAAAGGTTTGGGGCGGGAGGAGAAGGGGACGACAGAGAATGAGATGGCTGGATGGCATCACCGACTCTGTGGACATGAGTTTGAATGAACTCCGGGAGTTGGTGATGGCGAGGGAGGCCTGGTCTGCTGTGATTCATGGGGTTGCGGAGAGTCGGACACGACTGAGCGACTGAACTGAACTGAACTGAACTGAACTTGAACGTTCTTTGGCACTATTTTTCTTTGGGATTGCTTTGGGATTAGTTTACTTTCATCTATTTCCTTGACCCACTGTGGTATCATCCTTAATAATGACTATTAAGTACTGTTATAATTTTGGCTGATCATTGATTGAACCCTGACTGTGTGACAAGAAGTGTGCTGCTTTTCCCGTGCATTTGTTCACATAACTATGCTACAAATGCTGCATTGTTTATCTTTCCCCTCCTTTTGCACATTGCAAAACTGAGGCTCAGAGAAAGAAAGTAATTATCTCTGAGTCACACAGAGAGGCAGTTTAAAGAATCCCAGTTGGAGCCAGATTGCCTGCTTTTGGAGCCTGTGCCACACACATAAACTCTTCAAGAAAACTGGCATTCCTGTGCTTTCATATGTAATGAATGCATTTGTGAAAAACGAGGGTGAATGTTAGAGAGGGGCCATCTATAGGGGGCCCCTAGAATGGTGGCTGCATGAGCAGTGGAGAATGCACCTCCTCCATTGCAGACTCCATACCTTATCCATGCCCGGCACTCCCCTGACCAGCAGGTGCTGGGCAGGTGTAGGGCCTGGGGTCTGCATGGAAGAGGTGGGGTTACCACCCATGCAGATCCCCACCTGCAGTCTTAGCTGAGATGCTTGGCTGTGACACCGCCATTCATTTCATTCACCCATTCACTTGACATTTTGTAGCACTTGCTATTTTCCAGGCAAGGTTTCAGCCACAGGAGGTCTCAGCCTGTACATCTCGTCTGAAAATTAAATGAGCCAGTGCGAGGAAAAGGCTTCATATTGTTCATCCATTATAAGTGCTCAGGAAATCTACTAATTAAAGCACCCAATCCTGATCCCAAATAACACACCTCTAGATCCAACAGTATTAGACACTGATTGGAACTGCAAGATGTGCTCATAACAGCTCCTCTAGGACACATACTCCCTTCAGGTTCACTTCACAGAAGGGGAAGCCGAGGCATGAAGAGGCCGAGTAACTTGCTCAGGGGTGTAGAGTCTCATGGAAGATTTCCCTTTTCCCCCATCGGATCTGATTTGTCCAGGGGTGGAGCTACCCTCCTCAGCCAGGCTAGTCCAGCAACTCCTGGGAGAAGTAAGCTTATGTGAAGATTTACAAGTAGGGGCGGGATTTGATGGTGAGCACCTTGAAGCTTGCAGAATGACCTTGAACCCTGCCTGCTACATGTCCAGCCGTACTCCAGTTCTGTGGTTCCCAAGCCCTGGCAACTTAGTTCTGTTAGTTTCCTAGTATCCTTCCAGCAACCCTTCCCCTTTTGTTTTTCAAGTAGCCACAATCAGATTCTTTATTTGCAACCACCATAATCTTAATGAGAATACGTCTGTTGAATTAGAAATTTGAAGGATCAGCTCACACTTTGATTTTTGGAAAAGACTGCTGGAGTGACTCTATCCATGATTAAGAAACACTGCCCCGAATGACTGAGATACTGTATCTCATGCATATTTAAAGATTTTTAACTGCAAGATGACATCTCTGCATAAATTGAGTCCAAAATTATTTGCAATGAAAATGTATTCAGTTCACTTCAGTTCAGTCGCTCAGTCGTGTCTGCTGCTTTGTGATCCCATGAACTGTAGCATGCCAGGCCTCCCTGTCCATCACCAACTCCCAGATCCACCCAAACCCATGTCCATCGAGTTGGTGATGCCATCCTCCATCTCATCCTCTGTCGTCCCCTTCTCCTCCTGCCCTCAATCTTTCCCAGCATCAGGTCTTTTCCAATGAGTCAGCTCTTTGCATCAGGTGGCCAAAGTATTGGAGTTTCAGCTTCAGCATCAGTCCTTCCAATGAACACCCAGGACTGATCTCCTTTAGGATGGACTGGTTGGATCTCCTTGCAGTCCAAGGGACTCTCAAGAGTCTTCTCCAACACCACAGTTCAAACGCATCAGTTCTTCAGTGCTCAGCTTTCTTTATAGTCCAACTCTCACATCCATACGTGACCACTGGAAAAACCATAGCCTTGACTAGATGGACCTTTGTTGGCAAAGTAATGTCTCTGCTTTTTAATATGCTATCTAGGCTGGTCATAACTTTCCTTCCAAGGGGTAAGCATCTTTTAATTTCATGGCTGCAATCAGCATCTGCAGTGATTTTGGAGCCTAAAAAACAAAGTCTGACACTGTTTCCGCTGTTTCCCCATCTATTTTCCATGAAGTGATGGGACCAGATGCCATGATCTTAGTTTTCTGAATGTTGAGCTTCAAGCCAACTTTTTCACTCTCCTCTTTCACTTTCATCAAGATGCTTTTGAGTTTCTCTTCACTTTCTGCCATAAGGGTGGTGTCATCTGCATATCTGAGGTTATTGATATTTCTCCCAGCAATCTTGATTCCAGCTTGTGCTTCTTCCAGCCCAGCGTTCCTCATGATGTACTCTGCATATAAGTTAAATAAGCAGGGTGACAATATACAGCCTTGATGTACTCCTTTTCCTATTTGGAACCAGTCTGTTGTTTCATGTCCACTTCTAACTGTTGTTTCCTGACCTGCATATAGGTTTTTCAAATGGCAGGTCAGGTGGTCTGGTATTCCCATCTCTTAAAGAATTTTCTACAGTTTATTGTGATCCACACAGTCAAAGCCTTTGGCAGAGTCAATAAAGCAGAAATAGATGTTTTTCTGGAACTCTCTTGCTTTCTCCATGATCCAGCGGATGTTGGCAATTTGATCTCTGGTGCCTCTGCCTTTTCTAAAACCAGCTTGAACATCTGGAAGTTTGCGGTTCACGACTGCTGAAGCCTGGCTTGGAGAATTTTGAGCATGACTTTACTAGCGTGTGAGATGAGTGCAATTGTGCGGTAGTTTGAGCATTCTCTGGTATTGCCTTTCTTTGGGATTGGAATGAAAACTGACCTTTTCCAGTCCTTTGGCCACGGCTGAGTTTTCCAAATTTGCCGGCGTATTGAGTGCAGCACTTTCATAGCATCATTGTTCAGGATTTGAAATAGCTCAACTGGAATTCCATCACCTCCACTAGCTTTGTTCATAGTGATGCTTCCTAAGGCCCACTTGACTTCACATTCCAGGATGTCTGGCTCTAGGTGAGTGATCACACCATCATGATTATCTTGGTCGTGAAGACCTTTTTTGTACAGTTCTTCTGTGTATTCTTGCCACCTCTTCTTGATATCTTCTGCTTCTATTAGGTCCACACCATTTCTGTCCTTTATCAAGACCATCTTTGCATGAAATATTCCCTTGGTATCTCTAATTTTCTTGAAAAGATCTCTAGTCTTTCCCATTCTGTTGTTTTCCTTTATTTCTTTGTATTGATTGCTGAGGAAGGCTTTCTTATCTCTCCTTGCTATTCTTTGGAACTCTGCATTCAAATGGGAATATCTTTCCTTTTCTCCTTTGCTTTTTGCTTCCCTTCTTTTCACAGCTATTTGTAAGGCCTCTTCAGACAGCCATTTTGCTTTTTTGCATTTCTTTTCCATGGGGATGGTCTTGGTCCCTGTCTCCTGTACAATGTCACGACCTTCATCCATAGTTCATCAGGCACTCTGTCTATCAGATCTAGTCCTTTAAATCTATTTCTCACTTCCACTGTATAATCATAAGGGATTAGATTTAGGTCATACCTGAATGGTCTAGTGGTTTTCCCTACTTTCTTCAATTGAAGTCTGAATTTGGCAATAAGGAGTTCATGATCTGAGCCACAGTCAGCTCCTGGTCTTGTTTTTGCTAACTGTATGGAAAAGGTCAGTCTTCATTCCAATCCCAAAGAAAGGCAATGCCAAAGAATGCTCCAGCTACCGCACAATTGCACTCATCTCACACGCTAGTAAAGTCATGCTCAAAATTCTCCAAGCCAGGCTTCAGCAATATGTGAACCGTGAACTCCCAGATGTTCAAGCAGGTTTTAGAAAAGGCAGAGGCACCAGAGATCAAATTGCCAACATCCGCTGGATCATGGAGAAGCAAGAGAGTTCCAGAAAAACATCTATTTCTGCTTTATTGACTCTGCCAAAGGCTTTGACTGTGTGGATCACAATAAACTGTAGAAAATTCTTTAAGAGATGGGAATCCCAGACCACCTGACCTGCCTCTTGAGAAACCTGTATGCAGGTCAGGAAGCAACAGTCAGAACTGTACATGGAACAACCGACTGGTTCCAAATAGGAAAAGGAGTGCGTCAAGGCTGTATATTGTCACCTTGCTTATTTAACTTATATGCAGAGTGCATCATGAGGAACGCTGGGCTGGAAGAAGCACAAGCTGGAATCAAGATTGCCGGGAGAAATATCAATAATCTCAGATATGCAGATGATACCACCCTTATGGCAGAAAGTGAAGAGGAACTCAAAAGCCTCTTGATGAAAGTGAAAGAGGAGAGTGAAAAGGTTGGCTTGAACCTCAACATTCAGAAAACAAAGATCATGGCATCTGGTCCCATCACTTCATGGGAAATAGATGGAAAAACAGTGGAAACAGTGTCAGACTTTATTTTTTTGGGCTCCAAAATCACTGCAGATGCTGATTGCAGCCATGAAATTAAAAGACGCTTACTCCTTGGAAGGAAAGTTATGATCAACCTTGATAATATATTAAAAAGCAGAGACATTACTTTGCCAACCAAAGTCCGTCTACTCAAGGCTATGGTTTTTCCAGTGGTCATGTATGGATGTGAGAGTTGGACTGTGAAGAAAGCCGATCACCGAAGAATTGATGCTTTTGAACTGTGGTGCTGGAGAAGACTCTTGAGAGTCCCTTGTATCACAAGGAGATCCAACCAGTCCATTCTAAGGGAGATTGATCCTGGATGTTCATTGGAAGGACTGATGCTAAAGCTGAAACTGCAATACTTTGGCCACCTCATGCGACGAGTTGACTCACTGGAAAAGACTCTGATGCTGGGAAAGGTTTGGGGCGGGAGGAGAAGGGGACGACAGAGAATGAGATGGCTGGATGGCATCACCGACTCTGTGGACATGAGTTTGAGTGAACTCTGGGAGTTGGTGAAGGAGAGGGAAGCCTGGCGTGCTGTGATTCATGGGGTCGCGGAGAGTCGGACACGACTGAGTGACTGAACTGAACTGAACTGATAGAGCTTCTCCATCTTTGGCTGTAAAGAATATAATGAATCTGATTTCGGTGTTGACCATCTGGTGATGTCCATGTGTAGAGTCTTCTCTTGTGTTGTTGGAAGAGGGTGTTTGCTATGACCAGTGCATTCTCTTGGCAAAACTGTATTAACCTTTGCCCTGCTTCATTCCGTGCCCCAAGGCCAAATTTGCCTGTTACTCCAGGTGTTTCTTGAGTTCCTACTTTTGCATTCCAGTCCCCTATAATGAAAAGGACATCTTTTTTGGGTGTTAGTTCTCAAAGGTCTTTAGGTCTTCCTAGAACTGTTCAGCTTTGGCTTCTTCAGCATTACTGGTTGGGGCATAGGCTTGGATCACCATGATATTGAATGGTTTGACTTGGGAATGAACAGAGATCATTCTGTCGTTTTTGAGATTGCATCCAAGTACTGCATTTCGGACTCTTTTGTTGACCATGATGGCTACTCCATTTCTTCTAAGGGATTCCTGCCCACAGTAGTAGATATAATGGTCATCTGAGTTAAATTCACCCCTTCCAGTCCATTTTAGTTCGCTGATTTCTAGAATGTCGACGTTCACTCTTGCCATCTCCTGTTTGATCACTTCCAATTTGCCTTGATTCATGGACCTAACATTCCAGGTTCCTATGCAATATTGCTCTTTACGGCATTGGACCTTGCTTCTATCACCAGTCACATCCACAACTGGGTATTGTGTTTGCTTTGGTCCATCCCTTCATTCTTTCTGGAGTTATTTCTCCACTGATCTCCAGTAGCATACTGGGCACCTATCGATCTGTGGAGTTCCTCTTTCCGTATCCTATCATTTTGCCTTTTCATACTGTTCCTGGGGTTCTCCAGGCAAGAATACTGAAGTGGTTTGCCATTCCCTTCTCCAGTGGACTACATTCTGTCAGTTGGTCATAACTTTCCTTCCAAGGAGTAAGTGTCTTTCAATTTCATTGAGCAATCACCATCTACAGTGATTTTGGAGCCCTGAAAAATAAAGTCAGCCACTGTTTCCTCTGCTTCCCCATCTATTTGCCATGAAGTGATGGGACCAGATGCTATGAAAATATATTGGTTTTACTTATAAATGCTCTGCATCATATATAGATACAATTTCATTACGTGACTGCTCTTGGAAGCAAATGCCCTTTAAATCAGTGGAATTTGGTTAGCTATGGTCTGCTTACCAAAGTTCATAGCCTGATCACCATAAAGCAAATCAGTCCTTAATGGCACGCACTTAGAGCTGAGAATTATTGGAGGCAGTCAGAGCTGCTACAGCAAATTAATTCTTTGAGGTTAAAAGGGCAAAAAGCAAAACAACCTAATTTGGAGGAGATAACCAAGTAAGGCCCTGCACAGGTCCTAACCATGTCACTTAGTTATGAATTGTGCAAATAGATTTCTTGTATCTAATACAGTTTAATGGCACTGAGCTCTATGGGCTGTGTAACAGCATTGTTTACTGTTCAGTATCCATTGCATTGTCCCCAACTCACCCTGTGTATCCCAGCCCCTGGCACTTAGGTTTCTTGCTCTGGCCAATGGATCATGAGCATTTGGAACCTGACATGCAATCTGCCAGTTCTTGCACCCCCTGCCTTATCAACCTGGAAACCATGTGCTGAAGTGGTTGTGTCACATGATGGTGTGGTCTGGATGCAAGTCATTACAGAAAGGAGACTTTTACTTGCAGACTTTGCAACAGCAAGTTGCAACTTTTGATGACTTAAGTGTTAGGCTATTGAAAACTTGGATTTCACCGCCCCCCCCCCCCCTTTTGCTGTTACCTGGTGTTATCCTGACTGGTATGCTAAATAACTCCATTTTCTCCAGATGAAGTTTTCTAAACCTTGGTACTACTGACGTTTTTGGGCAGATAACTATTTGGGGGTGGTGGTGAATGGGACTGGGGGGGCTTTCCTGTGCATTGTTGGACGTTTACCAGTATCCCTGGCCTCTGTCGGTAGCCAGTAGCAGCCCCCTATCAGTTGTGACAACAAAAATGCTTCGTGGCATTGCCATTTACCCTTGGGCGTGTAGAGGGGTAAAACTACCTCCTGGTTGAGACTCACTGCCCTGGATAATGAATGAAAGTTGTCTTCAGTTGTGTCAGCCTTACCATCTTCTCTGTGTTGCTTAAGGTATTCGTATTACTTATGACATGTTCCAGGCCATAGCACGAAGATTGAGTTAAGAGACCTGTGTTCAAGTCTGAGAGCTTGGGCAAATTACAGACTTATTGCTGAGTGCTTCAGCTGCAAGTGGCAGAAACTAACTGTGATTAAGTTAAGGGTGAAAAGGATTTGTTCGGAAGGTAAGGGAAGAAAGGGGGGTTTGAGTAACTGGGTCACTCCAGGGATCTGGGCATCAGACATTGTGGGCGGTCCCTCAGTTTCAACAGCCTGAAAGTTCTCTTTGATTCAGATTTCCAGGAGACAGAGAGTCTCACTGGCTTTTCTTCGTTGTGACTCTTTCAGCTTCAGAAGGTGGTAGCGATATAGGAGGTAGTGGCAGCTGGAGCAGTATCCTTTGATCAAAGCTTCATCAAAATCAAATGTGATGTGGCAAGAGGTGTCTCCTAAGGGAAAGGGAGCTGCTGACGTCAGAAGAAGAGGAGGAGGGAGGCTGGGCATACAGAAAGAGCAGATGTGTATTGCAGTGTCTGTGTCTACAAAGAAAGCTGAGCACCGAAGAATTGATGTTTTGAACTGTGGTGTTGGAGAAGACTCTTGAGATGCCCTTGGACAGTAAGGAGATCCAACCAGTCCATCCTAAAGGAAATCAGTCCTGAATATTCCAAAATATTCCAATACTTTGGCCCCCTGATGCGAAGAACTGACTCATTTGAAAAGACCCTGATCCTGGGAAAGATTGAAGGTGGGAGGAGAAGGGGATGACAGAGGGTGAGATGGCTGGACGGCATCACCGACTTGATGGACATGAGTTTGAGTAAGCTTCAGGAGTTGGTGATGGACAGGGAGGCCTGGCATGCTGCAGTTCATGGGGTCACGAAGAGTCAGACACAACTGAGAGACTGAACTGAACTGAGTGTATGTGTCTCTGAGATGAGGCTGATAAACCCTGTCCTGCTTATTTCACAGTATGTTAAGGACCAGATGAAACAGCTGCAAAAGCAGTAAATATCAAAGAGGAACTTTGAGAGGTCAGAAATGAACGTGACCCAGGGACTAGGGCTAATAGACTGCTGCCATATATGACAAGGCAGGACTCTGAGACATGCTAGAACTTCCTCATTTCAGTCGTGGGTTATAGTCAGAAGCTTTGGTTTTAGGTGGAGTTTTATGGGATTTGGGACTCCTTAGGATGTCTGCGGAAGAAACGAGAAGTATGAGAAGCTTGTATCTGCTCTTTCTTTTCTCTCTGCCCCAACTTCAGACCAGAGAAGCAGGCTGTGGGGAGGTCAGACAATGCAAAGTGTTTATTCGCTCCTTCTGTTTGGGAAACCTCTGTTCCACCCCATTCTGCTTCTCCCTCCTGTGGAACAATGTCTGCCAGTGGTGTTAGAGCAAAATGAGAGATTGCTTGAAACATACAATCTAATCCCTTGCGACAAAGAGAGGAAAAAATAAACACAAATACCAACAGGAGGAAGTTAATTCAAACCCAACCCCCAACCCTGAAAACTATCAGAACTAGATGAACTCAGGAGACCCAGGAGAAGGGGTTTGGGAGCTTGTGGGATTGGAAAGTCATGGCCTCTGCAGAGTCTGATTTGGGGTCAGTGCAGAACAGGGAATGTTTTCCTGAAATCTATTTGGTTTAAGACTTATAGCGAGTTCTATTATTTCTCGACAGTGATCAAATTAAATGAATGAAAGTCCCATTGTCAGCTTCAAGGTAAGGGAGGCAAAAATGAAGCCAGCAGCAGCTTTTTCCAAATCCTCAATGTGTTTACACTCATGTGGAATGCCCACTTTGATTTGATTGTACTCTGTTGCTCATCAGTAATCCCATCAACCCAATTTCATGTACATTAATCTCAAGCTTCAAGAAGGGTGTGCTTTGTAAATCCATTTAGCTGCAGAGGCAGACAGGGGACCATCACAGGAAAACTGCATCCATGGAACAGCTCCCAACATCAAAACCATGAGTATTTGATCAATTTAATGTCATATTAAAGAGAATAATTGTTAAAAGAAATTATGTGTGCATGCTAAGTTACTTCAGTCATGTCCGACTCTTTCCAACCTCATGGACTGTAGCCTGCCATGCTCTTCTGTTCTGGAATTCTCCAGGCAAGAACACTGGAGACAGTTGCCATTCCCTTCTCCAGGGGATCTTCCCAACCCGGGGATCGAACCCACGTTTTCCTGTGGCTCCTGATCAAAATTTATTAGGAATTGTGTCTCTCTGAGAATTAGGACTGGAAGATGCTCCCTCAGCCCTTTGATCTCTGAGATCCAGGAAGGAGGTTTCCTGAGAGAGAGAAAAATGTTCAGTGAAAAATAAGAAAGCAAATATTGTTATTTTATAGTGTGAATCAGTTCACCTTGCGCCTGGGTTACTAGACTCATTCAACCACTCAGTGAGTGAATACCTGTTGAGGGCCAACCTGTAAGCAGTGCTGGAGATGCAGAAATGGGCAGAGTAACTGCCCTCAAGGAATTCACAGTCTAGTGTAATTTATCAGCACTAATAAAAACATCATACAGTGTGTCCAATACTGTAATTGTCACCAGGGTTATGGAAGGGTAGACCTGTAACACTGTTGGAAATTATAATGGAGGAATGGCTCATTGGCAGGTCAGGGGTTACTTTCTTGAGGAAGAGAGGATTTAGCTGAAATTCGAAGGAAGAATAAAAATTAGCAAGGAGAAGAGATTTGGAGGTGGGGATGGAGAGAGAGGTCTATAAGTCTGGGTTCCGTGGGTCAGTAAGTGTTGCTGTTAGATGTACCCAAGAACAGGGTTTTAGTCTTTATCCTACTGAAAAATCCTAAGCAGGAAATGGCATAGTGAGATTTGCACTTTGAAAGGCTCATTCTGTGATGTGGTAAGTGCCACATGTAGGCTGGTACTAGGGGTATGGGGGAGTCAGGGTCAGATTGTGCAGATCATCAGGAATCCAGGTAGATAAGAGAGAATCCAAGAACTGCAAGGCAGTCTCAGCCTAGGTGGCAGGTGAGCATTAAAAAAAAGGGTAGAGGTGACCTCCTTATGAGGGCTTTCCAGGTGGCTCAGTGGTAAAGAATCCACCTGCCACTACAGGAGATTCAGGAGATGGGGGTTTGATCCCTGAGTCAGGAAATGACAACCCACTCCAATATTCTTGCCTGGGAAATTCCACGGATGGAGAAGCCTGGCAGGCCATGGTCCATGGCATTGCAAAGAGTAGGACATGAATGATCACAGCAAAGCAGTATGGGAAATAGCCTAAAATAAAAGGCAGGAGTCCAAGCTTGCATAGTGGAAACGCCATTTAAAGGACTTTGTTAAGAATTTGCAGCATTTTGTTTGTCTCTGACAAGGCAAATTGAAGCCTGGATTAATGGGAACTATCCTAAAATAAAATGCAGGAGTCCAAGCTTGCATAGTAGAAACATCATTTAAAGTAATTTGTTAAGAATTTGTAACATTTTGTTTGCTCCTGACAAGGCAAATTGAAGCCTGGATTAAGCTAGAAATAATGTTTTCCATAGTGCCTCCCAAAGACTAGGTACCACACACCCTCAGAGCTGAAGCTTGTGGGGCTCATCAGAAGTGGCCTGGAAGGCCCTGCAGAATCTGATGGCTTGAGATCCTGTGGACTCACATAACCTCAAAGGGCTTCTGGACAGCTGTTCTTATTTAGACAACATTGGAGGATATTTCCCATGAGTAATCACCATATTTTATTCACATATATTTGGAAACTTTGAGTGTAGCAGAGAATATTTTAGGCTTTTAGGAAGCAAGTCTCCAAATGTGCTTATCACAAAGCCTTTGAGTTTTCAAGTCATTTTGGAATGAGAATATTTTTTCCCAAACCACGAAGTCTAAATCCAGCTCGGGTTTTTGCATTGGAACACTGTGTTTCCCCAAGTTACCCATGTGCTTAATGCTAAAATAATATATTTGGGATAATAAAGTAAAGTGGGGAATGAAAAAGCATAAGGCATAGTTGAATCAAGTCAGTCTTGAGAAAAGGTTCCTTTCCCACTTGGAAGGAGTTGGGCTTACATGAAATCTGTGATTGTTTGAGGAACACAGATGGGAGAATATTAACAAGTTAGTGTGTGAGAAAGGCTATTAGAGACCTCTGAGTGATCACGCTCTGGGGTGCAGTCCTGGTCCTAAAGATGCTCCCCCTGTGATCAGGGACAAACAGCACCAAGAACAGGGGTGTTAGAAGCCAGTGGCTGTGTGCCAGCTTCCTCTCACAGTAGGAGCCTGGGGCCAAAGCCAAGCCTTCACCTTAAATTTCTGTAGGTTTCAGAATGACTTACAGACCATCCCCAAGATCCTTGCAGATAACCCATAAAGAGATCTTCAGATCATATGAACTTGTTTATATACAAACCCTTTACAAAGTGAATGTCAGCCAACAACAAAAGTTACTTTCCAGGAAGGTTAAATTCAGGAAAGGTGACCTGTTATTTCTCAAACATCTGAATACGGTATAGCTTTTGGAGAAGTATTTTTGTTATGAAGAGGAAAATGGGTGATCAAAGTGGCAGGAGAAAGAAGGAAGAATAATAGAGAATCCAGATATATCAGTGGGCATAGTATTAAAAAGAAAATCCCTAATCTTCATTTAGTGTGGTTACTAGGAACTTAAATTTAGCTAGTCAAATAACTTTGACTACCCTAAACAACGAATACTTTGTTAGCTTCTTTACAACATTGCTGCAGAGCTGTTATCCTCTGTGTGATGCTTTTGGACATCCCAGATAGCACAGTGGTAGAGAATCTGCCTGCCAATGCAGGAGTTGCAGGTTCGATTCCTGGGTCGGGAAGATTCCCGTGGAGTAGGAAATGGCAATCTACTCTAGTATTATTGCCTGAGAAATCCATGGACAGAGGAGCCTGATGGCCTGCAGTTCATGGGGTCTCAAAGAGTTGCACACGACTTAGCGACTGAGCATGCACGCCACATACACGTCTGCTGGTATGGTGAGCTGGCCACTTTTTAAAAATTAGAACAGTATGAACTCCCCTTCCATCCTTGCTGATGCCTTTGGAAATCATGTTTGAAGGCTGGCTTGATGGGGCATGGTGGTTACAACTTTGGCCTCCTAGAGGGCTTTTCTCATTCTTTGGAGACCCAGGCCTATTTCTTTAGTCCTGGCGAGTATCAGTCAGGATCCCTAATCTCTGCCATAGGAGTGAATATTTGACCCAGGCTGACTAATTAGGAATCTTTCATGAAAAGGCTGGTAGGTGAAGGATAGGTCACATGACCCAGGTTGGACCGTTCAGATTCTTCCCTGGATGGGTACATAGAAGTTGGGAGAGAAAGCTCCCCTTTCCACTGAAGCTTACTAGACTGGCAGGGTGTAAGTCAAGTTGTTGGCTGAAAGCAATTGAGCAGAAGGAGGAGGCCACCAGGGAACTGCAAACAGTGAAATCAGAACCTCTTTCTGTAATTTTGTTAAGTACCTAAATGAGGCCTATTTCATGACAGATGGAGGATTTTAGGGATTAATGGCTTTTAAAAATAGCTTCATAATTGCAGACACTGATTTTTGATACATATATGCTTTCTATTGCATGGATTAAAACTATCATTCAATTCCTTTCCAGTCCTCCTGTCAAGATGACAAATGATCCATATCAGAAAAGTACCAGCTGGCAGAGGCTGTCAGCTCATAATTTTGCCACCACCAGAAACAGTGGTGGCAGCGCCTGCTGTCTTGTCTATCTTCTTCTGGGAACTGGGTTTCTCTGTGAAAATCATCTCCTAACACCCAATGTACAAGGGTAGGACGAATAAGAAGCAGTGCTGATATATCATTGGGAAAGTTAAATGGAAACTGGCTGCCCATCCAGTGGCTGGCTGTTCTTTGTGTATAGTGTTAGCTGGGAAAAAACCAGAAATCTGCAATTCCTGTGTAGCTGAAATTTAAATGCATCTATCCTATAAATATAGGACTGGCCAAATCTCTTTCTGAGCAAAACTATGAGAAAGATTGTTTACAGTTTGGTTTCAGTGTTGAGTTTGTGTAGAGATATGGTGACCATGGACTGGGTTCTTGATTCTTGAGGCAAAGAGAACCCTGTTAGGTATTACTGGGAAGGCTGTGCATTATTGGAGGAAAGACACAGATTCATTCTTTCTTTTGTTATTGTTTAGTCCCTAAGTCATACCCTACTCTTTTGTAACCCCATAGCCCACTTGGCTCCTCAGTCCATGGGATTCTTCAGCTAGAATACTGGAGTGGGTTGTCATTTCCTCCTACAGGGGATCTTCCCTACCCAGGGATCGAACCTGCCTCTCTTGCTTTGGCAGGCGCATTCCCTACCACTGAGCCAACAGGGAAGCCCATTCTCTCATTAGCCCCATCAGAAACTGCGAACTTTGCTCTGTGCACCTGGAATCTTCCTCTTCTTGGTTGGCTAAGCATGCTCATGGCATGTCTCTCAGACTATACCCCAGCCCGTTATCTACAATTGTCACGAGTGAGATAGGTCTCTCATATATGTGTACACACACATCAGAAATACTTTCCTAGTGTGTGGCCATGGGGAAGAGACAGAGAGTTTGGAAGATGTCAGAAAGAGCAATTAGTTCAGGGGTTGGCTACCTTTTTCCATGAAGAACCAGACAGGGTTCGTTCTTCTTTTAGGGTTGGTAAGGCAACCGTGGGGTCGCTAAGGGTCGGACATGACTGAGCGACTTCACTTTCACTTTTCACTTTCACACATTGGAGAAGGAAATGGCAACCCACTCCAGTGTTCTTGTCTGGAGAATCCCAGGGACGGGGGAGCCTGGTGGGCTGCCGTCTATGGGGTCACACAGAGTCAGACACGACTGAAGTGACTTAGCAGCAGCAAGGCATGCTATGTTGCAGCTACTCAGCTTTGCCATTGCAGCACAAAAGAAGCTACAGATAGTGTGTAAATAAGTGGTGTGGCTGTGTTCCAATAAAACTTTATTTACAAAAACTGGTGGCAACTGGATTTGGTGCTTGGGTCCTGGTGTTTTACTCCTGGCTAGTTTTATGCCACGAAATTAAAAGACACTTGCTCCTTGAGAGGAAAGATATGCCAAACCTAGACAGTATATTAAAAAGCAGAGACATCATTTTGCTGACAAAAGTCCATATCGTCAGTAGTCATGGACAGATGTGAGAGCTGGACCACAAAGAAGGCTGAGTGCCGAAGAATTGATGCTTTCAAATTGTGGTGCTGGATCTGAGTATTCATTGGAAGGACTGATGCTAAAGTTGAAACTCCAATGCTTTGGTACCTAATGTGAAAAGCCAACTCATTGGAAAAGATGCTGATGATGGGAAAGATTGAAGGCAGGATGAGAAGGGGATGACAGAGAATGAGATGGTTAGATAGCATCACTGACTCAATGGACATGAGTTTGAGCAAACTCTGGGAGTTAGTGGAGAACAGGGGAGCCTGGTGTGCTACAGTCCACAGGGTCTCAAAGAGCTGGCCACAACTTAGTGACTGAACAACAGCAATTCCTATGCCCTAGATGAGGAAACCTGACGTCAAAATGATCCATTGGCCTCATTGCTAGCAAGGAGTCCAGATTTCAGAAACCTGGAGCCCAATCACTTCATTTCCACCCGTCTCACACTGTAGCCTTTGGTTCTTGAATCCAAGTCAAAGAGGTATTTGGTCCTTCTTTTCTCTAGAGGGCTGCTCATGAGCACAAGGGATGAATTCTTTAAAAACAGGGCTTCTCAACTTAGGTTTGATGCTGCCACCTGGATGCTTATGACTCTGTTCTCATGTTGTGTTAGAGGCTGAGCCATGTCAGGTCACTACACAGTCTTCAAGGGAAACTCAAGGGCCTGATGACCATGAAGATTCTCTGTGGTTGACCTTACAGGAGGGTATATCATCCTGGAAACGCTATCCCGAGAGATTTGGAGTCAGAGAAATAGAAAGAGGTAAGATGTGGACAAATAAGCTTCATGGGACCAAGAGGGCGCCCGAACCTTCTCATTCTGAGGAGGGTTGCAGCCTCTTAGATCTAACAAACCAAAGGCTGCCTGTCACCCACTTCCTTGAAGAAGGATCCTGTGGGTCCTTCTGACCACAGTAACCTGGGCTCAGGATGGAAAGCGAAGGACATAGTGTTGAAATAATATCCGTGAAAAGTCTGCATTAGAGGATGTTTGAAAGGAATTTTATTTCTTTCAATTAGATGCATTAATAAAGATTAAAAAGTATTAAGATGGAAAAAGGGCAGCTCACATGTTGTTCTGCCTTATCTAGACCAATCTCAGAAATCACACAGTTAATTCTGAAGATAATTCTGTAGGTTTCTGCAGAGGGATAATTCTGTCTTCAGTGGAATTAGCAACACTCAGGACATTTTACCAAGCCTCTGCCTCTTCTTACCTAACACACTTCACTACCATCCCCCAGACCTCATTACTCAGTTGTTTACACCTTGTAGGTAGTCAGACGCGCTTAACCTGCACCTTTACTCTTTATTTAGCTTGGCTGGAGCGTTCATTATTTTAATCTTGTCTCATGAATCTCACTCTTGATTTTGAATCACTAGGATAACTTTGCACTGAATATTCTCTGATTCACTTTCTATTCTAGAAGTGGAACTGTAAACAGCTATAGGAAAATAAATAAAAGCCCAAGTCATCTTCTTCCCACATATTGGAGTGTTGTCTTACAGGAGACTGATTTAATTAATTTAAGAATTTGAAGATTTGATTACATCCCAGAACTTAGGTAGCCCATTTGATGTCTCTTTCAGCATAAGCTGGACAGAATTGAAATGTCATTAAATCTAATTCTGCTGCTAATTTGTTTAGGGATTGTTTGGTTGTAAAGAACAGACATCCAGCCAAGCTAACTTGAGCAAAAATCAAAATGAAATTTATCAGAAGAACACTGGGCCAAGACTATAGAAGGCCAGCTAGGCATCTTCAAGGGCCCAAGCCAGGAGCTGGCATCAGGGTCAAGGTCAACTTCTGTCCTTCTGGGGTGCTGCCTTTCATCATCTCGTATCTCTGCAGTTTCCAAAGAAATTGGATAGAGCCTGGACTAGAGCTCAGGTCTCCAACTCAGAGCCCCAGCCTCTGAGCTCTTTACCAGTGTTTATCACACTCTGCAGGGGTGCCACAGGGCATCTCCAAATGTTCAAGAATCTGTCCAAATCACAAAAGATGTAGCCCCCTTGGAGAAACCCCCTCATCTGTTTACTTGGCTTTATGTCAGGTTCTACGTAAGAGAAACATGTGACAAAGGTTCCGCTGTCTATTTTGTGCTCCTGTGGAATCAAGTACTGGGAATAATTGATCCAAAAAAACAACAAACAGCAGGAACTGTAACTGGTGGGGTGATTATACTTTACTTGGTAGCACATGAACTAGTTGCCTTGAGAATAGGTTTCCTTTTGGTCTCTCGGGACATAAGAGCCCATTGATTTTCTGGCTCTCTAAACATGGGGCAAACTAGAGAGCAGGGACTGGAAAATCCAGGCTGTGTGCTATTGCTGCTTGTTTTGCTAATAAAGTTTTATTGCAATACAGTCATCCCTTTTCGTTTGTGTTTTATCTTTCGTGATGATAGCAAAGTTGAGTTGTGACAAGCAACATCTGGCACATAACACCTTAAATATTTACCATCTGGCCATTGATAGGAAGTTTGTTGATCCTTGGACTAAAGAAATAAAACAAAAACTTTTTTTTTTTCTTTTTTCAATATGTCACAGAGAGATGTTTCAGATGATTCTGGAGTTAAAAGACAAATGCGTGCAGGAGTCTACAATGAGGAAATGACTCTTCTCCCATCTCAACTTCACGGTGGAGTCTGATCATGGAATTGTTTCAGAGAGTGTTGGTAAACCAGGGGCCACCCAGGTAATGTGCTCGATTAGATGTTTTTCCAGTACGAACTGCAGTTCGAATAGTTTGACAAGAAACAAGTAAGCTGCAGGGAAGTGTGAATTATGACCAGGATCTGGGTGTATGTGGTTGGGACCTCGCAGACTATGGATTGACCGATATCCTCTCAAGCCCTGATGGAACTGTTGGTTGGTTCTGGGGTAAAAGCTGAGGAAAAGTTAAGAGAAAATATGCATTTGACGGGAACTGAGAATACAGCTTTTTTTTAAATCTATTTTTTTAAATTGGAGGCTAATTACTTTACAACATTGTATTGGTTTTGCCATACATTGACATGAATCCGCTCCGGGCGTACATGTGTTCCCCATCCTGAACCCCCCTCCCACCTCCCTCCCCATATCCTCCCTCTGGGTCATCCCAGTGCACCAGTCCCGAGCATCCTGTATCATGCATTGAACCTGGACTGGTGATTCGTTTCACATATGATAATATACATGTTTCAATGCCATTCTCCCAAATCATCCCACCCTTGCCCTCTCCCACAGAGTCCAAAAGACTGTTCTATACACCTGTGTCTCTTTTGCTGCCTTGTATACAGGGTTATCATTGCCATCTTTCTAAATTCCATGTATATGCATTAGTATATTGTATATGCATTAGTATACTGTATATGCATTAGTATACTGGTGTTTTTCTTTCTGGCTTACTTGAGATGGCAAACTGGGTGACTCAGAAGAGGATTTCGACACTTGATGTGAAGGAACAAAGCTTGCTTGAGTCCGGCAGGGAAAGGCTGGGTTGGTTTCTGTGACAAAGTGTAGCCACTGCTGTCAGCTTCCTGTGCCCCTTGGAGATGCTGTGGAAGTGAGTGGGGTATGAGTGTTGCTTAGTCTCTCTTCCTTCTGACACCTGGTTAGCACCTAGCCTCTTCTTCCATGAAGGGAAGTCCCCCTCCCCCCATCTCTGTGCCTTCATTTTAATCTGATAGGCCTCCCATCTCAGTAAGCATTTTTCCAAACGTCTCTCTCTCTTTTAAAAATTTTTTGTGTGTCTGCACTGGGTCTTTGTTGCTGAGTGGGCTTTTCTCTAGTTTCCTCGCGTGGGGGCCACTCTCTAGTTGCGGTGTGTGGGCTTCTCAGCGGGGCGGCTTCTTTTGTTGCAGAGCACAGGCTCTGGGCCCGCGGGCTTCAGTAATGCAGAATGTGAGCACAATAGTTGTGGCACCTAGGCTTAGTTACCCTTTGGCATGTGGGATTTTCCCCGTCAGAGATCGAATCTGTGTTTCCTTCCTGCATTGGCAGATGGGTTCTTTACCCCTGAGCCACCAGGGGACCCCCCCACCAACAAATGTCTCCTTATTATGTGGTTCACCTTTATAATTCTGTTCTAGCTTTTCTTTTTCTTTACTATTTGAATAAATTAGCTCTTGTGTGGATAATAATATCAGTGATAATGATATTTGTTACACCCTGATATTCATCATCTATTGAATACATTTTTATTTGTCAAGCATTTGAAATACTTTCACTCATTTGACCCTCATGTTGGCCCTTGGGAAGTGAAAATAACTATAATTCCTATGTTACAAATGACAAATCTGAGGCTTAGGAAGATTGAGTACTTAAACAAAATAATTCACGTCTTTATTTATTCAACAAATTTCTGTTGGCTGACTGCATGTGCCTGGTACAGCGCTGAGCGTACTGCAGTGAGCACCTCGTCGTGAAGTGTGAAACCTATACTGAGTAGAGCAGCCAGGGCATAGGCAAAACAAACACGTGGTTCCAGAGGAGGATGATTGATCAGTGTGAAAGGGCCAGATGAAGAGCAGTAATTGGGCACCATAGGCACAGGGCTGCCTGGCCCCCAGGTTCATCCAGACTAAAGTCTCTCTCTGAGATCGATATAATTGAGCACTTTTTCCTTCTGTTCTTCCTCCCTCAGTGGAGCACTAGCCTAGAGTTGGATGAGACTCTGAAATCCCATGATCCTGCCTCAGTTCAGTTGCTCAGTCGTGTCCAACTCTTTGTGACCCCGTGGACTGCAGCACACCAGGCCTCCCTGTCCTTCACCAACTCCCGGAGCTTGCTCAAACTCATGTCCATCGAGTCGGTGATGCCATCCCACCATCTCATCCCCTGTCATCCCCTTCGCCTCCTGGCTTCAGTTTTTCCCAGCATCAGGGTCTTTTCCAAGTCCTGATCCTGCCTAATGCAACTTCCAAGGTGGATTTCTCCATTATCTATTTCATCTCAGTCTCCTTCAGGTGTAGAGATGAGACTCTATAGCCTTCCGCAGAAGACTTTTCTATTTTTTCCTTTCTCATTATAAACAAAGAGCGAGTCCTTTCTCTCACTGCTTCCCTGCCTCCCTCTTCCCCTTCAGCCCCCATCCATCTTGGTCTCCCTCCCTCCGTCAGCTTGCATCACTTTATTTCCACTGGGGAGTGTTCTGAATTCAACTCAGGAAGTATTTATTAAGGATGCCTGCGGCTTAGCAGAGTTCTTTCCATAAATATTTATTGAATAAATTCAAGTGCTAGGCTAAAAAGAAGACTTACTTAAACCGGACAGGATCCTTAAGACTTACTTAAACCGGACAGGATCCTTAAGACTTACTTAAACCGGACAGGATCCAACACCAGCCTTAAGGTGTTGTCCACTGGCTAAGTAAACTGACACAAAATCAGCTCCCCACAGTCCAAGGCCAGGAGAAGCAGGCACTATTAAGGTGGTTCACTTGAGGTGGCTCTCCAAGAATTCTGTGCGATATTCCAAGAAATTGGGCTTGTTTCATGATTCCATTAGGAGTGCAGTTCAATGATCAGCTTATCTTAATGCACTGGTTTGTGGTTTTCCTGAACTATGTCTAACGATTTTTTTTTTTCCATTCTTTTGATCTCAAAAGAAGGACATTTTTTCAAAATTCAGAGAAGGCTCTGCATGTCATTGTTCAGGATGGATTTAATAGCACTATTCCCAGTGGCATGAATTTGTTAGGGTGGTGTTGCTGGCAGTAGTGAGCAGAGAGATGATGAGGTTACAGTCGCCAACATGATCTTATCCATTTACTTTAATTAGATGTTGTTATGTCTGCTTCCCTTTAAAATGTAAATCCCATCAGAGCAGGAGCTTGGTGTTTCTTGGTCCCTCTTGGTCCCTTTGCATTACCAGTGTCTGGACAGCCTCTAGCACAAGTCAGTGCTCAAAATTATCTGTTGAGAGACTGGATGAAGGAACGGAATGACTACACCTTTTTTTTTTTTTGATCACAGAAGAGCTTTTCAAGTAAGTTGATGACATTCGGTTTTCTGGTCTAGACTTGGATCCTAGACTTGGATGATTAAAAGGAGGCAATTGGAATAGGAAGGAGTGCTGAGAGCAGTGAGGGGGGAATCCAAGAATGGCCATAAGGCCCCACCAGAGCTCAAACATGTAGCGTGTTTTGGGGACATTGCATGTGGGGGCAGATGGAGCTTGCCCCCTCAACAGTCCACGAAAACATGCGTGCACACACATGAAGCTATGTGAGCAGCAGGGTCTCTGAACCCTGCCCCTGTCCCCTCTGAGCTCTGCCGTGCCCTGCCTCTCACAGCTGCCTGGCCCCAAGGCTTTCCCATTTTCCCCAGGATCATTCCCACGATGGCCTCCAAGCCAGTTCCTTCCTCTCAATGCTGCCCAAACCACTGGTCCTCAGAGGGCCATCTCTGATATATCCCAAGTGGGGCTGGGGGGAAGTCCCTTCCTCTGGCTCTGAGGACCACAGCAAACATTCTGTGACTCACTGTTCGTACCAGACACTTTATACATGTAAACTCACTGATAGGCTACCCACTCCAGTATTCTTGGGCTTCCCTGATGGCTCAACTGGTAAAGAATCTGCCTGCAATGTGGGAGACCTGGGTTCGATCCCTGGGTTGGGAAGATCCACAGAAGAAGGGAAAGACTACCCACTCCAGTGTACTGGCTTAGAGAATTCCATGGACTATGTATAGTCCAAGGGGTCAAAAAGATTGGGAAACAGGTGAGCGAATTTTACTTCACCGTGATTCACCAAAGAGAGTCTCCTCCTCCCCCCTGCCCCCAGTTCTACATCTCTAAAATTGGGGTGCATTGTAGAATCCGTGTGAGAGACCCAGTGAAACCCAGCCTCCAGTCCTGCAAGCGTCACTGCGAGGCGGGCACTGTCATCTCCCACTTAAGGAAGGGGCACAGGGCTTATGCAGAACCGGGAATCTGCTGGAGCCCTGAGCCCATGCTTTTCATGGGCTACATGTTATCCCATGCCTTGTTACCTGGACAGCAGGCCACACTATTATATGCCCCTCCCTCCTGTCCATCACTTTTGTGGCCCAGAAGCCTCTGAGCACACACCTGTGTTAAAAATGTACACCCATAGCTGATTCATGTCAATGTATGGCAAAACCACTACAATATTGTAAAGTATTTAGCCCCCAATTAAAATAAATAAATAAATAAAGATTAATACAGGAACCTCAAAAAATCCAGTTGGGAGGCCAGAAGGGGGAACTCTCATGTTCTCTGAGGATAGCAGAACCCAACAGGAAGAGGAAATCCTCCTCTTCCTTCCTGACAAGAACTCAGCCAATGAAAAGGCTCAGACTCTTTGTGGACTGTATCCTCCCAACTTCCTTGTCTCCTCCATAAAACAGTTCTCTTCCTCTCCTGCCCTTGCTGTGTAGGGACTTGCAGGTTAGGCTCACCCTGGTGGCCAATCCCAAATTGTAATCCTCTGCTGATCCTGAATAAACTCATCTTTGCTGGAGAGATAGCTGGCAGTCTTTTTGTTCCAGATCAACCTGCAAACATGCTCTTTCATACTTCTTAGTCTGACAAAAGACCACCCTGAATATCCACTCTTGCAGCTACACACTCAGAAGGGCCACTGGGTCAGCTGTTCTGCAAGAGGCTGGTTCTGAACTCTAATTTGGGTGTTCCTGGAGACCTTACCTATGAGCTAAGTGCTTTAGATGCAAGACAAGGCTCCCTGACCTGTGTCGACTTCATAAGAGGACTCTCATTTTCTCACTTATCCAGAAATCCAGGGTAGGGAGAGGTGGGGGTCCTGAAAGTGAAAATGTTATTGCTCAGTTGTGTCCAGCTTTTTGCGACCTCATGGACTGTAGCCTGCCAGGCTCCTCTGTTCATGGAATTTTCCAGGCAAGAATACTGGAGTCGGTTGCCATTCCCTTCTTGAGGGAATCTTCCCCACCAAGAGATCAGACCTGGTCTCCCTCATTGCAGGCAGATTCTTTACCATCTGAGCCACTAAGGAAGGCTAGCTAGCTAATTCAGTAGCTTGTGGTGCTTCCAAGGGTCAGGTATCTGCCATCTTCACGATGTCATGGTTCCCTTCACAGTGGACACAGCTATGTCCTAAAGAGAAGAGATCATTATTTCCTTCTCGTCTCTGTTAATTTGGACACAAAATCAAACCAAACCAAAATAAATCAAGCAAAAGAACAAAAGACCAACCTTCCATGCTCCTTCCCTGAAGTCCTCCACAAAGTCCCATTGGCTGAATTTGGGTTGCATGTTCAGGCTGCAAGGCAGACTGGGAAATGCTGGGGAAGCTAGGGCCTGTCCGTATCAGGCTGGACAGTGTGGTGTGATAAATCAGCACAGTTTCATGTATGGATATTCAGTGATGCTGAACTTGAATCCCCAAAAAGTTTAATTGAGTTCATTATCCTCGGTATAAGCAGCTGGGGAAGTAGGTTATCTATTTTAGAAAGTGTTAGATCCTTCAAGCTTAAAAATAAAAGTTTTCATCTTTCTGTGTCAGTTTTCTGGAAAATTCATTAAGCAGAATCCCTCATCTTCTGACAATTTCATATCAATTAGGTATTATTTTAACTGAATAACTTGGTATTCCAATTGGCCATTCCTGGCAAAAAAAAATCCTGGTAAGTCCCCGCAATGTTTTGAAGTCTGACAGATTTAGATAGTCTGGCTAATTCTTAAACAGACTTCATGGATTGCTTTTATGATGCCTCCATTTTTTCCTTTTCTCTTGATTTTTCTATCAGAGTAGAGAAAAATGGAGAAAAATTGGAATTTAAGTAATACCAAGGCATTTTTGCTCTGGGCAGAGTATTGGTGGAATGAGACACTTGAGACTCATGGTTTCATAGAGTTTGGGGCTTATTCTTGAGCAACTGAATAAAATATGTCCATTTTTTCCTTGTGATTCTTTTATGTCCCTTATCAAGTTGATAAAACCATTATGTTTTAGAGTGAAAAGGTGTATCAGAAATCCAGCAATAGTTTCATTTCTTAAATGGATGATTAATAATGTGTCAACAGTGCCCTGGTGGCTCAGACAGTAAAGAATCCGCCCGCAATGCAGGAGACCTGGGTTTGATCCCTGGGTTGGGAAGATCCCCTGGAGGAGGGCATGGCAATCCACTTCAGTATTCTTGCCTGGAGAATCCCATGGACAGAGGAGCCTGGCGGGCTATAGTCCATGGTGTCGCAAAGAGTTGGACATGACTGAGTGACTAAGCACACAGCACACAACAATGCTTGATATTCATATAATCTTTATATGTAGGATATATATTACTGTTGCAGAAACTGAGGCCCAGATGATGTTTTTAAAGTCACAGGTAGTTACTAGCAAAAGATCTTAGACTTAACCACAGCACGCAGCCACACCCTTGCCTGGATGGAACGTTTAACAAGCATTGTAATTACTGATGGGCTTCCTAGGTGGTACAGCGGTAAACAATCTGCCTGCCAATGCAGGAGACATAAGAGACACAGGTCCGACTGCTGGGTCAGGAAGATCCCCTGGAATAGGAAATGGCAACCCACACCAGTATTCTAGCCTGGAGGATTCCCTGGACAGAGAAACCTGGTGGGCTACAGTCCATGGGGTCATGAAGAGTCGGGCACGACTGAGCACAGCACACATACATAATTATCATGACTTCCATGCCCCTCCTCTCATTTTCTTCTCGTGTTATATCAGGAAATGCATCTGAGAAGTGAAAATACTGTAAACCAGATAACATTTAATGATGAGCAAGAGTCGCAGTGGCCTCCTCGCCAGTGAACCTCATTTGCTTCTAACCTTTACACATGCAGTGGCCAGAATATATAAAGCTCTGGGTGGGTCTGCACCATCATATTTAGTTACCTTTGTGACCTTATCCTAGAAAACATTCTAAAGGCATGTTTTTCTGTGTACAGGGAATGCAAAGAATATAAGATTTCTGTCAAAAACACCTGAAGGATCTTGAAATAATTGATGTTCAAATATGACTGCTGAGGATCATAAATATTTACAAGGCTGACATTTGATTACTTTTTATGAAAGTAGAGAAAACACTTTAGCTGCCATTTAAGCTTTGGAGAAAAATTTTCTTTCACTTTTCAGAGATGAATGTGTTTGTGATGGTCCTTGTTATTGATTGTCTCCTTGTTAACTTTTAGGAGACTTCCATCTTGAGCAGACAGAAATGTTATTAACATCTTAGAAAACATGCTGGTATAAACTCCTAGTAGGTCAGCTGAATATCTTTCTCATTCTCATAGACTGCAGCACTCAGCTCTCTGTCTAGTTAGCATAAATGTTGATCGACCACTTCTATGGGCCGATCCACACTGTGCTGTGGAGACAGGGTTGAGGGAGACATACCTGAATCCTCAGACTTCGCGGGGCTCAGAGTCCAGTGTGGCAGGATCAATAAGGGAACGAAAGACATTTCTCCTTTGGTTTGTAACTTCACTAGCAGCAAGCAGTGTAGACAAGTCAGATGGAGAGATTTTGGAGCCCAAGAAAATAAGATCTCTCACTGCCTCTGCTCTTTCCCCTTCTATTTACCATAAAGTGATGGGATTACACACATTGCCTTGCATCGCATTACATTACATTACATAGCAAAGGGGAATTAAGGGAGCAGATGGAGTCAGAGCAGCTAATCAACTGCCTTTAAAATAGGGAGATTATTCTGGATTATGTGCGTGAACCCAGCATTTTGACAAGGGTCCTGAGGGGTGCAAGACGGAAGCAGCAAGGGAGGTCAGAGTCACCTGTGTGGGGAGGATTCAGTTTGCTATTGCTGACTGTGAAGATGCAAGAAGGGGACATGAGGAGTGTAGGTGGCCTCCAGAAACTGGAAAAGGCAAGAAACTATCGATAGATTTTCCCCTGGAGCCTGAAGGAGCCCAGCCTGCATTCCTTGACTTTTGGCCCCGTAAGACCCGTGTTGGACTTTTGATCCACAGAACTGCAAGACAGCAGATCTGTGTCATTTCCAGCCATCAGGTTTGTCTCAGCAAAAGTAGAAGATTTGCATTCTGTCAACCTTACAGCCTCTGAGAACATTTCTACTCAATATCTCAAACTTTAAAACCCTTTCTCTGAACACGTCTCTCCATTTTTGCTCTGTGGTCTTAGCAAGTTTCTTTACTATTATTTACGTTCTTCAGGCTTTGTGTCCACAGGCCCATATTTCACTTTCCTTCTAATTATGCAAATCTTCTAACAGAGTTCCTGGCCCGAGAGGAATCCAGTGGAGTAGCAATAGTAGTGGTTTTCGTTATTATCATAACAAAGGAATTTCTCATCTCTGCAGAACCCAGAACAATGCTCCTCTTACAAGTAAATCCTTATAAAATATTTGTGAAATTGAACTGCAAGTAGATTGATGAAACACATGAAAGCAATTTCTTGTAATTTCTGGCTCGTTTTAATTAAGAAAAACTTAAAAACTGGTCAAACTCCCACTTTTCACATTTTTAGTTGAAGTTATATAACAGCATTAGCATATATGTCTTACATCTCCTGTGTGCTTCCTTTTGAGAACTCAAGTGTTTGATATTTATCCTTCTTCTTTGACTTTTCATCTTTAAATACAAAATAAGTTGGTTTCTGTCTTGTGATGTTTCAGTGACAAACTGAAACTAGCTATGTTTCTTAAAAGATGAAATGAACCTATCAGTGCATACAAATTGTTTAATTAAGAGCTCCTCCTAATTTATATTCAGTTGACCAAGTTAAACTCTTGAGACCTTCACATTGAGTTTACTTTTCTTCAATATTTTAAATGAACGAGATACTCTGTAGCTCAGGAGACTTGGTAGCTGTTCCATCAGTTGAGTTTTATTGTGTCCTGAAGTCTATCTATTCTAAAGGAGATCAGTCCTGGATGTTCATTGGAAGGACTGATGCTGAAGCTGAAACTGCAATACTTTGGCCACCTCATGCGACGAGTTGACTCACTGGAAAAGAGTCTGATGCTGGGAGGGATTGGGGGCAGGAGGAGACTGGGACGACAGAGAACGAGATGGCTGGATGGCATCACCGACTCTATGGACATGAGTTTGAGTGAACTCCGGGATTTGGTGATGGACAGGGAGGCCTGGCGTGCTGTGATTCGTGGGGTCGCGGAGAGTCGGACACGACTGAGCGACTGAACTGAACTGGTCTATCTATAAGGTCTTTGTCGTTAATGTGGGACTTTAGTTGCTATTTACAACATTTAATTACATTCTGAGTTCTCACAAGCAACTAAATTTTTATAGTAAATTAAGCATTTGGTTAAATTTAATTCTGAACTCTGCGTGATCTACAGCAGATGGGATTAAGTTAATTTGCCTGGATTTTAATTAACACATGACTGAAAAGAAATGACACCTAGTAAAGTTTGTAGCCAGGCTTGGGAGCTGGAGTTCAAATTCCAGTTTGATGTAAGAAATAAAGCATTGCTGGTCTATGTAAAACCCCTGTTTCTGCCCCTTCCTCATTTCACTTCTCTTCTTTTCTTTAAAGAATAACTTCTGTCATGAAGTTGGTGAGTGTCATTCTCATGCTTTAAATATTAATCTTACATGTTTATAAACGTTGTGTAAGTGATACCCTCCGTTCCGTCCCGTCGCTCAGTCGTGTCCGACTCTTTGCGACCCCGTGGACTGTAGCCTACCAGGCTTCTCCGTCCATGGGATTCTCCAGGCAAGAATACTGGAGTGGGTTACCGTTTACTTCTCCAGGGGATCTCCCCTACCCAGGGATCGAACCCGGGTCTCCCGCATTGGAGGCAGATGCTTTAACCTCTGAGCCACCAGGGAAGCCCTACCATGCATATATATTTTCCGCTTCCTTCTGTTACATAACATTTTGTTTTTGAGATTTATCAATGTTAATGTAGCTCTTATTCATTCATTTTAAATGCTATGCCATGATCACTTATTTTTCCATTTCCCTATCAGTGAATTTTGAAATTGTGTCCAGTTTTTCACTTACAGAAAAATTGATGCAGGGGACTTTTCTGGCAGTCCAGTAGTTATAACTTTACCTCCCAGTGCAGGGGACGAAGTTTTAACCCCTGGTTGGGACAGAAGCAATATTGAAACAAGTTCAATGAAGACTTAAAAAAGGAAGAAAGAAACAATGCTGCAATGAACATTTTTGTACATGACATTGAGAGAGAGGTTTTCTACATTGGGCACATAGGTGTGAAATTGCGAGACTTAGCATGTGTACATGTAAACCTTCCCTGTCTGGTCCAGTTGCCCTCCAAGATGACACACCAGCTATGTGTGTAGGTCCTGTCTCTCCACTTTCTCCTTCTTTCTCATGCTCATTCTTTCAGGGATCCCAAGACCACTCCTTGGTTCACTGATTTCTTAGAAGGACTCAAAAACCTCGGAAATAGTTTTTGCTCATGGCTATGATTTATTACAGTGAATGAATGGAAAGCAGGATCAATAAAGGAAAAGGACACTTGTGGCCAAGTCTGGGGAGACTAGGTGTGAACTTCCAGAAGTTCTACCTGATGGAGTTGTATAGGATACGCTTCTTCCTTTGGCAGCTAATTGTAGCAACTCATGTGAAGTGTTGTATGTCCAGGGAAAGTTTATTGGAGTTTAAGGGTCTGGAGATTTTAATAAAGCCTGGTTACACAATCACATATTGCCTTTTTTTTTTTAATTTTCAAAATTTTTTATTAGAAAACTGAAATTTACAATGTGTTTATATCACTCACTGAGTACATGGCATTTAAAAATAACATCATTACAGAAAGATAACAAAAATACAAAGTCTTAAAACCTACGGGATATGGAAAACATTATCCACTGAGGCCTTAAATATAGTAGACTTTACATAAAAAGGAAAAGCAATGAGTATACAAGTATACATCCAGTTTAAGAAGTTATCAAAATAAATAGAATAATCATAAAGAAAAGAAAGCAACTAATACATACCAGGTATTAATGCAATAAAGATAAAATTGAGAGGCTCAACAGAGTCAAAGCTGCCTTAAAAAGCTTCTCTAAAAAGGGAAACATCAGGTAACAATAATCAACAAGACAGATCTTACAAATAAACAATACTCAAAATGGGAATTACTCATAGAAGCATTAAGAATATAAATAGTAGAAACAACTTTATGCCTATACATTTGAAGATTAGTTGTCTCGTATACAGGGTTATCGTTACCATCTTTCTAAATTCCATATATGTGCGTTAGTATACTGTATTGGTGTTTTTCTTTCTGGCTTATTTCACTCTCTATATGAGACTCCAGTTTCATCCACATATTGCCTTTTTTTAAAAAAGATATTTTGATATGGGCTTTTTAAAAAGTCTTTATTGAATTTACAGTATTACTTAAAATATTGTTACAGTATTGCTTCTGTTTTATGTTTTCATTTTTTTGGCCACAAGGCACATGGGATCTTAGATTCTGGACCAGGGATTGAACCTGCATCCCCTTCACTGGAAGATGAAATCTTAACTACTAGACCACCAGGGAATTCCCAAATATTGCCATTGTGATTACACATGGTTACTGAAACTCCTGCAGAAGGAAAGTAGCTGTTCACCATAAATCAGTATTTACAAAAATTATATAAACAAGCTGGTACAACATGGTTAAACTATATAAAATGCCCTTATCAGTTAGTAGCATAAGAAATAGTCCAATAACCAATAGGTCAGTTCTCAGGAGCCAGCCAAGGGCCAGTTATACAAGCAGGCCCCCCTAAGAACCTATAAGATGTGAGCAATCAGATCTGCTGAGTTAATTTTTCTCTACACTTGCCAACACTGAGATTTTCATTTTAAACTTACAGTCAATTTGATGAGTGTGAAATAGAATCTCATTAGTATTTCAGTTTGCATTTTCTTGATTACAGGTGAGACTGAATGAGTTTCCTCCTGCATTAGTTGTCTGTTCATATTTAGGACCGTTTTTTCCCATTAGGATTTTGATCTTTTCCCTATTGATTTGCAATTCTTTCCACATTTTAGATATTAATCTTATGTTTATATGTGTTTTGAATATATTTGCTCCATCTGTAAGTTACCTTCTCCTTATATCCCTTGTTTCTAAAGTTTTTCTGTGAACTAGTGTTGCATGTTTGGAAAGGGTTTTCCTTCATTCATTGATTTATTAGTTTCTTCTGGCCGCTGTGACAAACTGCCACAAACCAAATCACTCAAAACAATACAAATGTTTTCCCGCACGGTTCTGGAGGCCAGAAGTCTGAAATTAAGGTGTCAGCACATTGGTTCTTCTGATGCCTCTAAGGGGGGATCCATTTCATGCCACTCTCCCAGCTCCTGGTGTCTGCCAGCAACCCTCGACTTTCTGTGGCCAGTAGCGGAGTTACTCCAATCACAGAATCCGTCTTCATGCCATCTTCTCTTTCTTTCCAGGGTGTCTCTTATAAGGACACATCATTGAATTTAGGACCCACCAGATAGTCCAGGATGATTTCTTCATTCCCAAATCATTAATTATATATGCAATGATATATATGCATATATTAAATATGCAAAGACTTTTTCAAAATAAAGTAACATTCAGAGACATGGGGAATTAGGACACGTGAGTGCTTGGCAAAGGCTGGCTGGCCATTGGTACCAAAGGTGGGACCAGTTTTGCAGAACACCTGATTCTGCATTGTTGATGCCTCCGGAAACTGTCCTCTCTTGAGATTTCTCTAGATATAGAGGAAAACAATCGAATGGGAAAGACTGGAGATCTCTTCAAGAAAATTAGAGATACCAAGGGAACATTTCATGCAAAGATGGGCACAATAAAGGACAGAAATGGTAAGGACCTAACAGAAGCAGAAGATATTATGGAGAGGTGGCAAGAATACACAGAAGAACTGTACAAAAAAGATCTTCACAACTCAGATAATCACGATGTGTGATCACTCACCTAGAGCCAGACATCCTGGAATGTGAAGTCAAGTGGGCCTTAGGAAGCGTCACTACAAACAAAGCTAGTGGAGGTGATGGAATTCCAGTTGAGCTATTTCAAATCCTGAAAGATAATGCTGTGAAAGTGCTGCACTCAATATGCCAGCAAATTTGGAAAACTCAGCAGTGGCCACAGGACTGGAAAAGGTCAGTCTTCATTCCAATCCCAAAGAAAGGCAATGCCAAAGAATGCTCAAACTACCGCACAATTGCACTCATCTCACACGCTAGCAAAGTAATGCTCAAAATTCTCCAAGCCAGGCTTTAACAGTACATGAACTTCCAGAAGTTCAAGCTGGATTTAGAAAAGGCAGAGGAACTAGAGATCAAATTGCCAAGATCCCTTGGATCATTGAAAAAGCAAGAGAGTTCCAGAAAAAACTTCTGCTTTTGCTTTATTAACTACGTCAAAGGCTTTGTCTGTGTTCCGTTCCGTTCCCTCGCTCAGTCGTGTCCGACTCTTTGCAACCCTGTGGACTGTAGCCTACCAGGCTTCTCCGTCCATGGGATTCTCCAGGCAAGAATACTGGAGTGCGTTACCATTTCCTTCTCCAGGGGATCTTCCCGGTGTCTGTAGAACACAACAAACTGTGGAAAACTCTTCAAGAGATGGGCATACCAGACCACCTGACCTGTCTCCTGAGAAATCTGTATGCAGGTCAAGGAGCAACAGTTAGAACTGGACATGAAACAACAGACTGGTTCCAAATCAGGAAAGGAGTCTGTCAAGGCTGTTGACTGTCACCCTGCTTATTTAACTTATACACAGAGTACATCATGTGAAATGCCAGGCTGGCTGAAGCACAAGCTGGAATCAAGATTGCCAGGAGAAATATCAATAGCCTCAGATATGCAAATGACACCACCCTTATGGCAGAAAGCAAAGAACTAAAGAGCCTCTTGATGAAAGTGAAAGAGGAGGGTGAAAAAGTTGGTTTAAAATTCAACATTCAGAAAACTAAGATCATGGCATCTGATCCCATCACTTCATGGCAAATAGATTGGGAAACAGTGGAAAAAATGAGAGACTTTATATTTTCTTGGGCTACAAAATCACTGCAGATAGTGACTGCAGCCATTATATTAAAAGACACTTGCTCCTTGTAAGAAAAGCTATGACCAACTTGGACAGCATATTAAAAAGCAAACAAATTACTTTGCTGACAAAGGTCCATCTAGTCAAGGCTATGGTTTTTCCAGTGGTCATGTATGGATGTGAGAGTTGGACCATAAAGAAAACTAAGCGCTGAAGAATTGATGCTTTTGAACTGTGGTGTTGGAGAAGACTCTTGAGAGTCCCTTAGACTGAAAGGAGATCCATTCAGTTAGTTCAGCTCTTCAGTTCAGTTGCTGAGTTTTGTCCGACTCTTTGTGACCCCATAGACTGCAGCACACCAGGCCTCCCTGTCCATCACCAACTCCCAGAGCTTGCTCAAACTCATGTCCACCAAGTCAGTAATGCCATCCAACCATCTCATCCTCTGTCATCCCCTTCTTCTCCCACCTTCAATCTTTCCCAGCATCAGGTTCTTTTCCAATGAGTCAGTTCTTCCAATCAAGTGGACACAGTATTGGAATTTCAGCATCAGCGTCAGTCCTTCCAATGAATATTCAGGACTGATTTCCTTTAGGATGGACTGGTCAGGTCTCCTTGCTGTCCAAGGGACTCTCAAAAGTCTCCAACACCAGAGTTCAAAAGTATCAATTCTTCAGCGCTCATCTTTGCTTATAGTCCAAGTCTCACATCCATACATGAATACTGGAAAAACCATAGCTTTGACTAGACGGACTTTTGTTGGCAAAATAATGTCTCTGTTTTTTAAATATGCTGTCTAGGTTCGTCACAACTTTTCCTCCAAGGAGCAAGCATCTTTTAATTTCACAACTGCAGTCACCACATGCAGTGATTTTGGAGCCCCCCCCCCAAAAAAAAAAAGTCTGTCACTATTTCCATTGCTTCCCCATCTATTTGTCATGAAGTGATGGGACCAGATGCCATGATCCAACCAGTCAATCCTAAGTGAGATCAGTCCTGAATATTCATTGGAAGGATTGCTACTGAAGCTGAAACTCCAATACTTTGGCCACCTGATTGGAAGAATTCACTCATTTGAAAAGATCCTGTTGCTGGAATAGATTGAACGCTGGAGGGGAAGGGGACAACAGAGAATGGAATGGTTGGATGGCATTTCTGACTTGATGGACATGAGTTTGAGTACCGGGAGTTGGTGATGGATTGGGAAACCTGGCCTGCTGCAGTCCATGGGGTCTCAAAGAATTGGACACAACTGAACCTAACTGACAATTAGTAAAACTTGAGGGAAGACCCTGAAAGTGAAAGTCGCTCAGTTGTGTCAGACTCTTTGCAACTCCGTGGACTGTTATACATGCCAGAATACTGAAGTGGGTAGACTTTCCCTTCTCCAGGGGATCTTCCCAAACCAGGGATAGAACCCAGGTCTCCCACATTGCAGGTGGATTCTTTACCAGCTGAACCACAAAGAAAGCCCAGGAATATTGGTGTGGGTAGCCTATCCTTTTCCAGTGAATCCTCAGGGTCCAGGAATCAAACTAGGGAATCAGTCTCCTGCATTGCAGGCAGATTCTCTACCAACTGAGCTATCAGGGAGTGAAGACCTTAACCACAGCTAATTTTGCTAGAAATGTGACACATAAAATATGACAGTGACTATGCAGCCTGCTCCAGAGGTCAACAGACCATTCAGTGGTGTTCCCCAAAGCTACGGGCACTGATTAATAGGCCTCATTAGCCAGTGTAATCGGGTATTCTGAGAGCTGCAGCTGCTGCCCCGATGGCAATAACAATTGCCAACTCAAATGTGCGGATCAGCCCAGTTGTTAATGAGGCTCACAAAAGTTTTGAGGCACATTTAAAAATTACAACTTAGCTCCTATTTGGGGTGGTTAAAAGAGAAATGAAAACAAATTGGAATGTCAGGTTGGGTAGCCTCTTATAACTGGTGTAAAGGATTCAGAGCAAGTCATAATCTCAGTTGCAGAAGGTTTTCCTGTTCAATTTCTTAACAATGGTAATGAGGAAAATAAATGTGAAGGGAATGGCTTAGCAGTGATATATGTCATTCCCAAACCATTTTATCACAGGGTGCCAGGATGTCTCAGAGTCTGACAGTTTTGCTTCTGGAAGGCAATTCGTCAAGGAGCAAGGACATTTTAATTGTTATTTGTTAAATATAGCATCTTGCATTTAACTAACCTAGTTTCTGGGACTACCTCTTTGACCTTTCAGACTGACCCATACAAAATTTCTTTGGAATCAATGCTATAATATATGCTTTCATCAGAGTTGGTCTCATAAGTGTTAAATGACTGTAAGGCTCTGGAGGTTGGAGACTAAGCTGGATTTGTTTCTGTGTTCCCACATGCTTCTCTGGTGCTTCCCTGGTGGCTCAGAGGTAAAGAATTTGTCTGCAGTGCAGGAAACCCGGGTTCGATCCCTGCGTTGGGACAATCCCCTGGTGAGGGGAATGGCAATCCACTCCAGTATTCTGGCCTGGAAAACCCCATGGACAGAGGAGTCTGGCAGGCTACTGTCCATGGGATTGCAAAGACCTGGACACAACTGAGTGACTAACACTTAACACTCCCACATGCTTGGGGAAAGTTTGATGAATGCATATGAAAGTTCTAGAATGAAAAATTACTCTAGATTGCTTTCTGTATCTGAGACAGGGGGTAAGTACAAAAACACCGAAAATGCAGAAGACAGGGTTCCTGCTCTTCAAAAAGCTGACCATCAAAATTAGGATGAAAGAAGGCTTCATGTCACATGCCATCACCATTTGGCTAACAGTTGGTAGTGGCTGCCTGGAGTGTGTGTTGAGAAAATGTTGAGGTCTCCTCTGGGGTCAGTGGGAAAAGCACTGTGATCACATATAACATCTGACATGGGCAGTGGGCAGGAAGATGGCAGATCACAAACCCTGCGTGCTCCTTGGTCTTTGAAAGTTTCATAGAATTTGTCACATAATGGAGTGTGCCCATTCAAATCAGAGGAAGCAGTTCTATTTCTTATGCCTAAACTGTAGCTTTGAGAAGCCCTCCAGGTGTGTTGATGGGAACAGATTAGAAACTCTATAGACTGAATAGCTTACCACGCCATCGGCATATGGAATTCAGAGTAAGACTACCATTAAACCTTAAAATAGTTTATTTTTCAAATGACATGAAGTTTACATACATGCTGAAATTTAAATGGTTTCTTGATGGATTTTGAAATCTCCCCTCTCTCTCCTTGCTTTGTTGGTGCCTTTCCTTATTGGATAAACCAGGCCCGACTGTGGGCCTTCCTTTTAGCCAGTAATGGAGGCGGGCAGGGCAAAGAACAGCACTTTATGTCATTCCAGGGCCAGGCCCACATTCACTCCATGCTTTAGCTGTTCTAACTCCAGTTCCAGTGCTTTTTCACTCTGCCCTCAGAGACAACGAAGGCCTTCAGCAGACAAAACAGAACAGGATGAGAGGACATGTTTGGCATCAGAAGGAGCTGTCATTCATCCTGACACCTCTGTATTCAGAAGAACAAGGCTGCCAGGGATGGGCGTCTCCTGGCAGTCCAGTGGGCAACTGTTGCTGTGCCCACCCAGCATTAAAGCCTTCTGGAGTCCTCATCAAGTCCTGGGCAGCCTCCCTGCTTGGCTGAAACTAGCCTTGGGGGAAATCCCCTGGCTCTAAATAATTCTGATTGTAACACTCTGAATAGACAGACGTCTGCCCCAGGTCTCAGCAGATATAGAAGTTTGTTCCATCTGCCACCATGTCCTTGTGTAAAGAGGGCATTAGTAGCCAGCATTTCTCACATCAGCCCCTGGAAGAGCAATGTTGGTGATGTCTGGAAACTATCCATCCTGAGAGGAGAGGCTGGATGGAGAGTCTTTCTCAGTCTCTGACTTGTCTTCCTAGTGAAAGCCTGTCTCAGTTCACTAATAAAATTCACAGCTGAGACACACTCATTTTAACTACGAGACTCAACGCACTTTCTTGCATATGTGTCCTGCCCTAAGCTGGACATTGGGAATCCAAAGACAGCTTCTGTCCCAACCAAGTCACATCCAGTGAGGAAGAAAGACATGTAGTTAAACATGTATGACCGTGTGTGACCAGGGCTGTCATGGTGGAATGTACCCTGGGGCCATCCTTGATCATATTTCATAATCTGTCCAATAGGAAGTCCTGATAAGATATTCGGTTTCCGATCCCCTCTGCTCAGAATCCTCTAATGTCTCCCCACTTCTCTTGTTGCAAAAACCCAGCATCCTCAGGATGGCCAACCAGGCTGCCCCCACGATCCCCCTGGCCTCTGTGAATACTGTGTCTTGTTCATCACTTTGCTCCAGCCGAAGGGGTCTCCTGCCCTAAGCACTTGTTACTATCTGGTCCTCAGCCTGGAATGTTCCTCCCCGACATGGGTAACTTCCTATGCTCCCTCAACTCTGTCATCTGCTCAATAAGGTTGACCCTGATCCTCTATTCGAAGTCAGAAGCCTCCTCCTCACTGCCGTGCTCTGCACCCATCTTTCCCTGCTTCACCTTTCCCCATCCATTCATCACTGTCCAGGGTACTGTGTTTTATTTGTGTGTCATGTTTCTTGTTTGTGGTCTGCAGTTGTGCAGTCTCTACGGGCAAGATTTTTGTCTGTTGGCTCCTGGATGTGTCTCAGAGCCTAGGGTGGCCCCTGGCACATGGCAGCTGTTGTTGTTGAGTTTCTCAGTTGTGTCCAACTCTTTGCGATCCCATGGACTGCAGCACGCCAGGCTTCCCTGTCCTTCACTGTCTCCTAGAGTTTGCTCAAATGCATTGAGCAAATGAGTCCATTGAGTCAGTGATGCCATCCAACCATTTCATCCTCTGTTGCCCCCTTCTCCTCCTGCCATCAGTCTTTCCCAGAATCAGGGTCTTTTCCAGCGAGTCACATGGTAGACCCTCAGTGAATATTTGCTGGGTGAATGCGTGATTGCATGCATGCACACAGTGCTGTGGGAACAGGGAGGAACTATCACGAGGGACTGGCATGGATGCCTGAAAGGTTTAAGTCACAAGGATTCAGCTTCTGAACCAGGAGCTTTACAGGCAGATGGAGCTGTGATGAGGAGACAGGAGTCAGGCTGCTTCTCAGTCAGTGGGAACTGTGATCATATAGATACAAGGGTCAGGCTCCCCTTGTAGCTCAGTCAGGAAAGAACCGGCCTGCAATGCAGGAGACCTGGGTTTGATTCCTGGGTCAGGAAGATCCCCTGGAGAAGGAAATGGCAACCTACTCGAGTATTCTTGCCTGGAGAATTCCACAGACAGAGGAGCCTGGCAGGCTACCTACCGTCCGTGGGGTCGCAAGAGTCGGACACGACTTAGTGACTAAACCATACCACACAGGCACAAGGGTTGGAAAAGAAAATTGAGAACACGATTTTCTAGTGACAATTTTATGATATCTAAGTATGCTTATCCCTAGACTCTTTATCTTAAATGATTCATCATGTTCTTATAAAGTTCTGATCTTTTGTAGGCTTAGCTGAATCTGGGTCAAAATTCCTTGGGTTTACAATACAGCTCTGAAAGCCAAATACCTATCAGAAGATTGAAATTTGAAACCTGAAAATGTAGGATAGCCTCACCCATGCCAGACAGATTCCTACGATATCTGAAATCATGATTCTATACATCTAAAGCTATGTAGCTAGAAATCCAGAGCCTCATATTTATTGGTATTGATTGTCACAGGGAAAGGGGATGAAAATAACCGTCAAGGCAACTGATTGGTAGTAGAAATCTCTCCACTTTGCCTTTTAGAGAGCAGAAGCTGGTTGAGATCGATAGCACCTAATATGCATCTCTGAGGAATGTGGCAAGATACCGTAAAGCTTGGTTTTTACTCTACAGGGACTCAAATTTCATAGATAAAGTGGGATACCATCCAAATTTCTTCAAGATTATAAAGAAAATTAAATTAAAATTCAGGAATTGTATATGTGAAGCTTAAAAAAACAACTAACAGAACTCTACAGAGCTGGGGCGTGGTTTAATAGAAAAGGTTCTAGATTTTGAGGTTTAAACCCAGTGATAAAATCCTGGCTTCATCGTTAGGACCTTGACCAAAGGACTTCACTTTCCTGAACTCAGGTTGTCTCAGTTAGAAACAGAGTTTATTGTGTGAAAAAGCCCCACACAGGTGCTCAAAACCTATTGAAATCGGAATCTGGAAGTTATAATTCAGGCAGACATGCACGAGTGTTTTGTAAATTAAAAGGAAGCTAAATCTAGCAATAATTCGTCAAAATGATGGAATGCGAAGATTACAGAAAAGAAAGACAATGGCTTAGAGAACACTGTTTTATATTCTCTAATGTTATTGATGAAGTTGGTATTCATTACTACAACACCGATTCACTTGGGGTTGAAATGGGATGCCATATGCCTTACTGAGGGAACCGAGTCATAATTCATTACTGTTAAAATAAAATCATTAGGATGACATATTGCCAACATAAGGAACACAGTCACAAAGCTCTTGAAAAACAAACAGCTCACGAGTGAGCTTCCATTGGTAGGAATGCTTGAGTGACTATGATACTGTGTCTCATTCTTCATCCCAAACCTGTCACCAGACACTACAAGAAGGAAAGAGGAGAAAGGTTATGTTTAGGGAGAAAAGGCTGGGACACTGTCCTTAACTGACCTATTTATAATCTCTTTGCTGGACAACGTGTCCTTGTGTTTGGCTGACCAGTATCCATACTCCTTCTCATGTGTCAGGAACCCTCTACCTCCTGTGGCTTTGGGAGGAGGCAGGGTCTATGGGGAGAAGATAACAGAACCACGTTCTCCTTTTTGATGTTCCCCGTGACAGAGAATAGACTCTGGTTTTCTATGCTTCCCCAGGGGATGGGATAAAGAACAGCTCATGACTGAACAGGGTTTGGAAATATTTGGGGTTATACTTGGAGCCGGGCAAGACACTTGTGTTTATGTGAAAGTGTAAAGCAGCACATGGGATTTAGGGAGTGAAATACATAGCTCTCTGAGCATGACTTGCAAGGAAATGAGTGGCAGAATGTGAGCATAAAATGGGGGAGACAGTGCAAGTGAAAAGACTTTGCAAATTGTAAAGTACTAGAAAAACGCTGCTGCTTTTAAAAAATTTTCTACCTTCCAGGATTATTTATAAACTCCATGAGACAGTATGTATCGAAAGTTGCCTTTTGGTAATACCAGGTACTGGCAAGTGTATAGGAGAATGAATGGGAAACTTCAGCCCCTTGTAGAAGGACAGTTCATTGGTATTGCTGTTTGGGAGAGCAAGTCATCAGCCTTTAGGGAGACTGAATATGCACACACTCTAAGACCCAGCCATTCCACTTTAAGGGACACCTCTTACCTCCCAAAGAGACTTGTCCTAGGATGTTTAGTGCAGCATTGTTTGTAATAATGAAGGGTTACAGGCAGCAGTAACAGGAATTGATAACTGTGATATGTTAAAAGGAATATCATACAGCCATTCAAGTACCCATCTATGTCAAGCCCAACAAAAACTCCAACAGGAAAAAAGACAAAAGCATCGACTGGTCACGTCACCAAATGCTGAATAAACATAAAAAAATTGTCGAGTTCATTGGTTACCAATGAAAATGAAAGCCATCTTTTATAGCTACACCTTTGGCAAACGTTTGACTCTGACTATTAAAACTTTGGGAAGCTTGGTGCCGCTGGAATACTGATTCTCTGCTGGTAGGCATGCCAATTGCTGCAACCACTTTGGACGTAATTTGGAATCTACTGAAGTGGAAGATGTATGTACTCCTAACCCTGTAACTCCACTTTGCAGCATAGAGATGCTTCTGCACATATGCTTAAGGATGTTCATACCAGCTTTGTGATAGTAAAAACATGCAAACAACCCAAATGTCTGAGGATGGAAAATGGATGAACATCAATGCACGGCTATGAAAATGTTATTACAACCATCTGTAGGAATGAATCTCACATACATAATGTTGAATTTTAAAAAGTTGCATAAGAGTACATATAATTCTCTGTAATAACCTACATGGGAAAAGAATCTGAAAAAGAATAGATATACGTATATGTATAACTAAATCATTTTGCTGTATGTCTGAAACTAATAGAACATTGTAAATCAACTATACTCCAATATACAATAAAAATGGAAAAAGAATACATACAATTCCACTTATGCAAAGTTGAAAATCACGTAAAGACTACATAATGTATTATTTTGGAGTGCATAATATATATGAGAGTGAAAGTGTGCTTCGCTCAGTTGTGTCTGACACTTTGAGACCCCGTGGACTGTAGCCCTCCAGGTTCCTCTGTCCATGGAATTCTCCAGGCAAGAATACTGGAGTGGGTTGCCATGCCCTTCTCCAGAGAATCTCTCTGACCCAGGGATTGAACTCAGGTCTCCTGCATTACAGGTAGATTCTTTACTGTCTGAGACACCAGGAAAGCTTTCATAATATACATGGCAAAACAAATAAAGAAAAGTCAGGAAATAATAAGCACTGATTTGGGATTCAGTTACCTATTGGTGAGGAAGTTTGCTTGGATCAGAGGGCACCTTGTTTCTATGGTACCAGCAATCTCATTGCAGGTGATGGATCACTGGTGTTCATTTTATTTTGAATCTTAGTACTCTTTATATATATTAACATCAATAAATCTCAAACGTATAATACTGAATGCAAAAAGTAAAAAGACCCGATGATATGCCCAGTATAATACTGTTTGTAGAACAAGAATAATCCACACTAGTAACGCAGTGCTAAGAATGCCTCTGTTATTGTTGTTTACTTGCTAAGTTGAGTCTTGCTCTTCTGTGACCCCAGGGACTGCAGCCCTCCAGGCTCCTCTGTCCATGGGATTCTCCAGGCAAGAATACTGGAGAAGGAGCCACTTCCTTCTCCAGGGGATCTTCCTGACCCAGAGAACGAGCTTCCATCTCCTGCACTGAGGCGGATTCTTTAGCATTGAGCCACCCGGGAAGTCCCCAAAATGCCTGTAGGTGTAAATAAAGCCATACAAGGCAGCTGTATGTTAGATAGTAAGAGTATAATATAGTGGAATAGGAATAGAATTAGGAGTTGGGTGAAAGAGCCAAAAGAAATAAAATTTTGATATGTTAATGATAAAATGAGGTTCTTTGTGAACTCTTAATGCTAATACGGCGTAAACTGACTTGAGGTGAATATATTGACCACATCACTGTAATTCTATGTGCTTGAAATCCCAAAGGAAAAGAAAGATTTCTTTTCAAACTGGAAAAGTCAAAAAAGGTATTAATTCTTGTAACATATTTTGCTTGTTGGTAGGTTAAGAGTCATACTGTGAATATACAGTAGGGAAAGAAGCTATATGCTAAATTGTCTTAAATTCTTAGTTGTAAGTTTGCATGAGCTAAAATGCATCCTTAATTTCCTTCTCACCTCTTTTAAGATGAGTAAGTTATGATGGATACCAGAGTTGATTCAAAATAGAGCTCTTTTTGTATGTTTTGTGCTTCCCTGATAGCTCAGTTGGTAAAGAACCTGCCTGCAATGCAGGAGACCCTGGTTTGATTCTTGGATCGGGAGGATCTACTGGCTCAGCTGGTAAAGAATCTGTTCTTTACCAGCTTTGATCCCTGGGTTCCATCTCTGGGTTGGGATCATCCCCTGGAGAAGGGAAAGGCTACCCACTCCAGTATTCTGGCCTAGAGAATTCTATGGACAGAGGACCCTGGAAATCTATGGTCCATGGGGTCCCAAAAAGTTGGATACAGCTGAATGACTTCCACTCATATGTTTTATTATCAATGGAACCAGAGCATTAGGAGCCATGGCCTACACTGATTTTTTCCTTCTTTTATCACAACCCATTTAAAAAAATCTAAATTATCTTTCATATATGTCCCTTCTTTTTGTTTTCTCACTCCCCACCAGTCATTATTATCACATCACACCTGAACTCCTGATGTGGCTTCTCTTTACTCAGATTAAAGCTGCTCTATCCCCAAATCCATCATTTTCAAATTGGTAAAAAATTCAACACCAGTATCTTTATCTGGGCTTCCCAGGTGGCTCAGTGGTAAAGAATCTGCCTGCCAATGCAAGAGATACAGGTTTGATTTCTGGGCCAGGAAGGTCCTCTGGAGAAGGAAATGGCAACCCACTCTAGTATTCTTGCCTGGAGAATTTTATGGACAGAGGAGCCTGGCAGACTATAGTCGATGGGGTGTTAAAGAGTCAGACACAACTGAGCAACTGAGCATGCACACGTGAATGCATCTTTATTCAAAAGAATATTAGAATAATTTAATAATGGCCAAAGTGATAAGTGGACTGAGTGCCAAAGGACTGATGCTTTCAAATTGTGCTGTTAGAGAAGACTCTTGAGAGTCCCTTGGATTTCAAGAGATCAAACCAGTCAATCCTAAAGGAAATCAACCCTGAATATTCATTAGAAGGATTAATGCTGAAGCTGAAGCTCCAATACTTTAGCCACCTGATGCAAAGAGCTGACTCACTGGAAAAGACCCTGATGCTGGGAAAGATTGAAGGCAGGAGGAGAAGGGGGTGACAGAGGATGAGGTGATTGGATGGCATCACCAACTCAATGGACATGAGTTTGAACAAGCTCCAGGAGATGGTGAAGGACAGGGAAGCCTGGCATGCTGTAGTCCATGGTGTTTCAAAGAGTCAGACATGACTTAGCAACTGAACAACAACAAAGTGATAAGGCAGGAAAAACCAAGATAAGCAATTAGAAAGGAAAAAATGAAAGTATTCTTTTCAGAAGATATCATCTAGAAAACCCTGTGAAATTACTGTAAAGCTACCAGAACCATTAAGACAATTCATTCAATGAGGTGATCAGACATGAAATAAATGTACAAATATCAAGGGGCTTCCTCAGATGTCAGCAACACATTATTTAGGAAATATAATGAAAAAACGATACCATTCATATAGCCACACTTGCTGGGGATGTTGGGCCCTTGTCTGAGTGCACAGTATCACAGTGTCTCTCATGATAAAGATCCCATCTACTTTTTGCTCTCAGCCCTTAACTCCCTTCCAGAGAGCTTGGAGAGAGCAAAAGTCTTTGGAACTCCTCCCCTGTCCTTGACACTTAAAATCTGCAGCCCTGCCTCCAACACAGAGACCTTTAACATTCTCCCCCCCAGTGCAGTGTTAGCTCCTCAGAATCACATTTCCAATCACATTGCCAATTCAGAAGTTTCTGTATTTGCATCACTAAGAAGTCCGTTTGGCTTTCCTAGGAAAATGGAACAATCTCCTCAAATGGACTATTGAATTCTCTTCCTCCTGCCAGACAGAAATGGCTTATTTAGAGCTCTCAAATGACAGATTTCATTCCTTTTTTTTTTTTTTTAACCTCACTCTTTTGAAAGCAGTAGTTCTGGACAAAATTCTCGATGATGATAGAAACTCAAAAGTCATGAGTTCTGGGGGAGGGGGTTAATGGAAAGGGTCAAGAGAGGATTTTCTGAGGTGATGAAGTGTTCTGCATCTTGTTTGGTGGTGGTTTCACGGGTGTATACAACTGTCAAAAATCACTGAATTGAACCCTTACATTTTACTGTATGTAAATCATACGAAGTAGCTACAGTTTTCAAAAGTTAGGGTGTCTCATGGGTCTTGTTTGCAGGCTTCTATGCAGTGTGTAGGGCTTCCCAGGTGGAACTAGTGGTAAGAACTCATGTGCCAATGCAGGAGATGTAACAGATGCAGGTTAGATCCCTGGGTCAGGAAGATCCCCTGGAGGAAGAAGTCATCTTGCCTGGAGAACCCCATGGATAGACTAGGAGCCTGGCAGGTTGCAGTCCATAGGTTTGCAAGGAGTTGGACATGGCTCAAGCAACTTAGCATGTATGCATGTGCCATGTGGACGCATCACACAGGCCTGCATCATTTCCCTATGTACCTTTGATCCTACTGTGTTGGGAAACTTCTACGGGTACAGAGACACAGGCCTGGAGTCATTGGCCACCTCTACTCCGGGCAGAACATAAGCATCAGTTCAGTTCAGTTCAGTTCAGTTCAGTCGCTCAGTCGTGTCCGACTCTCCGCAACAGAAGCATAGCCTTAGTTAAGTCACAGGAATTGTGTTGTTGACAGGAAAGATTATGTCAATTTGCTTTAAATGTCCAGAAAATGCTGTTGACTCAGCACGTATCCCTACACTTCCTCTGAGGTGGAATTTGGAGTTTACCCACCAGTTTGCCTGAATCAAAAATGCTTCCAACTTTTCCTTCACCCTTGAGGCATGACTAGAAATTTCTACTAGAGTCACTGCTATAGGGAGAGATGCAGTTTCTTTCCAGTAGGTCTCTGCCAGAATGCAGAAAAGTGGCAAAGACCAAGAAGAGGCTAAAGAAATTAGATTCAGGGGGAGATGCCAGGATATCTAAAAGCACAGGAAAGGAAGATGTTTGCCATATAATGGACAAGAACTAGTAACTGGACCTAAGTGTAGGAAGGAAACAAGGGTTAGGTTACTCCCAACCCGCCCCTACTGGGGACTCACATACATCCTGGGGAGAAGAAAAAGTTGCAAAGTAAAACTGAAGTCACTGGGCCCCCAGACATCCAAACCATTCTCCTAGGGGTTTCAATTAGTCTCTACAGTAAATTGCCCTCAAACTTCTTGTCTTAAAAACACCCAAACTTCATTTCATAGTTTCTATTGGTGGAGAGTTATTGAGCAACTTCTGTTCAGTTCAGTCACTCAATCATCTTCCCTGGTGGCTCAGCTGGTAAAAAATCCGCCTGCAATGCGGGAGAGCTGGATTCAATCGCTGGTTTGGAAAGATCCCCTGGAGAAGGGAAAGGCTACTCTACCCACTCCAGTATTCTGGTCTGGAGAATTCCATGGACTGCATAGTTCCATGGGGTCATGAACAGTCAGACCCAGCTGAGTGACTTGCATTTTATTTCACTGAGCAGCTTAGCAGGATGGTTATGGCTCAAGGTGTTTCAGGAGTCATATGCTTAGTCAAGATATTAGCGGTCATCTGAAGGCTTGACTGGGGTCGGAGGATGCACTTCCAGCCTGTGGGCAGAGGGCCTGAATTCCTTCTTTGCAGACTGCTCCCTTGGATGCTTTAGTAATCATAGTGTGGTGGTCAGTTTCCCCCCAGAACAAGTGATCCATGAGAGAAAAGGAGAAAGGAATATTTGTGACCTTATATTAAAAGTCACACACCACCATTTCCACCACATTCCATCTGTTAGAAGTGAGCCACTACATGGCCCACACTCGAGGAGCAGAGTTGAGCTTCGCTTTTTGAATGGAAGAATATCAGAAAATTTGTGGATATATTTTAAAGCCAGCAGAGCAAATCACTCTGTCCTCCATCCCCTACAAAGAGAGAGAGAGAAATGTAAAAGAGGAAGAAATTTGTCTTTAGTTTATAGAGGCAAGCATCTCAATTAATCCTTTTACTAGTTTTTTTGTTTTTTAACTTTATTTTATATTGCGGTATAGTTGATTAGCAATGTTGCTTAGTTTTAGGTGTATAATGAAGTGTTTCATTTATGTTTATACTTGTATCCTTTTCCAAATTCTTTTCCCAATTAGGAAAATTGGGGAATTATAGAATATTGAGCAGAGTTCCCTGTGCTACCCGGTAGGTCCTTAACCCTGATATGTAACACTTGTTACGATGTGAGTCCATAAACCTCCTCATTGGTAAAGACATTTTGGGTTAGGTTTTCTGTCCTCACAACTTAGAAACATCCAATTCTACAGAATGTCGCATGTTAGGGCTCATCATGCAAGTGGACAAGTAGAACGGAGGTCAGTGAGGTAAGACCATTTGCTCAGGAGAGGCAATCCCCAGCCCAAGGGAATGGACCATGAGAAGTCTGAAACCAGCCCTGGTAATTCCATTCCCCTTGTGAAGTTGGCTGGTCTAGATCAGTGGTTCTCAAACAAGCAAGAGAGTCGGCCTCATCCCCAAATTTCACTTTCAGTAGGTCCAGCGTGGGCTGAGCAACAGCATTTCTAAGAAGTTCCCAGGTGCTGCTGCTTTTGGGAATGTTAGAGGGGATAAGTCTTCTAGGGAGCTCCCAGAGAAGACTTCCTACATGTCAAAGAGACTGAAAAAGAGGTAGGGTTTTGGGACTTCCCTGGTGGTCCAGTGGCTAAGACTCCGCACTCCCAGTGCAGGGGGCCCAGGTCGAATCTAGTCAGGGAGGCAGATCCCACGTTCACAACGATTTAAGATCCTGTGTGCCCACAACTAAGATGTGGCACAGCCAAATAAATGAATATTTTTTTCAAAAGAGGTAGGGTTTTGTTTGTTTGTTGCTTTTGGATGTTGGGGTGTGAGAGTGGGCTGCCAGCAGCCATCCTGTGATGGTGAGGACAGGAACCAACAAAGTAACACTGGCAGAGCAGAAAGATGGAAAAACCTGGGGCTGTGATGATGTCCTAGAGTTTCTGGATTGACCAGCCCTGAAGCTCTTACAGCCACACTTAATTTGTGGGAATATAAGTTTCCTTACTGGTCAAATCATTAGGAATTAGGCTATTTTTTTCAGTTGGAAAAAACTCCCAAGCTCATGCATATACAAAAATTTAAGTTTATAATGCGTCTCAGCACATTGTATTCCAAAAAACTGAACCAATTTACATTCCCTCCAACTTGAATGTCAGAGCGCTTGCTTCCCTACGCCATTGTCAACACTGGATAATAGCAGTTTAAAAATCTTTGCTAGTTTGACAGGTGAAAATGACATCTCTTCGTGTTAATTTGTATGTCCATGATTACTAATGAGACTGAGGATTTTTAAAAAAAACATTCATTCTCCTTGAAGCAGATGCAGTATAGATAGGAGACTAAGCTCTAAGCATAATGTCTCCGTGATAATCACCATTCATTACTTTCGCTTACTCAGGTGGGACTGAAAATATGTAGCTTAGGCTATTAACTCTGATGCGAGCTTGGGATCACTGTTGTACTTGGCAATCGCTGTGTTTGGGCAGAGGCGTCAAATCTGTCTTGATCATCCGCAAAAAGCAGAACCTCATCCCTGAGTTTTATCTTCCCCTTTTGGATCTTTTTACCTTGAGTTATGTGCTTCTGTAGCTGCCGTTTCTCTCCTCTCCAAAGTGGTCAAGAGTATAAACAGAGCTGACAAAGGCTTCCTTTCTGAAGATGCGTTAAAAATTCACTCTAAAAGCAAGGGGACATCTCAGACATTTTGCTGCTTCATAAAGCAAAATGCAGCAGATGATTCAGGCTAGACACAAGTCAAGTTGAAGATCATTGTTCGCAGCAGGCTGTTTGTATTCAGTGTTACCTCCAGCATCGTGTATTATAGTGATGGAGCTTTAGAAATTCTGTTCCTGACCAGGATGGGCAGAGGCTGGGAAGTTGTCACTATTTCTGCCAGTTGCCTGAAACAAGGAATTGTCAGGATTCTTGCTCAAAGTCTGATGTACTTGCTTCTCATATATTTTTTGCCCTGTTTGAGTTTGCAATTGGAGGCAGCTTGGTGAACAAAAAATTGTTTAGGAAATATGGTTCTTCATTGGAGAGGTCAAGGTGTTAGATTGAATAAGCCACAGTGAGGGCATAAATTGTGTTTGCTTTATTAAACACACACACACACACACACAGACACACTGCCTGATACACACTCAGTGCTCAAAGCTCCATGCTGAGTGAGAGAATGAAAGCACACAGATGGGCATTGCCCTTCTCTCATTGATCTGTAGTATGATGAAATCTCTGTTACTGGTTTTGAATTGGAGCTGCCTGGCTCATCAGATAATTCAGTTGTTGAGGTTCCTTGATAGTCGTGGGAAACTGTGTCTCTAGCCTGGCCAAAAGAATGATATTGGGATGGTTCGCTGCCCAGGGAAGGAAGGTTACTGGGTTGGCTGTTTCACAGGATATCTGCTGCTTCTCACCAGATGGAGCCCATGGGCATCAGCTGTGTGAACGAAAATCCCTGGTGTGGGCAGGCTCCCGGAGTGACTGCCTGTCAGGGTGACTCACATCGACCCGGCACACAAAGGCTGATCTACAAAAGCAGAGTCTTTATGAATTTACACTGAGGAGCATCATTGTGAAGGGGTGTCAGGCAAATCAATCGTATGGCCAGAATGTTTTCTCTCGAGGTGAAGGCACAGTGAGAAGCCACCTTATCATCAGGGAAGTTGTTTGTCAAGTTAGCAAGTTAAAGAAGGACATGTCAGGCAGAGACAAAAGCACCTGGAAAGCATAGAGGTATGAGAAAACAGTTCTGATCTGGTAAAGCTACAGTTAATTCCAGGTTTATCAGTGGGTAAAGGACCAGGGTGGGCGAGCAAGAAATGAAACTGAGGGAGGTGGGCAGGAGATAGATCAAGAATGACAGGTGATAACAGGTGCAAAAAAGACAGCTAGCGGGAGGCTGCTCTAGAGCACAGGGAGCTCGGCATGGTGCTCTGTGATGAGCTAGAGGGGTGGGATCAGGGGGCGGGAGGGAGGTCCATGAGGGAAGGAATGTATGTTATATATGTTAGTAGCTCAGTTGTGTCCGACTCTTTGTGACCCCATGGATTGTGGCCTGCTAGACTCCTCTGGCCATGGAACTCTCCAGGCAAAAATACTGTAGTGGATTGCCATTTCCTTCTCCAGGGGATCTTCCTGATCCAGGATTTGAACCCGTGTCTCCTGCATTGGCAGGAGGATTCTTTACCACTGGTGTCACCTGGGAAGCCCAGCTTCATGTTATACATACATTAAAAATGAATTTTTCCGTCCCGAATTTTTAAGTGAAATTACAGCTTCAGTAAGATGTGCTGTGTTT